>NC_141010.1:48799227-49407624 GCF_052327205.1 Somniosus microcephalus | reverse complement strand
ACCCAGTTAGGCCTAAACAGGAGGCCATTAGTTTGTCCGCATAAATAATCAGAAACAGCTTAAGGAAGCCATCGAGGCTGGACAGGCCGATTAAAATGCATTAATGACAATACAGGCCGGACATCAGGCCATTAGGTGCGATAAACGGCCATCTAAAAACAGTTCACTTAGATTGGTACAATCATTTAAAACAGCCCGCCAAAATTGAAACAATGGACTAATCTGATTTGGCACGCAGATAAGGGGCCATCGAAAAGAGTATAACTGTAGGCCCTCAGTACCAATCGTCCCTTTTGACTCTTGTGTCTTGTCTCTCGACTCTCGTCGGGCCTTGGGCTGCTGTCGCTCGCACTCGAGCCCCGGCCTCGTGGCGGGTTCTCTTCTCGCTCCCCGCATTAAGTTGCAACCAAGGACATCCATACCAATAGCAGGGGAGGGGAACAAGACCCGAGTCCAAAGTCACCCAGGACACCCGGGCCACGAGAGAGGGCAGAGGAAACGAGGCGAGACGAACCGAGACGAAGAGTAAGATAGACCCGACAAGAGCAGAGAAGGGCAGCCGAAGACGTATTAATTTTAAAAAACCCGAGCGCCGAATTATAAGCTGACGCTCGGGGAAGAAAGTATCTGAGGACAGTGAGACTAAGTTGGTTGGGCGAACCCCGCAATTAAGCTGGCAAGCCCTTGTTGAACACTGTAACGCAGGTGTCCACGCCACAACGAATATACTGGCGTTTGACGCTTGGGGAGTAAAATTTAAACAGTAAAGACTGTTAATCGTCTCATTGATGCAACGTTACCGCCGACGACCGCCCGAGGGAGAAGAAGAGAACCCATCATGACGAGACGACGATGGCAGCTGAGGAGAAGAAAGGTGTGTCGCAGCAGCAGCTCCAGTACCGCACCCTGAGACCACGTGGTGACGGAGTACCCCAAAGGACAGCAGCCCAAAATCGCGATTGCGAAACAACAAGTTTTGCTTTGGATTGGTAAGCAAGAATTCCTGGCCCCTCATAGCTTAATCTAGTTAGGTATAGGGGTGGGATAAGGATAAGGGGATTGTTAAAGTAATTGTTTTTCCCTCGATGTGCCGTGTGTTCCCCCATTCCCTGTGTAAGTATAGTTGTAGTGTTATATGCCTGTAATTGTGTTCTCTACCAGTAATTTTTCTCATAAGACTGTGTTTTCATTTCTGTTTTAATAAAATCTTGGTTTGCTTACACCGAACCACCTGTCTACTCGAGTCTGTATCGCCGCCTGTACCTAAGTCTAGAACCCAGGGGCGTGGGAGCGATTCGAACCACTCACCAACAGTCAGGGGCATAACTGACTGGGCGCACGTGCCATCCCCTACAGGTGTGGATTTTAAACAATCAATACCTGAAAGAAATTGCTTATAAAGAAGGGATTTTAAATATAATAAAGAATGTTCGGAAGGAACCTTTGTTCTTGAAAGAAAGAACAGATTGGTGGGACAATTTCAAATATGAGATAAAAGATTTTTTGGTACTTTATGGGAAAGAGAGAGCGGCAGCTAACCGGCGTCGAGGAGAATATAAACAAAAGGTTTACGAATGTCAGTAAAGCAGTTGACGGAGGGGATAAGGGAGCTGAGACTAAGTTCCGGGTTTTAAAGGAAGAGTGAGAATTATTGCAAGCTGAAAAATGCAAGGGGGCCATTCTCCGTGCAAAGGCTAAAGATGCATTGGAGGGTGAAAGATGCACTAGATATTTTCTAGAGCAAGAGAAGCTGCGGCAGAGATGATCATTAATTGGAGAGTTGAAGGCTGAGGAGAAGATCATTAATGAAAGTGGGGAGATTTTAGAAGCGGCTAGCAGCTTTTATCAAGAGTTATATACAATAGAAGACATTTCCAATTTGGCGATGGAGAAGGTTAGTGCTTTTATTGAAGCGGGTTTAAACGAGGATGAGAGAAGCATGTGTGACAAAGAAGTAGGATTAGCGGAAATAAAAGTAGCAATAAGTGGAATGAAGGGGGGGGGGTGGTGGAAAGCCCAGGGTCCGATGGACTAAGTGCAGAATTGTATAAAGAATTTTTCGAGATTTTAAGTCCATTGCTCTTGGAAGTTTTTAAGGAAATTAAAATTGAGGAGAGGTGTCATAAGCTTAGCTTATAAAAATAAAGGGGATAGAAGGGATCTGAAGAATTGGAGGCCCATCACATTATTAAACGTGGATTATAAGATCTTGGCGAGGGTTATGGCAAATCGTATGAAGGAGGTGTTGCCACAGATAGTTTTGCCCTCTCAGTCCTATGGAGTCATAGGCCGGGACATCGCAGACTCTGTGGTCTCAATCTGAGATGCGATAGAGCTCATGGAAGAGAGTGGGAGGGAGGCGTATGTATTAAAGATAGATCAAGAGAAAGCCTTTGATAGGGCCTCTCATGAGTTTTTATTGATGGTTTTGGAAGCATTTGGTTTTGGGGAAAATTTCATTGAGTGGATAAGGATTTTTTATTCAAACATATTTAGCTGTGTTAAATGTAATGGTTTTTTATCCAAGTATTTTCCAATACAGAGGTCAGTGAGACAGGGTTGTCCCCTGTCCGCATTGTTGTACACATTGGTAGCAGAACCATTAGGTAACATGATGCGAAAGAAACAAGGTGTAGTTGGGATTGCGGTTCCCAGTTCCGGGCTGGTGTCGGTGATGCACCAATATGCAGCTGTCACAACCTTAACATTGAGAAATGGGGAGTCAGTGAGGAAAGCTATGGACGTAGTGCAGGAGTATTGTAGAGCTTTAGGAGCCAGAGTGAATTATAGTAAGTCCCAATGCCTGGTTGCAGGAAGGGGTAGGGGGGAAAAGTTGGAGGAAAGTCCCTTTAAGGTGGTGGAGGCTTTAGAAGTTCTGCGGGTGCATATGGGGTGCAAGAAGGATAGGGATGAAGTGGATCGATTAAATTGGGAAGCAAAGGTTATGAAAATTAAAAAGATTTTGGGAAGATGGGAAAGAAGGCGCAAGAAAGAGTGACGGTGGTGTCTGCTCTCCTGCTATCTAAGCTATGGTACTTATTGACGGTGGAGGATATTCCTGAGTGGGCAGTGGAGGATATTCCTGAGTGGGCGGAAAAGTCCATCCGAGAGGCTTGTGTGAGGTTTTTATGGGAAGGGAAACCAGCCTTGGTTGCGTACAATACCATCATTGGACGGAGAAATCAGGGAGAACTCAATTTCCCAGATATTGATTTGAAGAAAAAATCCTTTAGAATCAAATGGGTGAAGAGATTTCTTCAGAAGTCAAATACACATTTTTGGAAGAGTTGTTTTGAGCATTTTTTTAAATTAAGTGGGATAGGAGGGCAGGGGATATTGTATATGGAATACAATAATATGTTTTTGAAATCGATTAAACCTCGCCCATGGTTTTATAAGGGGGTTGTAGAAACTTGGGCCCAATTTTTAAAAAGTGTGCCGTTTATGCCCAAGGGTGCTGAGGAATTTTTAGAACAGCCCTTATTTTTGAACAGGTGGGTCAACATCGAAGGAGAGATATTATTTAATCAAGCTTTTATAAAAGCTGGTATTATCTGTGTGAAAGATGTATTATACGAGGTAATTCCAGGTTGGTTGCCGGAAGCGATAGTGAGGGACATGGTGTGGGAGCAGGATCAGGAGGTAGAGGAAAAAGCAATAGGGATCATGTATGAGAAGATTGTGAGGGCAATGCCACAGGATTGGATGGAAGAAATAAATGTGGAAATCTCCAAAGGAAGTAAAATGCGTCCCGCTTTTCCAAGCTTTCTGCTGGAGAAAGGGTGGTCCAATTTGACAACTGTAATACTCGAGATTTCTATGAGGTATTTAGAGAATGGAGATTCAATACACCTGCTGGTCAGGAGTTTTGGCAGAGCATATACCCACAGCTGGACTTCAACAGGATTTGGAAGGGAGTGTGGGCAAATTTTAAATGTCCAGAGTGGATTGAACTGGATTTCAAATTGACTCATAACTGGATTTTTACCATGAAGGTCTTGTGTAAGATTGGGCGAGTGGAGGGGGCAACTTGCCCAGTGTGTGGGACTCGGGATGAGACTCTGTCCCATTTACTGGTGTTATGTCCGCAGTTAAATGATTTTAAGTACTGTGTTCGACAGTTGTGTGAGTTTTTTTTGCTGGGTGGGGACCGAAGAGCGAGAATGGGAATCCCGTGGGACTCAATTTTGAGATGGGGATTGCAGGAGAGTCTGCCCGAGTCTAGCAGAGCGGCAATTAATTTAATGTTCAGTTTGGCTAGATTCGTGATTGTGCAAAGAAGGAATGCTCGGGTTTTTAAGGGGAGGAGAATCGATCTAAAAGAATATTTTAAATATAAGCTAAAAGATCATTATTAGGCTCTGGATGTTTTATTCAGAAAGGAATTTAAAGATAGTATTTTACGATCAATTTTTAAAGTACAATCGATTAATATATGCTACGGGAGACAAATTAAACTTCAGGTTTGATGTTAATATGTGGTGGAGGAATGGCTGTGCAGAGCGGCGGAATGGATTTGTATGATACAATGGAATGATCACGATGTTGTAAATGTTCTTAATGTTCGATAAATGATATAATAAAAAAACAGTGGGTAGCACACTCGCCTCTGAGTCAGAAGGTTGTGAGGTTCAAGTCCTACTCCAGAGAATTAAGCACAAAAATCTAGGCTGACACTCCAGTGCAATGCTGAAGGAGTGCTGCACTGTCGGAGGTGCCGTCTTTTGGATGAGACAGATGAGGTTTGTCCTCTTCATATGGATGTAAACGATCTATTGCAGGGGAGAGCGGGGGAGTTATCCCATCCTCTGGCTAACATTTACATCAACCCAACACCTAAAACAGATGGTCTGGTCATTTATTTCCTTGCTGCGTGCGTATGGGAGCAAATTGGCCGCCGCGTTTCCTGTATTACAATATAGTGACTACACTTCAAAAGTAAAGTGCTTTGGGAAGTACTGAGGTCATGAAAGATGCTATATAAATGCTAGGCTTTCTTTCACCTCAAAAAAAGTGAAATACCTTTGCATGCATTTTATACAATACAGCGATAAAGCTACTAAAATGAACCCGAATATGCAGATCACTCTGCTGAAGACAAATAGTTAAAGAAACTTTATGGGATATTTGAACTCTTCCTGTTGTGGTTTCCAGGGTTAATGTATCTGCTTTTGCTAGATTTGAAGATTTGATTCTTTTTTTAAACATACTGTACTGACAGTAGTAATCTCCAGCTCTTGCATGGTTGATTTTGTGCAACAGATGCTGCTGCCTGTCCCCGCTCTGTAAGAGTAGTCCGACATCTGATCTCGCTCCGGGAATGGCAGCCTGCTCTGAGGCAACAGGCAGGATCGACGAGCTTTCCACATCAGTTCTCTTTCAGGGAGAACAGGCTGCTTTTGTTTCTGCTGGAACGGGGGCCCTTGGTTCCCCTTTCACTTCAGTCAGTCCTCACTGGGGAAACTGGGCAGTGGCGCCCGTGGAGACAGCATGAACAGCACACATGCCGTTAGCAGTGCTCCATTGCTACACTACTCTTCGCGGGTGTCAACTCGGGCCTCAGCGACACAGACGACGTCAATGTCGACAAATTGAATAAATGAAAAGGGATAAAACATCGCACTTTAGTACTACAGCAGGAACTCTGTTCCTTTACAAAGCAGTGGAGCTGAGACTTGTTCACTAATCAATCATTCTCTCAGTCCCACTCATTAACATCGGCACTGGAGTAACGCTCCACAGGGCATTTTTGACTGGGAACAGTTCAGATTTCCTCGCAGTTATCCCAAAGATATATCTGCCCAATGGTGTCATTATAGGAGCATTGTTAACCCTTTCAGTGTTAAATAAAGCAGGTGGAATCCTGATATTCACCAGGAATTTAAACCTGATCGAATTAGTTTTATTGATGAAGATTGACCAAAGCAGGCCAAAAGCAGGCAAGTGGAGTTTGCTCCCAAGTCCTCAGAAAGTGCAGGTACCTGCAGTCGAAGCCACGGTGTCCCGGCTCACTCTTTACTCCTCATAGACTTCAGCTGAATACAGCCAAGCCTTAAAAAAAAGTACCGTGTATCCTAGACACTGCACAGCACAGATACAACTCGCAGTGGGTGTGGTGGGGGGGGTGGGGGCGGATGCCAAGGGGCATCACTCACCAAACGCCGTTGGCAGGCCATCCAGGTTTCTCTCTCGGGCCTCATGTTTTCCATCCTGGACTGGCGGGTCTCACAGTTAAAAAATCATTCAACAAACTTAAGTCAGTTCTTGTTGGACAACTCTTAACGTTTTCCAATATGTTGCAGGCCAAAATAAACCAACTCTCTCACACACAACTCCCCAGTGAGCCTGTTATTATATAAAAAATTTAACCAACACAAGGTGGATTTTCAGGTCTGTAAATGGTTTTCACTTCTGTGACCAAAGTGGTTGAGACGACTCAATATGACTGAAGACGGCCCAGGTCAGGTAGAATATCTGGAAATCTACCCACTCGGTCCTAATTATCAGCGGAGCAAGGCCAATCCAATTAAACAGTGCATTTGAGCTGCCATTGATCATCATTAGTATAGGAGAGAGACAAAAATCAGGAGCAGTAAATGAGGAGGTCATTGCCCCCAGAAAGATTGGGGGCTGATATTCTTGCCCCCACCCTGCCCTGTGCAGGTTTTTCTTTCATTCATTCTTGGGATGTGGGTGAGGCTGGCATTTATTGCCCATCCCTCGTGGCCCTGAGAAGGTGGTGGTACCCGCTTCTGATTGGTTACTTTACTCTAGCATGGAGGATTGTAGGCCTGTAATTGAAATCGAGAGGGGGGTGTGATGGTCCTGCCAGATTCTCCGCTCTGGGCTCCTGCCCAGCTAATGCACGACACCCAAGTAGTGGAGATGAAAATCTATTCCAATGTCCTTGACTACCCACATTGGAGCCTGTGGTTGAGGAGGATTAATGGCAAAATAAAAACGCTTCACAACATAAACTTAAAAAAACACTTTATTCTGAGAATCCTGTTTGGCAAATTTCTCGGCCTTCTGTTAAACTCAGCGATAGAAATGGACAGAAAGTCAGTTTCTGCAGCTCCTCGATCACAAAATAAATGTGTATGTTTCGAAAGCTTGAAATAACTTTCAGTACGGGAAGGGGTAAAATCCCCTTCTCATTTCCCTCCCCCCCGCCCCCGCCGCCCCCCAAAAACTAGCGGATTTTATTCTAAGAATATTTGGACCCCCTGAATAGATGAAATTGGTCTTTGACCAGGAGTGCCAAACATGCTCATAGCGAATCGGTAACCTGCTTTACAGCCCGCCGGATTTTCTTTCCCGTTGATTTGGATTGGGCGCGGTGTAACACGGGCTACTGATTGGGGCGCGGTGTGACACGGGCTGCTGATTCATCGCGGTGTGACACGGGCTGCTGATTCATCATGGTGTGACACGGGCTACTGATTGGGGCGCGGTGTGACACGGGCTACTGATTGGGGCGCAGTGTGACACGGGCTGCTGATTGGGGCGCAGTGTAACACGGGCTACTGATTGGGGCGTGGTGTGACACGGGCTGCTGATTGGGGCGCGGTGTGACACGGGCTACTGATTGGGGCGCGGTGTGACACGGGCTGCTGATTGGGGCGGTGTAACACGGGCTACTGATTGGGGCGTGGTGTGACACGGGCTGCTGATTGGGGCGCGGTGTAACACGGGCTACTGATTGGGGCGCAGTGTGACACGGGCTGCTGATTCATCGCGGTGTGACACGGGCTACTGATTGGGGCGCGGTGTAACACGGGCTACTGATTGGGGCGCGGTGTGACACGGGCTACTGATTCATCGCGGTGTGACACGGGCTGCTGATTCATCGCGGTGTGACACGGGCTACTGATTGGGGCGCAGTGTGACACGGGCTGCTGATTCATCGCGGTGTGACACGGGCTGCTGATTCATCGTGGTGTGACACGGGCTGCTGATTCATCGCGGTGTGACACGGGCTGCTGATTCATCGCTGTGTGACACGGGCTGCTGATTCATCGCGGTGTGACACGGGCTGCTGATTCATCGTGGTGTGACACGGGCTGCTGATTCATCGCGGTGTGACACGGGCTGCTGATTCATCGCGGTGTGACACGGGCTGCTGATTCATCGCGGTGTGACACGGGCTGCTGATTCATCATGGTGTGACACGGGCTACTGATTCATCGCAGTGTGACACGGGCTACTGATTCATCGCAGTGTAACACGGGCTACTGATTGGGGCGCGGTGTGACACGGGCTGCTGATTCATCGTGGTGTGACACGGGCTGCTGATTCATCGCGGTGTGACACGGGCTACTGATTCATCGCAGTGTGACATGGGCTACTGATTCGGGCGTGGTGTAACACGGGCTACTGATTGGGGCGCGGTGTGACACGGGCTACTGATTAATCGCAGTGTGACACGGGCTACTGATTGGGGTGCGGTGTGACACGAGCTGCTGATTCATCGTGGTGTGACACGGGCTACTGATTCATCACGGTGTGACACAGGTCGCTGATTCATCGCGGTGTGACACGGGCTACTGATTCATCGCGGTGTGACACGGGCTGCTGATTCGGGCGTGGTGTGACACGGGCTACTGATTCATCGCGGTGTGACACGGGCTACTGATTGGGGTACTGTGTGACACGGGCTGCTGATTCGGGCACGGTGTGACACGGGCTGCTGATTCGGGCGCGGTGTGACACGGGCCACTGATTGGGGCGTGGTGTGACACGGGCTGCTGATTCATCGTGGTGTGACACGGGCTACTGATTCATTGCGGTGTGACACGGGCTGCTGCTTCATCGCGGTGTGACACGGGCTGCTGATTCATCGCGGTGTGACACGGGCTACTGATTCATCGCGGTGTGACACGGGCCGCTGATTCATCGCGGTGAGACACGGGCTACTGATTCATCGCGGTGTGGCATGGGCTACTGATTCATCGCGGTGTGACACGGGCTACTGATTCATCGCGGTGTAACACGGGCTACTGATTCATTGTGGTGTGACACGGGCCGCTGATTCATCGCGGTGTGACACGGGCTACTGATTTGGGCGCGGTGTGACACGGGCTACTGATTCGAGTGCGGTGTAACACGAGCTACTGATTCGGGCGCGGTGTGACACGGGCTACTGATTCATTGCGATGTGGCACGGGCCGCTGATTCGAGTGCGGTGTGACACGGGCCGCTGATTCGAGTGCGGTGTGACACGGGCTACTGATTGGGACGCGGTGTAACACGGGCTACTGATTCGGGCGCGGTGTAACACGGGCTGCTGATTTGGGCGCGGTGTAACACGGGCTGCTGATTTGGGCGCGGTGTAACACGGGCTGCTGATTCGGGCGCGGTGTAACACGGGCTACTGATTCGGGCGCGGTGTGACACGGGCTGCTGATTCGCTGGGAGCCTGTTTCACGCTATCAGTATTGACCAATTTCTCCCCCCACCCCCCCGTATCGTTTGATTGTCATCGAGACTCTTCGTAGCTTTGTGCACAGTTTAATATTTCAATAAAGTGCCCGACAGAATTCCTGGTACATGCATCAGATGCAAAATGGAAAAAAATGTTGGTCTCCAGTGTTGCAATCCCTTCATCTGAAAGAACATCAGAAAACAGAAAGATTTATCTCCACCTTAACATCTGGGATGATGTTAACATTCAGAGACATTTCTTTCATTGTTTTGGGTCATCCCCACTCCAGTAGAAGCCAAATGAAAGGTACTCTGCTCTTCACTCGGGCTTACATAACTCACTGCCTGACTGACTGGTGTTATCATCCCTTAGCCGACTGTGACCTCTTACCACAAACACGCCTTAACTCTTACCTCAGTCCTCTCAAACCTTGCTCTGAACCTCCCTCACCTTTTCCCCTTCACAGACCGAATATTCTTTCCTGTACCGGTATCATTCTTCGCTACTGCTTCCAACGCCCATGCAATCTAACCCCTTTTCCAGAGACCCACACAACAAGATGACCCATAGGAACACCTCACCTGCCCCCCACCGCCCTGTAAGAGGGTTGGGACAGCCCAGTGAAAGACGCTCCACAACCCTGCGATGGCACTGACCTAACCCAGGATGTTCACCCACTCTTCTGCCAACTTTAACTGCCACCCTAACCCTCCAATCACAACCCCGCTGCCCAATCGCATCCAATGCATGAGGGACTACAAGTGCCTCACCAGCACAATATAAAGTGACGGAACCTAAAATTTAAATGTACCCAGACTGTTTTCCTTTTGTTTCAAAAGCAATTTAATAAAACAGCCCAGGGTTGCCGCAGCCCGAATGGCACGGCACGATATTAGTATATGAATCTTCACCTTAGTGTCTGCTGGTTTAACAGAGGTTTAAAATAACCAGTTTAAAATAAATGGGATACTGGCTGCCTCATTCCCAGGCTTATATTGGACCAAGTTAGGTAACCAGCTTGATTATGCTTCTCTAACTTTATATCGGTGTGCTGGATCATGAATATAGGGCTCTCCTTACGAACCTGTGCTCCTGGCATGGAGCGTTGCCCGCCGCGAGCACGTAACCTGCAATTTGGATGCATCAGCCTCCCCTCGTGATTTTCCATCCATTGAAATTTGTGGACAGAAAGTTGTGGGGTTGGAGTGCCCGTTCCTGGAACCCCTGGTTCATGCCCCTGGCTAGGATCACAAGCTCATGAAATTACCCCCAGCCCTCAATGAAGGTCCTCCGCCCCCACCGCGTTGGCTCAGAAGTTGGATGTGAGGAACGTTTCCTTCTGATGAACGTGCGTGATCTGTTGAGCAGTGATTGACCACAACGGACGCAGTTAAAATCCAAAGGGTGCACCGGCACTTGGCGGAAGGGAAACCTCCTAATGATCCAATCTGATGTGGAAACATACCTTTCACTGAGCACGGCTCCACATCATCACTTAAGGTATATTCTCATCATTTCCTCCCCTTGTATCTTCCTCTAACTGGAGGGTTGTTGAGATCTGGGGTCTAAGATGTTTCTACAACTCAACGCTGACATGCTCTATATCGTTTTCTGTCTCACTTCCTCCCCCTACACACCGAACAGGTCACGTGTGTCGATCACATTCGCTCAACTATTCAAACATGTTTTAAAAACAGGCTTCTCAACTCCTGACTATCTGCTTGTGAATTGGTAACCTAGGAACAGGAGGAGGCCATTCAGCCCCTCGAACCTGTTCCGCCATTCAATTAGACCATGGCTGATCTGTACCTCAACTCCATCTTCCTGCCTTGGTTCCCTAACCCTTAATGCCCTTACCCGACAAAAATCTATCAATCTCAGTTTTGACATTAACATTGACCCTCCAGCCTCAACAGCTTTTTGGGGGAGAGGGTTTCAGATTTCCACCACCCTTTGTGTGAAGAAATGCTTCCTGACATCACCCCTGAACAGCCTGGCTCTAATTTTAAGGTTATGCCCCCTTGTTCTGGACTCCCCCCCCACCAGAGGAAATAATTTCTCTCCATCTACCCTATCAACTCCTTTAATCATCTTAAACATGAGTTAAGTGCGTAACAAGTGGTGGGTCAGAGGAGGTACAATCCACGCAGTGTTAATCGGGCACACATCCCATCCTCTCAGGTTGCTCCGCCGTCCACCTCTGGCTATTCTCTGTGCTACTTTGCGTCAATAGCTTTTCAAGGTCTGCTGTGGGCTGGACTCACCTGGACATTAACAGCTGCTCGCAGGAGCACTTTCAAAGACAGCGCTGACTCCAACCCAGATGCCGCTCACTCAGCGTAAGCACACACGCGTCCCTTCCCTGTCTGTGGAAGCGTGGGCCTGACAAACAGAGCACCGGCCGGGGGAAACACTGCGGCCAACATTTTTACCATGCTGAAACTGAGGGAAGGCTCGTCAGGCATAGTGGGTGCGTGACGATTTTATTCTTTGAATTGTGCACTTTTACATAGAAACACTCCTGCGTCAAGATCAATAACACAGTTGAAGCCTGTTTATTGGGGTGCCCGAGTGGATACAAATTGCCCCATTTGTCAGATCATCCCTATGAAGCGAAATCCACCAGTATTGATGTAAATATATATATATTGGGAATTAACTGGGTGCCTGAGAAATATATCCTATAAAGGCATGTCCCCACTAAGCAGTGCCAACTGTATCACCGCGAGATTGTGCTGGGACTCTTGTGCTGACCTGCATTATGTTCTGAACACCAGTCTGTGCTTTCCACGCTGCTCGAGGATGAAGAGAGACAGAGGAGCAGCTGCCAGTGTTATTCCTGCTGTTCGTTCATTTCCATGTCTGACACCAGGATGTTTTTCTCCACGGATTCGCTGGGCGTTGAGGACGTCCGGCTGTAGCGCGCGCTCTCGAAAGCCCCGCGACGCGTGCCCGAGGCCGCCCGCCGTCGATACAGGAGCAGCAGGACCACCACCACCGCCAGCAGCACCAACGCGCCCAGCACATACAGGATGATATCTAAGGTGTGCCCCTGCAGGCTGGCTGCAAACAAACACGGACAAGGTAAAGGAAGATAAAGCCTCAAAAATCGAGTCACTGCGTTCAAATGTAAATGAGCAACAGAAAACTGCGGGGAGTTTTACTTACAGGAAACGGTAAGGCTGGTTTCTTGAACTGTGTGAGGAAATTTTAAAAAATGTGTTAATTTAATTAACATTGAAGGAATTAACAAGCTGGCCTCCTATTTAAGGCAGTGTGGGGGTCATCTTGACTTCGGGCGGTAGTGTAAAACGGGCGATAGCGAATCGGCAGCCCGTTTCACATCTTTCCCGACTGACCTCGATGGAAATAAAATCGGGAGAGCTGTAAAACGGGCTGCCGATTCGCATCGCACAAAGTCAAAATGACCCCCGTAAAGTTTAAAGGATTGGATCACCGCGAGCTTTTACGTTCAGAGTACTTTTCTCAGTAAAAATCGCGTGGGTGTCGTTGTTCAGCGGGGTTGGATGAGCCGAGTTGTATACGGGCAGGAGCATCGTAACATGCATCGCACCGAGTATTATTCTGAACTAAGGCAGAGCTGTGGCCCTTTAAAGTCACATGGTCTAATTGCTGTAAATAGGCACTTTCCTCTTCAGTACTTCCTGAGGTCACTTAGAGGGCAATTGTTTCTCTGTAGCTTGACAGCTGGTTGTAAGTCCCCGGCTGCTCCCCAGGGGGCAGAGGAAACAGTAGGAAATGACTGGCTTTCTTTTTAAAGAGTCCTTTTCTGTCCCAGATAACTCGGTAGAGTGGACTTGGAAAAAACCAAGATAAGGATGCAGAGAAAAGGAACAAAGGGTGATGGGTTCACAAGAGGCTCGTGCGTAAATGAACCACCCAATGTGGTCCGCAGTTATTCACACCAGGAAGGTCCCAGGATCGATTCCTGGCATCGTCGACTTAGCTGATTTCAGCTGGGACCACGGCGATGGCAGAATAATCTGAGTGTCCGCAGGCTATGGGGGGTCAGAAACCAGCCAGGGCCTCTGCTTCTCGTCGCTAATCCATTGCTCTCTGCCGAAAAGGTCACCAACGTGAATGCTGGATGAGGATAGGGACAAACTCGGCTGAGATAGCCCTCACGGTAGGGGCTGAATGGCCTCCTTCTGTACCATACTGCAGTATGAGTCGGTGCCTTCAGGACAGGAGGGGAGAATTTTTCAAGGGAAAGTAACAAAGCGATTCCCTTCCCAATGCGATGTACACACTGTAACATTAGCCGCAGGCACAGCCCTGAGCCCCTGCCTGCCCAGGAGCCAGTGCGGCAGTGACGTTAGTCCCCCAAATTCTCTTCCCTTTTAGTTCTTACCTCTTGGCATTTTGCAGACGATGCCTAGCGTGATGCTGGTACAGGGACCAATTCCCCAGCTGCCAGTGTTACTGTTGATCCAATAGCATGCGTTCGGACTCATTAAACTCATGTTCTCAGTTTCACGCGCCCAGTTTGAATAGTTCAAGGCTGTCTTATCAGACCAGGCAAGTGAGCCACCTAAAGCAACAGAGGGTGAAAAGCTGATTATACCGCACGGTAACCGCACTAACTATAGTAACTGCTCTCTCAACTTGAGAAAAGAGATTTCACTGAAGGCACTACATGGGGTGGTACTGTTCAATATGGAGTAGGAAGGTTTAGATCCCTATCCCTGGTCTGAGCCGACTTGGATGATCTTCGCTGTGGTGCGGATGGGGTAACTAACGATTTGCCTCAGCGTTCCTGGGCTAAGGAGGGGGAAACTCCCACTCTCAATGGTTATCTAGTGGAATTTCCTGAAAATGTCTGCGTGGGGACGCCAGACAAGGCCAGTATAGGCTGAGCTGCGCTGCCCCTCACAAGCGAATAGCCGGCTGATGCTCAGCTTAGGTAGGTAAAAGGCCTGGGGTTTCCGCTCAGTTGCGCTGTTTTTTTCGGTGAAATTCGCCCGAAATCGGCAAAACCATCGTGGAAATTTTAAGCGCAATTACTTTCAGCGCAAATTGAGTTTACACGATCTTTTGCGCTAGTTTCCGGAAGCCGGCCCCGCCCAAAAAACTGCACCAAGTTACCGCGCTTAAATATGTCAGGGAATATTTTATAAAGCAAAGTTTTTTTTAAAAATGACGTTGTATAACGCTGCCCGATTGCGCTGGTTCACAGCAGATTTCACACTTGGCGACATGTGAAGGAGTTTGAATGGACACTTGAGGAAATAAAAACACTTCTCAAAACTAGCGCAATTTGTGCCCGGATCGCTGATCCCGCCCCCAGCGGAAACTCTACCCCAATGTACTTTAAGGCTGCCTGTATCCTGGCATGAGTCAGTGCCTTCAGGAGGGGAGGGCAGAGAAATGGTAAAAATTAAATAACGGAATAGTTAACGAACAAAGGGTTAGCTAACTGGTAGCAAAAGGGTCCCCTCTGTCCCGTTATTCTAAGTCAGCGACAGCACTACTACCTTGCCCCTCCATTGTCCGGTCTCTAAAAACATCTAATGTGACATTCCACTGATGAAGTTGAAATTTACAGCCTCAGCTCATCAGGGCGAGGGCACTGCACAGTACAAGATAAGCCCGCTCGTTAAATCGATCAGTAATTCAATGGCCATCGGACTGAACACCTGCTTTTCCAATAGGGACTCACAACCATTCCAATTGTAATTCCAGGAAATCTTTATGACCTGCTTCATTGTTTTTTCATTTCCAGCCACAGATGTTTTGTCCATTGTAACTTGCGGGTATTTAAGCACTAATTACTTTTCTCCACACTAACCATCACAGATCAGTATTTAAAAGAGGCTCAATAGGGAAGTGTTTTCAATGCAAGTAAAAACAACCTTCCTATCAAACAGTATTTGGCAGATATTGCCATTCAGGAAATGAATGGTATTCTGACCCAGCTCACTGTGGTGCAGACACTCACTGACTGAGCATGTTCCTCGTGTCCACTAGATGCACCTCAGGCCTCTACTCAGCCGTGGCTCAGTGGGTAGCCTTCTCACCTCTGAGTCAGAGGTTGTGGGTTCATAGTCCCCACTCCAGAGACTTGAGTACACAACCTAGGCTGACACTCCAGTGCGGTACTGAGGGAGTGCTGCACTGTCAGAGGTGCCGTCTTTCCGATGGGACGTTAAACTGAGGCCCCGTCTGCTCTCTCAGGTGGGTGTAAAAGACCCCATGGCACTATTTTGAAGAAGAGCTGGGGAGTTCTCCCAGTGTCCGGGACAATATTTATCCCTCAACCAACATCACTAAAACAGATTATCATGTTGCCGTTCGTGGGATCTTGCTGTGAGCAGGTTGGCAGCTGCGTTTCATACATTACCACGGTGACTACACGTCAAAAGTACTTAATTGGCTGTGAGCGCTTTGGGATGTCCTGAGGTTGCAAAATGCGCTGTATAAATGCAAGTCTTTCTTATTTTTACTTAAACATCATGGTGTAAAAACGAATGTCCTTCAGGGAAGAAAACCTGCCCTCCTTACCTGGGTCTGGCCTATATTGGACTCCAGTCCCACACCAAAGTGGTTGACGTTTAACTGCCCTCTGAAGTGCCCTAGCAAGTCACTCACTTGTATCAAACCGCTACAAAGAACAGCATTGCGGGACTGCAGCGATTCAAGAAGGCAGCTCACCACCACCTTCTCAAGGGCAGCCTGGGATGGGCAATAAATGCCGGTCTTGCCAGCCACACCCACATCCCGAGAATGGATAAAAAGAAAACTCCAATGAGCCTCTCCTGGGGTTTAATCGGGAAACTGCTCACCCTTGGCAGGCTATTTCCTTCCGTTAACTTTAAAGGACACAAGATCACCGGCCGGGAGTGTGTTAATTCCTGATATGTGTGCCCAGTGTGTGGCACGCTGGAAAGTGGTGCTCTGCACGGTCAGGTGATACACCCACACTCTGCTGCCTGAAGGTCTTTCCCCACATTGTATCCGTAGTTCTTTTTCTCCCTTACAGGCAGCAGATCTCTCAGTTGTCTCCCACATCAGGTACATCTTAGCTCTGTGTTAGAAGTGTCTCTTCCTGGAAGAGCTTTGGCCACGTGTAAAATAAGGGAATTGTTCATTAGCACATTGTCCTCTCCCCTCTGTGACATGGGTTGTTATCCAATCCAACCGATAGGATGAAAGTCTTCTGTCTGATGGCCGGAAGGGTCTTGAGGTTAGGGTTGCCAACTCTGGCTGGACATATTCCTAGATGTTTCATCACTTGACCTCCCGCCTCCACCCGCCCCGCCCAGTCAAGCAGCCTTTTATTCCCATCGCCAATATTTTTATAATAAAGTGTTCAAAGAAAATGAAAAGAAAACCCACAATTTTTTTAATGCCCCTATGATTTTTCTCCCGGGTGTTGCTCGTAGCAGTGTCCTAGGGATTAATCTTCAATTCCTGGAGACTCCAGGGCAATCCTGGAAGGTTGGCAACCCTAGTCCTAAGTGACATGAGTTTAACTAGTCTCAGCCCCGCTCTGAGTGGATGGAGGCCAATAACGCAGTTGGTTCTCAATTGTCAAACAGACTCTTGAGAAGCCCAAGGATTGGCTTGTGCAAACTATCGAGGAATCTCACACTGGTGCAGCAGGAGGTACACTTCTGTGGTTAGGGTTAAGGCATTTTGTTGGAGTTTTACTCTGCGCTAAGTAATTGACCTTGGAGTGCTCGATGCTGATCCTAGATGCCCCAAATCAGAAAACTCTTTCACTTCCCAGCAATGACATCCCCTATTTTAGTGAACATATATAAATTGCCAGTGGTTATACCCACAGTCAGTTGATGAACATGTTGGCCCGTATTTTCCGTGCGGATGCCTCCGATCTGGAAAAAATCTATGCCCTTACCTGAGGGCTCCGGAGGTCTGGCCATTTCCGCTCTTGGGCCTCTGCTCTACGAAATGCGCAGGGCCTCAGGTATCCCAGGGGCGCAGATGGTTTGCAAGCGTCCCTGGGGTCACGTGAGCCATGGGGAACCAGTCAAAGAAGGGAATCCCCCTTCACACGTTTGACAGGTTTCTCTGGAAAGACCCATTAAAAGTATGAATGGGGATCACTCCAAAAACACATCAAAACATTAAATACATTTTTTAAAAATCATGTTTTTAAAATTAGTTAAAATTACATTAAATTAAATATTTTAAACAAAAATTTAATTTTTTGAAAAAAAAAACGAATGTTTTTTACAGGGCTAAAAATAAACTTACCTTTTTTAAAAGTATTTAAAAATTATAAATGAGTGGAATTAAAAAAAAACTTTTTAAAACTCTTATGCTGGTAAAAGCGGGCCTTACGCCCGCTTTTACCAGGCGTAAGATTTTTAAAGGATTTCAGCAGGATGACAGATCGGAAAGGCCGGTTTTCAGCGTATGCAGTTCGCATGCCTGAATTTGGCACTTGTGAGGTCCCTACCGGTGTGTACACAGCTCGTACACACCCATAGGGATCGGAAAATGCGGGCCATTGATTTTGATATACAAGATGGCATCACAATTGGGAAAGAAACCTGCTCTACAGCACCAACTAGGGGCCAGATCCGGCAACTACATTGTGACAGTTGACATAGAAAAATCGATTGGGAAATGTTGACATAGCACTTTACAATGGTTAATCTTGACAGAAAAGTGTGGCCAAAAATTGTGACAACAGGAAATAAGGTTTGTGGACACAAGCATTCAGTATTTTCTGCTGTCATCTGCGTTGTGTTCATTGTAACTACACTACCATGTCCTATAGAAAATGAACCATATATAAATTCAGATTGCTTTGCTTCCAGTTGGTTGTCAAGTGTCAAGACAAACTTACCCTTTGTGTTGTACATGAGACTCAGCCAGGCGCCTTTCGTGTCATTTTCATACGTCTGTAGGTGTTCCCATATAAACACATTCTCGGTCTCATCAAGAATGGACAACATCTCGGCCCCGTGCACTGTTCAGAAACAATCAGAAAAGGAGTACAAAGTAGAGCAGCCAGCACAGTTACTGTACAGCACAGTCTGGGTTGTCCCACACACCCAGTTTCTGATGGATAATGTCCCGCCCCCCCACAGGTATTAATTTGCAGAGATTTCCATATCCACATCATTTATCACATATTTTACGTACCTTTCTGACAGAACTTGGCTGCGTCTTTGGGAGTTGCCTTCTTCTCCAAGTGGAAGGTATAACAGTGATTACGGAAGGAGATCCATGAAGAATCCTGCAGGCTAGTTGGACAAGTTCCAGGGAAAGTTGACTTGCTGGGCCACGAGTCTGAGAAGAAAACAATCAGCACGTGAGCAGGAGGAGGTTAAATTCTGAATCCAACAGGCAGAAACATCCCGGTTCACAAGGGCTCATTTCCTCTTTGTACACTGACCACCTGCTGCTAGCCTACAAATGGCCAGGAATTAGGCCATTCAGCCCCTTGAGCCTGTTCCGCCATTCAATTCAATCATGGCTGATCTGTATCTTAACTCCATAGCCCTTGATACCCTTATCTAATAAAAATCTATTTTGAATTAAATTTTACTGGTGGGACTTGAACTCCTGTCCTTTGTCTACGACTATAACTTCTACAAAGCTGGGAAATCTGAATTAGAAACAGAAAACGCTGGAAATACTCAGCAGGTCAGGCAGCATCTGTGGAGAGAGAAACAGAGTTAACGTTTCAGGTCAATGACCTTTCATCAGAACTGGAAGAAGTTAGAGATATAACGGGCCAGTAATTCTGGTCCCAACGCGTGAGTACGGACGGTGTACTCACGCGTGGGCCCGTTGGAAGTGCCGGATTTCAGCATGCACAACGCATGCGCGGGAAACCGGCATTTCCTCCAAGAGGTTCAGAGGTCCAACGCGTGCGCGCAGGACTCTGCGCGCACGCGTTGAACTTCCTTCTTTTTGACAGGTTTGCCCGTGTGTAAGGGCTTGAACTTTTTAGACATATAAAAAGGAGGCGTAAGGACTTGATTCTTTAAGGTAAGTGGTCTATTATTTAAAATTATAACATTTTTTCCACAGCTTTATTGTTTTTAAGGACTTTATAGTAAGATAAGTTTATTTTTAGACCCGATTTCTTAAAAAATAATTTTTTTCAAAAATGTGATTAAGAACATAAGAAATAGGAGCAGGAGTAGGCCAATCGGCCCCTCGAGCCTGCTGCGCCATTCAATAAGATCATGGCTGATCTGATCCTAACCGCCAATCCACTATCACAGAATTGTTTAATTGTTTAAAATAGTTTTTTTTAAGTTATTTATAGTTTATTTAATTATTGGGATGTTTTTTAAAATTTTATTTAAAGTTAAACTAGTCTTTTGGGTGCCCGTACTTTTCATGAGTTTGACAGTTCTTACTATCAAACTCATGAATGAAGTTTCCCCGCCCCTGATTGGCTGCACAGTGCTCACCTGATCCCAGCCGGCACATCGCACTAACTACGCCGCTGGATCAGGCAAGCACATCGCGCTGACATCTGAACCGGGCCAGTGACAGGAATTCCAAGCAGGCCCAGGCTTCAGATGTCGGCGCACCGGGTGACTGCACATCGGGGGCTTGCACGCGCGGCAAGCCCCCGATCCGAATTTCTGGGCCAACAGGTTTGAAGCAGGTGCAGAGACAGGGAAAGGGGGGAGGGGAGGAAAGAACAAAAGGGAAGGTCTGTGACAGGGTGGAAGGCAGGAGAGATTAAATGACAAAAGGGTTGATGGTGCAAGGCGAAAGGCATAACTACTAGGCTACTGTACCCACTGACCATCTGTTGAATGGGAGTTACTCCATTTTGTTTGTAGCGTTTGCAGATTAGTGTAACTTGCACTGATGTGTCGTGAGTAACGTTAGGCCGGGAAGCAAATCAGAATGCACCTGCAATAATGCAGCCGTTCCACTTATTAAGCTGTTAACCCTGCATTTAATGAGTTCAAACCTGCAAACGTTGCCTCATTCTCCCGTGGAATGTGCATGGCTGTCGGTGCTTTGATTGGCTTAAGTAAAGGTGTCAGCTGTGATTCAACAACAACACCTTGCATTTATATAGTGCCTTTAACATAGTAAAGCATCCCATTGCTCAGTGGTAGCACGCTGAGTCAGAAGGTCATGGATTCCAGTCCCACTCCAGTTACTTGAGTCCATAAGCTAGGCTGACACTGCAGTGCAGAACTGAAGGAGCGCCACACTGTTGGGAGGGGCAATACTGAGGGAGCGCTGCACTGTCAGAGGGTCCATACTGAGGGAGCGCAGCACTGTCGGAGGGTCAGTACTGAGGGAGCGCTGCACTGTCGGAGGGTCAGTACTGAGGGAGCGCTGTACTGTCGGAGGGTCAGTACTGAGGGTGTGCTGCACTGTCGGAGGGGCAGAGCTGAGGGAGCGCTGCACTGTCGGAGGGTCAGTACTGAGGGAGTGCTGCACTGTCAGAGGGTCAGTACTGAGGGAGCGCTGCACTGTCAGAGGGTCAGTACTGAGGGTGTGCTGCACTGTCGGAGGGTCCATACTGAGGGAGCGCAGCAATGTCGGAGAGGCAGTACTGAGGGAGTGCTGCACTGTCGGAGGGTCAGTACTGAGGGAGCGCGGCACTGTCGGAGGAGCCGTACTGTGGGAGCGCGGCACTGTCGGAGGGGTCATACTGAGGGTGTGCTGCACTGTCGGAGGGGCCGTACTGAGGGAGTGCTGCACTGTTGGAAGGTCCGTACTGAGGGAGTGCTGCACTGTCGGAGGGTCCGTTCTGAGGGAGCGCGGCACTGTCGGAGGGGCCGTACTGAGGGAGCGCTGCACTGTCGGAGGGGCCGTACTGAGGGAGTGCTGCACTGTCGGAGGGGCAGTACTGAGGGAGCGTGGCACTGTCGGAGGGTCCGTACTGAGGGAGTGCTGCACTGTCGGAGGGTCCGTTCTGAGGGAGCGCGGCACTGTCGGAGGGGCCGTACTGAGGGAGCGCGGCACTGTTGGAGGGGCCGTACTGAGGGAGTGCTGCACTGTCGGAGGGGCAGTACTGAGGGAGCGTGGCACTGTCGGAGGGTCCGTACTGAGGGAGCGCGACACTGTCGGAGGGGCCGTACTGAGGGAGCGCCGCACTGTCGGAGGGGCCGTACTGAGGGAGCACGGCACTGTCGGAGGGGCAGTACTGAGGGAGCGCTGCATTGTCGGAGGGGCAGTACTGAGGGAGCGCTGCATTGTCGGAGAGGCTATCTTTTGGATGAGACGTTAAACCATCTGCCCTCTCAGGTGGATATAAAGAATCCCATGGCACTATTTCGACACTAGTTCTCCCCGGTGTCCTGGCCAATATTTATCTCTCAACCAACATCACAAAAAAAACAGATTATCTGGTCATTATCGCATTGCATTTGTGGGAGCTTGCTGTACACAAATTGGCTGCCGCATTTCCTACATTACAACAGAGACTACGGGGGGAATTTTCCCAGTCCTGGGGAGGCGGGTATGGAGGCGGGACTGCCGGGAAAATGGCAAAAACTGGGAGCAGGTACTGAACCCACTCCCAACCTGCCTCCGTGCCATCTTCCCGGGAGGCGGGTCCCCGACTCGCGCAGCGACCCGTCTTCTCGAGGCGGGAAGGGGATTAGAGCCAATTAACTGACTGTTAACAGGTAGTTCACAGGCAGTTTTGAGGCTTATCCCCATTTTACCCCTGCAAGTGCGGGCTTCCCGACGACTGCGAACCTCGCCAAGGTCAGCGAGGGGAGCAGTGGGTCTGCGGGGGTGAGAGGGATCGAAAAGTCCGCTGTGGAGGTGAGTGATGGGTGCAAGTGTGGAGAGGTGAGTATGAGAGGTGAGTGTAAAGTGTTAGAAAAAGTTTACTTACCTTTGCTTCTTCCTGCAGGCTTCAACCCTTGCGGATCCGGAGGTTCCTCATCTCAACGGCAGAGATGACAGATCTGAGAATGCATTCTCAGATGCAGCAGCCATCTGTTTTCTGCAGAGGAGAGAGGTTTTGGTGAGCCTTCTGTGCAAGGGCTCACCTTAGAACAGAGATTGTCAGTGTTTGACAGCTTTGTCAAATGCTGACAATTCATCTGTCAAAAATTTTTTGACATATGAAACGTCATACGCTGACGTCCTCTGTCACCGGCTTTTCCTTAATTGGCCGGTAAGCCCGCAGGGCGGGCTTAACAAGGTCAATCAAGGGAAAATAGCGTGGGTTGGTCATACGTCGTTGGGGGGGGCCTGAAACCCGAAAACCAGCAGTCCCACCCCCAATGCGCCCCCATTGACAAAATCCAACCCAACACTTCAAAAGTACTTCATTGTCTGTAAAGCGCTTTGGGTTGTCAAAGGCGCTATATAAATACAAGTTCTTTCTTTAAAAGTGTGGGGATCACAATGTACCCAGAAGGCCCTGCATTAACTCATGCCCCCTCGTAGCTCCATCCTGGTTTTCTCTTCTCAAAAAACAGTAGCCCTTGTTGACAGAATATTTAGCTGGAACACTGCTCGTTGTCCTTTTCAGACAGTTTATCACCAGCTAAAAAGTGCGTTTGTACACTCAGTCATTTCTCAGAGCTGTGAGGGTTAAATTGTACATCGTTCCTGAACACCAAGGAAGTATCGGAATTAAAAAATGTGGGAAATACAATGAAGAATTCAAAATAAAAAAATAGAACAAACGCTGGAAATATGAAATAAAAAGCGAGGGTACTGGGGATATGCAGCAGGCCCATTAGCACCTGTGAAAGGTCAGGTTAGAGGGTGCGGGCAGGAGGATGGTTGTCCCTCCGTGTGTTCAGATTCTCATTCATTGCTCGAGTTTCTGTTGCACTGCGGCCTGCCACTTCTATTTGGCTCACGCTCTCTATTATTTCTTGTTCTGTTTTTCTCGCCAATATCTAGTTTATTTAATCCCTGGCTGGGGTTGTGGTAATCGGGTTGGCTGCGGTCCCCATCAAGTTATGGTTCCCTATCTTAGGGTTGTTTGCTGCAAAAGGTTAGGGTTATGGGGTCAGGTTAATAGTTTGGGTAGAGACCCTGTGTTGGTCTTAATTCTCTAATAACTTTGAACAACACAAAGGAAAACTTATAAAATTAAATTACAATGTTGTTCCTGGTTGTCAACCAAACACTCCAGTCCCACCTGTTCGCAGAAGGCAGCAAGCGTATCGATGGGCACCACGTGCTCTCTCTCCGGGGTCACCCGGGCATGGACGAGACCGTGGAAGAGAGGTGGGCAGCCAGAGTGACCCCCCTGCCCACAATGGAACGTGCCCATCCTGGAGCATGGGACTGAGGTGGAGCCAGAAATTGAGGAGCAGCCCCCTTAAATAATGGAACACGGACTGCAACTCCTCGCATTCAACATATACATGAAACACGGACTCATCCAGGCTGCAAGCGGCCTGGGAGTCCGTGCATTTCCACCATTTTATACTTTTATTTTCAGTGCAGTTCAGTTGGGTCTGTCATACGGGGTGGGGGGAGACGGGTAATTTTCACCTTCCCCAGTGGCGGGACAGATTGCCCACCCGTTCCAGAACAACCTCACCCCCACCCCCACACCTCATTGATTTCAATCGGACGGGTTCTATAATGGGCGATTGATCGGCTCCAAACAATTTACCGCCAAGCGGTGGAGGATGAGAATTATCCCTGGGATGTTTTATAAGTCCAGGCACTTATTACAACAGATATCTAGTTTATTTAATCCCTGGCTGGGGTTGTGGTAATCGGGTTGGCCTTCAAAAGTAATTCATTGGTTGTGAAGCGCTTTTGGATATCTGTGGCATAACTAAGACCGCCTATTTCCACCTCCATAACATCGCTCGTCTCCGCCCCTGCCTCAACTCATCCGCTGCTGAAACCCTCATCCATACCTTTGTTACCTCTAGACTTCACTATTCCAACGCACTCCTGGCTAGTCTCCCACATTCTACCCTACGTAAACTTGGAGGTCATCCAAAACTTGGCTGCCCGTGTCCTAACTCGCACCAAGTCTCATTCACCCATCACCCCTGTGCTCGCTGACCTACATTGGCTCCCGGTTAAGCAACGCCTCAATTTCAAAATTCTCATCCTTGTTCTCAAATCTCTCCATGGCCTCGCCCCTCCCTATCTCCTTCAGCCCCACAACCCCCCGAGATATCTGCGCTCCTCAAATTCTGCCATCTTGAGCATCCCTGATTATAATCGCTCAACCATTGGTGGCCGTGCCTTCTGTTGCCTGGGCGCTAAGCTCTGGAATTCCCTCCCTAAGCCTCTCCACCTCTCTACCTCTCTTTCCTCCTTTAAGACGCTCCTTAAAACCTACCTCTTTGACCAACACCTGCCCTAATTTCTTATGTGGTTCGGTGTCGATTCTTTGTCTTATAACACTCCAGTGAAGCACCTTGGGACGTTTTACTATGTTAAAGGCACTATATAAATACAAGTTGTTGTTGTTGAAACGTGCTATAGATTAAGGGGGGGATCTAATTGAGGTGTTTAAGATGATTAAAGGATTTGACAGGGTAGAGAGAGAGAAACTATTCCCTCTGGTGGGGGGAGTCCAGAACAAGGGGGCAGAACCTTAAAATTAGAGCCAGGCCGTTCAGGGGTGATGTCAGGAAGAATTTCTTCACACTAAGGGTAGTGGAAATCTGGAACTCTCTCCCCCAAAAAGCTGTTGAGGCTGGGAGGGGTCATGTGAAAATTTCAAAACTGAGATTGAGAGATTGTTGTTAGGTAAGAAGATTAAGGGTTACGGATCCAAGGCGGGTAGATGGAGTTAAAATACAGATCAACCATGATCTAATAGAATGGCTCGAGGGGCTGAATGGCCTCCTCCTGTTCCTATTGCAATGCAAGTCATTCCTTCTATACATGATATTTGCAGACTCATTATTTTGCACTTTAAGTATTGGAACAGTGAGGATACGTGGAAGTGTTCGTGAGTTGGCACCTGGGCTCTGTTCAGGGAAAAGTCCTTTTGACATCTGACAAGCTGTAAATACGTCTTATGGGAAAGCCTCCTTGACAGCCAATATCTGAATCCCTCTATTTTACAGAGAAGTGCAATTGACTCACGTCATACCAGTAGCAGGCTGAACATCAGGAGGTGTAATAAATGTCGGGACTCCTGGTAGTAATGTACTGAATCTCAGTGTGTAGCCGTTCACAGTGCAAGGTTTACATTTTAACAGCATTTTGTGTCACTATTGTTGGGCTCTGTTTTCTCAGCTGTAGACACGTTGTGTCACAACAACATAGCAGGTGGCTTGACATTAACGGTAACACGTGTCCTCGGCACTTGTATAGGGGTGTTAGTGGTGTGTGCCGCACTTCCCATCAATTCAGACTGTGGATTCCTGCACTCTCTCTGCCACTTAGTGTTGTTCAGCTTCCCTGTTCTCCCATATGCCGACTCAGGTCACTTAATCCAGCAACTCTGTTCCTTCAACGGTGCTTTGGGATGAGACGTCAAACCGAGGCCCTGTCTGCTCTCTCAGGCAGAAGCAAAAGATCCCACGGTCACTATTCGAAGAAGAGCAGGGGCTTCAACCTTCATCCTTCAACCAAAATCACTAAACCAGTACAAATAAAGAAATAAGAATGGAAAATGCTGGAAATACACAGCAGTCCGTCAGCATCTGTGAAGGGAAAAGGTGGGTTATTGATCTTCATCAGAACTGAAAACAGAGATGAAGAGAAATTTTAGTAAAGTGGGAAAAAGAGAGAAAAGGGGGAATGGGAGAGAAATGCCAATCACAGAGATGAGTTGAATGACTCTGCAAACTCCTGAATAAAAGACTGTTGGATCAACGAAGGGTCATCAGTGAGGTAATGAATAGAAAGAAATAGCTCAGGAGAAGGTGTAAAATCGGCGATGGTGAAAACACAGGGGGCTGGATTTTGCCAATGGGGAGCTTTTGGAGGCGGGACTCCCACCTTTTGGGTTTTAGTCCCGCCTCCATCGACTTCTGGCCAACCCACGCTATTTTCCCTTGATTGACCTTGTTAAGCCCGCTGCGGGCTTAGCAGGCCAATTAAGAGGAAGCCGATTACAGAGAACGTCAGCGTATGACATTGCATCTGTCAAAATTTTTTGACAGATGAACTGTCATCGTTGGACAGCTCTGTGAAGCTGTCAAACACTGACATTCTCTGTTGTTTGATGAGTCCTTGTATTCAAGACTCATCAAACCTCTTTTGTGAGCAGAAATTAGACGGTTGTTGCATCGGAGAATGCAACGGCCATCTGTCATCTCTACTGTGGAGGTGCGAGACTCTCCGCATACACACCGACTGAAGCCTGCAGGAAGAAACAAAGGTAAGTAAACTTTTTCTAACACTTTCCTCACCTCACATACTCACCTCTCCACACTTGCACTCATCACTTACCTTCACAGCGCACTTTTGCACCCTTCCGACCCCCGCAGACCCACTGCTCGTCTCGGTGACCCTGGCGGGGTTCAGAGCCTTCAGGAAGCCCACACTTGTGTGGGTAAAATGGGGATAATCCTCTTATTTGCCTGTTAACTACCTGTTAACAGGCAGGTAAGTGGCACTAAACCCCTTCCCACCTCCAGGGGACGGGACCCGGCGCGGGTCGGGTATCCGCCTCCTGGGAAGATGGCATGGAGGCGTGTTGGGGGCGGGATAGGTACCCGCCTCCAGATTCTGCCATTTTCCCGGCAGTCCCGCCTCGAAACCCGCCTTCCCAGGGCTGGCAAAATCCAACCCTTGGAAACAAAACAAGGTGAGAAAAAAGGGAAAAAGAGAGACAGTGAGTGGAGGAAAGCTGCCAATACAGCAGATCAGAAATTAAACGGAAAATGCAAAACGCCGTGTCGAATCTCTCTCCCACCCCCGTTTTCTCTTTTGTTTTCTCACCAAACCTGTTTCTCTTTCGGGTTTCAGTTCTGATGGAAGGCGGGGTGTGGGAGGGTGGGAGTGAGTCACTGCACAGCTCTCGCGCTCGTGATCCGATTCGGAGTAACAGGGACAGCTTGGCCTGGAAATTGGTCAGCACAGCACTCGTTTGGCACCACTTGGGCTACCAAGGTCCCAGCATGGCGGGAGGAAAACGTGCGCACATTTCCGGCCGGAATTGCGCTGTGCGCCATATTGAGTAAGGACAAAAAATAGTGTATCCGTTACCCAGGCCTGAAGCGGACGTTAAACCCTTTCGATGTGCAAATAATGGGCCTAACACTGAGGTAGCCTCTCCGAGATTGGTTTGCCCTGAAGCAGGCATCGCACTCGGGAAACCCAGGCCTAGGGATCACCTGCTAGGCCCAACCAAGAAGGTAAGTAACTTATCAGAATGTGCAGCCGGGAGGAGCAGGAGTGCCCGTCCAGACCCCACATTAAAGGAACCAATCGCCACCGCACAACCCACCCGTCATCTCCGGACCCCTGATCTCCCGGCCCCGATCCTTGATCTCCCAGGCCCGACCCTTGAACTCCCGGGCCCGACCCCTGATCTCCCGGCCCCGACCCCTGATCTCCCGGGCCCGACCCTTGATCGCTCGGGCCTGACCCCTGATCTCCCGGGCCCGACCCTTGAACTCCCGGGCCTGACCCCTGATCTCCCGGGCCCGACCCCTGATCTCCCGGGCCCGACCCTTGATCTCCCGGCCCCGACCCCTGATCTCCCGGGCCCGACCCTTGATCTCTCGGGCCTGACCCCTGATCTCCCGGCCCCGACCCCTGATCTCCCGGGCCCGACCCTTGATCGCTCGGGCCTGACCCCTGATCTCCCGGGCCCGACCCTTGTACTCCCGGGCCTGACCCCTGATCTCCCGGGCCCGACCCCTGATCTCCCGCCCCTGACCCTTGATCTCCCGGGCCCGACCCCTGATCTCCCGGGCCCGACCCTTGATCTCTCGGGCCTGACCCCTGATCTCCCGGGCCCGACCCTTGAGCTCCCGAGCCTGACCCCTGATCTCCCGGGCCCGACCTCTGATCTCCCACCCCTGACCCTTGATCTCCCGGGCCCGACCCTTGATCTCCCGGGCCCGACCCTTGATCTCCCGGCCCCGACCCCTGATCTCCCGGCCCCGACCCCTGATCTCCCGGGCCTGACCCCTGATCTCCCGGGCCTGACCCCTGATCTCCCGGCCCCGACCCTACACCCACTTACCTGAGAGCGGCTGCGCCACCAGCAGCAGCCTAATCTTGCACTACACTTCGCCGGTGGGCTCTGAGGCCTTGTTGCCTCCATTATAATGAGGCTCGAGGCCCAATATCTGGGGAGTCTCGGGCCTCGCCATTCAGGCGCAGGGAATGCACCCTGTGCCCCCAGTGATGGGCACGCCCACATTTCTAGGCCTTGGTTTCTCAACATGGAGCAGAACAATGGTGATAAAGTGTGGAAAGACAGGAGAGTGTGTTGTCAAAACACTGTTATAGAAAGATAGACAGACAGAGAGTGAGAGAGAGAGATAGAGAGAGATTAGGCGAGTAAATGAATGAAAGGAAGCTGGAACTGCCACTGCTAGGCACTAGCTTTCTCTTGATGGAGAACAAGGGAACGCTATAGCTCCAGATCCATCCCAGCAGCTAAAATCTAACAGCCACAAGCAGTGTAGGGAAAGTCTTCCATGAAAACCAGAGCCCTTTCACCTAGTGACCTGGCCCTGCCTCGATCATGAGATGAAATATGTGTCACTGCGAACTGAGCATGAGGTTAATGGTGCGCAGAGCTGATCCTGCAATCTGGCTTTCCAGCAGCAGGTGGGGATGTCGGTGTCACTGACCCTCAATATTGCATTAATCTTTCAGAACGTGCCAGAAGAACAATAATTGTGCTGCAACAGCGCCACCTACAGCCCTGGCTCAGAGGGGGCCCCTCATTTGCACTTGACATGATTGAGGAAGGGAGATGAATTCTATTATATTGGGCGGAATAATTATTGAATTGTGCCAGACCGATTATTATTCATAGAATGTAGCAAAGAACATAAGAAATAGGAGCAAATTCAGCCCTTCAAACCTGCTCCGCCATTCAATAAGATCTTGGCTGATCTTCTAGCTCAACTTCCCGCACTATCCGCATATCCCTTGGTTCCCTTAATATCCAAAATTGCTGAGTCGTTGAGTATATTCAAAGCTCAGATAGATAGATTTTTGGACTCTAGGGGAATCAAGGGATATGGGGATCAGGTGGGAAAGTGGAGTTGAGGTTGAAGATCAGCCATGATCTTATTAAATCGCAGAGCAGGCTCAAGGGGCCGTATGGCCTACTCCTGCTCCTAATTCTAATGTTCTTATGTTCTTACCCCACTAGTTACAGCCTGCTAACCTGAAAATGACCCGTTTATTCCTACTCTCTGTCTTCTGTCCGTTAACCAATCCTCAATCCAAGCTAGTATATTACCCCCAATCCCATGAGCCCTAATTTTGTTTAATAACCTCTTGTGTGGCACCTTATCAAATGCCTTCTGAAAATCCAAATAAACCACATCCACTGGTTTCCCCTTATTTACCCTGCTAGTTACAACCTTAAAAATCTCCCAACAGATTTGTAAAACACTATTTTCCTTTCATAAATCCGTGTTGACTCTGCCCAATCATATTATGCGAGCCATCAAACAGCACATTTAATAACAAAACAAAGTTTTAAACAAGAATCTTAGAAAGAAAGAACTTGCATTTCTATAGCACCTTTCATGACCTCAGGACGTCCCAAAGCGCTTTACAGCCAATAAATTACTTTTGAAGTGTTGTCACCATTGTAATGTTAAACAGTTAAACAGTCTTGTTTAATATTCTCTGCCTTTTCATTTTCTGTAATGACCTTTCCTTAATAAAGTGCTTAGACACTAATTCCTTTACAGAGTATGTTCACTCATGCTAAGGAGTATGGGCAGGCTGGCCTCCATTACCACACCAACCAGTGCCTGCACCTTTTCCCTTGCACTCAATAGGTAGCTGGTTTGAAGTCCCAGCACAATACAGACGAGGTGATGGTGATTGAGAGGTTTGTGGAATTCATAATGAGGGAATTGAGGAAGCAAACAGAGAGTGAATCTAACCTGAGAGTGGAGGACGGGATCAGGCAGGACAATGGGCGAGGTCGGGGTCTTGGGGGAAGAGGGGGGGTCCAGGCAGGATGATGAGGAGGGGATGGGGAAGAGCTTGAATCAGACAGTAAGATTAGATGGAAGCGAAGACCAGAAGCTTGAGAAGCCCAAGACAACAAACGTGTGAAAAGTACAGAGAGCAAGTGTGAAGGTTGTCAGCTGTCAATCTTCAAAGGGAGTCCCTGAACTATTGGGAGTAATTCTGAGAGGCTCTGGTCGGGGTTTGGGGCCTCAGTAGTGCTGAGTGTGGTCGTGGAGACAGGGCTACAACACTGCAACACCGATTTCCAACCGTGCTCTTACCGCTAGTGAGGCTCTGTGCCGGGAGCAGGCCTCTCAACCTTACCCCCACCGTGTTATGACTGAGGGAGCAGTGCAATATGAATTTTTACAGCACGTGTGCGCTTGTAAGAAAAGGGTTAATCGGAGAAACCTTCTTTGTTCGCTCAAGCCTTGAAGATAAGAACCCGCCTGAGAAAGTTAGGGAGTTACGGATCTGTGTGCTGCATGGACGGGACAATCAAGTCAGTGTTGAATGATAGCTATGTATTCGGTAATGCTATGGAACATGTGAATTGTCACTTAGCAGGCTTGGGAAAACAAAGGTGTAAAAGTGGGCATTAGGGCAGATAACTCAGAATTTGAAGGTCTGAACAACCTAGAAAACAACCAAGCTGAAACTATAGCGTGCTTTGGATTCTCCGGCTAATAACATGCAAGATTTTGCCACAAGTGCTGCTGTTAAGTGTGTTTTTAATTATTGCCAATAATATTGTGATTATGTTGTGATTGGGAATGCACTGCTTGAAAGGGTGGTCGAAGCAGATTCAACAGTAACTTTCAAAAGGGAATTGGATTAATATTTGAAGGGGAGAAATTTGCAGGGCTACGGGGAAAGAGCGGGGGAGAGGGACTAATTGGATCGCTCTTTCAAAGGGCCGGCACAGGCACAATGGGCCGAATGGCCTCCTTCTGTACTATGTCATTCTATTCTATAAATAATTATTATTGTATGCTTAATAAATCTGTGAACGTCTGACAATCACAGCTGTGAACCTTATCATTTTGAGGAATAATTTATAAGTAAGAAACCCATCGTCTAACATTACCCTGGGCTCTTGTTTATTACATAGAATTTTACAGCAGAGAAACAGGCCATTCGCCCAACTGGCCGGTGTTTATGCTCCACACGAGCCTCCTCCCACACTACTTTATCCCAGCCGATCAGCACATCCAAACCCATCCAGCTCCTGCCACTTCAGGATGTGGAATTCCCCAACTCCGCCTACCTCCAGCCACGTTGCAGATTGCTCCCTTCAGCTTCGTGTCGCAGTTGGACGTTCTCCACGTGCCGTCCACGTCCATGTGAGCGCAGCCCGCGACCTGACGCGGCTCCCCGTCCTGCCAGTTGGTGTAGTCCGACTCCTCCCCGCCGAGCCAAGAGAAGGTCCTGGCTCCCTGCGTAAAACCACAGCTGTTACTGAGCGCGGCAGCGCGGGCGGTGAGGAAACACGGGCCAGAGAGAGAGTGCAAAGCAGGGAAGAACAACAACAACAACTTGTATTTATATAGCACCTTTAACATAGTAAAACATCCCAAGGAGCTTCACAGGGGCGTTATCAGACAAAATTTGACACTGAGCCGCGTAAGGCGATAGTAGGGCAGGTGACCAAAAGCTTGGTGAAAGAGGCAGGTCTTAAGGAACGTCTTAAAGGAGGAAAGAGAGGTAGAGAGGCAGAGGGGTTTAGGGAGGGAATTCCAGAGCTTAGGGTCTCGGCAGTTGAAGGAATGGCTGCCAATGTGATTAAAGTGGGGGATACACAAGAGGCCAGAATTGGAGGAGCGCAGATTCTCGGAGGGTTGTAGGCAATGTTTCCGTTAAACTGGGTGGCCGTGCAGCGGTCTGGAGGTCCCGCGCAGGCCGTTCAGCAGCTTTTAAATGGGAAAACCGTGCATGCGCGGAAATCTGAACGGGCCGCGCAGCCCGGTAAAGGGGCCGCACACCCCCAAAAAATTAGCAGGGACATTGGTTGTGGGGCTGGTGGAGGCTGCAGAGATAGGGAGGGGCGAGGCCAAAGAGGGATTGTAACACAAGGATGAGAATTTTTAAATCGCGGCATTGCTGGACCGGAAGCCAATGTAGGTCAGCGAGCACAGGGGTGATGGAAGAGAGGCAAGGTTGGAACGGACTCCTGTGGAGCAGTCACATCCGCACTCCAGATTTCCTGATCGCCTCTGTTGGGGGGGGGAAGCTGTAGAGTGTAATGTCCAGGGCTGGTTCTCCACAGGAGAGACGACAGAATAGTCACCCTGAGCCAGCTCTGCGCTTAGAGAACAGCGACAGCCGGAGAAAGTGGATGGAGCGAGGAGATCGCGAGTGGGGCGGGGTTGCCAACCCTCCAGAATTGCCCTGGAGTCTCCAGGAATTACAGTTTAATCTGCTTCAGCAACTCAAGGGGGGGGGGGGGTGGAATCATTGGGGCATTAAACAAAATTGGGTGGTTTTTTTCATTTTCTTTGAACACTTTTGTTTATTAGTTCTAAAAATATTGGCGACGGGAAGAGAGGCTGTTTGAACGGGGAGGGGTGGTTGGAGGCAGGAGGACATTTGATGGAACCTCCAGCAATGTGTCCACGCAGAGTTGGTAACCCTAGCAAGGGAGAAATGAACAGAAGTCACGATTAAAGAGGGGGAACTGTAGCACCACATGAGACGCACTCCGATTCAGCGAGACCCCTCTGCCCGATACTGGCCCTCGGCTGAGCGGGTTACTTCGGTTGGGACGAGTCTTTTTATATACAGGGCTGTCGGAAATGGCGAAATGCTAAGCGTGGGATTTGTGATAAAAGAAGATTGTAGAGCCGAGTTGACCACGAGCCCAGAAACAGCTGTGTGCAACAGTCACGTTAACCCGTTGAGACAAACGGGCTAACATCTCAGTTCAACTCAGCAGAGTGACGGTTCACGGACAGGGGACTCGTTCGGTGCACACAGGAACCACAATGGGCTCGTGCTTGCTTTTAACACTGAGACACCTCGAAAGTTAGACGGTGCATTTTTATTTCAAAAGGGTCGGACCCTGGTCCAAATGAGTGAGACTCGGCATTGGCTGGGGGGATGGGGCCTGTGCCTTTAACTGTGAGGGATTAGTAATGAGCAAAGACACACAGGGGGGTCATTTTAACCCAACCCGCCCATTGGCGAGCTGACGGAATCAGGTGCAACGCTGGTTTAACACCCAGTCTGATTTTACTCCCCAGTGAAGTCAGTGGGGAGCAATACCGGGCGTGGGTATAAAACCGGCGTTCCACCCGAACCTGTGGATTTCCGTAGGTTCGAACTGCGTGCTGTGTAGTGTGTGGGCGTACAAAGTCAGCCCCCGATTGTGAACCGGTGCCATCGCTATCAGCCGGGGGGTGGGTGGGTGGAGGAGGAGCAGGAGCTGAAGGAGCAGAGCCTGTGAGCGTGTATAGGACACGCACAGCCCATGTCATCTTCCCACAACATGCAGCAACGATAAAAGCTAATCAATACTACGAGTCAAATCACGTTGTTCCATTACAGGAGCCCGCTGACCGCCACAGTCTGTCGTCGCACCAACCACTGGGGGGAGAAAAAACCACAACAAACAAGTCTGAAAACAGAGTATTAGACCCCTGCCCGTATATATCAGAATTAGATACTGAATCGTAGAATGATGCATCATGGGAGTCTCAAAGTTTGACAGGAAATGTGACAGCAGGAAGAATTTGTAGACGAGAGATACTTGCAGATGTAAGATGTAATGATGATAGCTCATAGAATAATACAACACAGAGGGAGGCCATTCTGCCCATCGTGTCTGTGCCGGCTTTTTGAAAGAGCGATCCAATGAGTCCCAGTCCCCCCGCTATTGTGAAGGCCATCGCAGCTTGCGGTGTGTTTCAAGGACATCACCGATCAGCAGGTTCGGACGACGTTGATAAACTTCTTGGCGTTTGTTCCTGTGGGTTATGAGTTGTAAGATGTGCTACTTTGTGACACCCCTCCTGCCTTGTGATAAATTGCACACGAGGCAAAATCAAGCACTTGCCCCTCACAGCGGCAGGTAAAGGAGGAAGCTCCGGTGCACCCCGCTCGTTCGTTACTTAATTGGAACATTTCGAGGGCAGTCGCCAATCACAGGAATCACAGAAACCTCACAGTGCAGACAGAGGCCATTTCGGCCCATCGAGCCTGCACCAACACATATCCCACCCGATACCCGTAACCCCTACACCAACACATATCCCACCCTACCCCCGCTAACCCCACGTATTTAATCCCCCTAACACTAAGGGTCAATTTTATCATAGCCAATCAACCTAACCCGCACATCTTTGGACTGTGGGAGGAAACCGGAGCACCCGGAGGAAACCCACGCAAACACGGGGAGAATGTCTGTGTGGAGTTTGCACAGTCACCCGAGGGCGGATTCGAACCCGGGTCCCTGGCGCTGTGAGGCAACAGTGCTAACCACTATGCCACCGTGCTTTCGTGCGCAGTCCCTCTAACTGGCTGCGTGGCCCATTCAAATTTTCGTGCATGTGCGGTTTCATCCATTGAAGAGCCAGTAAGAGACTGCGCGGGTAATTTTAAACAAACCCGCGACGGCGGGAAGCTGGAGGAATCTGATCGGCCACCCGTATACACCCGCCTGTTACACACCCGCCCGTTACACACCCGCCCTTAATACACCCGCCCGTTACACACCCGCCCGTTACACACCCGCCCTTAATACACCCGCCCGTTACACACCCGCCCGTTACACACCCGCCCGTTACACTCGCCCGTTATACACCCCGCCCGTTACACACCCCGCCCGTTATACACCCGCCGTTATACACCTCGCCCGTTACACACCCGCCCGTTACACACCCGCCCGTTATACACCCCGCCCGTTATACACACGCCCGTTATACACACGCCCGTTATACACCCGCCCGTTACACACACGCCCGTTACACACCCGCCCGTTATACACCCCGCCCTTTACACACCCCGCCCGTTATACACCCGCCCGTTATACACCCGCCCGTTATACACCCCGCCCGTTATACACCCGCCCGTTATACACCCGCCCGTTATACACCCCGCCCGTTATACACCCGCCCGTTATACACCCTCCCGTTATACACCCCGCCCGTTATACACCCGCCCGTTATACACCCGCCCGTTATACACCTCGCCCGTTACACCCCCGCCCGTTACACCCCCGCCCGTTATACACCCGCCCGTTATACACCCGCCCGTTATACACCCGCCAGTTATACACCCGTCCGTTATACAACCGCCCGTTATACACCCCATCCGTTATACACCCGCCCGTTATACACCCGCCCGTTATACACCCCATCCGTTATACACCCGCCCGTTATACACCCCGCCCGTTATACACCCGCCTGTTATACACCCGTCCGTTATACACCCGCCCGTTATACACCCGCCCGTTATACACCCCGCCCGTTATACACCCGCCCGTTATACACCCGCCCGTTATACACCCCATCCGTTATACACCCGCCCGTTATACACCCCATCCGTTATACACCCGCCCGTTATACACCCCGCCCGTTATACACCCCGTCCGTTATACACCCGCCCGTTATACACCCCGCCCGTTATACACCCCGCCCGTTATACACCCGCCCGTTATACACCCGTCCGTTATACACCTGCCCGTTACACCCCCGCCCGTTACACACCCGCCCGTTATACACCCGCCCGTTACACCCCCGCCCGTTATACACCCGCCCGTTACACACCCGCCCGTTACACACCCGCCCGTTAGACACCCGCCCGTTACACACCCCGCCCGTTACACACCCGCCCGTTATACACCCGCCCGTTATACACCCGTCCGTTATACACCCGCCCGTTACACACCCCGCCCGTTGTACACCCACCCGTTGTACACCCAGCCCGTTATACACCCGCCCGTTATACACCCCGCCCGTTATACACCCCGCCCGTTATACACCCCGCCCGTTATACACCCGCCCGTTATACACCCGCCCGTTATACACCCCGCCCGTTATACACCCGCCCGTTATACACCCGCCCGTTACACACCCCGCCCGTTACACACCCGCCCGTTATACACCCGCCCGTTATACACCACACCCGTTATACACCCGCCCGTTATACACCCGCCCGTTATACACCCGCCCTTTACACACCCCGCCCGTTATACACCCGCCCGTTATACACCCGCCCGTTATACACCCGCCCGTTACACACCCGCCCGTTACACACCTGCCGTTACACACCCCGCCCTTTACACACCCCGCCCGTTTTACACCCGCCCGTTATACACCCGCCCGTTATACACCCGCCCGTTATACACCCCGCCCGTTATACACCCCGCCCGTTATACACCCGCCCGTTATATACCCCGCCAGTTATACACCTGCCCGTTACACCCCAGCCCGTTATACACCCCGCCCGTTACACCCCCGCCCGTTATACACCCGCCCGTTATACACCCGCCCATTATACACCCCGCCCGTTATACACCCCGCCCGTTATACACCCGCCCGTTATTCACCCGCCCGGTATGCACCCCATCCGTTATACACCCCGCCCGTTATACACCCGCCCGTTACACCCCCGCCCGTTATACACCCGCCCGTTATACACCCGCCCGTTACACCCCCGCCCGTTATACACCCGCCCGCTATACACCCCGCCCGTTACACACCCGCCCGTTACACACCCGCCCGTTATACACCCGCCCGTTACACACCCCGCCCGTTACACACCCACCCGTTATACACCCGCCCGTTATACACCCGTCCGTTATACACACGCCCATTATACACCCCGCCCGTTATACACCCACCCGTTGTACACCCAGCCCGTTATACACCCAGCCCGTTATACACCCACCCGTTATACACCCGCCCGTTATACACCCCGCCCGTTATACACCCACCCGTTATACACCCGCCCGTTATACACACGCCCATTATACACCCCGCCCGTTATACACCCACCCGTTGTACACCCAGCCCGTTATACACCCAGCCCGTTATACACCCACCCGTTATACACCCGCCCGTTATACACCCCGCCCGTTATACACCCACCCGTTATACACCCGCCCGTTATACACCCCGCCCGTTATACACCCGCCCGTTATACACCCGCCCGTTATACACCCGCCCGTTATACACCCGCCCGTTACACACCCCGCCCGTTATACACCAGCACGTTATACACCCACCCGTTATACACCCGCCCGTTATACACCCGCCCGTTACACACCCGCCCGTTATACACCCGCCCGTTATACACCCCGCCCGTTACACACCCGCCTGTTATACACCCACCCGTTATACACCCAGCCCGTTATACACCCGCCCGTTATACACCCACCCGTTATACACCCAGCCCGTTATACACCCACCCGTTATACACCCGCCTGTTACACACCCGCCCGTTATACACCCGCCCGTTATACACCCCGCCCGTTACACACCCGCCCGTTATACACCCGCCTGTTATACACCCACCCGTTATACACCCAGCCCGTTATACACCCGCCCGTTATACACCCACCCGTTATACACCCAGCCCGTTATACACCCACCCGTTATACACCCGCCCGTTATACACCCGCCCGTTATACACCCGCCCGTTATACACCCCGCCCGTTATACACCCGCCCGTTATACACACACCCGTTATACACCCAGCCCGTTATACACCCCGCCCGTTATACACCCGCCCGTTATACACCCAGCCCGTTATACACCCGCCCGTTATACACCCCGCCCGTTATACACCCGCCCGTTATACACCCACCCGTTATACACCCAGCCCGTTATACACCCACCAGTTATACGCCCGCCCCTTACACACCCGCCCGTTATACACCCGCCCGTTATACACCCGCCCTTTACACACCCCGCCCGTTATACACCCGCCCGTTACACACCCGCCCGTTATACACCCGCCCGTTATACACCCCGCCCTTTACACACCCCGCCCGTTATACACACGCCCATTATACACCCGCCCGTTATACACCCGCCCGTTATACACCCGCCCTTTACACACCCGCCCGTTATACACCCGCCCTTTACACACCCCGCCCGTTATACACCTGCCCGTTAAATACCCGCCCGTTACACCCCCGCCCGTTACACACTCACCCGTTATACACCCCACCGTTATACACCCCACCTTTATACACCCCGTCCATTATACACTCACCCATTATACACCCGCCCGTTATACACCCGCCCGTTATACACCCCCCCGTTATACACCCCGCCCGTTATACACCCCACCCGTTATACACCCGCCCGTTATACACCCGCCCGTTATACACCCCGTCCATTATACACTCACCCGTTATACACCCGCCCGTTATACACCCGCCCGTTATACACCCGCCCGTTATACACTCGCCAGTTTAACACCCGCCCATTATACACCCCGCCCGTAATACACTCACCCGTTATACACCCGCCCGTTATACACCCGCCCGTTATACACCCGCCCGTTATACACCCCGTCCATTATACACCCACCCGTTATACACTCGCCGGTTTAACACCCGCCCGTTACACACCCCGCCCGTTATACACCCGCCCGTTACACACCCGCCCGTTACACACCCGCCCGTTATACACCCGCCCGTTACACACCCGCCCGTTATACACCCGCCCGTTATACACCCGCCCGTTACACACCCCGCCCGTTACACACCCCGCCCGTTATACACCCGCCCGTTATACACCCCATCCGTTATACACCCGCCCGTTATACACCCCGCCCGTTATACACCCCATCCGTTATACACCCGCCCGTTATACACCCCGCCCGTTATACACCCCATCCGTTATACACCCGCCCGTTACACACCCGCCCGTTACACACCCGCCCGTTACACACCCGTCCGTTACACACCCGTCCGTTATACACCCGCCCGTTGTACACCCAGCCCGTTATACACCCCGCCCGTTATACACCCCGCCCGTTATACACCCCGCCCGTTATACACCCGCCCGTTATACACCCGCCCGTTATACACCCGCCCGTTATAAACCCGCCCGTTATACACCCCGCCCGTTATACACCCCACCCGTTATACACCCACCCGTTATACACCCGCCCTTTACACACCCCGCCCGTTATACACCCGCCCGTTACACACCCGCCCGTTATACACCCCGCCCTTTACACACCCCGCCCGTTATACACCCGCCCGTTATACACCCGCCCGTTATACACCCCGCCCGTTATACACCCGCCCGTTATACACCCGCCCGTTATACACCCCGCCCGTTATACACCTGCCCGTTATACACCCCGCCCGTTATACACCCGCCCGTTACACCCCAGCCCGTTATACACCCCGCCCGTTACACCCCCGCCCGTTATACACCCGCCCGTTATACACCCGCCCGTTATACACCCGCCCGTTATACACCCCGCCCGTTATACATCCGCCCGTTATACACCCGCCCGTTATACACCCGCCCGTTATACACCCGTCCGTTATAAACCCGTCCGTTATACACCCCATCCGTTATACACCCGCCCGTTATACACCCCGCCCGTTATACACCCGCCCGTTATACACCCGTCCGTTATACACCCGCCCGTTATACACCCGCCCGTTATACACCCGTCCGTTATACACCCGCCCGTTATACACCCCATCCGTTATACACCCGCCCATTATACACCCGCCCGTTATACACCCCGCCCGTTATACACCCCATCCGTTATACACCCCGCCCGTTATACACCCGCCCGTTATACACCCGCCCGGTATACACCCCATCTGTTATACACCCCGCCCGTTATACACCCGCCCGTTACACCACCGCCCGTTATACACCCGCCCGTTATACACCCGCCCGTTATACACCCGCCCGTTATACACCCCGCCCGTTACACACCCGCCCGTTACACACACGCCCGTTATACACCCGCCCGTTACACACCCCGCCCGTTATACACCCGCCCGTTATACACCCACCCGTTATACACCCGCCCCTTACACACCCGCCCGTTATACACCCCGCCCGTTATACACCCGCCCGTTATACACCCGCCCGTTATACACACGCCCGTTATACACCCGCCCGTTATACACCCGCCTGTTATACACCCGTCCGTTATACACCCGCCCGTTATACACCCCATCCGTTATACACCCGCCCATTATACACCCGCCCGTTATACACCCCGCCCGTTATACACCCCATCCGTTATGCACCCCGCCCGTTATACACCCGCCCGTTATCCACCCGCCCGGTATACACCCCATCCGTTATACACCCCGCCCGTTATACACCCGCCCGTTAGACCCCCGCCCGTTATACACCCGCCCGTTATACACCCGCCCGTTACACCCCCGCCCGTTACACACCCGCCCGTTATACGCCCCGCCCGTTACACACCCGCCCGTTACACACCCGCCCGTTACACACCCGCCCGTTACACACCCCGCCCGTTATACACCCGCCCGTTATACACCCGCCCGTTATACACCCGCCCGTTATACACCCGTCCGTTATACACCCCGCCCGTTATACACCCACCCGTCGTACACCCAGCCCGTCATACACCCAGCCCGTCATACACCCACCCGTTATACACCCCGCCCGTTATACACCCGCCCGTTATACACCCGCCTGTTATACACCCCGCCCGTTATACACCCCGCCCGTTATACACCCGCCCGTTATACACCCGCCCGTTATACACCCGCCCGTTATACACACCCGCCCTTTATACACCCGCCCGTTATACACCCGCCCGTTACACACCCCGCCCGTTACACACCCCGCCCGTTACACACCCGCCCGTTACACACCCGCCCGTTACACACCCGCCCGTTACACACCCGCCCGTTATACACCCGCCCGTTATACACCCGCCCGTTATACACCCCGCCCGTTACACACCCGCCCGTTATACACCCGCCTGTTATACACCCACCCGTTATACACCCAGCCCGTTATACACCCGCCCGTTATACACCCACCCGTTATACACCCAGCCCGTTATACACCCACCCGTTATACACCCAGCCCGTTATACACCCCGCCCGTTATACACCCGCCCGTTATACACCCGTCCGTTATACACCCGTCCGTTATACACCCGCCCGTTATACACCCGCCCGTTATACACCCGTCCGTTATACACCCCGCCCGTTATACACCCGCCCGTTATACACCCGTCCGTTATACACCCGCCCGTTATACACCCGCCCGTTATACACCCGTCCGTTATACACCCGCCCGTTATACACCCCATCCGTTATACACCCGCCCATTATACACCCGCCCGTTATACACCCCGCCCGTTATACACCCCATCCGTTATGCACCCCGCCCGTTATACACCCGCCCGTTATACACCCGCCCGGTATACACCCCATCCGTTATACACCCCGCCCGTTATACACACGCCCGTTACACCCCCGCACGTTATACACCCGCCCGTTATACACCCGCCCGTTATACACCCGCCCGTTATACACCCCGCCCGTTACACACCCGCCCGTTACACACCCGCCCGTTACACACCCCGCCCGTTATACACCCGCCCGTTATACACCCGCCCGTTATACACCCCGCCCGTTATACACCCACCCGTTGTACACCCAGCCCGTCATACACCCAGCCCGTTATACACCCGCCCGTTATACACCCGCCCGTTATACACCCGCCCGTTATACACCCGCCCGTTATACACCCCGCCCGTTATACACCCGCCCGTTATACACCCGCCCGTTATACACCCGCCCGTTATACACACCCGCCCGTTATACACCCGCCCGTTATACACCCGCCCGTTACACACCCCGCCCGTTACACACCCGCCCGTTACACACCCGCCCGTTACACACCCGCCCGTTATACACCCGCCCGTTACACACCCGCCCGTTATACACCTGCCCGTTATACACCCCGCCCGTTACACACCCGCCCGTTATACACCCGCCTGTTATACACCCACCCGTTATACACCCAGCCCGTTATACACCCGCCCGTTATACACCCACCCGTTATACACCCAGCCCGTTATACACCCGCCCGTTATACACCCGCCCGTTATACACCCGCCCGTTATACACCCGCCCGTTATACACCCACCCGTTATACGCCCGCCCCTTACACACCCGCCCGTTATACACCCGCCCGTTATACACCCGCCCTTTACACACCCCGCCCGTTATACACCCGCCCGTTATACACCCGCCCGTTACACACCCGCCCGTTACACACCCGCCCGTTACACACCCGCCCGTTATACACCCGCCCGTTATACACCCCGCCCTTTACACACCCCGCCCGTTATACACACGCCCGTTACACACCCCGCCCGTTACACACCCGCCCGTTACACACCCGCCCGTTACACACCCGCCCGTTATACACCCGCCCGTTACACACCCGCCCGTTACACACCCGCCCGTTATACACCCGCCCGTTATACACCCCGCCTTTATACACCCGCCCGTTATACACCCGCCCGTTATACACCCGCCCGTTACACACCCCGCCCGTTATACACCCCACCCGTTATACACCCCGCCCGTTATACACCCCACCCGTTATACACCCGCCCGTTATACACCCGCCCGTTATACACCCCGCCCGTTATACACCCGCCCGTTATACACCCGCCCGTTATACACCCCGCCTTTATACACCCCGTCCGTTATACACCCGCCCGTTATACACCCGCCCGTTATACACCCGCCCGTTATACACTCGCCAGTTTAACACCCGCCCATTATACACCCTGCCCGTTATACACTCACCCGTTATACACCCGCCCGTTATACACCCGCCCGTTATACACCTGCCCGTTATACACCCGCCCGTTATACACTCGCCAGTTTAACACCCGCCCATTATACACCCGCCCGTTATACACCCCGCCTTTATACACCCCGCCTTTATACACCCCGTCCGTTATACACCCGCCCGTTATACACCCGCCCGTTATACACCCGCCCGTTATACACCCGCCCGTTATACACTCGCCAGTTTAACACCCGCCCATTATACACCCCGCCCGTTATACACTCACCCGTTATACACCCGCCCGTTATACACCCACCCGTTATACACTCGCCAGTTTAACACCCGCCCGTTATACACCCCGTCCATTATACACCCACCCGTTATACACTCGCCAGTTTAACACCCGCCCGTTACACACCCCGCCCGTTATACACCCGCCCGTTACACACCCGCCCGTTACACACCCGCCCGTTATACACCCCGCCCGTTACACACCCGCCCGTTACACACCCGCCCGTTACACACCCGCCCGTTATACACCTGCCCGTTACACACCCCGCCCGTTACACACCCCGCCCGTTATACACCCCACCCGTTATACACCCGCCCGTTACACACCCGCCCGTTATACACCCGCCCGTTATACACCCCGCCTTTATACACCCCGTCCATTATACACTCACCCGTTATACACTCACCCGTTATACACCCGCCCTTTATACACCCGCCCGTTATACACCCGCCCGTTATACACCCGCCCGTTACACACCCTCCTGTTGTATACCCGCCTGTTGTACCCCTCACCCATTCGAATGAAGGCAAGGGAAGGTAAAATCCAATGGGGTTTAAAACCATCAGCTGATCTGATCCCATCAAATTCCCGCTGGGCAGCTTAGGTTAAAATGACCCCTTGTCATGAAGGAAAAGGGGTTGGAAGGATATGGGAACAATGTGGGTATCTGTGATTCAAACTATTTGCTCTCATGGAGGGTAAGCGCCGACACGGATTGGTTGGACCGAGTGGCCTGTTTCTGCGTTGTAATTTCTATGTAACCTGCGATTGGGACCAAGGCACCAACATAATCACAATTGTGTCACTTAAAAGTCGCAGACACTATTTTGCACCAATGCCCATTTTACAGTTACAGAACTGTGGTGTAATTCATTGATTGCAAAAACTCAGTATCAGTGCATCTAAAACTGCTTTGCCTGTTGCATTTATCATTCTTCATGGTACTTACAAAAAGCGACTATTGTGGGTTTGCACTGCAGATCTACGCGATACAATCTGATAAAAAGAGCTTTGGTAGCAGGTGTTACCTCTTCATTAGACAGCCCGATCCAGAGGGGGAGTTGGACGCTGTTCATGACCTGTGTGAGGTAGGCCTGATGGTAGGGGTCTACCACCGTGACCAGGGTCTCGTTGCGAGTCTCACAGAGCCAGGCAGCTTCCAGCCAAGTGAGAGGCTTCTGGATAACCCGGTAGGTGCTGTTCATGTAGTTCAGCTTTGACGTCAAGGGAGGTGGGAACTTGGCAGGTGTTGATGGTAGAGACGGGTCTGAATAGAAATGAAGAGAGTTAGGGTCAATGGGAAAGTGCGAAGGGGTTTTTGCCCCAAGGAAGAGTCATGCTTCAAGCTAGATGACTGATAAAGAGACAAAGTCACACAATCCCCTCACTGTCCCCACTGTTCTAAGTGCTGGCCAGTGTTTATCCAACACCAGAGATGTTTGCTACAGAACAACAGAATCACAGACACGATAGCATAGTGGCTATGCTACTGGACTAGTAATGCAGGAGAACATGAGTTCATATCCTACCCTGGCAGCTTATTATGAATTTGAATTCAGTTTAAAACAGAAAATCTGGAATAAAAGTGAGCGTAAAGCTGTTGGATTGACATAAAAACCCAGCAGGTTCACAGATGTCCTTGAGGGAAGGAAACCTGCCGTTCTATACGTGACTCCAGTCCCACACCAACATGGTTGACTCTTAACTGCCCACTGAAATGGCCTAGTGAGCCACTCAGTTCAAGGGCAACAAAGGATGGGCATTAAATGCTGGCCTTGCCAGCGATGCCCACCTGTCGAGAATTAATATATAAACTGAGAAAAGCTGATGAACAATTTTGAAAAAGTCCACATCTCAGAACAATCTAAAACTCAAAAGGAACCCTGACTAACGGCCAATCAGGGCCATTGGCAGAGGTGATTCAAGAAGTTATTTTTAGTGACACAAGTTTTCAGGATTTTTAACCAGTGTTTTGAGATCACATTCTGCAATTCAGCTTGTTTTTTCTGTTAAAAACTGAAAACCGGGGCCTTGCGCATGACGTGCGGAAAGGAGTGGTGCAGGGGGGCAGAGAATGGCTGTAACTTAAGCTGCTGATGCATCCAATATTCCACCGTTGTCGGGAAAAACCAAAGTACAGAAATTGTGTTTTTTTTTTTGCAGTGATGGAGTTAGACGGAGAACGGCCGATGTAAAATGTATTTCCTAGGGATGTGTGGGGCGTGCCTTTGCAGCAAATGTTGATTTCTGACACTTCTTATGGTGTGTTTCCCAGCACCTTTGGACCTACTCCAAATCTGCCTTTGAAACCAAAACTGGTGAACAAAGCACACTGCATTCCCAAGTGAGTCGTGTCAGCCATGGCTCAGTTGGTCGCGCTCGCGCCTCTTGAAAAGGTTGTGGGTACAAGCCCCGCTCCAGAGTCTCGAGCACAAAATCCGGGCCAACACTCTGAGGGAGCGCCGCACTGTGGGAGGTGCCGTCTTTCGGCTTTCTGCCCTCTAAGGTAGACTTAAGAGATCCCGTGGTGCTATTCGAAGAAGAGCAGGGGAGCACGCACTAATATTAACAAAATCCCTAAAACAGATTATCTGGTCATTATCATATTGCTGTTTGCAGGATCTTCCTGTGCGCAAATTAGCTGCCATGATTCCTACATTACAACAGTGACTACACTTCAAACAAGTACTTCATCGGTTGAGGTTGAAAAAGGCACTATATAAATGCAAGTTCTTTCTTTTCAACAACGCATATCGTCTTTGAAATGGAAGGTGACTATCTGGGCAACCTTCCCTCACTCCTACTTTGAGAGATCACAGAACCCGGTGCAACCCTGAAGTACCAATGGGCAGAGCATCACTGCTCCGCCTGGCCTCACAGAAATCAATCCTCTACCCAATACCCGGCCCTGCATGGCCCTCCCCAGGGATCGCCCCACCCCTTATTTACTGGGCTTGGCTCGGCTCCACACAAGAGCCGCCGGATTCCCCCCCCCCCTCCCCCAATCGATAAACTGCTCCAAATACGCCAGCACTTCGCCGCTAGAATTCAAGCGAGGCCTGTCTGTGAAAATGGCTCGGGAGCCGCCAGATTCCCCCCCCTCCCCCAATCGATAAACTGCTCCAAATACGCCAGCACTTCGTCGCTAGAATTCAAGCGAGGCCTGTCTGTGAAAATGGCTCGGGCCCCCGATCGTTTCCATCAGACTGGCAGTAGGTGTCTTGCTCCTCCAACTGATGGAGGTGGTCACTTCAACCCCACTGAGACTCACACCCACCCCGACACAAGTCCCAGACCATGCCAAAGATTTGGCCATGGTTTCCGGTTGCTTCACGAGGGTTGCATGAGCCACCAGATCAAAAGACTTGCACAGAACAATGAAAGCCTCCCCCTGTCACCTCCACCAGAAGGACAAGAACAGCAACGCCATCACCTCCCAGGTTCCTCTCCAAGTCACACTCCATCCCGACCGACATACATCGCCGTTCCTTCATCATCGCTGGGTCGAAATCCTGGTATTCCTACCCAACACCACTATGGGAGCACCTTCCAAATAAGGATTACAGCGGTTCAAAGAGAAAGGCCACCACCACCTTCTCAGAGCAATTAGGGATGTGGGATGCCTGAGCCAAAGGATGCTCTGCGACTTCATAAAAAGCCACACCCATTCCTCATGACAGCAAAGTCCAGCCTGTGGCTTTACCCCATGGGCCTCCAAAACATCCAATATGTGCATCACAAACCACTGTGCTACCATTCCCATTCTGTGATTACCTGCCACTTATTAGTCCAAGTCTAGATGCTATCTAGGTTCTGCTGTAGGCTGGCATGAGCTGCGCCACTATCGGGGGAGTTGTGAGTGGAGCCGAACACTGTGGAATCATCAGTGAACAGCCCCTCTCCTGACTTTATGATGGAGGGAAGGTTATTGATGAAGGAGTTGAAGAAAATTGGGCTGAAGATGCTTTGCTGAGGAACTCCTGCCGCGATGTCCTGGGGCTGAGATGATTGGCCTCCAACAACCACAAGCGTTGTTCTTTGCATCAGATATGACTCCGGCCACTGGAGACTTTTCCTGTTGACCTTCAATAACTTCAGTTCTGCTAGGGCTCCTTGATGACAAGCTCGGTCAAATGGTGCCCTGATGTTGAGGGCAGTCACTCTCATCTCCCCAATGGCACATTTTACATCAAGTCTCCAATATATTATACATTATCAATCTCTGCCCGTGGGAGATTCCATGTCGGGCTCTGGTGTATGTGTACCATGGACACGTGCTCAAATTCTGCACATGGGCGGACGATATTCCTGCAGCATTCTGGGTCAACGTCCGGGCAGTAGCCGGGCTAATGCCCGTCGGCCAACGCCGACACGTAGAGGCAATGGAAGAAACGCTGATCGTCAGCGGGAAACAGTTGATGTCTAAGGCAGCTATTTATTAAAAAATCGCTGCCAACTTTGCCTGTTCTGTTTGTTTGGCTGCTCCTGTTGACATCATATACAGCTCAAACTCCTGACTAAACTTTCCCCAGCTCCCTTACACATTCTCTTCCAGACTCAGTCCGCTAATTGGCTGCAACACACTGGCTTCTGCGGTATTCCAACTGACTCCTTACTTCTGACACAGGCAGAGAGATTCCATCTGCTTTCAATCAGAGTTCATGGAAGATCTTCTTATTTGCAATGCCACTTGTATCCAGCAGGTGCCTCCCTAATGTACTTTTCCCTCGGGTAACGTAACATTATACAGGAAACTCTTTTTTATCCGGTACCGACAGGACCGGTGTGTTGCCGGTTGATCAAAAAGTCCGGATTACAGAGAGGTATACTTACCAAGGTAGGAAAGCCCCGTACACGTCCACAGGTGCAGGAGCCCCGGTTACACGGCACTTGTGCAGGAGTCCCTGTTGTACGGCCACAAGGCAGGAACCCTGGTTACACGGCCACTAATATATAGTAAAACTTACCTGAACCTACTCCTGAATTTTGCCGGTTAAGAGAGATTTCTGGATATTTAGGTGCCGGTTAAAAAGAGTTTCCTGTAATGGATCCTGGGCTTTATAAATAGAGGCATACGGTACAAAATCAAGGAAGTTCTGATAAACCTTTATAAATCACTGGTTAGGCCTCCACTGGAGTATTGTGTTCAATGGGCACCACACTTTAAGAAGGAAGTCAAGGCCTTGGAGAGACTACAGAGGAGATTTACCAAAATGATACCAGCGATCAGTTATGTGGAAAGACTAGAGAAGCTGGGATTGTTCTCCTTAGAGCAGAGAAGGTTAAGGGAAGATTTAATACAGTTGTTCAAAATTATGAAGGTTTTGATAGAGTAAATAAGGAGAAACTTATGTTTTAAATAAGGAGAAACTTCAATGTTATATATAAATGGCCTGGACTCGGGTATAGGGAGTACAATTTTGAAGTTTGCGGATGATACAAAACTTGGCAATGTATCAAACAGTGAGCAGAATAGTAGCACGGTGGCATAGTGGTTAGCACTGTTGCCTCACAGCGCCAGGGACCCGGGTTCAAATCCGGCCTCGGGTGACTGTCTGTGTGGAGTTTGCACATTCTCCCCGTGTTTGCGTGGGTTTTCTCCGGGTGCTCCGGTTTCCTCCCACAGTCCAAAGATGTGCGGGTTAGGTTGATTGGCCATGATTAAAAAATTGGCCCTTAGTGTTAGGGGGGATTAAATACGTGGGGTTACGGGGATAGGGCTTGGGTGGGATGGCTGTCGGTGTAGGGACCGGGTGCTAGGGTTTGGATGATCAGTCATGATCTCGTTGAATGGCGGAGCAGGCTCGAAGGGCCGAATGGCCTACTCCTGCTCCTAGTTTCTATGTTTCTGTGAGGAGGACAGACAGACTGGTGAAATGGGCAGACACATGGCAGATGCAATTTAATGCAGTTAAGTGCGAAGTGATGCACTTTGGGAGAAACAACACGGAGAGGCAGGATAATCTAAATGGTATTAAATGGGGTGCAAGAGCAGAGGAACATGAGGTGCATATTCACAAATCCTTGAAGGTGGCAGGACAAGGCGGTTAAGAAAGCGTATGGGATACTTGGCTTTCTAAATAGGGGCATTGAATCCAAAAACAAGGAAGCCATGCTAAACCTTTACAAATCACTGGGTGGGCCTCAGCTGGGGTATTGTGACCAATTCTGAGCATCACACTTTGGGAAGGATGTCAAGGCCTTGGAGAGGGTGCAGAGGAGGTTTACCAGGATGATACCAGGGATGAGGGACTTCAGTTACTTGGAGAGGTTGGAGAAGCTGGAATTGTTCTCCTTAGAGCAGAGAAGGCTAAGGGGAGATCTAATAGAGGTGTTCAAAATTATGCGGGGTTTTGATAGAGCAAGTAGGGAGAAACAGTTTCCTCTGGCGAGTGGGTCGGTAACCAGAGGACACAGATTGAAGATAATTGGCAAATGAGGAAAAAATGATTTCACACAGAGGGTTGTAATGCTCTGGAATGCACTACCTGAAAGGGTGGTGGAAGCAGATTTCACGGGAACTCTTGTACTTGAAGAGAACAAATCTGCCAGGTTATGGGGAAAAAGCTGGGGTGTGGGACCAATGTTCCCGCTCATTTTCTTTTCCGTGCGCCGTCCCTTTAAATTTGCTGCGCGGTATCTTTTCCAGCGGCAACAGCTGGTGAGCGGCCTGCGCGGGACTGCCTGATCGACCCGTGGCCGCGCGTCCGCGCACCTTAGCGGGAGCGTTGTGCGGGACTAAATTGGACAGCTCTTCCAAAAGAGCCGGCACAGGTACGGCAGGCCGAATGGTTCCCTTTCCGTGCTGTAAGGTTCTGTAGATTCTGTGAACTGCTTCCACTGGCAGGAGGGTCGGTAACCAGAGGACCCAGATTTCAGGTAATTGGCAAAAGGAACCAGAGGGGGAGATGAGGAGAATTTTTTTTAACGCAGCGAGTTGCTGTGATCTGGAACGCTCTGCCTGAAAGGGCGGTGGAAGCAGATTCAAGAGTAACTTTCAAAAGGGAATTGGGATAAATAATCGAAAAGGGAAAATGTGCAGGGCCGGGGGGGGGGAAAGAGCAGGGGGAGTGGGACTAATTGGAGAGCTCTACCAAAGAGCCGGCACAGGCACGATGCACTTTGGGAGAAACAACGTGGAGAGGCAGTATTGTGCTGCAGGATTCGATAAAAAAGACACAAATTCGAATGCAGTTCCAAAGATACTGGGGCAGTGACTGTACGTGTCTGATGTATCAGACTGAACCAGCGAGTGTGGAACCGGAATGGTTGCCCCGTATAGTCCGTGTGCTCCTTGTTGCTCGAGGAGCCCTGAGGGTAGGTTCCAATCACGGCTGTGATCTGCTTTCTTCTCGATAACGCTCATCCAACCAAACACTGCGAGCACGGATGTCTGCATCATTGTTATTCAGAAAAGTACCTCCATTTCTTGGGGGCTTTGGTGTGTCGCAACAAACGTTTGAACAAAAAGCAAAGCAAAGATTCCCTCGAGTTTCTTAGAGAAGAACCTGTCACCTGTATAACAACAGAAAATGCTGGAAAAACTCAGCAGGTCAGGCAACATCCGTGGAGAGAAATTTGAGTTGACGTTTTGGGTCGAAACCCTTCTTCAAAACTGGAAAGAAAAGAAAATAGATCGAAGGCAAAGCTGCAATGGAACAAAAGGAGAAAAAGAGACAATAAAAGGTATTCGAAGCCAGACGAGGTGGTAATAGGCCCGTGGAGACAAAAGGCAGCTGAGATTAGGTGTGAAGTGTATTGGCAGGTAAGAGACAACTGCCAGATGAGAGAGAGAAACAAAAGGAAAGTTTAAAATGTTAAAGGCTCTGTGATGAACTTAAAAACCCTTCATAAAAAGAGAAAATGCTGGAAATACATGGCGGGTCATTCAGCATCAGTAAAAGGCAAAAAGCTGCTTATGATGTCTTGGGTGTGTACCCTTATAAACCGTCTCTCCTCTTTACAAATACCTGCTGTGTTATTTCTGGGACCAACAGTACAAAGGGACCTGGATCAAACTGACTGCTAACAGAGTGATCTGAATATCAGGCCCACAATCCTCTTCAGTGACCCCGACAATTCCCTTCAGTGACCCCCAGAATTCGCTTCAGTGACCCCGACAATTCCCTTCAGTGACCCCGACAATTCTCCTCAGTGAAGCCCGACAATTCTCCTCAGTGACCCCGACAATTCCCTTCAGTGACCCCGACAATTCTCCTCAGTGACCCCGACAATTCTCCTCAGTGACCCCGACAATTCCCTTCAGTGATCACGACAATTCTCCTCAGTGACCCCGACAATTCTCTTCAGTGACCCCGACAATTCTCCTCAGTGACCCCGACAATTCTCTTCAGTGACCCCCAGAATTCTCCTCAGTGACCCCGACAACTCTCTTCAGTGACCCCGACAATTCTCCTCAGTGACCCCGACAATTCTCCTCAGTGACCCCGACAATTCTCCTCAGTGACCCCGACAATTCTCTTCAGTGACCCCGACAATTCTCTTCAGTGACCCCGACAATCCTCTTCAGTGACCCCCAGAATTCTCTTCAGTGACCCCGACAATTCTCCTCAGTGACCCCGACAATTCTCTTCAGTGACCCCGACAATTCTCCTCAGTGACCCCGACAATTCTCCTCAGTGACCCCGACAATTCTCCTCAGTGACCCCGACAATCCTCTTCAGTGACCCCGACAATTCTCTTCAGTGACCCCGACAATTCTCTTCAGTGACCCCGACAATTCTCCTCAGTGACCCCGACAATTCTCCTCAGTGACCCCGACAATTCTCTTCAGTGACCCCGACAATTCTCTTCAGTGACCCCGACAATTCTCTTCAGTGACCCGACAATTCTCCTCAGTGACCCCGACAATTCTCTTCAGTGACCCCGACAATTCTCTTCAGTGACCCGACAATTCTCTTCAGTGACCCCGACAATTCTCTTCAGTGACCCCGACAATTCTCCTCAGTGACCCCGACAATTCTCTTCAGTGACCCCGACAATTCTCTTCAGTGACCCGACAATTCTCTTCAGTGACCCCGACAATTCTCTTCAGTGACCCCGACAATTCTCCTCAGTGACCCCGACAATTCTCTTCAGTGACCCCGACAATTCTCTTCAGTGACCCCGACAATTCTCCTCAGTGACCCCGACAATTCTCTTCAGTGACCCCGACAATTCTCCTGTGACCCCGACAATTCTCCTCAGTGACCCCGACAATTCCCTTCAGTGATCACGACAATTCTCCTCAGTGACCCCGACAATTCTCTTCAGTGACCCCGACAATTCTCCTCAGTGACCCCGACAATTCTCTTCAGTGACCCCCAGAATTCTCCTCAGTGACCCCGACAACTCTCTTCAGTGACCCCGACAATTCTCCTCAGTGACCCCGACAATTCTCCTCAGTGACCCCGACAATTCTCTTCAGTGACCCCCAGAATTCTCCTCAGTGACCCTGACAACTCTCTTCAGTGACCCCGACAATTCTCTTCAGTGACCCCGACAATCCTCTTCAGTGACCCCCAGAATTCTCTTCAGTGACCCCGACAATTCTCTTCAGTGACCCCGACAATTCTCTTCAGTGACCCCGACAATTCTCTTCAGTGACCCCGACAATTCTCTTCAGTGACCCCGACAATTCTCCTCAGTGACCCCGACAATTCTCTTCAGTGACCCCGACAATTCTCCTCAGTGACCCCGACAATTCTCCTCAGTGACCCCGACAATCCTCTTCAGTGACCCCGACAATTCTCTTCAGTGACCCCGACAATTCTCTTCAGTGACCCCGACAATTCTCCTCAGTGACCCCGACAATTCTCCTCAGTGACCCCGACAATTCTCTTCAGTGACCCCGACAATTCTCTTCAGTGACCCCGACAATTCTCTTCAGTGACCCGACAATTCTCCTCAGTGACCCCGACAATTCTCTTCAGTGACCCCGACAATTCTCTTCAGTGACCCGACAATTCTCCTCAGTGACCCCGACAATTCTCTTCAGTGACCCGACAATTCTCCTCAGTGACCCCGACAATTCTCCTCAGTGACCCCGACAATTCTCTTCAGTGACCCCGACAATTCTCTTCAGTGACCCCCAGAATTCTCCTCAGTGACCCCGACAACTCTCTTCAGTGACCCCGACAATTCTCCTCAGTGACTCCGACAATTCTCCTCAGTGACCCCGACAATTCTCTTCAGTGACCCGACAATTCTCCTCAGTGACCCCGACAATTCTCTTCAGTGACCCCGACAATTCTCCTCAGTGGCCCCGACAATTCTCCTCAGTGACCCCGACAATTCTCCTCAGTGACCCCGACAATTCTCCAGTGACCCCGACAATTCTCCTCAGTGACCCCGACAATTCTCTTCAGTGACCCCGACAATTCTCCTCAGTGACCCCGACAATTCTCCTCAGTGACCCCGACAATTCTCCTCAGTGACCCCGACAATTCTCTTCAGTGACCCCGACAATTCTCTTCAGTGACCCCGACAATTCTCTTCAGTGACCCGACAATTCTCCTCAGTGACCCCGACAATTCTCTTCAGTGACCCCGACAATTCTCCTCAGTGACCCCGACAATTCTCTTCAGTGACCCCGACAATTCTCTTCAGTGACCTATTACCAGGTGCCTGATAATGAGCAATGTGGGAGTCACCTAGTTGGGTTGGGTGGGGAGGGGAGGGGTGGGGGAATCTGCAATAAAATGTTTCAGGAATGACCTTGGGCAGCAGTAGGGCTGCCAACAACGTTCCCCCTAAGGTGCCCCCGGCCGCACACCGATTGGGAGGTCCCGCGCAGGCCGCTCACCAACTGTTGCCGCTGGAAGATACCACGCATGTGTGGCCGCCCAGCAAATTTAAAGGGACTGCACACGCAAAAAAAACTAGAGGGAACATTGGTTGCCAACCCTCCTGGATTATCCTGGAGTCTCCGGGGCATAAAGATTAAACTCCAGAACACTTTTATTTTCATTTTCTTTGAACACTTTTGTTTATGAATTATAAAAGTATTGGAGATGGGAAAAAGGCTGTTTGACTGACAGTCAAGAATCACCCAATTGAGTGAGGAAGAGTCTATTCGCTTTCTACTGGGCGAGGGAAGGCGGTGCACCACAAGGATGGGCGTGCCGGGTAGCCAATGGCAGGACTGTGGGGGCGGAGGGATTGAAGGCAGGAGGTCACGTGATCAAACCGCCACAAATACATCCAACCAGAGTTGGCAACACTAGGCAGCGCAGGAAGTTCAAAATGTGCGTTGGTTGGTGGCTCTCTCTCACCTCTGAGTCAGAAGGTCGTGGGTTCAAGTCCCACTCCGGAGACTTGAGCACGTAATGTAGGCCAACACTCCAGTGCAGTGCTGAGGGAGTGCTGCACTGTCGGAGGTGCTGTCTTTTGGCTGAGAGGTTAAACCGAGGCCCTGTCTGCCCTCACTGGTGGACGTAAAAGATCCCATGGCACTATTTGAAGATGAACAGGGGAGTTCTCCCCGGTGTCCTTGCCAATATTTATCCCTCAACCTACATCATTAAAACAGATTATCTGGTCATTATCTCATTGCTGTTTGTGGGATCTTACTGTGCAGAAATTGGCTGCCACGTTTCCTACATTACAACAGTGACTACACTTCAAAAGTACTTCATTGGCTGTAAAGCGCTTTTGGGATGTCCTGAGGTTGTGAAAGGCGCTATATAAATGCAGGTTCTTTCTCTTTCTTTCCTGGTTATTGTCGCACAAGCAGCCAAGGCCTGGAAATGCTGATGGTCAGCGGGAAACACTGATGGTTGGCATGTATGGAACCAATACCAAGGCGCTCTCTCCAACAGTAAGATGCTGTGAGACCTCAGGGAACTCCCTGTGCAAATCAGCTTCAACAGGCTACCTGACTGTGGACAGGCATCTTGGAAAGTATGTCAACCTTGTGAATTCACCAATCCCTCTGAGATACTTGAAGATGTCTGCACTCAAATTCTACATCATATGTGAAGATGAGAGAGGAACTCTCCACCCACCTCACTGCACAAGGAAGCATCCCTCTCCCCCGACCCTGTAGTAGTTCCCATGGAGAAAGTTGGGCTAGGAAGTGATGCAATGTGCTGATTGAGCTAATGTTCCAGTGAGCTGGTACCAGGAGATTCAGAGCAGTCCTGAAATGAGCTAACGCTCCTCTTCATTAATAGATTGTTTTCTCTTCACTGAGATACAGGATCTTCTTAAATAGTTAGTTAGCCACCCGTTAGCTAATACGATATTAGGTGGGAATGTGCAGGAGATTGAAACTCATTGTCACAGAAGCTTTGCTTGCAGAGGGAATGCCCGAGATCGAGAGCTGAAACCCAGCCCTGCTGATTATGGTGCCTCTGTTATTTTAGGCTCGTTATGAATAGAAGATATTCATGGGTTTCTGAGGCGATGTGATAGCGATGTTTAAGGTTATGAAGGGATGGGACAGGGTAGATAGAAGCAGACTATTTCCAGTAGTTGAGGGGTCAAGTACAAGGGGCCAGAGATACAAGATTAAATGGAACTTCTTCACACAGACTTGTGAATGCATTTCCAGGGTTAGTGGTTGAGATGGATTAGATTAGATATGCGGGGGAAGGAAAAGTGGTTGAAGGGACACGGGAACAAGAGGGTAAATGTGATTAGAATATTTGCTCACATGGAGGGTAAGTGCCGACACGGACTGGTTGGGCCGAATGACCTGTTTCCATGTTGTAACTTTGATGTAAAAGTTCTGGCACAATGGCTAAAGGCCCATTGTGAGCCAACATCCCACCTCTCCAGGCCATAGGGAAAGAATCAATTGAGGCGCTAAGATAGGAGACAGATACCTACTTGAGGAGTAAGGGTGTTAAGGGGTATGGAGAAAGGGCGGGGAATTGGGGTTAATAAGATAAACAGTTGTGAAAACAAAATGGCGGAGCAAGTCTGATTGGTTCCTGTTCCTACGTTCTCTGCTAGAGATTAATCGGACTGTACCTTTGTTTCTCTGACAGATGTAACCGTTTTTATCGCCTGTGCAGCTCCTGTCGTCCCAGCGCCCAGTGAACTGCGGGTGCAAGGCATGCCAGATCACCGCACAGTTTACCTGGAAAGACAATACAGCAGCTTAGTCCTCATGTTAGACTGCATCAGATACCTGTCACTAACTTCAGAACAGAACATAGTCTCCCTGAGACTCATCACCAAACAAGTCAGGAGTGTGATGGAATACTCTCCACTTGCCTGAATGAGTGCAGCTCCAACAACACTCAAGAAGCTCGACACCATCCAGGACAAAGCAGCCCGCTTGATTGGCACCCCATCCACCACCTTAAACATTCACTGTCTCCACCACCAGCGCACCGTGGCTGCAGTGTGTACCATCTATAAGATGTACTGCAGCAACTCGCCAAGGCTTCTTCTTCTTCCACCTAGAAGGACAAGGGCAGCAGGCGCATGGGAACACCACCACCTCCAAGTTCCCCTCCAAGTCACACACCATCCTGACTTGGAAATATATCGCCGATCCTTCATCGTCGCTGGGTCAAAATCCTGGACCTCCCTCCCTAACAGTACTGTGGGAGAACCTTCACCACACGGACTGCAGTGGTTCAAGAAGATGGCTCACCACCACCTTCTCGAGGGCAACTAGGGATGGGCAATAAATTCTAGTCTTGCCAGCGATGCCCACATCCCATGAATGAATAAAAGAAAAGCAGCTGAAGACTGCGGTGGCTTACCAGTTAGTGGCTGCACAGGTCCAATCGACCTCTGCCAGACTTCAGGGCACTGATGAGTCAGCAATGGATCAAGTACGAGATGAATATTATTGGAAGTAAATACATTTATTTGAATCAGCCGTGGCTCAGTGGGTTGCACTCTCATCAGAAGGTCGTGGGTTCAAGTCCCACTCCAGGGACCTGAGCACATAATCCAGGCTGACACTCCAGAGCAGTGCTGAGGGAGTGCTGCACTGTTGGCAGTGCTGCCTTTCACACGAAGCATTAAACCGAGCACCGTCTGCCCTCTCAGGTGGGCGTGAAAGATCCCACGACACTATTTTGATGAGCAGGGGTGTTCCAGACAATATTTGTCCCTCAATCAACAGATTATCTGTGTGTGTGTGTGAGGGATCTTGCTGTGCACAAATTGGCTGTTGCATTTCCTACATTACAACAGTGGCTACACTTCAAAAAAGTACTTCAACGGCTGCGAGGCGCTTTGGAACATCCTGAGGTTGTGGAAAGGCGCTCTAGAAATGCCAGTCTTTTTCTTTAACAGCCACATAATCTTCCATTCCTCGTTTCAATTCTGCTTCCCTTAAACTTAGTTTGCGTTTCCCCACTGTCCACACCATACCCCTTCTTTCTTTGTCTAAATCCACTTTGGCGTTTTCAATGTTGTCTTTAAACTGAATCTGGCAACTGTTCTGTCTGCCCGCCGGGCCGTGCCCTCACACATGCAGAAACCGCGCCACGGTGTGTCCAAAGTGGGAAGGGAACCATCCTGATCGAAGCAAAACTAAGATCACCGAGGGGCAGCTCGGAGACCTCACGGGGGTGCCCACGAGGGTTGACCAGGAAGAGCAACTCTTCCACTTAACTGAGACAGAAGCGAGTGAATTCGGAACGGGGTTGGTAAAAATAGCTCAGGGAAGTGGGGGGAGGGAATACTCTTCGAAGACCTGGGATGGGGGTGGGGGGGGGCAGGGGGGAGGTGGACATTCCTGGTATCCGGTCACCTTATAGCATCATTCACACATCACCCGAGTGGCACCAGGCCGAGAGGGCCAACCTACCAGTTCACTGGCTGCAGAGGAGGCGTGCTGGCCTGAAGGTTCCCCCGGAGCCCAGTTGACGTATTTCAGCGGTTCCTTTTGCAGCCACTGGAAGACCTTGTTCATGTCGTGCAACCCGATCCAGAGGTCAAAGGTGATGTTTGGAAGAACGGCCGTTATAAAAGCTGATGTAGGAAAGCACATTCAGATCAGGTGGAGCTATGGCTAGACGGCAAAGACGCTCAATCCCGGAGGTGGACGCAGTGAAGGAGCTCCCCAGTACTGGAGACTCATTTTGACTTTGTGCGATAGTGTAAAGTGAGCAATAGTGAACGGCAACCCGTTGTACAAATCTCCCACATTTTATTTCTATTGGCATCAAAATTACCCCCAATTGCACCAATCAGCTGATAGCCTGAAAAGCAGATGTTGAGAAAGCTCATTCACAGGTCGCGCAGTTTCACCCAGAGGCCGGACCGTGAGTGGGAGAAGCAGGCCCTGGGCCGTCGGACCGTGGAGTCGGCGACAGTGAGGAGGAGGCCGCGGTGACCGGAGCTTATACATCTCGACGATGTGTTCGGCGAGTCGGGCGGAGGCAGCGCAGCAGCAGTAAGCAGCAGCAGCAGCTACGATGACCCGCTACAGCACGTTGGCCGGCAGCTCCTCGGCGGGAAGCTCGCAGTCCGACTGGGAGGAGGGAGAACCGGGCATGGTGGCCAGAGGCCGGACCGTGAGTGGGAGAAGCAGGCCACCACATCATGGAGCCGACAACAGTGAGGAGGAGGCCGCGGTGACGGAGCGGCTGAGGGACATCGCGTTCCCACTGCCATTGGATGCCATTGAATTGACTTTTCTGAACATGGCGCTGGAGAATAGCGACGTGTCTCTGTGAGCTCCCACAGCTTTATTGTGGGAGTGATCGGGGAGTAAGCATTCCATTGTACTAGTTACATATGGCAAATAAAATTGAAATTGAAATTTAATCAAATAATCTGTGCTTCCGTCGCCCAGCTCCAGCCTCCTACCCACACTGCTTTCCTGGATCATCGGGGTAGTGGACAGTTCCACAGGAGGCTTCTCGGGTACTTACTGGAGCTGTCGGTCACTCTGAGTGATGCGGGGAGAGACCCACCTCCCGCTCTCACTCCCTGTTCTCTGGGACCTGTTCCAAACGGTCAGCCTCAGTCACAGGGGGGCCTGAATGTGAGTAACACTGGGGCTCAAACCCTGGCCACCCGGCTGTAATCCTACCCCGGTGTAAGTAATGCAACGCCCACTCACAGACGGCACACGGGGCATTTAAACAACTTTAAAGCAGGGTTCAGGGGTCACGATGGAGCATTAACTGGGGTGGCAAACCTTTGGATGACAAAACAGAACACAAATCACAGGTATGCTTTCCTGACTAAAACAACTGTTCAACTCAGAAATATGAGTGAGCGTGTGTTCAAGGGTTTGTGTGTGTACATCTGTGTGCCTGTGTGTGTGTATTTGAATGTATCTATGTGCATCCACATGCGCCTATATGTGCGTGCTCATGTATGAGTGTGCGCGCCGCATGTTCATGTGTGTATTCATGCATGTGTGTTTGTGTGCATGTGCGTGTGTTCGTGTGCACGTGCGTGTTCATGGGTACGTTTGCGTGGTTGAGTGCGCGTATGTGTGTTTGTGTGCACATTCACGTGTGTTTGTGTCCACGTGCATTCGTGTGTATGTGTGTGTGAGCACATGTGCGAACATGTCCACTTGTTTGTGTGAACGTGTGTGTGTTTGTGTGTGCGCCTGTTCATGTTCATGATCGCTTGCGTTCGTGTGCACGTGTGTTCATGAGCACGTGCTAGTGTGTACGCTCACGTTTTTGTGTCCACGTGTGTTTGTGTGTGTGCGTACATACCTCCCTCCTGTCCCAAGTACAGCCTCCACTGCTGAAGCACCTCACTGACCTATCTCAGTGGCAGGATGCAGGGGTGGGGACAGAATGGGGACAATTCACCAAAATCAGGGGGCAATTAAATCGAGCAGACCCCCCGGAACAGGCAAAATTAAACCAAAGATTAAAGATTATGAAATGTAGGCTCGGTGCTGCACTGTGAATGGATGCAGACTGCCAGCGATCGATACCTTGCTCATGGTAATTGGAGACTGTTGCCAGCAGCCCCCCTGCTCGCTCACAAGCCGCCTTCGCTTCACTCCAGTTAACACGATCCATTTTATTATATCCGTGTATCTGGAAACACTGCGGAGAGAAGAAAGAGAGAAGAGGGGTTAGAAGGAGAGTGTGAAGGAGGAAGGTGCAGAGAACGAGAGAAGAGGGGTTAGAAGGAGAGTGTGAAGGAGGAGGGTGCAGAGAACGAGAGGGGAGAGTTAGAAGGAGAGTGTGAAGGAGGAGGGTGCAGAGAACGAGAGGGGAGAGTTAGAAGGAACGAATGAAGGAAATGCGATGTTTTCACATCTTCACCCTCGCTCCTTCGAGGACAGTGTGAAACAGTGGAGGGATTCACAGTCTGATTAACAGTCTGACAGTCCGCGACGTGAACGCTCCTTCCATGGCCGTAACCATCCTTATACCAGCTGACAGGGTGGTTAGTCCTAAAGGGTTTTCACAGAATCACAGAATCCCCACAGTGCAGATAGAGGCCATTTCGGCCCATCGAGCCTGCACCGACACATATCCCACCCTATCCCCGTAACCCCACGTATTTAATCCCCTAACACTAAGGGTCAATTTATCATAGCCAAATCAACCTAACCCGCACATCTTTGGACTGTGGGAGGAAACCGGAGCACCCGGAGGAAACCCACGCAGACACAGGGAGAATGTGCAAACTCCACACAGACAGTCACCTGAGGCCGGATTTGAACCCGGGTCCCTGGCGCTGTGAGGCAACAGTGCTAACCACTATGCCACCGTGCCCTTTATGGGCAGGTTTAGAGAGAGTAGAGGAAGGTGCAGAGAGCTAGAGGGGAGAGGGAGGGGGCTAGAAAGAATGAGAATGAGAATTGGGAATAAAAACAGCAAATGCTGGAAATACTCAGCAGGTCAGGCAGCATCTGTGGAGCGAGAAACAGAGTTAACGTTTCAGGTTGATGACCCTTCGTCAGAACTGGAAAAAGTTGGAGATGGAACAGGTTTTTAAGCAAGTGTAGGGGCAGGGAAAGGGGGGGAAAGAACAAAAGGGAAGGTCTGTGATAGGGTGGAAGGCAGGAGAGATTAAAAGACAAAAGGGATGATGGTGCAAGGCAAAAGGAGATGGTAATGGGATAAGTTACAAAACAAAAGATGGCTCTAGATGAAGTGTAAATGGCAGAATGATCGACAGCTGCCATGTGAGAGAGAGAAGAAAAAAATAATAGTATTTTGATTTTGTATTAATGAGAATTGGGAGGTTGGTGTAAGTGAGAGGGGGCAGCACAGAGACCAAGGGGAGAGCATGAGGGGGAAATGTAGCAAAGGCAAGAGTGAGGGGAGTGCAAGATGGACAATGAACACATTTTTCATCTTATTTTAGCACTTTTCCCCTCCCCTGAAAGTATCATTGGTCATTGGGGCTCAAGCACTGGGTGACTTTCCTGTCTCTTCGCCCAAGTGACCACTGTCCATGCGTGAGTTTCAGAAGTGACGCTCAGCAGGCTACTCCATTAGAGGGAGGCTTCAACAGCTGAGGCCCATCCTCCAGCAGGAGCAGTCGGACAACGATCAGGTTCAGGCAGCCTCTCCCTAACCCAGCCCAGCTGTCGCGCTCCTCACCAGCACTCTGGCTGAAATCAGCTAATTCAGCAAAGAACGAGGGACCAAACCGAGGACTCCAGCTAGGCCAGTCTGGGGATAGCCTGGTGCCTACAGGTGTCCTATATCAGAGACACGATGGGAATGGGCTATACAGATCAATTTGTTTGCCTTCAGACTTAAGGCAGTGCCCACCCTCCTGACCACCCGCACACGTAACTGTTAGATCCGTGTACCTTGATGATGTGTCCTTCAATAATTAGACAAGGCTGCAGGGAACGATTCAACAGGTGTCTACTGAATGAGGGTTACTCTAGAACTAACTGTACAGATCACTACTCAGGGTTTATATACAGGTGTGGTCACTGCCGGTACTACAGTATACAGGAGCTGTAAAAAGTAGTTCTCCCCTTAAAGGTACATACATTACATTTCCTCCCCTTTTAGATTAACAGTACCATAACACTCACTTAACAATTAAATATCAAACTAATTACAATTAACACTTTTAACATGCAACATTAACTGAAAATAGTCTATTTATAAATTCAGTCTTTGGGGAGGCTTCCTGATTCTTTCTGGATAACGCCTTTCCCGAGTGTCTCGCTCTTGGTGCGGAGGCGATTCTAACACCCTGTCGTCAGTTGATTCATCAGCTTCCAATGCTATTGTTTCTGAGGTAGATGCGACCTGTGCGTTGGGTTCCTCACCAGGTACGTATGGCCGAGACATGGGGTTGACTCGTTCCTGTGACTTTAGGATCTGGTCAGCATGGCGTCTCACAATGTTCTCCCCAACATCCACTGTATACATTAGTGGCCCCTGCCGTGTGCATATCGTTCCTGGTTGCCATTTCTCTGTTCGGTAGTCGCGGGCCAAGACTGGTTGCCCTACATTGAAGCTCCTTGTCGGCTTCTCATTGATGTGCTGGAATTGCTTACTCTCAACATCTCTTCGTACATTTGGTCTGAGCAAATCCAGACGAGATCTCAACCTTCGGTTAAAGAACATCATGGCCGGGGCCTGGTTGGTGACTGCATGTGTCGCATTCCGGTAGGCGAACAGGAAATTGTCCACCTTGTGCTGCAGCGGAATGTTGTCATTGTACATAGCCTTTATTGCCTTCTTAAAGGTTTGTACGAACCTCTCAGCCAATCCATTTGTGGCTGGATGATACGGGGCGGATGTGTAATGCCTTACCCCATTCCTTTTCATAAATCTTCGAAACTCTTCGGACACAAACTGTGGTCCGTTATCAGAGCAAATCTGCTCTGGCAAGCCGTTCCTGGCAAAAATGGTCCGTAGGACTGCAATAGTTTTCTCCGTGGTGGTGGAGGACATTTTGATCACCTCAGGCCATTTCGAGTGCGCATCCACGACTATTAAAAACATTGAGTCCATGAATGGACCAGCAAAATCAATATGCACCCGTTGCCATGGAGATGAGGGCCACTCCCATGGGTGTAGAGGGGCATGTGGTGGTGCATTTTGGACCTTCTGGCATCCTGAGCAGCTCTTTGTCAGGTCCTCGATTTGCTGATCGATCCCGGCCACCACACATAAGCCCAAGCAAGGCTTTTCATTTTCACCCCTCCCAGATGACCTTCGTGAAGCTCATTGAGCACTCTCTCCCTTAACTTGGGTGGAATTACCACTCGGGATCCACACATCAAGGTCCCCTGGCATACTGACAGCTGTTCCCTTCTGGATGAGAATGCTGGCAACAGTGAGTCGCCATGTGCTGGCCACCCCTTCACCGTCAAATCATATACCCGAGACAGTGTCGGGTCATTTCGGGTCTCCTTCTCTATACCAGCGTTAGTTACTGGCAAGCATTCAATTATAGTCGAATGAAATATTTCGACAGGATCCACTGCTGGTGCTTCCTCCGCAGTAGGCAGTGGCAGGCGTGATAGCCCATCAGCGTTTCCATGCTGTTTCGTGCCCTTATACTCGATTTCATATTGGTGCACCCCTAGAAAAAGGGACCATCTTTGTAGCCGTTGCGCAGTCATCACCGGAACGCCCTTCTTTGGATTAAAGATGGAGACAAGTGGTTGGTGGTCAGTCAGCAAGGTGAACTTCTGCCCGTGCAGGTAGTGGTTGAACTTTTTCACTCCCCACACTAGGCTGAGGGCCTCCCTGTCAATCTGGGCGTAGTTACGCTCGGCTGAGGTTAGTGACCGAGACGCAAAGGCTACTGGCCTCTCCGAGCCGTCCGGGAATTTGTGCGACAGCACCGCTCCAATGCCATAGGGTGATGCATCACACGCCAACCGAATTGGTAGTGCTGGGTTGAAATGAGCCAACACCTCTTTTGATGTAATCAATGCTTTGCTCTTCTGGAAAGCTCGTTTACATTCGTCACTCCACTTCCATGGTACCCCCGTTTGCAGTAGGGTGTTCAGTGGGTGTAGTACGGTAGACAAATTCGGCAAGAACTTATGGTAGTAGTTCACCAGCCCGAGGAACGACCTCAGTTGTGACACATTTTCTGGTGCTGGAGCCTTGACTACTGCCTCAATCTTTTCAGGGGACTTATGTAACCCCTCTTTATCAATAACGTGGCCACAATACGAGATCTGCTTCTGGAAAAACTCGCATTTGTGGCGATTAGCTCGGAGCCCATATTCCTTCAATCTAGTGAGCACCTACTCCAGGTTGGTGAGGTGATCACTGTCATTTTTGCCCGTGACCAGGATGTCGTCCAAATAACACTGGGTCCCTGGAATCCCTTGCAGGACTTGTTCCATTGCCCTTTGCCAAATAGCCGGAGCTGATGCTACCCCGAACACCAGCCGGTTGTATTGGCAGAGACCTTTATGAGTGTTGATCGTGAGGTACTGTTTCGAGGCTTCTTCTACCTCCATTTGCAGGTACGCCTGGGCCAGATCAATCTTAGCGAACCGTTTCCCTCCAGATAGCGAGGCGAAAATATCTTCAATCCGCGGAAGCGGATATTGTACAGTGTGCAGGACTGGGATCACTGTCACCTTAAAGTCCCCACAGATGCGAACCTTCTTTGGTTCCCCAGGTGTATTACTCAACGACCTCTTCATTACAGGAACGATGGGTGTAGCCCACTCGCTCCAGTCAACTTTGGACAGTACTCCTGAACGTTCCAAACCTTCCAGCTCTGCTTCGACGGTTGGGCGGATCGCATAAGGTACCGGTCTGGCCTTAAAAAACTTTGGGATTGCATTTTCCTCTATTTTGATCGTCGCTGTTATGCCTTTTAGTGTTCCGAGTCCCTCCTGGAACACTTCTTGTGCGTCAGTTAGCATTTTTGACAGTCGTCCAGGTGTGACGTCGTCATCCTTTTTGGCATCTACAGTCAGTGCTTGTATGGAATGCCAATCTAGCTGTATCTTCCGGATCCATTCATGTCCTAGTAGTGGTGGTCCTCCATCTGGCAATACATATAGGTCCATTTTTGGTGTTTCCTTGCCGTTATATATAATGTTCACCCTTATTTTTCCTTTGGGGTAGACTTTTTGCCCCGTGTACGTCTTCAAGACAATCTTTGTATCTCTCAAGGGTATATGTGAGAATAGCCGCTTGTGGTCCCTTCGGTTTATGACTGTTAGGGCTGATCCTGTGTCCAATTCCATTTTCACTTGGACTCCTGCTATCTTGAGCGTGACCCAGATAGTTTGGTGATCCTCCGTTTTGATCACATTATGTAGTTTCAGACAACCCAGCTCCTTGCTTCCGGAGTCTGTATCACTTTTCTGTTCGTCTGAACTACTCTCCGTCACCTTATGTACCTTCTTGTACTTCTCCTGTGGAGATTTCTTGCTGCTGGTTTTCTTTCCCAACCTGCAGACTCTTGCTATGTGTCCTACTTTTCCACACTGTCTGCACACTTTGTCCTTGAACCAGCAATCATTATGGTCGTGTGTTGTTCTGCCGCAGCGATAGCACTTCACTGTTCCGTATGACATTTCATTTGTGCCATATTCTTGCGGTCTCCGTTGTATCTCTGCTGCGCCCCGTGCTGCTGCTTCGTGTGATACTGCAATGCTGAAAGCCTTGTCCAGCATAAGATCCTTTTCTGATAGAAGCCGTTTCTGGGTTCTTCACTTTGAAGCCCACACACAAACTTGTCCCTTAAAGTATCTGCTAGTCCCGTTCCAAACTGGCAGTGTTTCGATAGCTTGCGCAGTTCCGTTAAATACTCAGCATTACTTTCATCTTTATGCTGGTTCCTTTTGTGAAACTTAAATCTTTCTGCTATCAGCAGCGGTGTGGGGTTTAAGTGGTCCTGTAGGGTTGACACTATGTTTTCAAAATCCTTTTCTACTGGCTTCTCTGGAGTTACTAGGTTTCGTAGTAAGCCATACGTTTTTGCACCCATTGAATTCAACAATACCAGCGCTTTCTTGTCATCTGGCACTTCATTCGCCTTGCAGTGTACTTCTATGCGTTCGACATATGTCGTCCAATCTTCGACTTAATTGTCGAACGCTATGATACTGCCACTCTTCGGCATTTTTGGGTGTGGTTAGACTGGCTTAAAATGGCGTCTCCCGCGCTTTCCTTTCTTCCCCGCTGCGGCTTAAAATGGCGTCTCCCGCGCAGCTGCCAACGCCGCTCTCGGCGGTCCTCCTGGCAAATGGCGATGCCCTGTGGGTTTCGTGCGCTGCTCCTGCGCTGCTGCCAATGCCGCTCTCTGCGGTCCTCGTGGCAATGGCAGCGCCTCGCGTTTTCCTGCGCGCCTCTCCCCCCCCCCCGTTGACGCTGCTCGGCCATTGAACACCGGCTGTGCTCTGTGCGTTTTCCTGCGCGCCTCTCTCCCCCGTTGACGCTGCTCGGCCCTTGAACACCGGCTGCGCTCTGCTCTCTCTCGCCTCTCTCCCCTGTTGACGCCGCTCGGTCCTGAACACCGGCTGCGCCCTGTGCGCTCTACCCTCTCTCTCTCCCCCGTCGACGCTGCTTGGCCTTTTTCGGTGCCGCTCGGTCGGCTCTAGCCGCCGCTGTCCGGGAAGGGTCTGCGCAGTACCTGTTGCCAGCCCGTTTCGCTGGATCACAGTGACTGGAAAGCCAAGCCTGGCTCTCGACAGCCTCCCCTGCGATGCTCAAATCTCCGCTGGATGACTGGGGGGTTGCCCGTGGTCGACGCCCGTGCTTCTGGACTCGGCCTTCTTCCACTGTTCTCCAGGAGCGAATCCCTGGGAGGTGATGCAGAGTTGCAGGTAGGTTCGAATCTGCTCGTCGCCAATGTTAGATCCGTGTATCTTGATGTTGTGTCCTTCAATAATTAGACAACAAGACTGCAGGGAACGATTCAACAGGTGTTTACTGAATGAGGGTTACTCTAGAACTAAGTGTACAGATCACTACTCAGGGTTTATATACAGGTGTGGTCACTGCCGGTACTACAGTATACAGGAGCTGTAAAAAGTAGTTCTCCCCTTAAAGGTACATACATTACAGTAACAATGCCTTTCGTTGCGGGAACAGCCCACTTTCAAGACAAATCTGTTACAGACTGGCAAATATAAACATCACCCGCGGAGAATCACGAGCTGCCGGATGTGAAGCAAGACGAGACTCTGATTCGAGTCAAATACCTTGCACCGGGGAGCCAGCAGTGGGAGAATGGGTTGCCTCAGGCACCATTAGGAACAGGAGACACTAATAACTCATTCACTAACATACTTAAACCGATAAGAAAACAGAAAATGCTGGAAACACTCAGCAGGTCAGGCAGCATCCGTGGAGAGAGAAATAGAGGCTCATCAGGAAGGTCATCGACTGCCAGCATTTTCTGCTTTTATTTCAGATTTCCAGCATTTGCAGTATTTTGCTTTTATTTAAACCGATGCTTTATTTGAATATTCATATGGACTTGGTTCCACGGGGTGGGGCGTGCCACCTTCCACTCAACACTAGCACGGCAAGAACACTTCCACCAGTCTGAACATAAGGCCTTAATCGTCCAACATCCATCATCCCGAGCTGGTTGCAGCCAGGATCCTGTCATGTGCCGACTGATGCGAGATCACACAGGATCGATCGGGCCAAGTGCCGATTGTAGATGAGGTTTTATTACAGAGTGTACTGCTCTCCCGGAGTCAGTACATTCACCAGTCTTGGTGTTTCCTGGTCGAGTGACCGAGCGTCTCTTCACAGGTGCTGATTATGGAGACTGACATGAATCAGTCATTCATGAAAGAAAGACTTATGAAATAATAGTGAGCGGCCTACGGGTGGCGCTGTCCAGGGAGAGTATAAATACTCGGGCACGGGCCCAGCTTGCGCAGGACATTCTTAACAGGAACTAGTGAAGGACACAACTAGACCTCCATGTTGAAAAACAGTTGATTAAAGCTTTGTTTAACGCTGAGACCAAGTGCCTAGTAGTTTTCTTACATCAGAGGCCTTGAGTGCAGACCAGACGCTGTGGGCACTCTGTGTCTCTGCATCACTGGGAGTTGTCAGGTTGTTTGTGAGGCGCAGGCTGAATAGGGCTTTCTTAGCGGGGTCTTTTGAGTGCTCCAGCGTTAATTTTCCTGCGGCATTGTTTCTGTTGCCGCCGCTGCTTTGGGGCTACATTGATGGAGATGACAGAGCGGATTATGCGGTGGTCTGTCCAGCAGTCGTCAGCTCCTGTCATGGCGCGGGTGACGCGAACGTCCTTGCGGTCCCTCAAGTAGTCCAGCAGATGCCAGTGCTTGGAGCGAGGGTGCTGCCATGAAGCCTTGTACTTGTCTCTCTGACGGAACAAGGTGTTGGTTATGACAAGGCCATGTTCTAAGCATTTCGACAGGAGGAGGGTACCATTGGAGTTGGCTTTCCCTACCCCCTCTCCGCCGATCACACCTCCGCAGAGGCCTGTGTCCTTTCCAACTCTGGCGTTGAAATCGCCAAGGAGGATCAGCTTGCCGCCCGTTGGGACTCGGGACAGGGATTGTTCGAGGCTGGAGTAGAATTCCTCTTTGGTCTCGTCTGTGGCTTCCAGTGTTGGGGCGTACACACTGATGACCGTAGCGCACTGGTTCCGGGCTAGGGTGAGCCGAAGAGTCATGAGGCGCTCGTTTATACCGCTAGGAGAGTCTCTGAGACGCCCAACCAGTTCATTTTTTATGGTGAAGCCTACCCCATGGAGGCGGCGTTCTTCTTCAGGTTTGCCTTTCCAGAAGAAGGTGTAGCCACCGCCTTGCTCCTTGAGCTGGCCTTCCCCTGCCTGCCGGGTCTCACTTAGGGCGGCGATGTGAATGTCGAAACGTCTGAGCTCCCGGGCAACGATAGCAGTACAGCGTTCCGGTCTGTCACAGTTGCGGTTGTCCATGAGGGTCCTGACATTCCAGGTCCCAAACTTCATTTTAAAAGGGTGGAAGATGTCTGTGCGTGAATTCTTTTAACGTGGGTTGGCCGTTGCACACCAGCTACCACATACTGTAGTCGAATTACAGTATGCAGACGACGCTTGCGTCTGCGCTCACTCGGAGGTCAAACTCCAAACCATCGTAAATACCTTCACCAAAGCGTGCGAGAGCATGGGCCTTACACTAAACATCCGTAAGACAAAGGTCCTCTACCAACCTGCCCCCGCCACACAGTGCTGCCCCCCGATTATCAAAATCCACGACAAGGCCTTGGACAACGTGGACCACTTTCCATACCTCGGGAGCCTACTGTCAACAAGGGCAGACGTCGACGACGAAGTCCAACACGGCCTTCAGTGTGCCAGTGCAGCCTTCGGTCGCCTGAGGAAGAGAGTGTTTGAAGACCAGGACCTCAAACCTGGCACTAAGCTCATGGTCTACAGGGCAGCAGTGATACCTGCCCTGCTGTATGCCTCAGAGACATGGACCATGTACAGCAGGCACCTCAAAGCACTGGAGAGGTACCACCAACGCTGCCTCCACAAGATCCTGCAAATGCATTGGCAGGATGATGCACTATCAATTGCTACAAAAGACTGGAGATTGAGAAAGTAATAAACAGGCTTTTATTACCAAAGAACAGAGCATGCCTCTTGTGGTTGCCTGGTATCCAAAAGGGCCGGAGGCTGCCGAGCAGTGACCTTTATACCCAGCCATGAGGGTGGAGCCAGGGGCGGAGTCAGCTGAGGCATGCACAGACAAGTACAACAATATGCAAGAGTGAACAACAGTACTAACAGTGAACAACAGTACTAACAACAGTGGTGAACAACAATACTAACAACAGTGGTTTACCACATTCACCCCTTGTTTAGAGTTGAGTCCGGCGGGGTGAAGTGCACTAAAAATTCGTGTACTGAAGTCTATCAGGAGGCCTTGTAAGCCGTCCTGAGCGTCGCAGCAGCGGCAGTGATGGTGCAGCATCCAACGTTGAACCCGGTGTCTTGTTCAGAGGAGGTGTAGCAGGTGGCGGACCCTGGGGCTGCTGCATGCCATCTACAGGGGTCAGAGCATGGGTAATGGGAGGTAGCGATGGTGGTCTCTCAGAGCCACCTGAAGGTGCGAGGTCTCGTGCGGGGACTGTGTCCTGGGGGTAGGCAGGAGTAGCGGTGGGTGGCGAAGAGGGTGTTTCAGGAGCACCCGCAGGTGCGAGGTCTCGAATGGAGACTGTGTCCTCCCGCCCGTCCGGGTACACCACGTAAGCATACTGCGGGTTGGCGTGGAGGAGGCTCACCCTCTCGACCAGGGGGTCCGCCTTATGGGTCCTCATGTGCTTCCGCAGTAGGACGGGACCTGGAGAAGTCAGCCATGTTGGTAGCGAAATCCCCGACGTGGACTTCCTGGGGAAGGAGAACATTCTCTCGTGAGGAGTGGCATTGGTGGGTGTACAGAGCAGCGACCAAATGGAATGGAGCGCCGCAGGGAGGACCTCCTGCCAGCGGGAGGTCGGAAGGCCCTTAGATTTTAAGTTTAAAAGGACTGCCTTCCAGACTGTCGCATTCTCCCTTTCCACCTGGCCGTTACCCCGGGGGTTGTAGCTGGTGGTCCTGCTTGTAGCAATGCCTCTCGCGAGCAGGTACTGCCGAAGTTCGTCGCTCATAAAAGATGAGCCCCTGTCGCTATGGATATAGCTAGGGAAACCGAACAATGCGAAGAGGTCATTCAGACATTTAATGACCGTGGTACTGGTCATGTCCGAGCAAGGGATGGCAAACGGGAAACGGGAGTACTCATCAATTATATTGAGGAAGTACACATTGCGGTCAGAGGAGGGGAGGGGCCCTTTAAAATCGATGCTCAGCCGCTCGAAGGGGCGCGTGGCTTTGATCAGGCTCGCTCTGTCTGGCCTATAAAAATGCGGCTTGCACTCGGCACAGATCTGGCAGTTCCTGGTCATGGTCCTGACCTCCTCGATGGAGTAGGGCAGGTTACGGGATTTGATAAAATGGAAGAACCTGGTGACCCCCGGGTGGCAGAGGTCATTGTGGAGGGTCTGTAATCTATCAACCTGCGCGTTGGCGCACGTACCACGTGATAGGGCATCTGGGGGCTCATTGAGTTTCCCTGGCCGGTACAAGATATCGTAATTGTAGGTGGAGAGTTCGATTCTCCACCTTAATATCTTGTCATTCTTGATTTTGCCCCGCTGCTTATTATGAAACATAAAAGCTACTGAACGCTGGTCAGTGAGCAGGGTAAATCGTTTTCCGGCCAGGTAATGCCACCAATGTCGCACGGCTTCCACAATGGCCTGGGCCTCCTTTTCGGCAGAGGAGTGTCGAATCTCGGTGCCCTGGAGGGTCCTTGAGAAAAAGGCCACGGGTCTCCCCGCCTGGTTAAGGGTTGCAGCTAGGGCAAAATCGGATGCGTCGCTCTCCACTTGAAAAGGGAGGGACTCATCCACAGCGTGCATTGTGGCCTTCGCAATATCGTTTTTTATGAGAGCGAAGGCTGCACAGGCCTCTGCTGTCAGGGGGAAGGAGGCGGACTTGATGAGGGGTCGGGCTTTATCCGCATAGTTGGGCACCCACTGAGCATAGTAAGAGAAAAACCCCAGGCATCGCTTCAGTGCTTTCTGGCAGTGGGGGAGGGGGAGCTCCATAAGAGGGCGCATTCTATTGGGGTCTGGGCCGATGACTCCGTTCTCCACTACGCAGCCAAGAATAGCAAGGCGCTTAGTACGAAACATACATTTGTCTTTGTTGTATGTGAGATTCAGCCGCTGGGCCGTCCGGAGGAATTTCCCTAGATTAACGTCGTGGTCCTGCTGGTCGTGGCCGCAGATGGTGACGTTGTCTAGATAAGGGAAAGTGGCCTGGAGCGCGTTCTGGTCAACCATCCGGTCCATCTCCCGTTGGAAGACAGAAACTCCGTTGGTGACGCCGAAGGGAACTCTGAGAAAGTGATAGAGCTGACCGTCAGCTTCAAAAGCTGTGTACTGGCGGTCCTCAGCCCTGATGGGGAGCTGGTGATATGCCGACTTCAGATCAATCGTCGAGAACACCTGGTATTGTGCTATCTGATTGACCATGTCAGATATGCGGGGGAGTGGGTATGCGTCCAACTGGGTGTAGCGATTGATCGTCTGGCTGTAGTCAATAACTAGGCGCTGTTTTCCGCCAGTCTTCACCACCACCACTTGTGCTCGCCATGGGCTATTGCTGCTCTCGATAATCCCTTCCTTCAGGAGTCTCGCTACCTCGGATTTAATGAAACCCCTATCCCCGGCACTGTAACGCCTACTTTTGGTAGCGATGGGCTTACAGTCGCGGGTGAGGTTAGCGAACAAGGAGGGGGGGGAGGCTTTAAGGGTGGAGAGGCTGCAAATGGCGCGCGGCGGGCGATTTAAAAATTGCTGGCTGCAGACCGTGAGAGGGGGGAGGGGTCCACCGTACGCTAAAGTGACACTCTTAAGGTGGCACTGAAAATCCAACCCCAGTAGGACAGCAGCGCAGAGATCGGGCAGGACCAGAAGTTTAAAATTTTTGTATTCAGTACCCCGCACTGAAAGAGTCACCATACAGTAGCCACCGACTTCCGCTGACTGGGCTTTGGAAGCCATAGAGATGCGATGACGCGTCGGCAGGACCGGGAGAGAGTAACTGCGCACCGTGTCGGGGTGTATAAAACTCTCCGTGCTCCCGCTGTCAAAAAGGCAGGTAGTGGCGCGGCCGTTTACCGTAATGTCCATCATGGACCTGGACAGTTGATGCGGGAGAGATTGATCCAGCGTCACGGAAGCCAGCGTATGTTCAAGCGCGTTGATGCGGTCGTCCGATGAGGCGGTGGTGGAGTCCGGGTCCCCCGTAACCGAAGTCGGAGGCGTCCAAGATGGCGGACAAAATGGCGGCGCCCACGGTCCCGATCCCCACGCGGCTGCGGGAGCCCAAGATGGCGGGCAAGATGGCTGCGCCCACGGTTCGCACGCGGCGCTGCTGGCGTTAGCGGTCTTCCCTTTGCAGGCGCTAACGTAGTGACCTTTCTTCCCGCAGCCGGAGCAGGTAGCATTCTTCGCGGGGCAGCGTGCTCTAGGGTGTTTAGCTTGGCCACAAAAATAGCATTTTTGTGCCTTGGACATCGCTGCAGCAGTCGGAGGTGGCGGTCCCATGGCCCAAGATTGCGGCGTCCACGGCGCGGGGCGATTAGGGGAGAAAGCGTCCATATTTCTGTGGGCCGCGTTGAGCGAGAGCGCGAGGGACACTGCCTTTGTCAGGTCTATTTCACCCTTCTCCAGCAGCCTCTGCCGGGAGTAGTCGGACCTTAGACCCGCAACGAAAGCGTCTCGTATCAGTCCCTCCGCATGTGCCGCGGCCGATACTTCCTTGCAGTCGCAGCCGCGTCCGAGTACCCGCAGTGCCCGTAGGAAGGCCTCCACCGATTCCCCGGGCTGCTGTCTGCGAGATCTTAAAAGGTGCCTGGCATAGACCGTGTTAACCGGGCGTGCATACTGCCCTTTCAGTAGGTCGATAGCCGCCGCGTAGGTCGTCGCATCTTGGATTAAAGTATAGACTTGGTGGCTCACCTTCGAGGCCAGGATTTTCAGTTTATTTTCATCAAGAGTCACGGTCGAGGCTTCCAGATACGCCTCAAAGCAACGCAGCCATTGTGCGAATTTAGTCGACGAACCCGCTTCTTGGGGGTCTAGGTCCAGGCATGTTGGTCTGAGGGCTCGCAGCAGCGCCTGCTGCTCAGCGTTTTGCGCCATCGGTTGATCAGCATCCGCAGCCAACATTTAACTTTGGTAATAAAATTGATGCACTATCAATTGCTACAAAAGACTGGAGATTGAGAAAGTAATAAACAGGCTTTTATTACCAAAGAACAGAGCATGCCTCTTGTGGTTGCCTGGTATCCAAAAGGGCCGGAGGTTGCCGAGCAGTGACCTTTATACCCAGCCATGAGGGTGGAGCCAGGGGCGGAGTCAGCTGAGGCATGCACAGACAAGTACAACAATATGCAAGAGTGAACAACAGTACTAACAGTGAACAACAGTACTAACAACAGTGGTGAACAACAATACTAACAACAGTGGTTTACCACACAGGATAGGCGCACCAACGTTAGTGTTCTTGCTCAGGCCAACATCCCCAGCATCGAAGCTTTGACCACGCTCAATCAGCTCTGATGGACGGGTCACATTGTCCGCATGCCCGATATGAGACTCCCAAAACAAGCGCTCTACTTGGAGCTCCGGCACGGCAAGAGAGCCCCAGGTGGGCAGAGGAAACGCTTCAAGGACACCCTCAAAGCCTCCTTGAAAAAGTGTAACATCCCCATCGACACCTGGGAATCCCTGGCCCAAGACCGCACAAAGTGGAGGAGAAGCATCCGGGAAGGCACCGGACACCTAGAGTCTCTTCGCCGGGAGCAAGCGGAAGCCAAGTGCAGGCAGCGCAAGGAGCGCACGTCAACCCAAGCATCCCACCCACCCACCCCTTCAACCACCGTCTGCCCCACCTGTGACAGAGACTGTAGGTCCCGCAATGGACTCATCAGTCACCTGCAAACTCATTTTTAATGTAGAAGCAAGTCATCCTCGGTTCCGAGGGACTGCCTAAGAGAGAGAGAGAGACATTCAACATGTCATAAAAAAACAGAACTAGTCCCGCACTTCACCACAATACCTTGATTACAAACGGGGTCCATCCCCTCGGACAGCCCCCAGAGTGCGCAGACGGCGGAGGAGGTAAAGTGGGCTTCACCACTGAGCTGTTTGTCCGTTTACATATGTACTGCAGGTCATTCAGGCATCTCTGGTCACCCCACACCTCTGTAATGAGAATGGGAACATGTGTGAGAGAGAGAGAGAGAGAGAGAGAGAGAGAAAACAGAAGTGAGAAAGAAAGAATGAGAGAGACAATAAGAAAGAGTGAGAGAAAATTGAGGCAGAGAATGAGTGAGATCAAATGAAAGTGCGAGAGCATGAGCGAGAGGGAATCATAGAATCTTACAGCACAGGAGGCCATTCAGCCCATCGTGTCTGTGCCGGCCCTCTGAAAGAGCTATCCAATTAGTGCCACTCTCCTGGAGAGTGGGATAGAGAGGAAATGAAAGTAAGAGAGAATGAGAGACTGAAGGAAAATGAATCGGTGGGAGAACATGAGTGAGATAGAATGAGAAAGGTGTGAGAAAGCAAATGAAGAAGCTGAGAGAGAACCTCATTAATGAATAGTTTAAAACCACGAATCACATTAAAATAATGTATCTGGATTAGTACTGAAGAGTAAATGGTTTAAAGGGCTGGCATTGTGTGGAAGTCACATTTGTAGCTGTTTTAAAGGAGTAAGGAAAATTATTTGGCAAATCTTTTTCTGTTTACAAATTCACAACATATGAGCAGAATGGATATCTTGTGTCTTTGTTATGAAAATGACACCTGACCCTTATAGCACTTCGCAACTCTAAAAGAAAATGCCAAATATTCCTTCATGAAGAGTTACCAAGGACGGGGACTTTCCTGTGATGTTACAGGATAAGGCCACTGTTGCCCTGTGGCGCCCACATCTGTCCCTGCCAGCGCCCATGGAGTTTGGCGTTAAAAGGGCAGCAAATTGTGAAACCAATTATCGTAGCTCTGTTGGTGATTTAATTGCCAACTCCAAGCTTCCAAAGTAGGACGTATAAGAAGCTAGAAGGGATTGGGAGATATTGACCCCATGAGGTCCGTTTCCTGGTGGCTCTTACCTTTACTGGGCGACATGTAGACACATTTTCTGTCCTTAGAAACTGGCCGTGGCCTCCCCGAGGCCCAGGAGACGAAGTTCAGGGTTGAATCATCAGACCACCTGCAACACAGAGTCCGGGGATACACGATCAGGAACACCAACCTTTTATTTTATTGCACTGAACGCCAATGTTCATTAAAACCCTTTTGACTTCAGAAAGTGACCATTGAGAAGTACATGGGTGTTTCACAAGGACATGATTTGCATTGGGTGTAATGCCTCCTGCCCTCGTGTTCAATAAACCTGCTGACGCTTGCCGCCTAGATTTAAGGATGTCGGCCACTTACGTCAGGCGCCCGTGGAACCGTATCCCAGCAGAAGTCCGTGCTTCCAGGAAGAGTGGGGATGGGGAGGGAAGAAGTGAGATGAAGACTAGGGTAGTGCTTCTTTATTCAGAGTGGTGAGAATGTGGAACTCGCTACCACAGGGAGTGGTTGAAGCGAATAGGGTAGATGCATTTAAGGGGAGGCTAGACAAACATATGAGGGAAAAGGGAATAGAGGATTACGCTGATAGATTTAGATGAAGAAAGACGGGAGGAGGCTCGAGTGGAACATAAACGTCGGCATAGACCAGTTGGGCCGAATGGCCTGTTTCTGTGCTGTAAATTCTATATAATAAAAAAGGTGTGTGGCCAGGGAAGGGCTAGCAATAGTAGAAAATAGGACAACAGAAAACAGAGGCGTGGTGGGGGGGGGGGGGCGGGGGGAGATTAGTGTACAAAATGGAGAATGGCTATTACAGAATCAGTAATGAGGTACAATGAAGGTGGTCAAGAGATTCCAAAACACAGAGTGCAGGTGTGAAAAGGTTACACTCTGCACGAGAGTAAATACCACAAACCTGAATCGTCCGTCATTCTCGTAGGTGTGAAGGCCAATCCACCAAAACTGATCCTGAAACCGGGAAAGCTGGAAAAGTTCAAAATAAGCTGGTCATTCCATTCACTGTGGGCATCTTTTATTTTATTATTCATTCTCAGGATGTGGGCATCACTGGCAAGGCCAGCATTTATTGCCCATCCCTAATTGCCCCTTGAGAAGGTGGTGGTGAGCCACCTTCTTGAACCGCTGCAGTCCGTGTGGTGAAGGTACTCCCACAGTGCTGTTAGGGAGGGAGTTCCAGGATTTTGACCCAGCGACGATGAAGGAACGGCGATATGCTTCCAAGTCGGAATGGTGTGTGGCTTGGAGGGAAACTTGAAGGTGATGGTGTTCTCATGCACCTTGTCTTTCTAGGTGGTAGAGGTCACGAGTTTGGGAGGTGCTGCTGAAGAAGCCTTGGCGAGTTGCTGCAGTGCATCTTGTAGATGGTGCACACAGCAGCCACGGTGCGCCGGTGGTGGAGGGAGTGAATGTTTAAGGTGGCGGATGGGGTGCCAACAAGTGGGCTGCTTTGTCCTGGGTTCTTGAGTGTTGTTGGAGCTGCACCCATCCAGGGAAGTGGAGAGTATTCCATCACACTCCTGACTTGTGCCTTGTAGATGGTGGAGAAGCTGTGGGGAGTTGGGAGGTGAGACACTCGCCGCAGAATTCCCAGCCACTGACCTGCTCTGGTAGCCACAGTAGCACTAATGTGGCTGGGCCAGTTGAGTTTCTGGCCAGTAATCTGTAAATACTGGGCTGGATTTGCCGATGGTAATCCATTCATTTTAAATGGGTTTAAATGCATTACCATCGGGAAATCTAGGCCACTGGGTTCTGACACAATCACTGCACACGAAGAACAGCCATTTGGCCCAGGTATTGGAGAGTAGTTCTCATCGACTAGGCATAGAACTGGATCCCAGCAAGGAGTGAAACTGGAAAGAGCAGCTTCCTCCAATGTACAGTCCAGCAACGGCTCAAATTTAAAATTCTCACCCTTGTTTTCAAATCCCTCCAAAGCCCCGTCCCTCCCAATCTCTGTAACCTCCTCCAGCCCTACAACCCTCCGAGAACTCTGCGTTCCTCCAATCCTGGTCTCCTGTGCATCCCCGACTTCTTTCGCCCCTTCCATTGGCGGCCTTCAGCTGCCTAGGGCCTAAGCTCCGGAATTCCCTCCCGAAACCTCTCCACCTCTCGACCTCTCTTTCTTCCTTTAAGACAATCCTTAAAACCTACCTCTTTGAACAAGCTTTTGGTCACGTCCTAATATCTCCTTATATTGCTCGGTGTCAAATTTTGTTTGATAACGCTCCTGTGAAGCGCTTTGGGACGCTTTACTACGTTAAAGGCGCTATATAAATGTACGTCGTTGTTGTACTTTTTTTTTTAATTTTTGGAGAACAAACATAGGAAGAGGAGTAGGCCATTCAGCCCCTCGATCCTGTTCTGCCATTCAATTAGATCATGGGTGATCTGTACTTCAAGTCCATTCGCCCGCCTTTGATCCATAGTCCTTGATGCCCTTACCTAATAAAAAATAAAAACCAGCGCCAATTTAGTTTCTTTCCTCTCCCGAAATAATGTAGCGGGAGTCAGAGCTTGCCGGCCGGGAGCACATAATGGGGATTTGGGATAAGGCCAACCATTAAAGGTGGAAAATCGATTGGGACGTACCTCTTGAATTCCTGATACGTGCTCCCGGGGATGAAGCTCTGTGTCGGGAGTGCTAATCCGAAACATCTACTCCCTCCTTCACTGTTTATTCACCAATGCCGAGGAAATTGTTAAATTGTAAAAACAGCCTTTACATTAGGTTTATGAATGGGCGGATTGCATTCATGCAAACCGTTTCAATCAGCTGAACGATCCTCACCATTTTCTAGATTCTTACTTCCCCAAACTAACTGTCATGAACATCTGTGCAAGACGACTGGAGATTGTTCCGGGGGAGGAGAGTGGTGTCGTTTCCTAATATAAATAATCTCTTGGCTGTGTCTCTGGAGTCCTACCTCCTGCAGAGTCTGTCCCAGGAAGGTCAGCTCCTGCTGGCTGTGAATGGACGCCAGCTCGGCTCCGAACCAGGTGCAAATCCGCTGGGCCTGGGGCCAGGTGGAGAGATGCTCAAAGAACTTGTACTCGGCATCCTGGAACCGCACCCACTTGTTGCTCGCAGCATCTGGGAAGGGACAACATTGGCTCATTTCACACTAGCAGAGTCATCCAGGATGCAAAAAACATACATTACCTGGAGGAAGACAAAAGGCTAAAACAAAAACCGAAAATGCTGGCAAGACTCAGCAGGTCAGGCAGCATCTGGGGAGAGAGAAACAGAGTTAACGATTCAGGCCGATGACCTTTCATCAGAACTGGAAGAAGTTCCCGAGTTTACGAGCAAGTGCAGAACCAGGGAGAGGGGCGGAGAGACAAAGCTAAACTTAGAACAAAGGAGCTCCTGTTTTGAAGTCCCCACCCATCTGGGTTTTTGCAGTCCAGTTTCTGAGAAGGCTGACTGGAGATTTCTAAAATACAAACCAGACATTAAAAAATGCTGAAGTTCATATTCCCCACACTCAATATTCTGGACTCTCTCAGACAGCGTGATTTTCTTGCTGGAAAAGCCACCTGTCTCGGATTCATGACCATTTTTGGTTAACTTTTATGAGTTTCGAGGGCGTGTGTTGGGAAATCTCGCCACAGCCCACTATAATGGATGGAAAATCCTCAGTCGGGCGGGCAGGTTCCTGATGCGTCCTCCCAGTAGGCAAGGCTCCGTGCTGGGAGTACGCAGTCGCTTTCACTTACTCTCCAGTGAAAGAAAGCGGGCACAGCTCCACTATGGACGCAAGGCTCTCCCAGCATCCACTGCATGAGTGAATGCACTCTATTAAATCTAGAGGGAGTAGACCTTTTTTTTATTCGTTTATGGGATGTGGGCGTCGCTGGCAAGGCCAGCATTTATTGCCCATCCCTAATTGCCCTTGAGAAGGTGGTGGTGAGCTGCCTTCTTGAACTGCTGCAGTCCATGTGGTGAAGGTACTCCCACAGTGCTGTTAGGGAGGGAGTTCCAGGATTTTGACCCAGCGACGATGAAGGATCGACGATATACTTCCAAGTCAGGTTGGTGTGTGACTTGGAGGGGAACTTGGAGGTGGTGGTGTTCCCATGCGCCAGCTGTCCTTGTCCTTCTAGGTGGAAGTGGTCGCAGGTTTGGGAGGTGCTGCCGAAGAAGCCTTGGCAAGTTGCTGCAGTGCATCTTGCAGATGGTATGCACTGTAGCCATGGTACGCCGGTGGTGGATGGGGTGCTAATCAAGCGGGCTGCTTTGCCCTTGATGGTGTCGAGCTTCTTGAGTGTTGTTGGAGCTGCACTCATCCAGGCAAGTGGAGAGTATTCTATCACACGCCTTACCTGTGCCTTGTAGATGGTGGAAAAGCTTTGGGGATCAGGAGGTGAGACATTCGCCACAGAATACTCGCCTCTGACCTGCTCTTGTTGCCACAGTATTTATGTGGCTGGTCCAGTTAAGTTTCAGGTCAATGGTGACTCCCAGGATGTGAGGAAGTACAATGCTTTCAGTGAAAGGCTAGGAGGCAGCATTTTGGCAGTGGGAGGGGGATAGGGCTACCGTGACGGAGAAAAAAATCAGGGCAAAGTTCAAGCAGTGTTAGACCCTGGTCAAACTGAGCTTTAACCGGTTTTGGAAATCTCCAGAGCTTCCTGTTCCTGGCAGCCCAGTCGCAAACCCGCCGATCATCAGTGCAGAGAGCAGGTTGGGAGAACGGCATTGGGTTTGAAAGGAAGTCGCCTAATTCCCACCCGGAGCACGGCCAATAACTCTGGCAATCGAAGGATGGTAAAGAAAGATGGTAATGATAGTTGGATGCCAACACGTGTGTGGAACTGTCAGCTAGACAGTAACAGTTGTGGGCACAATGACTCCAATGAGCTGGATTGGATTTACTCTGTGGAAAGAGCTAGAAGTCATGTATTAACTTGTCAAGTCTGGGAGAAAGGGCACCTTCACCTGAAGCCCTTTATTCAATCATTATTTTTCAAACAACGCTAGACTACACAAAGCACTGCAACTGATTTCACAAACAAACAAATTAGATGTCTTCAATAAATAGATAGGCAAACATCTTTGTTACCGGTCACATTGATTTCAACCATCTGAAAGAAATTTTTATTCATTTCTGGTCAATATTTATCTGTCACCCAACTAATCTAATTGAATTTTTTGATGAAGTAACAGAGGGGATTGATGAAGGGAATGCAATGGATGTTGTCTACATGGATTTTTGGAAGGCATTTAACAAAGTACCACACAGAAGGCTGGTTAACAAAACTGAGGCTCATAGAATAGGTGGGTCAGTGACAGCTTGGATAAGGAATTGGCTTAAGGACAGAAAGCAGCCAGTTGTGGTAAATGGCTGTTTTTCAAACTGGAGGATGGTAGACAGTGGTGTTCCCCAAGTGTCAGTGCTGGGGCCACTGCTTTTTTTGATATATATAAATAACCTGGATATTGGAATACAGAGTAGAATTTCTAAATTTACCGATGACACCAAACCTGGGGGTGTGGCAAACAATGAGGATGATACCAATCGACTGCAACAGGACATAGAAAGGCTAGCAGAATGGGCAGACAAGTGGCAGATGGAATTTAATACAGCGAAGTGTGAGGTGATGCATTTTGGCAGAAGGAACAGGACGAGGCAATATACACTTAATGGCACAGTTTTAAAGAGTGTTCAGGGACAGAGGGACCTGGGAGTTAATGTGCATAGGTCCCTGAAGGTGGCGGGACATATTGAGAGAGTGGTTAGCAAAGCATATGGGATCTTGGGCTTCATAAATAAAGGTATTGAGTACAAAAGTAGAGAAGTTATGCTGAACCTTTATAAAGCGCTGGTTAGGCCACAACTGGAGTATTGCGTCCAGTTCTGGTCACCACACTTTAGGAAGGATGTGAAGGCCCTTGAGAGGGTGCAGAGGAGATTTACCAGAATGGTTCCGGGAATGGGGGATCTTAGCTACAAGGACAGGTTGGAAAAGCTGGATTTGTTTTCATTAGAGCAAAGGAGGTTGAGGGGTGATTTGATAGAGGTGTACAAGATTATGACAGGTCTGGATAGGCTAGACGGGGAAAGGCTGTTCCCACTAGTTGATGGTACAAGTACTAGAGGGCACAGATTTAAGGTTTTGGGCAAGAGATACAGGGGGGATGTGAGGAAAAACATTTTTACGCAGCGAGTGGTGATGACCTGGAATTCGCTGCCGACGGAAGTGGTGGAAGCGGAGACACGTTTTAATGGGGAGACTGGATAGGCACTTGAGGGAAATAAACTTGCAGGGTTACAGGGATAGAGCGGGGGAATGGGACTGACTGGATTGCTCCACAGAGAGTCGGCGTGGACTCGATGGGCTGAATGGCCTCCTTCAGTGCCGTTTGACTCTATCATCAAAACAGATGCTCTGGTCATTTAACTCACTGCTGTTAGTGGGAGCTTGCTGTGCACAAATTTGCTGCTGCGTTTCCTACATTACAAGAGTGATTACACTGCAAAAGTGCTTCTTTCATGGTGAAGCCTTCTGGGATGTCCTGAGGATGAGACAGACATTTAATATAAACGCAAGTTCTTTCTTTAGTTGAAGATCAAGGATAAGGTTTTTATAACTTTTTCAAGATTTTTTAAGGCCTCGTACGCGATAGAAATGAGTGGTTTCTGATTTGTCCTTGCAGTGTGCGAGGTACCTCACCATGTCTCTGTACTTCGTCCTTCTTATTGGACGAGCAGAAATTTCATCCAATTAAATATTGGTTAGAACAAAGCCATTGTCTTCGGTCCCCACCACAAACTTCGTTCCTTAGCCACTGACTCCACCCCTCTCCCTGGTCATTGTCTGAGGCCGAACCAGATCGTTTGCAACCTTGGCATTCTATTTGACCCTTAGCTGCACTTCCGACCACATATCCTCTCCATCACCAAGACTGCCTTCTTCCACCTCTGTAACCTTGCCAGGTCTCCGCCCCTGCCTCAGCTCATCTGCTGCTGAAACCCTCATCCATGCCATTAGTACCTCTAGATTCGACTATTCCAATGCTCTCCTGGTCGGCCTCCCACCTGGTCCCCTCTGTAAACTTGAGCTCATCCTAAACTCTGCTGCCTGTATCCTAACTTGCACCAAGTCCCGTTCACCCATCGCCCTTGAGTTTGCTGATCTACAGTGGCTCCCGGTCAGGTATTGCCTCCATTTTAAAATTCTAATCCGTGTTTTCAAATCCCTCCATGGCCTTGCATCTCCCCATCTCTGTAACCTCCCCCAGCCCTACAAACCTCCAAGATCTCTGCGCTCCTCCAAGTCTGCCCTTTTTGTGCATCTCCGATTTTCATCGTTCCCCCATTGACTGCCGTGCCTTCAGCTGCTAAGGCCCTAAGCTCCGGAATTACCTCCCTAAACCTCTCCGCCTCTCTCTCCTCCTTTAGGATGCTCCTTAAAACCTACCTCTTCATCTGTCGTAATATCTCCTTATGTGGCTTGGTGTCAAATTTAGCTTGATAACGCTTCTGTGAAGCGTCTTGGGACGTTTTGCTACATTAAAGGCGCTATATAAATGCAAGTTGTTGTTGTTTATTTTCTACAGTCAACAAGTGAAGCCAGAAACTTTTTTTCAGCCAGTAAGGGAGGATGATCTGGGGCCAGACCCAATCATCAATGCTTTCTGTTTTTGGTTGGCAAGGACTCAGCACTAAGCTGCCTATATCCATATCTCAGGAAGTGTGAGATGCGCCTTGACTATGTCACAGATTGGTGTACGTGCAAATTTCTTGTAGCTGATAGGTTCAGATTTTGTAGCCATAAAAAAGCAACGAATTAGAACTGAAGAGCCGAGGAACATGTGCATCAAATGCAAGGAAAGCAGGTGGAGAAACTCAGTCAGGAATCAGGAAGGACACATGACAATAACACACCAAGCATGAGCATTCAACAAAATGACCAATGCAAAAAACACATGAACCAAACTGCACCAAATACTGTTTTGGAACTGTTTTCGTCTGTCGTCATGATCCCTCCATGAAACTGAGAACTTACTCCTGGGAATAAGGTTTGTAACATAATAAAGACATAAAAAAAATTAAGAGGAAGCTGGGTAAGTATATGCGGGAGAAGGAATAGAAAGATATGTTGATAGGGCGAGATGAAGTAAGGTGGGAGGAGGCTCGTGTGGAGCATAAAGACCGGCACAGACCTATTTGGCCAAATGGCCCGTTTCTGTGCTGCAAATACTATGTAAAAAAAGATTAAACTTACTTATATAATAATATTTGCTGTGTTTGAAATACCTGTAGCAATGCTTTCCGTCAGAGGCCTGCGTCTACGTGAGAAGCCTGAGCCTTGAGTTCATGGAGGTACCCAGAAAGTGTTAATTTCCAACCATCTCAAATTATTCCAAGCGCTAGGACAAATCTATATATATAAAAGGATACTTCTGTCTGTCATTCCGTCTGTCTGTCTGTCTTGAATTAACTCGAAAGTTATAGAGCGTACCTACACGTGCGTTACGTCGAAAGAAAGCTGACGATTCCAGAACCGTCCTAAGCGTATTTACGTTTCGGCCGGACAAAAATTGCGCCCGTGGTATCCAAAAAACGTTCAACATTCCACTCATTATCCGCTCATTAGCATCGAGTGACGTCGAGGTCGACCAATCGTACGGCGGGTTCCTGGCGCGTGCGGCCGGGCCCTCCTACGGTCGAGTGACGGGACGATTGACCAATCCTATGCTTCGGTGACCTGACGGTCCACCAATCGGTGCCTGTGTGGGCGGGCCCTATCGTTCTGAACCGAGGTGAGTCGCCGCCATCTTGATTCCAAAGTTTTCCTTTCTTTTTCCCGCTTTCTGCGTGTTTCTTTTCAAATCTACATTTCCAGCAAAAAAAAAGTTGCTTTTCAAAGACAAATTGTTTTTTTAAAAAAGTTAATTAATTTGTAAATCTTTTGTCTAACCTCTATAATTTTCCTACCTTCTGCCGTTTTTCCAGGCCTCAAAGCCTGGGCGTCTGTTGACCAGCCACGCCCGAGCTAGGCGCCTCCTGTCGCGATCTTTGTGAAGGCTGGAGGGGGCGGGCCTGAGCCGAGCGTCGCCACCGCCGCCATCTTAGTAAAGGCGGGCGGGGCGGGAGTCAGCGTCCGCGTCATCTTCTGCCCGGAGCACGACTTGAGTCCGGCCGGGCCTCACGCGGTAGGTTGCGCGGCGGCGTCTCTCTGGTCTTGAAGCCGGCTCGGGCGGGGACATCGGGAGATCCGGGGGCGGGACATCGGGGGGGCGGGACATCGGGAGATCGGGGGGCGGGAGATCAGGGGGGCGGGAGATCGGGGGGGCGGGAGATCGGGGGGCGGCACATCGGGAGATGGCACATCGGGAGATCGCGGGGCGGGACATCGGGAGATCGCGGGGCGGGACATCGGGGGGCGGGACATCGGGGATCAGGGGGCGGGGCTCGGGGACTTCCCCTCTCGCCCTCCTCTCCCCCTCCCCCCTCCTCTCCCCTCCCCCCTCTCCTCCCCCCTTCCCCTCCCCCCTTCCCCCTCCCCCCTTCCCCCTCCCTCCCCCCTTCCCCCTCCCCCCAGTCACTGTCTCTCTTCCCCCCAGTCGCTCTCTCTCTTCCCCCCAGTCGCGCTCTCTCTTCCCCCCCAGTCGCGCGCTCTCTCTCTCTCTCTTCCAACAACAACATGCCCTCAAAAAAGCCTCGGCACCGCCGGGCACTCCAGCTTGTATCTTATGTAATTGACAATCTGTGAATGGCTGATCAGCTAATATTGTAATGAGAGCTACAAGACCAAACTTTAGTGGTGGTACTTCCCACTTATATCACTCTTTACCATGAGTTATTTTTGCAGTGCAGTGACTGTAGTTATGTACACAACTGTGGCAGTTATTCTACACTTGCAAGCTCTCGCAAACAGCAATGAGGTGATTGATCAACACATTTGTATTTTTGGTGGTATCGTTTGATGTTGGCCAGGATACTGGTAGAGCTCCCTGCACTTTGAATAGTATCCTGGGATCTTTACCATCTACCTAAACAGGCAGACGGGGCCTCGGTCTAACGCCTCATCCAATGGATGGCACCTCACTCATTGCTGCACTGGAGTGTCAGCCTTGGCTCTGAACTCAAGCCCAAGAGTTAGGGGCTTGAACCCGCAGCCTTCTCACTCAGAGGGGAGAGTGCTACCAAGCTGACACATGATAATCTATGTGACTACTGCACAACTATACTGAGAAACCTGGCCATTGATGGGCCACAAAGAAACCAGGAGGAGAGATGCCCTGCTAAATCCAGAGTATAGTCAACATCATAACACAAAACAGGGGCAAACGACACCTGGGGTTTGTTGTTGATGGTGTCTTCTGATCCCGTCCCTTAAAATACAATTTCTCATTGCTGTTAATCTGTATTATGGTAAAATGCAACGTACCTTCGGTGCCCTCTGGTTCTTTAACAACAGCTCCTGTGGGAAAAAGGAAGAGTCGGTGAGAACAGCGTAGAATCCCAAGACATGCCATTGCTCAGCCACAGTTACAGATGCATTAACAGGAGTTTACAAAAACACTGGCCAGAATTTTCCAGGGGGGTCATCGGGTGGGATCGCTGGCAGAAATGTGATTTTTTTGACAGCGGGTTGGGAACCCACTGTCATCCCGCCGCAATGCACCTTTCCCAATGGCGCGTCTGTGATCTCGGATCAGATCCAACCCGCAGAGGCGAGCGACCCAATTAAAGTAATTATTGGCTTGTTGACAGACCCTTAATAAAGGTTTTAACTTTACCTTTTAACTTTAACTGCTTGCTCACGGGGTCCACACTGCTCAGGGACCATGTCTGTTAACCTGAGGCGGGAGTTGAAGGGCCATTGAATCAGCTGATTAGTTGACAGCTCGAAATGTACTTTAAAAGCTCCCATCTCACAGCTCTTCACTTTCCAAGTGCAGAACTGTACACTATAACACACTGCTATTACAGGACTGTACACTATAACACACTGCTATTACAGGACTGTACACTATAACACACTGCTATTACAGGACTGTACACTATAACACACTGCTATTACAGGACTGTACACTATAACACACTGCTATTACAGCACTGTACACTATAACACACTGCTATTACAGGACTGTACACTATAACACACTGCTATTACAGGACTGTACACTATAACACACTGCTATTACAGGACTGTACACTATAACACACTGCTATTACAGGACTGTACACTATACCACACTGCTATTACAGGACTGTACACTATACCACACTGCTATTACAGCACTGTACACTATAACACACTGCTATTACAGGACTGTACACTATACCACACTGCTATTACAGCACTGTACACTATAACACACTGCTATTACAGGACTGTACACTATACCACACTGCTATTACAGCACTGTACACTATAACACACTGCTATTACAGGACTGTACACTATACCACACTGCTATTACAGCACTGTACACTATAACACACTGCTATTACAGGGCTGTACACTATAACACACTGCTATTACAGGACTGTATACTATAACACACTGCTATTACAGGACTGTACACTATAATTAATAAGTGCCAGTACTGTGTGTGCTAGAAGTTACATGGCAGATTTGGCACTTCGCATGTGCCAGATAGATCTCTGGAGCAGCAATAGACAGAAGAAACAGAATTAGGTTGCAAAGTCATTAACTGGAAGATGTGCTGCAAAAGCCAGAGTGATTGGGTTTGACTGGGTCATGAGTGTCGCGGGCAGTTGTGGTGCAGAGAAAAGCCGAGAGGCAGGTGACTAACATCAAAGGATGGAGTTATGAGTTATGAGTTAAGACTGGAGAAACTGGGGCTCTTTCACTGTGAAGGGAGGCGAGTCAGAGGGGACCTTATAGGTGAACACAAAGAAACAAGAATAAACTTGTATTTATTTGGGGCCTTATCATGGCCTCGGTATACCCTAAAGCGCTTCACTTCCAATGAATGACTTTTAAAGTGTAGAATCTGTTATTATTTAGGTAAAGTATAAAAGATATTAAAAGTTGTTGATAAGGTTAATTCAGATCACTACTTCAAAGTACGCTGGGATTCTTGAACAAGGGCACAGAGGTTAAAACAAGGAAGGACAATGTGGAGAATATGTCAATAAAAACCAGACAGAGTGTGATCGACACTTGTAATGGCCTCTGGGTTGGATAATGGAGACAAAAACCTTGGATTCATTCAAGAGATAGTTAGATGACAATGATTGGGGGAGCGGGGTGTTGAGGGATGGTGTAAATTTTTCTTCCCAGTTAAGATGAGTCAAAGAGCTTCCCTCATCTGTATTTGTCTTGCGATGGTAAGTTATCTGGGATTTGACTGAAATACTGCAGTCCCAGTGTCCATCACAGGAGGTCATTAGATTATACATACAGCTAAGAACATCAGAACAGGAGGAGGCCATTGAGCCCCTCGAGCCTCTTCTGCCATTCAGTGAGAACATGGCTGATCTGTGACCTAACTCCATGGGGGAAAAATTCAGTTGGTTTCCGCCTCCCGTTAGCGCCTTAAGAGGGCGCTAATGGGTTGCAACTAGCGCCTGTGCGCGGCGATGTTTGCGCCGCTCGTGAAATTAACAAGACATTTTGCGGTGGCGCTAAACACTGCCGCCACGATCTCCTGCGCCGGCAGATCGTGATGTCAGTCGAGTGCACAACGCCCTGGTAGCGCCCCAGACCGGATATTGAGTGGTGCCCCCTGCCTTACTGCCTGCCGCTAGCAACGACAGGTTGATGGGAACGTTTTGCAGTCAGGAAGGGACTGGGGGAGTGCTATTTAAAGGCGACCGCTTCCTGCCTTTTTTTGTTGGTGACATTTTTGCACCACGCATTCTGAGAGAGAGAGAGAGACTTCTGGAGAGATTCAACGCTGTGTGAAGGAGTTTTGGGTACTGAGCAGCACTTTGCAGGTTCATTTTGATTTGACCTTCCTTTTATCGATTTAGAAGAGACTGTGGGGGCTGCACTCAGCTCTTTCCCTGGGCCTCTCCATTGTTCTTTCCAGCAGAATTGATGTACAGGTCTCTCCAGGCCGAGATTCAAGGCTGCAATGAGCAGGATGTGGATGGAGAGCAAGATCGACCCTCCCCTTTAAGAACTGGCCGGCGCCAGTGTGCCTGTGTTCCATTGCTGACTGACATCACATGAGCTTCGCCAGCGCTCTGAGGTAGCGCCTCGCTCCTCGGCCTTTGCGCCTTAAGAGAGGTGTGTAGCGCCTGATTTAGCGCTCCAATCACCTCCAGGGGGCGATAAAAGCCAAGTTTGCAGTTGGAGGCGATAATTAGCGGCAGGCATTAAACTTTGCGTACGGCCGATATTCGCGCCCCAAACTGAATTTTTCCCCTATATCCCTTAATACCTTTGGTTAACAAAAATCTATCAATCACAGATTTAAAATTAACAATTGATCTAGCATCAATTGCCATTTGCAGAAGAGAGTTCCAAACTTCTACCACCCTCTGTGTGTAGAAGTGTTTCCTAATTTCACTCCTGAAAGGTCTGGCTCTAATTTTTAGACTATGTCCTCTAGTCCTAGAATCACCAACCAGCGGAAATAGTTTCTCTCTCTCTACCCTACCAGTGCCCCTTAATATCTTGAAAACTTCAATAAAATCACCCCTTAAGCTTCTAAATTCTAGGGAATACAACCCTAGTTTGTGTAATTTCTCCTCGTAACTTAACCCTTGAAGTCCGGGTATCGTTCTGGTAAACCTACGCTGCACTCCCTCCAAGGCCAATATACCCTTCCTAAGGTGCGGTGCCTAGTTTCAGTTAACATCCAGGCCTGGTACAGTTACCAAGGCTTAAACCAGAGAATGTTTGGATCAAGGCCTGGGGGAGAGAACCAGGGACTTGAGTTCTGAGGTTTATCCTCCTGATGATCAAAATTCATTGAAATGCTCAAAAACTGTAATATTTTTCCTAGAATGGTACCAAAGGTGAGGGACATCAGTTATGTGGAGAGACTAGAGAAGCTGGAATTGTTCTCCTTAGAGCAGAGAAGGTTAAGGGAAGATTTAGTACAGGTGTTTGGAATTGTGAGGGTTTTGATAAGAGTAAATAAGGAGAAACTGTTTCCACTGGCAGGAGGGTCAGTAACCAGGGGACACAGATTTAAGATAATTGGCAAAAGAACCAGTGGGGAGAAGAGGAGAAATTGTGATGATCTGGAAGACACCGCCTGAGGGGGTAGTGGAAGCAGGTTCAATAGTAACTTCAAAAGTGAATTGGATAAATAATTGAAGGGGAAACAATTGCAAGGCTATGTGGAAAGAGGAGGGGACTGGGATTAATTGGATAGCTTTACCAAAGAGCCGACACAGGCACGATTGGCGCGAATGGCCTCCTTCGGCGCTGTATGATTCTACGATTTCATGCCTCCAAGGTGGGAAATAAAAGAAAGAGACTTCTCGGGGGGGGGGGGGGGGGGGTGGGCGGCGGGGGGTCCAGTTTATGTCGGAAATTTTTGGACACCACCTCAGCAACTGGCGTTTCTAGTTAAAAATCAGATGTCTATGTCTTGGATTTTCTTCTTGCTGGTAAGTCCAGTGCTGTTTAACGGCCACATGTTGAATCTATTACCTGCTGGCCGTGACTGTGCCGCGTTCAGGTTCCCTCCCTCCAGCACCACTGCCAGTGAGCTACTGCCAAAGGAAGGGTTGGTGTAATAGGCCCGGTATTCAGGGGCAGGGGTGCCACACCTACTTTCAATTTCAATCTAACTTTTATTGAAAGTGCCCACAGTGCACCTTGCTACCAGTCGTTGTCTCACTAACGTACCTCTCAGCTTGCGTAACTACTACAGTCGCTGTCTCACTAACGCAGCTCTCAGCTTGTGTAACTACTACAGTCGCTGTCTCACTAACACACCTCTCAGCTTGTGTAACTACTACAGTCGTTGTCTCACTAACGCACCTGTCAGCTTGTGTAACTACCTGTACTACAGTCGCTGTCTCACTAACGCAGCTCTCAGGTTGTGTAACTACTTCTCGTGAAAGATCCAAGTTACGCTGGGCAGATCTTGGACTGTATCCCTCACTAGTGTATCACCTGCCTGTATCCCTCACTAATATATCACCTGCCTGTATCCCTCACTAATATATCACCTGCCTGTATCCCTCACTAATATATCACCCGCCTGTATCCCTCACTAATATATCACCTGTCTGTATCCCTCACTAGTATATCACCTGTCTGTATCCCTCACTAATATATCACCCGTCTGTATCCCTCACTAATATATCACCTGTCTGTATCCCTCACTAATATATCACCTGTCTGTATCCCTCACTAATATATCACCCGTCTGTATCCCTCACTAATATATCACCTGTCTATATCCCTCACTAATATATCACCTATCTGTATCCCTCACTAATATATCACCTGTCTATATCCCTCACTAATATATCACCTGTCTATATCCCTCACTAATATATCACCTGTCTGTATCCCTCACTAATATATCACCTGTCTGTATCCCTCACTAATATATCACCTGTCTGTATCCCTCACTAATATATCACCTGTCTGTATCCCTCACTAATATATCACCCGTCTATATCCCAAACTAATATCTAACTGTCACGTCTCTTTCAGTTCGATTTCCTCGTTGTCCCTGAGAGTTAGTATAATATTCCGAGCAGGATGTAGCTCACTGACCTATGTCAATGTGCTGAGCCTGTTGTTTTGTTCCTCCCTCTCTAGAGAAGATTTTCGTGTTTGTCTGCAATGCTCAATTGCCCTCTCACTGTGTCAGTCGTCTCCATTTGAATTGAGCTTAGCTCTGTACAGCCATTAGCTGAGTAAAGTCCCGGAATTCAATCTTTCAGCCTCATCGTTTATACTTGAAGTCGAGAACTCATTTCCCACCTGCAATTTAACATCTGGCCTGCTAGTGAGAGTCCTCCATTCATGGTATTGTCGATTGATTCCACAATGCCCCATCATCTAGCACCAGTCACCTTCTCGCACCATTGCCTGGTCTGTTGTGTTTGTTTGGCTGCTCCTACTGGCGTTATGTCCGGCTCAAACTCCTGACTAAACTTTCTCCTTCTCGGACACATTCTCTTCCAGACTCAGTCCGCTATGTGGCTGCAACACACTGGCTTCTGTGGTATTCCAACTGACTCCTTAGTTCTGACACAGGCAGAGAGATTCCGTCTGCTTTCAATCAGAGTTCATTGAAAATTTTCTTACTTGCAATGCCAGTTGGATCCAGCAGGTGCCTCCCGAATGCGCTGTTCCCCCCGGATAGCGAAACATTACAAGACGACTGGAATGAATGACCCGGCATCCAGATTTCCATTTTTTATGGGGGAGGGGCTGTCAATAAGCCACAACATCTTGCAAGAAATCCTCTGAATTTCTACACATGTTAATGCAATTTGCAGTGGGTCCGGAACAAGGAGGCAGGATTTTAAAATTCAAATGTACCCAAGTGAATGAAGGAAAAATCTCTTCACACAAAGGGGGTTGTGAGAATGTGGAACACGTTTCCTCAGAAAGGCACAGAAGCAGAATGAAGTGAGATGTTTGAGAGGGAGATAGATACTTATTTGGGAAGGCAAGGCATTAGACACAGATGGAGAAAAGAGGAGGGAATTGGGATAAGGGGAACAAGTTGCCATGGCAAACAAAATGGCGGACAGGCTTGCTGAGCCTCCTCATGTTGCTAGGCCGACTGTGAATCTACATCAGGACTTCTAGTTTCTAATGGTATCTGAAATGCAACAACTTATTCCAGCAATGGGCCCACCTAGAACTTGACCCATTGCAATTTAATTTAAATACTACCCCCGCCCTTCCTATCACACACAATAGATTCATGTCTTCCTCGGGTAAGACTCCACGTACACGGTAAAGATCTTCACGATTATGAAGGGTTGCGGTAAGGTAAATAGTGCCAGATTATTTCCATTGATCAGTGAGATGGTAATGAGAGGGAATAAATTTAGGTTAATTACAAAAAGAATTAAAGGGGAGGTTACAAAAAGAAGTTACACAGAGGGTGGTTAGAATGCGGAATTATCCACCACATGTTGTTCCTGAAATTGAATGTATAAATTATTTTCAAAGGGAATTAGATAGCGGCTTGAAAAAGAGATAGTGATGGTTGTGGGGGGTGAGGGGGAGAGTAGGATTAGACAGGGTGAGATATTAAAGGGTGTGGGGGGTGAGCGGGAGAGTAGGATTAGACAGGGTGAGATATTAAAGGGTGTGGGGGGTGAGCGGGAGAGTGGGGTTAGACAGGGTGGGATATTAAAGGGTGTGGGGAGTGAGTGGGAGAGTAGGATTAGACAGGGTGGGATATTAAAGGGTGTGGGGGGTGAGGGGGAGAGTGGGATTAGACAGGGTGGGATATTAAAGGGTGTGGGGAGTGAGCGGGAGAGTAGGATTAGACAGGGTGAGATATTAAAGGGTGTGGGGGGTGAGCGGGAGAGTGGGGTTAGACAGGGTGGGATATTAAAGGGTGTGGGGGGTGTAGTGTATGTACCTTTAAGAGGAACTATGTTTTTGAAGCCCCTGTATCCTGTAGTACCAGTAGTGACCACTCGGGTATATAAGCCTGTGTAGCGTCTTGTGTAGTTAGTTCACCTCCAGACTTTGTTCAGTAAACACTTGTTAAATCAACTCCTGCATTCCGTGTCTCCATTAACACACGGATCTAACAGTGGCGACGAGTTAGAAACGAACTTACCTGCAATTCGGCAGCACCTCAAGGGGATCGATTCCTCAGACGAAGGTCGAAGCCAGAAGCAAGAAAAAAAACTGTGGTTTCACCAGCTAAACGGGCTGGTGGCAGGTAGTGCACTGATCCTTCCTGGGCTGCGGCGGGCTAGAGCTCGATCGGGTGGCTCTGCAACGGGGCCGGGCAGCGAGTCGGGAAGCAGAAGCAAAGAGAGAGAGAGGGTGGAGCACCCAGGGCGCGGCCGGTGCTGCAAAGCAGGTCGGCGTTCGGACCGAGCAGAGGGAGGGGAAAGTCCCAGAGGGTCCGCTCCATGACGGGAACGGTTCTCCAAGTAACGGAGCAACTATTGAAGCGATAAAAAAAAAATAGAAATACCGCGAAAAGCTGCAGGTCGCAACGGGAACCGTGGAGAACAGCGTTGGCAGCAGCGGGAAAGCGCGGGAGGCGCCATCTTAACTCGGCGGGGAAGAAAGAAAAGCGCGGGAGGCGCCATTTTTATCCATCGGGGACGGAGGAAAAGCGCGGGAAGCGCCATTTTAGATTTTCAAGGTGCCGAAGACTGGCAATATTACTGCTTTCGATAGTGATATAGAAGACTGGACCACATATGTGGAAAGAGTGGAGGTATATTGCAAGGCGAATGAAGTAGCGGATGATAAAAAGGCATCGGTACTTCTAAATCTGATGGGCGCAAGGACATACGGGCTGTTACGAAACTTGATCACTCCAGCCAAACCGATGGACAAGAATTTTAAGGAGATTGTTGATACCTTACAGGAGCACTTAAACCCAACACCGCTGCCGATAGCGGAATGATTCAAATTCTTCAGGAGGAATCAGCACAAGAATGAAAGTAACGCTGATTACCTCACCGAATTACGAAAGCTGTCAAAGCACTGCCAATTCGGGGCAGGACTGGCAGATTCTCTACGAGACAAATTCGTCTGCGGTCTCCTAAGCAAAGGAACACAGAAAAGACTACTTTCTGAGAAAGATTTGACACTTGACAAGGCTTTCAGTGTGGCTGTATCATACGAAGCAGCAGCAAGAGGAGCTGCAGAGATACAGCAAAAGCCACAGGACTTCGGCACCCATGAAATGACACGGGGTTTCGAGAGATGTTATCGCTGCGGCAGATCCATCCATGACCAGAAGGACTGCTGGTTCAAGGACAAAGCATGCAGGCAATGCGGAAAGATGGGACACATTGCACGTGTATGCAGATCTGGAAAGAGATCCGCTGACATTAAAAAGGTCAATAAGGAAAAGTACAGAAAGGTACAAATGATGACGGACAGTAGCTCCGAAGACCAGAAGAGCGATAGCGACTCCGGAAACAAGAGACTAAGCTGTCTCAAATTACATAATGTAATTGCCAAAGAAGATTACCAGACCATGTGGGTTACCCTCACGATAGCGGGGTCCCCAGTCAAAATGGAGCTAGATACAGGATCAGCTCTGACCGTCATAAGTCGACGGGATTACGAGCGGCTATTTCCGCATATACCTTTGAAAGACACATCCATTATCTTGAAGACATATACGGGGCAGAAAGTATACCCCAGAGGGAAAATAAGGGTGCCTGTTGTATACAACGGCAAGGAAATACAGAAGTTGTATTTATACGTTCTGCAAGATGGTGGTCCACCGTTGTTGGGACGTGAATGGATCAGAAAGATACGTTTAGACTGGCACTCCATTCAGGCACTGACGGTGACCAGTAAGAAAAAAAACGACGATGACGTCATACCTGGACGATTAAAAGAAATCTTGGCTAACGCCAAAGAAGTGTTTCAACAGGAACTAGGAACCCTGAAAGGCGCCACCGCTTCAATAAAAGTGGAAGATGCGGCAATTCCCAAGTTTTTTAAGGCAAGGCCGGTGCCATACGCAATTCGTCCAGCCGTCGAGGCAGAGCTGGAGAATTTGGAAAAAGCAGGCGTGTTATCCAAGGTAGATTGGAGCGAGTGGGCAACACCCATCGTCCCGGTCATGAAGAAAACGTTGAATAATGATAAATCTGAAGAACAGAGAAAAGTTCGCATCTGTGGGGACTTCAAGGTGACTGTAAACCCGGTTCTTCACACGGTACAGTATCCTCTTCCGAGGATAGAAGATATTTTCGCCTCACTATCCGGAGGGAAACGTTTCACCAAAATTGACTTAGCACAGGCATATCTACAGATGGAGGTTGAGGAGGCCTCTAAAAAGTATCTCACGATAAACACACACAAAGGCCTGTACCAGTACAATCAACTGGTTTTCAGAGTGGCATCAGCTCCGGCTATCTGACAAAGAGCTATGGAGCAAGTCCTGCAAGGGATTCCGGGGACTCAATGCTACCTAGACGACATCCTTGTAACAGGAGAAAACGACAACGAGCACCTTGCCAACTTGGAGCAGGTGCTCACGAGGCTGAGAGAACGGGGCCTACGAGCAAATCGCCCCAAGTGCGAATTTTTCCAGAAACAAATATCATATTGTGGCCATGTCATTAACGAAGAAGGGTTGCATAAGTCACCTGAAAAAATTGAAGCGGTCGTAAAGGCCCCAGCGCCTGAAAATGTCTCACAATTAAGGTCGTTCCTGGGATTAGTAAATTACTATCATAAATTTTTACCAAACTTGTCGACGGTTCTGCACCCGCTTAACGCACTGCTACAAACGGGAGTAGTTTGGAAATGGAGCGAAGACTGTAAACGTGCCTTCCATAAATGCAAAGGCTTGATCACGTCCAGGGAAGTGTTGGCTCATTACAACCCATCACTGCCAATCAGACTGGCGTGCGATGCATCCCCTTACGGCGTGGGAGCGGTATTATCGCATAGATTCCCTGATGGCTCGGAGCGGCCGATAGCTTTTGCGTCACGCTCATTGAACTCAGCTGAGCGTAACTATGCCCAGATCGACAGGGAGGCACTCAGCCTGGTGTGGGGGGTGAAGAAATTCAACCATTACCTACACGGACAAAAATTTACCTTGTTGACTGACCATCAACCCCTCGTCTCCATATTCAACCCTAAAAAGGGCGTTCCCATTATGACAGCACAAAGGCTACAGAGGTGGTCCCTTTTCCTAGGGGCACACCAATATGACATAGAATACAAAGGAACAAAACAGCATGGGAATGCTGACGGGTTATCGCGCCTACCGTTGCCAACGGTGGAAGAGGCGCCTACAGTGGACCCAGTGGATATGTTCCACTCGACCATAGTGGAATGTCTACCGGTGACAAATTCTACCATTGAAAAGGAAACGCGAAATGACCCGACTCTCTCACAAGTCTACGATTTAACGGTGAAGGGATGGCCAGCACATGGCGAACCACTGTTGCCAGCATTCTCGCAAAGAAGAGAACAGCTGTCAGTGTGCCGAGGAACCTTGATGTGTGGATCCAGAGTGGTGATTCCACCCAAACTCAAGGATAGAGTGCTAAAGGAGCTTCACGAGGGGCATCTGGGTGGAGTGAAAATGAAGAACTTAGCCAGAGCGTTTGTGTGGTGGCCAGGTATCGATGGAGACATCGAAGAAATGACCAAGAGCTGTCTAGGATGCCAGAAGGTCCAAAACGCCCCACCACAAGCCCCTCTACATCCATGGGAGTGGCCCTCATCTCCATGGCAAAGGGTACATATCGACTTTGCTGGTCCATTTATGGACTCAATGTTCTTAATCGTGGTGGATGCACACTCTAAGTGGCCGGAGGTAATAAAGATGTCCTCCACCACCACGGAAAAAACCATCACAGTATTAAGGACCATATTCGCCAGGAATGGGCTGCCTGAACAGATCTGTTCTGATAATGGACCGCAATTTGTATCTGAAGAATTCAGGAAGTTCTTAAAAAACAATGGGGTTAAGCACTATATGTCCGCCCCATACCATCCCGCCACCAATGGATTGGCTGAAAGGTTTGTCCAGACCTGCAAGAAGGCCATAAAGGCCATGGGTAATGAAGACATAAATCTACAACATAAGGTAGATAACTTCTTGTTTGCGTACAGGAATGCAACACCACAACTCTATACGCCTAGTGATGAAGCAAAGATACCCATAGTATCTATCTCCGATCCGGTGATACTGGAACCAGATGAACCCGACACTGGCATTGAAGCCGAATCGACCTTGCCAAAAGAACCTACTACACCACCGAGGCGTTATCCGGACCGAGTCAGGAAGCCTCCAGAGAGACTGAATTTGTAATTGATTAACTTCAGCAAATGTGTATATTATTGTTCATTTAAAAATGTTATTTAATGATTACTTAAAATATTATGTACTATTTATCTAAAAGGGGAGGAATTGTAGTGTATGTACCTTTAAGAGGAACTATGCTTTTGAAGCCCCTGTATACTGTAGTACCAGTAGTGACCACTCGGGTATATAAGCCTGTGTAGCATCTTGTGTAGTTAGTTCACCTCCAGACTTTGTTCAGTAAACACTTGTTAAATCAACTCCTGCATTCCGTGTCTCCATTAACACACGGATCTAACAGGGGGTGAGCGGGAGAGTAGGATTAGACAGGGTGGGATATTAAAGGGTGTGGGGGGTGAGCGGGAGAGTGGGATTAGACAGGGTGGGATATTAAAGGGTACTGGGAGTGAGCGGGAGAGTGGGATTAGACAGGGTGGGGTATTAAAGGGTGTGGGGAGTGAGCGGGAGAGTGGGATTAGACAGGGTGGGATATTAAAGGGTGTGGGGAGTGAGCGGGAGAGTAGGATTAGACAGGGTGGGATATTAAAGGGTGTGGGGAGTGAGGGGGAGAGTGGGATTAGACTGGGTGGGATATTAAAGGGTGTGGGGAGTGAGGGGGAGAGTGGGATTAGATAGGGTGGGATATTAAAGGGTGTGGGGAGTGAGGGGGAGAGTGGGATTAGACAGGGTGGGATATTAAAGGGTGTGGGGAGTGAGCGGGAGAGTAGGATTAGACAGGGTGGGATATTAAAGAGTGTGGGGAGTGAGCGGGAGAGTGGGATTAGACAGGGTGGGATATTAAAGGGTGTGGGGGGTGAGCGGGAGAGTAGGATTAGACAGGGTGGGATATTAAAGGGTGTGGGGGGTGAGTGGGAGAGTGGGATTAGACAGGGTGGGATATTAAAGAGTGTGGGGGGTGAGTGGGAGAGTGGGATTAGACAGGGTGGGATATTAAAGGGTACTGGGAGTGAGCGGGAGAGTGGGATTAGACAGGGTGGGATATTAAAGGGTGTGGGGGTGAGCGGGAGAGTAGGATTAGACAGGGTGGGATATTAAAGGGTGTGGGGAGTGAGTGGGAGAGTGGGATTAGACTGGGTGGGATATTAAAGGGTATGGGGAGTGAGGGGAGAGTGGGATTAGACAGGGTGGGATATTAAAGGGTATGGGGAGTGAGAGGGAGAATGGGATTAGATAGGGTGGGATATTAAAGGGTGTGGGGAGTGAGGGGGAGAGTGGGATTAGATAGGGTGGGATATTAAAGGGTGTGGGGAGTGAGGGGGAGAGTGGGATTAGATAGGGTGGGATATTAAAGGGTGTGGGGGGTGAGCGGGAGAGTGGGATTAGATAGGGTGGGATATTAAAGTGTGTGGGGAGTGAGGGGGAGAGTGGGATTAGACAGGGTGGGATATTAAAGGGTGTGGGGGGTGAACGGGAGAGTGGGATTAGATAGGGTGGGATATTAAAGGGTGTGGGGAGTGAGGGGGAGAGTGGGATTAGATAGGGTGGGATATTAAAGGGTGTGGGGGGTGAGGGGAGAGTGGGATTAGACAGGGTGGGATATTAAAGGGTATGGGGAGTGAGGGGGAGAGTGGGATTAGACAGGGTGGGATATTAAAGGGTGTGGGGGGTGAGCGGGAGAGTGGGATTAGACAGGGTGGGATATTAAAGGGTGCGGGGAGTGAGGGGGGGAGTGGGATTAGACTGGGTGGGATATTAAAGGGTGTGGGGAGTGAGGGGAGAGTGGGATTAGACAGGGTGGGATATTAAAGGGTGCGGGGAGTGAGGGGGGGAGTGGGATTAGACTGGGTGGGATATTAAAGGGTGTGGGGAGTGAGCGGGAGAGTGGGATTAGACTGGGTGGGATATTAAAGGGTGTGGGGAGTGAGAGGGAGAGTGGGATTAGACAGGGTGGGATATTAAAGGGTGTGGGGGGTGAGGGGGAGAGTGGGATTAGACAGGGTGGGATATTAAAGGGTGTGGGGGGTGAGGGGGAGAGTGGGATTAGACAGGCTGGGATATTAAAGGGTGTGGGGAGTGAGGGGGAGAGTGGGATTAGACAGGGTGGGATATTAAAGGGTGTGGGGAGTGAGGGGGAGAGTGGGATTAGACAGGGTGGGATATTAAAGGGTGTGGGGGGTGAGGGGGAGAGTGGGATTAGACAGGGTGGGATATTAAAGGGTACTGGGAGTGAGGGGGAGAGTGGGATTAGACAGGGTGGGATATTAAAGGGTGTGGGGAGTGAGGGGAGAGTGGGATTAGACAGGGTGGGATATTAAAGGGTGTGGGGAGTGAGGGGAGAGTGGGATTAGACAGGGTGGGATATTAAAGGGTGTGGGGGGTGAGGGGGAGAGTGGGATTAGACAGGGTGGGATATTAAAGGGTGTGGGGAGTGAGGGGAGAGTGGGATTAGACAGGGTGGGATATTAAAGGGTACTGGGAGTGAGGGGGAGAGTGGGATTAGACAGGGTGGGATATTAAAGGGTGTGGGGAGTGAGGGGAGAGTGGGATTAGACAGGGTGGGATATTAAAGGGTGCGGGGAGTGAGGGGGAGAGTGGGATTAGACAGGGTGGGATATTAAAGGGTGTGGGGAGTGAGGGGAGAGTGGGATTAGACAGGGTGGGATATTAAAGGGTGTGGGGAGTGAGGGGGAGAGTGGGATTAGACAGGGTGGGATATTAAAGGGTGTGGGGAGTGAGGGGAGAGTGGGATTAGACAGGGTGGGATATTAAAGGGTGTGGGGAGTGAGAGGGAGAGTGGGATTAGACAGGGTGGGATATTAAAGGGTGTGGGGGGTGAACGGGAGAGTAGGATTAGATAGGGTGGGATATTAAAGGGTGTGGGGAGTGAGAGGGAGAGTGGGATTAGATAGGGTGGGATATTAAAGGGTGTGGGGAGTGAGGGGAGAGTGGGATTAGACAGGGTGGGATATTAAAGGGTGTGGGGAGTGAGAGGGAGAGTGGGATTAGATAGGGTGGGATATTAAAGGGTGTGGGGAGTGAGGGGAGAGTGGGATTAGACAGGGTGGGATATTAAAGGGTGTGGGGGGTGAGGGGGAGAGTGGGATTAGATAGGGTGGGATATTAAAGGGTGTGGGGAGTGAGAGGGAGAGTGGGATTAGATAGGGTGGGATATTAAAGGGTGTGGGGAGTGAGGGGAGAGTGGGATTAGACAGGGTGGGATATTAAAGGGTGTGGGGGGTGAGGGGAGAGTGGGATTAGACAGGGTGGGATATTAAAGGGTGTGGGGAGTGAGTGGGAGAGTGGGATTAGACAGGGTGGGATATTAAAGGGTGTGGGGAGTGAGAGGGAGAGTGGGATTAGACTGGGTGGGATATTAAAGGGTGTGGGGAGTGAGAGGGAGAGTGGGATTAGATAGGGTGGGATATTAAAGGGTATGGGGAATGAGGGGGAGAGTGGGATTAGATAGGGTGGGATATTAAAGGGTGTGGGGAGTGAGGGGAGAGTGGGATTAGACAGGGTGGGATATTAAAGGGTGTGGGGAGTGAGAGGGAGAGTGGGATTAGATAGGGTGGGATATTAAAGGGTATGGGGAGTGAGGGGGAGAGTGGGATTAGATAGGGTGGGATATTAAAGGGTGTGGGGAGTGAGGGGGAGAGTGGGATTAGACAGGGTGGGATATTAAAGGGTGTGGGGAGTGAGAGGGAGAGTGGGATTAGACAGGGTGGGATATTAAAGGGTGTGGGGGGTGAGGGGGAGAGTGGGATTAGATAGGGTGGGATATTAAAGGGTGTGGGGAGTGAGGGGAGAGTGGGATTAGACAGGGTGGGATATTAAAGGGTGTGGGGAGTGAGAGGGAGAGTGGGATTAGACAGGGTGGGATATTAAAGGGTGTGGGGAGTGAGAGGGAGAGTGGGATTAGACAGGGTGGGATATTAAAGGGTGTGGGGGGTGAGGGGGAGAGTGGGATTAGACAGGGTGGGATATTAAAGGGTGTGGGGGGTGAGCGGGAGAGTGGGATTAGACAGGGTGGGATATTAAAGGGTGTGGGGAGTGAGAGGGAGAGTGGGATTAGACAGGGTGGGATATTAAAGGGTGTGTGGAGTGAGGGGAGAGTGGGATTAGATAGGGTGGGATATTAAAGGGTATGGGGAGTGAGTGGGAGAGTAGGATTAGACAGGGTGGGATATTAAAGGGTGTGGGGAGTGAGTGGGAGAGTAGGATTAGACAGGGTGGGATATTAAAGGGTGTGTGGAGTGAGGGGAGAGTGGGATTAGATAGGGTGGGATATTAAAGGGTATGGGGAGTGAGTGGGAGAGTAGGATTAGACAGGGTGGGATATTAAAGGGTATGGGGAGTGAGTGGGAGAGTAGGATTAGACAGGGTGGGATATTAAAGGGTATGGGGATTGAGGGGGAGAGTAGGATTAGACAGGGTGGGATATTAAAGGGTATGGGGAGTGAGGGGGAGAGTAGGATTAGACAGGGTGGGATATTAAAGGGTGTGGGGAGTGAGGGGGAGAGTGGGATTAGACCTGTGCAGATTTGATGATCCAAATGCCATGTTTCTGTGCTCTAACATTCAATGATCCTACACTGAATGTGTGTCGAATGTGGTTGTTCCACAGTTGAATAGCCAAGCTCGCTACTTCCAGGCTTTCCTGCAACAAAACCAGCAGCAGGTGAACGAATGGCCTCTGTAATGTCCTGAAGCCTGTCGGGCTGGGACTCACAGGGGGGAAAGGGAGACTCTCTCAATGTTATTTTGCTGAAACATGAGCATTCAATAACTCAATGCCTGGTGTGGGGCTGAGCTACACTGACCATGAAAGTCCCATCTTCTGTTCTGGCTTGTGCTGCGTTAGCTGCTCTCAGTCTAGCCAGGAGTTCGGTTGTTATAACTGCCTCAGCTATCATGGGCTAGAGATTGGGAATGCTGACCAGGGGGTCCTGCTCCTGATTGCTGTACCGGTCAGCACCTTCAGGAGAGGAGGGCAGAATATTATGGGTTATCGAATGTCAGGTCTAACCTATATACAGATCTGGGAGGGAAAATTCGGTTGATTTGTGCCTCCCGTTAGTGCCCTAAGAGGGTACTAATGGGGCGCAAAGCAACTAGTGCCTGGGTGCGGCGCCGCTAACGCCTCCCGCGAAATTAAGCGGGAGGTTAGCGGCGTCGGTAACCGTTAGCGGCCCGCAATGCTGCGCCGCCGGCGATGACGTAATTGCCGTGCACAGCACGCCGGCTGCGATCTTCGGTGGCGCCCCTGACTTACCGCGGGATGCTATGTCCGACGGGGTCAGGGGGGCCTACCTGCGGCCAGGGCGGCGCAAATTAACGGGAAGGTGCCGGGCTAACGCAGCACTCTCTTGGGTGCCGGGCTCTTTTGCCAGCACTCCAATCTCTGGTGGCCCAGCTGGACCCCAGGGCCCCTCCCCTTTAATAAGGGGAGGAAGGCCTGCAGTACCGCGGCGCAACGTGCCGCATAGCGTGGCGCTGCAGCATGTAGCACCGCGATATTCACTCGCAGCGCCCCAAGAGGGAGGCGGGTGCTCCCAGTAGCGCCCCGCCTCCCTCTTGGAGCGCTACCAGTGAATTTCAGGCGTGGGGGCACTAACTTTTTCAGGGCGCTAAAAGTAGCGCCCCGGCGAAGTTAGCACCCCAATGGGGGCGCCACCCAATTTTTCCCCCTTGGAGTCTTACTGAACCTTGGGCAGCAGTTGCAAGGCTTCATTTCTCTGAAGGGATTCCTCTGTATAGTTCCCTCCGCTGCCCCTCCCTCGCCATCGTTCCTACCTTTGCGGATTTTGCAGATCCAGTCCAGCTGATTCTCGCACCGCACTGCTCGCCACAGCGAGGAGGCAATGTCTGTGACCGCACAGCGCCGGATGTTATCGTCATCGTAGATATCCCGCCCGAAGTTGTTGTAGGAATACTGCGCGAGAAGGAAACAGATTTACGGTTACTTACGTTAGGGGCCTGCCACAAACCCGCCAACCCCCCCCCCCCAAGCCCCTCCCCTCCACCGTAAGAGTTGGTCACAGTGATACAACAACAACTTGCATTCATGTAGCGCCTTTAACGTCATAAGACGTCCCAAGGTGCTTCACAGGATGTTATCAGACAAAATTTGACACCGAGCCACATAAGGAGATATTAGGACAGATTGGTCGAAGAGGTAGGTTATAAGGAGTGTCTTAAAGGAAGTGAGGTAGAGAAGCAGAGAGGTTTAGGGAGAGAATTCCAGAGCTTGGGGCTGAGACAGCTGAAGGCACGGCCACCAATGGTGGAGCGAGGGAAGTCTTGGGATCTTGTCCCATTGGAGGAACGCTTGTGCAAGATACACTTTTCCACAATGGCCACCATTCCATCTTCGACCCACAATGGGAAGCATTTGTATCATTGTTGACTGGCTCACCCAGTGTCGATAGCAGTAGGTGTACAACATGGACACACACACACACACACACACACACACACACACACACACACACACACACACACACACACACACACACACACACACACACACACACACACACACACACACACACACACACACACACACACACACACACACACACACACACACAATGGGTGTCAGTAGGTGTGTAAGATAGGACAATGACACACCAGGGATGTTTAATTGTGTGTAATGTGAACAGGGAAAGGTGAGCCTTTTAAGTCAGTGTAATGCTCTCGTAAGGAGTGTAAGCTTAGTCTGCCATTGTTCATCTCACTCAAGCAAGGCGGCCTGTGACTTGGCCATTCAGATACTCACTCCCGTTCCGTCGCTCCATGTCCAGCTCCGGTCTCTCCCTGGGTTCCGTCTATTCAGCCCAAGCCAGAACCAATGATACTCGTGATCCTCTGACTCCCTACGAAGCAGGAACAGAGAGTGACAGATCTAGGCTCTACACTCCTCACTTAACTTTCACCTTCATTTCATACATTTTCAGTGACCATTTAATTAAAAATATATATTTATTTTTAACTGTTTGAAAAGCGGATTATTCAGTTTAAACTGGCGGTACAGATTCTCCTACAGTAAGATCAAGGCCAGATCCTCATTGCTTGTGTGTGACTGGCTTCTAATAACATTGAACAAAAATCAGCGTCAGCTGTGGCTCAGTAGGTAGCACTCTCGCCTCTGAGGGTTGTGGGTTCAAGTCCCCACTCCAGAGACTTGAGAACGTAATCTAGGCTGACACTCCCAGTGCGGTACTGAGGGAGTGCTGCACTGCCGGAGGTTAAACCGAGACCCCGTCTACCCTTTCAGGTGGATGATAATAATCCGTTGGCACTGTTTCGAAGAAGAGCAAGTGAGATCTCTTTGGTGTCCTGGCCAATATTTATCCCTCAATCAACATCACTAAAACAGATTATCTGGTCTTTTATCTCATTTCTGTGTGTGGGAGCTTGCTGTGCGCAAATTGGCTGCCGCCTTTCCTACATTACAACAGTGACTCCACTTCAAAAGAAATCGACCTCTACGTTCCAACCAAGAGTTTACCAAATGGTAGAATTATCTCCAGGCTGGGGCTCGCTCTGCTGCATGCATACGGAATTATATAGTCGTCTTAAACTCTACATCCTTCCTTTCCTACAAAACGTTAAATTGTTCAATGATAACAACATTTCTTTGCTAAACACACTGATTTGTGAATTACACTCTAGTCACAACATCGTCTATCAAATCATTATTGGACTGTCTCATCTGCTAATCCCTTATTTCACCAAATAATCCTTCAGGTGTATAGGATGTCCCCGACTGCTCAGTGGATTCTGGTGAGCTGGAAGAGACTTTCTTCACTCCATTGAGTTTGCACTCATTGGGGGTCATTTTGACTTTTGTGCAATGGTATAAAATGGGTGATAGTGAATCGGCAGCCCGTTTTACATCTGTCCCGAATTTCCATTGAAGTCAATTGAAATAAATATAGAGAGAGGTGAAAGGCGGGCTGCCGATTGACCATCACCTGTTTTACATTATCTCACAAAGTCAAAATGACCCCCGTTGGCTCTTCATTCCCACTAACTCCACATTACTGGAGGACTAGCCACAAACAAACTAATTCACGGAGCAATCTGCAGCAAAGGACAATGGAAAGTGTCTTTCTCCTTCTCCCAGTAGGTCGGTTTCCACGACCTCTGTGTGCCCAGTTTTTATGGGCAAGGCTTACCCTATGGGAGGAACCTCACCAGAAAATGTCAAATTTGGCATGGGATCCTGCCCGGGTCATATAAACCCTTCCCCACAGTGTGGCCTCTGGTTTTTGACACAAATTTGGCCCCAAGGTGTCAGCCATGGCTCAGTAAGTAGCACTCTCGCCTCCAAGTCAGAATATCGTGGGTTCGAATCCCACCCCAGAGACTTGAGCACAAAATCTAAGGGTGACATTCCAGTGCAGTACTGAGGGAGGGCTGCACTGTCGGAAGGGCCGTTTGTCCTCTCAGGTGGACAAGATCCCATGGCACTATTTTGAAGAAGAGCAGGGGAGTTCTCCCAGTGTCCTGGTCAACATTTATTCCTCAACCAACATGAGTAAAATGATCTGGTCATGTAGCTCAATGCCGTTTGTGGGACCTTGCTGTGCGCAAATTGGCTCCTGTGTTTCCTACATTACAAGAGTGACTGCACTTCAAAAGTATTTAATTCAATGTAAAGCGCTTTGAGACATCGTGAAAGGTGCTATATAAATGCAAGTCTTTCTTTATGAGAAAATTAGGAGGGGGCTCTACTTTCTGGCCTTGGGCCATTGGCAGAGCCTCACTATATCTGGGCTTCAGTCCTAGGATGTCGATTCCCTGTTTGATTGCAAGTGTCAATATTTTGGCAGTGGGAGGGTCCACTTATGCTCAAGGGCCCATATCATGTGCAAAGATTCAGTTAAATGAGTCTGAAAAGAACACCATGATCAGAACACCATTATTTCTGGAGCAGTTTAAATATTGTGTAAATCCAATATTACACCGCTGGTTACTTGCGGCATTCTTTTGTTTCTGTGTAATTTCTACTCCTATAAATAAATGTGACGACTAGTTTTAGCTACACTGTCTGACTCTATGCATTTTCTGCCTTTTGGAGTGCCCAAGAATGGGTCACACACATGGGTCTCTAGTGCTTAATACATGGCAAAAAGTTAATTGTCAGTCTTGCAGCACACTACCTCATTTGGGTCACATATAAATTTGTAAATTTCAGATCGTGGCAGAGGCAGGTCTGTATATGGAGAATGTGAACACAATTAGAGATTTGGGAGAGTGGTAGAATTGTAACTCGTTCCTTTGGAGTCTCATACTGTGCAATGAAGCTAAACTCTTCAGTTTTGAAAACAATCCCCAACAGTGTCTGGGTTTGGGTGTTGTGACATATTCTTGTGATGGGTTTTCCATTCCTCTCCTGTGTGACACTCTGTATGGCTGCAGTTTCAAAATCCAGCTCTGGATCAACCTTGACTCTCCAAAGATGGTATAAGGGGTTTTTGGTCCTTACATAGATGACCACAGTCAAGTGGAAATGCTCCAGTGCTCACTCCGCTCATTCAATCTGGCTGTATCAGGAGACTGTGAGTGACCAGCGTAACTGATGGTTTAGCCTTGACAATCTGAGTTCACATTGTTCCAGGACATTCCAGAGCTCTGTGACTTGCTTGGAGTTGATGTTTGATATAATGGCATCACTTTAAAGTGAGTCCTGCTGCCAATTAAAGGCTTTGTCGTGTTTGACAACACACGAGCCACAACTCTGTCAGTGGTTCTGCGATTGTAGCCAAGCCGGGGCAAAGCTTGCACTGTCTAGGCTTCTTACTTCAGTGGTACTTGGCACTGGAGGTACCTTCTGGATAGTTTGCATCTTCTTTGAGTCTCCATCCATACCAAATCCCAGCCCAAAAAATACAGATATTTCACATATTCCACAGGTAAGTATTAATGTCCTTGAACACGCATCACGTGACTGTGCATGGACCAAGTTATTGTCTGATGCGTCCAAAAAGTCTGGGCCACTTATTGCTCATTGGATAACATTCTGAAATACCTTGGTGAGAGAAGAGATCCAAAAGTTTAACCTTTTGCACCGTGAGACTCTGAGTGGAGAATGCTAATGATTCTGAGGGCTAATTTCAATTTGCTGGTATCCTGATTTCAGATCTAACTCGGAGACACACGTGATCCACTACAGAGTGTTTACAGAATACCTGGGATGGCAGTGTGCATGTCGGATATATGGAATCGTAAAGAAAGAACCTGTATTTCTATAGCGCCTTTTACAACCTCAGGGCGTCCCAAAGCGCTTTACAGCCAATGAAGTACTTTTCAAGTGTAGTCACTGTTGTAATGCAGGAATTGTAGTTTGTTTGTAGGATACATGGGAAGGTATTTCAGTGTGTTTGTAGGATACATGGGATGGTATTTCAATGTGTTTGTAGGATACATGGGATGGTATTTCAGTGTGTTTGTAGGATACATGGGATGGTATTTCAGTGTGTTTGTAGGATACATGGGATGGTATTTCAGTGTGTTTGTAGGATACATGGGATGGTATTTCAGTGTGTTTGTAGGATACATGGGATGGTATTTCAATGTGTTTGTAGGATACATGGGATGGTATTTCAATGTGTTTGTAGGATACATGGGATGGTATTTCAGTGTGTTTGTAGGATACATGGGATGGTATTTCAGTGTGTTTGTAGGATACATGGGATGGTATTTCAATATGTTTGTAGGATACATGGGATGGTATTTCAATATGTTTGTAGGATACATGGGATGGTATTTCAGTGTGTTTGTAGGATACATGGGATGGTATTTCAATATGTTTGTAGGATACATGGGATGGTATTTCAATGTGTTTGTAGGATACATGGGATGGTATTTCAGTGTGTTTGTAGGATACATGGGATGGTATTTCAGTATGTTTGTAGGATACATGGGATGGTATTTCAGTGTGTTTGTAGGATACATGGGATGGTATTTCAATGTGTTTGTAGGATACATGGGATGGTATTTCAGTGTGTTTGTAGGATACATGGGATGGTATTTCAATGTGTTTGTAGGATACATGGGATGGTATTTCAGTGTGTTTGTAGGATACATGGGATGGTATTTCAATATGTTTGTAGGATACATGGGATGGTATTTCAATATGTTTGTAGGATACATGGGATGGTATTTCAGTGTGTTTGTAGGATACATGGGATGGTATTTCAGTGTGTTTGTAGGATACATGGGATGGTATTTCAGTGTGTTTGTAGGATACATGGGATGGTATTTCAGTGTGTTTGTAGGATACATGGGATGGTATTTCAGTGTGTTTGTAGGATACATGGGATGGTATTTCAGTGTGTTTGTAGGATACATGGGATGGTATTTCAATGTGTTTGTAGGATACATGGGATGGTATTTCAATGTGTTTGTAGGATACATGGGATGGTATTTCAATGTGTTTGTAGGATACATGGGATGGTATTTCAGTGTGTTTGTAGGATACATGGGATGGTATTTCAGTGTGTTTGTAGGATACATGGGATGGTATTTCAGTGTGTTTGTAGGATACATGGGATGGTATTTCAGTGTGTTTGTAGGATACATGGGATGGTATTTCAATGTGTTTGTAGGATACATGGGATGGTATTTCAATGTGTTTGTAGGATACATGGGATGGTATTTCAGTGTGTTTGTAGGATACATGGGATGGTATTTCAGTGTGTTTGTAGGATACATGGGATGGTATTTCAGTGTGTTTGTAGGATACATGGGATGGTATTTCAATGTGTTTGTAGGATACATGGGATGGTATTTCAATGTTTTTGTAGGATACATGGGATGGTATTTCAGTGTGTTTGTAGGATACATGGGATGGTATTTCAATGTGTTTGTAGGATACATGGGATGGTATTTCAATGTGTTTGACATGGCTGTGTGTTTGTAAAATATCTGCTGTATCCAACTCATGTGACTGGGCATCTGTGCTTGAGATGATGATTATGTCTACATTGAAGACAGTAAATTTTCATCTGGCTGTGAATGAACTGAAAGAGAAAGCAAGAAGGGCTTTCTATGCCATTAAAAAATCAATCCAAATAGAAATCCCAATTAGCATTTGGCTCAACATTTTTAAATCAGTAATTCAACCAATTGCACTCTATGGCAGTGAGGTGTGGGGACCACTAACACAACAAGAATTTGCAAAATGGGACAAACACCCAATTGAGATCCTACATGCAGAATTCTGTAAAAGTATCCTCCGGACTCAAAGGAAAACCGTAAACAATGCATGCAGGGCAGAACTAGGCCAATATCCATTAATAATCACTATCCAAAAAAGAGCCACCAAATTTTGGAAACACCTAAAAATGAGCAACCCCCACTGCTATCATTACGAAGCCCTGAAATGCCAAGAGAGGACCATATAGAAGAATACCCTCAGTCAACTAGTCCTGGGACTCAGTGAAGTAACTACTAACACTACTAACAATAACCAGCCCCAGGACAGTGACAGCATAACACAAAGAATTCGACCCAACACAATCGTCACTAAGCAAAAGGAAAAATATCTGTCATATTGGGCAGAAACAACAAAAACCCAAAACAAACTCAATTGCTACTTGGCCCTAAACAGACAATACAACATGGCTGATTACCTGACCATGGTAAAGGATAGCAAACTGAGAAAAACCTTGACAATGTACAGACTTAGTGAACATAGCCTGGCGATCGAAAAAGGTAGACACAGGCAGACCCGGCTACCAAGGGAGGACAGGATATGCTCTCACTGCAGTCAGGGAGTGGTGGAGACAGAGATGCACTTCCTCACAGCTTGTAGAAAATATCAGGGCATAAGGGAGAATTTCTACCCAAAATTCACAAAAATATGCCCGGAATTCAGAAACTTGAATGACGACCAAAAACTCCCATACCTACTAGGGGAAGAGAGAAATTGTGTAACCTTAGCGGCACACTATGTTACAGCTTGCCATAAACAGAGGGACAACCACTAAATATAAGAAAAGAGTATATACAAATTATATGAATGTATATTTATACACTCAGGGATATATATCTGTTTATACACTGTATGGATAGATCTGTGTTTATGTGTTCAACCATGAATGTTTTTCGATGCTTTGGCAACATAAGATGTACCTTGTCATGCCAATAAAGCGATTTGAATTGAATTGAATTGAACTAATCTGTTAACCTAGGTCTGCCAAGTGAGTCAATAAAGTTCCTTATCCTTCAGGGAAAGCTGGAAACGACAGCCATCAATCATACTGCCCAGCAACTGACAGGGCAAGGGGTTATAAAGAGGTGAGAACGAAACAAAAATAACTTACAGCACCTATTGTGGCCTTAGGACATCCCATACTGTTTCACAACCACAACACATAACTTCTATTGGGAAACGTGATAGTTCCTGAGCTGCTTGAGCCATGGAGAGGTCAGCTGGTGAAGGATGTATAATCTAAGTTTAGACAGGGATTGTGGGGTCAGATAGCGTTTGTGGGGGGTCAGATAGGGGTTGTGGGGGTCAGATAGGGGTTATGGGGGTCAGATAGGGATTGCGGGCACTAGATAGGGGTTGTGGCGGTCAGATAGGGATTGTGGGCACCAGATAGGGGTTGTGGGGGTCAGATAGGGGTTGTGGAGTCAGATAGGGGTTATGGGGTCAGATAGGGACTGTGGGGTCAGATAGGGTTTGTGGGGTCAGATAGGGGTTGTGGGGTCAGATAGGGGTTGCGGGGTCAGATAGGGACTGTGGGGTCAGATAGGGTTTGTAGGGTCAGATAGGGCTTGTGGGGTCAGATAGGAGTTATGGGGTCAGATAGGGACTGTGGGGTCAGATAGAGTTTGTGGGGTCAGATAGGGGTTGTGGGGTCAGATAGGGTTTATGGGGTCAGGTAGGGGTTGCGGGCTCAGATAGGGACTGTGGGGTCAGATAGGGTTTGTGGCTATGATCTGAGGTTAGACAGGGGTTGTGGGGTTAGATGGGAGTTTGTGGGGTGTGTTGAGATTAGATATGGATTATGGAGTTTTGCTGAATTACCTTTTAGAGTAGTAAGAACTTCCAAACCTTTCCTCCGAAGAGGAGATGTGTTGGAACAGAGTCCACGAGAGAGCAGGCTGTGTGCAGCGTGGAAAGAATGAGCTTGGCGGACAAAAGGCAAGTTCCGTTTCCGTGCTTTCGGAGGACCAGGCCCCGCCTGCTCACCCCTCATCCAGGGACAGCTTCATAGAAAGCGAATCTTTGAAGGAACGGGAACCCGGGCATCCCAAAACTCTCACCCCCTCTCCCCCAAAAAAGTAATTCTTCATTCTGGGTTTGTTGACTCACCCAAATATTTCATTGACCAATTTCTCTGCAAACTTCTCCTCTTCGAAGCTCCTGATGCTGAGCAGATGAGCGCCTTGCTCATGGCAGAACATGTGTGCCTGCACCCAGTTCTTCTTAGCATAGATGGTGTTGAAGTGAAACACCTGGTCAGGACAAGGAGAAGAAGCAAAAACAAGTGTGAGCGCAGCACCTGAACAACCTCAATATTAAATGTTCAGAACTTTTGGACATCAGAAATCACACAGAAAATGATTCATTCAGATTACATGGAATGTACAGCACAGAAAACCGGCCATTTGGCCCAACTGGTTATGCTCCACACGAGCCTCCTCCCACCCCTCTTGATCGAACCCTATCAGAATATCCTTTCTCCCTCATGTACTTATCTAGCTTCCCCTTAGAAGTTGGAAACGTTTGTTCTCCTTGGAGCAGAGAAGGTCAAGAGGTGACCTAACAGAGGTTTTCAAGACGATGAGGGGTTCTGGTGGAGTAGATGGAGAAAAACTATTCCCTCTGACGAATGGATCAATAACCAGAGGTCACAGATTCAAAATCATTGGCAAACGATCTAGAGGGGAGATGAGGAGAATTTCTTTCACTCAGAGAGTTGTCGGGATCTGGAACGCTCGACCTGAAAAGGTGGCGGAAGCTGATTCCATCAATAATTATAAAAGGGGGTTGGGCAGGTACTGGAGGATGAGGAACTCACAGGGTTACAGACAAAAAGCGGGGATGTGGGACTGAGAACGACTGCGCTTTCACAGAGCCGGCACAGGCACGACGGGACGAAAGGCCTCCTTCTGTGCTGTAGGTTTCTGTGATTCTGTAAATGTATCTCTGCTATTCGCCTCAACCACTCCCTGTGGTAGTGAGTTCCACATTCTCACCACTCTGTGGGTAAAGAAGTTCCTCCTAAATTCCCTGTTGGATTTATTGGTGGCCATCTTATATTTAAGGCCCCTAGTTTTGGTCTCCCCCAAGTGGAAACATTTTCTCTACGTCTACCCTAGCAAACCTTTTCATAATCTTAAAGACCTCTATCAGGTTTCCCCTCAGTCCAAAAAAGATGATGCACAACATGTGTGTTTATTTTGAGAACTCGATGAAGTACAGATGGGAGCAGGAAAGAAAAGTTTTGTATTTATCTGTTCTGCATCATGTTTCAGAAACATCCCACAGTGCTTCACATACAATGAATTACTCTGAAGTGCCGTGATTGTGTTATGTTGGCTAACTTAGCAGCCATTTTGCACACAACAGGATCACAGAAACAGCAGGTTCAAGTCTTACCCTGCTCAGTTCCCTATCTGAGCCATGTCGAGCAGGGGGCCGGGAGCAGAGTAGAAGGGGTGGACTTTCCTAGAGCATGACCAGCTCATCTATTTTAGTGGTGTTAGTTGAGGGATAAATGTTGGCCAGGAGACCGGGGGGGGGGGGGGACGACCCCCTGCTCTTCTTCGAAATAGTGCCAGAGGATCTTTTACGTCAACCTGAGAGGGCAGTCTGCAGTTTTGGGTGCCCCATTATAGGAAGGATATTGAAGCCATAGTAGGATCTTGCAGCACACCAGGAGCTGCCCTGCTCTGTGTGCTGCAGGTGGGATTTATATACTGGTAGCTAAGACCAAAGGGGCATAGGCTATTTAGCCCATTGAGCCCGTTCCACCACTCTATTAGATCGTGGCTGATCTGTATCTAACTCCATCTACCCGCCTTGGTTCCGTAACCCTTAATACTCTTACCTAACAAAATTCTATCTATCTCAGATTTGAAATTTTCAATTGACCCCCCCAGCCTCAAGTTTTTTTGCGGGAGGGGGTTCCAGATTTCCCCTACCCTTTGTGTGAAGAAGTGTTTCCTGACATCACTCCTAAATGGCCTAGCTCTGATTTTATGGTTTTGGCCCCTTGTTCTGGTCTCCCCCACCAGAGCTTAACGTCTCATCCGAAAGACAGCGAAACGCTCATTTATGTAAAACCCGTGGATGAGGGGGTAACACGCCAGCTGGAAGTTGCTGGTCTATTGGAATTTCTGCCATATAGAGGCCACAAGTCTTCCGGATCCTCAGCAGCGCATAAAGCTGCTTTAGGTGTTAGCCTCGGATCAGTGGTAGCTCTCTCGCCTCGGAGTCAGATAGTTGTGGGTTCAAGACCCACTCCAGAGATTTGAGTACAAAGTCTAAGTTAACACTCCAGTGCCGTACTGAGGGAGTGCTGCACTGTCGGAGGTGCCTTCTTTCGGATGAGATGTTGAACTGAGGCCCGCTCTCCTCTCTCAGGTGGATGTAAAAGATCCTATGGCACTATTTTGGAGAAAAGCTAGGGAGTCCAGGCCAATATTTATCCCTCAATCAACAGATTATCTGGTCAACTATCTCATTGCTGTTTGTGGGAGCTTGCTGTGCGCAAATTGGCTGTTGCGTTTCCTACATTACAACAGTGACTACACTTCAAAAGTACTTCATTGGTTGTAAAGCGCTTTGGGACATCCTGAGGTCATGAAAAGTGCTATATAAATGCAAGTCTTTATTTTTACAACCACCTGGTACATCCTCAGGAAGGAGAACATGTAGAGGCAAGGCAAGACATAGTATGATACAGGAACACTGGGAATAAATATCGCACATTCAACTGGTGTCACCAACTTTTCTCTGATTACCCAAGGCACTATTTACACCTGCATAGGTGGGGATTGTTAATCTGTTATTGGCTGCTGATGAACTTATCTGCACTGCCTTATTTAAAATAAAATTGAGAGACCTTGACCGGAAGCAGCGAGCCTTTGGCTTAGTGGCATTCCCTCCTCTGAGTCAGAAGGTGAAGGGTTGAAGCCCCAATCCAGAGAGCCCTGGCGAGTGGAGGCTAGAATATGGTCGCTAAATACTGGGTTGACATCCAGTGGGCTATTCACATCTGGCCGGAGTGACCACTGGCTCAGGCGTCATATTCCCGTATCTGAGTCAGAAGGGTTTGATTCGGGCACCACTCCAGACAGCCCCAGCGAGCAGAGACTGCGAGCAGAGTGCTTGCTCCGAATACTGGGTTAATGCCTGGCGGGGGTACTTGCGTCCGATGGGTGCAGGTGATTCCCCCCCTCTCATTGTAAAGGGTAGGTGGGGCTCTTTCGCCTTGGTTGCAGCCCATCTAGAGAAGGCACACCGAAGATTAAAAACCATGAGGAAGTCAATGGGAAACCACCTCAGCTACTCTTTCCTAGTGAGTGGCTGTAGAATCTCAAGTACGAGGCCTAGGACCTTCCCTAGGGACAGAACACCACGGACGGACAGAGCTGGTAAGGAAATACAATGTCTTGGATTTGGTCAGTAAAATCTGCTGCAGGTTTTTTATACCTCGTTAAATGAGCAGATATGTCAGCCATTATTGAGCCGTTGCCAAACACGGAAATGGCAACTGTGCCTCCTTCTTATACTACAGCCTGCAGTTTTGGGTGCCCCATTATAGGAAGGATATTGAAGCCATAGTAGGGTCTTGCAGCACACCGGGAGTTGCCCTGGTCTGTGTGCTGCAAGTGGGATTTATATACTGGTGGCTAAGACCAAAGGGGCATAGGCTATTTAGCCCATTGAGCCCGTTCCACCACTCTATTAGATCGTGACTGATCTGTATCTAACTCCATTTACCCGCCTTGGATCCGTAACCCTTAATACTCTTACCTAACAAAATTCTATCTATCTCAGATTTGAAATTTTCAATTGACCCCCCAGCCTCAACAGTTTTTTTGCAGGAGAGGGTTCCAGATTTCCCCTACCCTTTGTGTGAAGAAGTGTTTCCTGACATCACTCCTAAATGGCCTGGCTCTGATTTTATGGTTTTGCCCCCTTGTTCAGGACTCCCCCCACCAGAGGAAATAATTTCTCTCGATCCACCCCATCAACTCCTTTAATCATCATAAACACCTCGATTAGAACATCCCCTAACCTTGCTCGTGCTCTCTGTGGTCTTCTGATCCGAAAGGCTGAATGAGGGGGCAGGTTCAGAAAGTGAGCAGCACGTATCCCTCTGGTGGCAGCTCCCTAGCACTCAGTCCATCAGTTCCACACCTCCCTGAGGGATTAATGTGGGGTGTGGTGCGCTTAAGGTATTGTCCTGATCTGGCCCTCGTGCCTTCTGCTGGAGGTAACAACTGTTGGGATTTGCTTCAATACTGCCCAATCCCCCTCTGTCGTTCAGAGGTCTAGGCCTGACTTCCAGGCCTCATTTTATGTATTCTTTGAATCAGGAAGACAAACATGGTACAGAAGGTGGCGATGCGTTGGTGGGGATTCATCGGGAAGCGGAGGTACAGGTCCGGTGGGGGTTTGGCGCAGGTTGGAGCCTTTCAGGGAGGGTTGGGTTTTGGAGGAAGTGGTTAATTTGGAAGTGGTAGAGCGGGCCATGTTGGGGGAGGTGGAATCTGTCTGGCAGTTGTTGAAAGGGCAGGTTCTGCGAGGAACTGAGCTAGTTTGGTAGCGCCTTGACACGTCAGATTCGGGCACAGTGCCTCCTCCTCCCACACAGTGGCTAATGCCTCTGAGTCAGGCTGAGGTTTCCTAGTTCCCAGACTGTGTTCTTCAGAGGGAGCAGCAGGAAGTGACTCTTTCAAACGTTACTGGGCTGCTTTTTACGTTAACCATTTTGATTTCTTTGAAGTAAAACTTTACCCGGAACTGCCTGGACCACAGCCTCTGCTATACCGAGTGCTATGACTGCTGCTGCTCCTGAACTCTTTTATTCTTCTGCACTTTCCTCCCCGAGAGACATTTTTGAATCCACTCTGTGAAGACTCAAGGGGGGGGGGGGGGGGGAAATTTAGTTGCTTTGCGCCTCCCGTTAACTAATGGGGCACAAAGCAAATAGCGCCTGGGCGTGGCACCGCTAACGCCTCCCGCCATATTCAGCGGGAGGTTAGCAGCGGCGTTAGTCAGTAGCACACCGCGGCACTGCGCCTCTGCCGATGTCATCATTGCCGTGCGCAGCACCCCGCTCACGCCCCGGCCGCAAACATGGCTCGCGCCCCCTGACCTACCGCTGGACGCTATGTCCGACAGGGTCAGGGGCGAATTTTTTGCAGCCAGGGCGGCGATAATTAAAGGGCAGGTGCCGGGCGGCCATTTTATTTTGGGCCGCCTGCCAGCACCTGCTCCCTCTGGCCTCCTCCACGGGGGTACTGGGCGCGATCGGGATCTTTTACCGGCACCCCACTCCCCGGTGGTCCAGCAGAGCCCCGGTGTGCGCTGCGCCAGGCCCCTCTCCTTTAATCAGGGTAGGGAGGCCTGCAATACCGCGGCGCGATGTGCCGACCCGCGTGGCGCTGCTGCATGTAGCGCCGCGATATTCAATGGGAACGCCCCAAGAGGGAGGGGGAGCGCTTCCAGCAGTGCCCGGCCTCCTGCTTGGGGAGCTACCACTGAATTTCGGGCGTGGGGGCACCGACTTTTTCGAGGCGCTGTCCCAAAGGGGGCGCAACCGAATTTCCCCCCCCCCACCCCAGGATATTTTCAAACAATCGTTTTCATTTCTTTCCATCAAACAATTTCAGAAACATGACTGTTCCACATACTTCTCCCGCACGGAGAGAGCTGCTGCTTCCTCCGATACACGCAGGCTCTACCTGCTGACTGAGGATGCCTGGACTAACGGAAGGACATGCAGCCCCATCGAGCTCGCCCCTTCCACTGACCCCGTGTAATCTGCCCTGTCCTTGCAGTTGCCAACCCTCCAGGATTGCCCTGGAGTCTCCAGGAATTAAAGATTAATCTCTGCTGCAAGCAACTCAGGAGAAGAAAAATCACAGGGGCAGTAAAAAAAAATTGTATGTGTGGTTTTTCTTTCCATTTTCTTTAAACACTTTCGTTTATTAGTTACAAAAATATTGGAGATGGGGGACAAAAGGCTGTTTGACTGAGTGGAGCAGTTAAAGGGGGGGGGGGCGGGTAGTCGTGTGATGAAACTTATAGGAATACGTCCAACTGGAGTTGGCAACCCTACCTGTCCTGGACTTCACCCCGCCTATTTAATCATCTGAGGCAAAGGTCTCCATAGGCATCATTTTCCAAAGTTGCACTCCCTCCGCAAAGCTGCACCGGCCAAAAGCACACAGGAGGAATCTGCAATAAAAACAGAAAATGCTGGAAATACTCAGCAGATCAGGCAGCATCCGTGGAGAGAGAAACAGAGTTAACGTTTCAGGCCGATGACCCTTCGTGAGGGTCATCGACCTGAAATGTTAACTCTGTTTCTCTCTCCACAGATGCTGCCTGATCTGCTGAGTATTTCCAGCATTTTCTGTTTTTATTTCAGATTTCCAGCATCCGCAGTATTTTGCTTTTGGTTCAGCAGGGATTTGCGGCTGAATTCCCATTGAGTGCTGCCAGCGGGCAAAGATCAGGGCTGGGGGCATGGACTTGAGGCATTCCACGAGTGCCACGCATTCGGGTCGGTCCTGTTTTCAGATCTCGACTGCTCCTCCACGCACTGACCCTTCTGCAGCCAGAGGGTCTCTGCCACGTGCAATGCCGGCTTAAGCCGACAGCCAGGAGATCAGCGCAATCAAGGAGACTGAGTCGGAGTGAACTCTCCGCCCCCTTCGTTTTGGGATCCAATGCTCCCCCCTGCAGGGTGAGTGGGTTCCATCTGTGCGAGTGTGACACAGATAAACACAGGTTTAACAACGGTATCCGAAAAATTCAACCCAATGAAAAAGGGAATTGCAAGTGAAGCACGCAACAAGTCAGCAATCTGCTCCACATGGAGATCCTTTGACTAAGAGCAAAGGGCCCACCAAGAGAGAAATACTATGCATCGTTCGTTAATGATAGCCTCCATGCTCAGTACTGGACCACACGGGAGGCCCCAATACTGGTGTGGTGTCAGAATCTATGGGAATAACTCGCCGGGCGGGAAACCCACAGGAGCATTGGGAATGCCGGCTTTACATCCCGCCTAATATTATTTCCCTGTTGACTTCAATAGAGAGTGAAATCAGATGGGGTGCAAAATCAGCGTAGCCTGTTAGCTTCCTGGCAGTTGTGTTATGTCAAAATTGCCCCCCATGAGTTTAGCACAGAATGTGAAATGATTAGAATGGTTCCAGGGATGAGGGATTACGGTTGCGTGGATAGATTGGAGAAGCTGGGGTTGTTCTCCTTGGAGCAGAGAAGGCTAAGAGGAGATTTGATAGAGGTGTTTAAAATCATGAAGGGTTTAGATAAGAGTAAATAAAGAGAAACTGTTTCCAATGGCTGAAGGGTCGAGAACCAGAGGGCACAGATTTCCGGTGATTGGCAAAAGAACCAGAGGCGACATGAGGAAAACTTACACAACGAGTGGTTAGGATTTGGAATGCCCTGCCTGATAGGGTGGTTTAACAGATTCAATAGGGAATTGAATAAATACTTGAAGGAGAAAAAATTGCAGGGATATGGGGAAAGAGCAGGGGAGCAGGGCTAACTGGATTGCTCTTCGAAAGAGCTGGCGCAGATGCGATGGGCTGAATGGCCACATTCTGTGCTGTGCTATTCTGATTCTATGACAGGCATGCACTAAAGACCTATGAAAGAGAAAGAAACAACTTGCATTTATATAGCACCCTTCACGTCCTCAGGACGACCCAGAGTGCTTCATAATGAATAACTATGTTGAATTGCCATCACTTATGTAGGTAAACGCAGCAGCCAATTTGCTCACAGTAAGATCGGGAGGAGAGTAAAACGGGCTGCCGACTCGCTATCGCCTGTTGTGCACAGCTACCCAAGGCAGATTTCCCCCCATGAGCTTAAACTCCTCTCTTCACACTGCTAAACGTCAGGCGAGATATTATGGTCAACAACATCAGCACAGGTTAGGATGCATTGGTTTTGATCTTCCAGAATTCCCTAGATTTTAGAATGGTCCCCGTGGATTGGAAGGTAGCAAATGTAACCCCACTATTCAAGAAGGGAGGGGAGAGAGAATACAAGGAACCGTAGACCAGTTAGCCTGACATCAGCAGTTGGGAAAATGCTAGAATCTATTATTAGGAACGTGGTAACAAGGCACTTAAAAAAATCATAATATGATTGGGCCGAGTCAACACGGATTTATGACAGGGAAATCGTGTGTGACAAATCTATTAGAGTTTTTAGGTTGTACCTAACAGGGTAGATAAGGGGGAACCAATGGATGTAGTGTAATTGGATTTTGAAAAAGCATTCAATAAGATGCCAAATAAGGAGTTATTACACAAAATTAGGGCTCATGGAATTGGGAGTGATATACTAGCGTGGATTGAGGAATGGCTAACAGACAGAAAACAGAAAGTAGGAATAAACAGGTCATTTTCGGATTGGCAGGCTGTAGGTACCGCAAGGATCAGTATTTGGGCCTCAGCTATTTACAATCTATGTCAATGACTTAGATGTGTGAGTTTAATTTATCTAAGTTTGCTGATGATACAAAGTTAGGTGGGAAAGTAAGTTGTGAGGAGGATGCAAAGAGACTGCAACGGGATATAGACAGGTTCAGCGAGTGGGCAAGATCATGGCAGATGGAATATAATGTGGAGAAATGTGAAGTTATTCACTTTGGTAGGAAAAATAGAAAAGCAGAATATGCTTTAAATGGTGAGAGACTAGGAAATGTTGGTATTTAGAGGGATCTGGGTGTCCTTGTACACGAATCACTGAAAGTTAACATGCAGGTACAGCAGGCAATTAGGAAAGCAAATGGTAGGTTAACCTTTATTACAAAAGGATTAGAGTATAAGAGTAAAGGGCCTAGAAATTCAGTAAGGCCCCGCCAGCTCGCTTGCGCCCAAAAGTTAGCGCTGCGCGCGGAGCCAGTTGCGACCGTCAGAAATTCAGTTTCTGCGCCCCAAGTCGGAACCGGGCGCTATTACAGGGTGTGCCCGCCCCCGCTTGGGGCGCTGAAACTGAATTTCAGCGCTGTAGGTGCCGCTGCGCCACCCGCTGCGGAGCGGCAGGCTGCAGTACTGCAGGCCTCCTCCTTCTCTTAAGGGGGAGGTGCCTGCAACGGGGAGATTGCCGCTTGATAGTGCCGGCAAATGAGCCCGGCACCACGGAGAAGTGCCGGGCTCGCGGAAAGCAGCCGGCAATGCTGCGGGGGGGGGGTGGTGGAGGAGGCCGGGGAAGGAGGTGCGGGCAGGCGGCCGCCGAAAAAGCGGCCGGCCGCACCTCCGCCTTAACTAGCGCCACTAAGGCTGCAGGACGGCCACGGTTGCAGAACGTTGTTTGCGGCCGCTGCGGAAGAGGCGGCCGCAACTAAATATGGGGGTCGGGCCGGTATCGGGGCGGAACCGGGGCACTGCGCACACCGATGACGTCATCGGTGCCGGCGCAGCGCTTACGGCTACCGCCGCCATTACCGCTGCGCTGAATATCAGCGCAAACTCCTCTATTGGCGCAGAAGCCCTCTTTGGGCGGTAACTGGCCGCAAAGCTGGTGGGGCCTTACTGAATTTCTAGCCCAAGAAGTCTTACTGCAATTATATAGGGCCCTGGTGAGACCACACCTGGAGTATTGTGTACAGTTTTGGTCTCCTTATCTAAGGAAGGATATACTTGCCTTAGAGGGAGTGCAACGAAGGTTCACCAAACTGGTTCCTGGGCTGGGGGGATTGTCCTATGAGGAGAGATTGAGTAGACTAGGCCTATATTCCCTTGAGTTTAGACGAATGAGAGGTGATCTCATTGAAACATGCAAAATTCTTAAGGAGTTTGACAGGGTAGATGCAGGGAAGATGTTTCCCCTGGCTGGGGAGTCTAGAACCAGGGGTCACAGTCTCAGAATAAGGGGTCGGCCATTTAGAACTGAGATGAGGAGAAATGTCTTCACTCAGAGGGTGGTGAATCTTTGGAATTCTCTACCCCAGAGAGCTGTGGAGGCTCAGTCGTCGAGTATATTCAAGACAGAGATCGATAGATTTTTGGATACGAAGGGAACCAAGGGATATGGGGATAGTGCGTGAGGTAGAAGATCAGTAGAAGATCTTATTGAATGGAGGAGCAGGCTCCTAATTCTTATGTTTTTATGCTCATCCCTGGGCCCCTCTGCACTCAGAAGCCAAGACTGTGGTGAGTTCCAGGCTTCACTGTGTGGAGACATGTCCTTGGAGTATTTTCAGTCGGGAGGTCCTGCATCGTGGCAGCTCTGTTCTGTTGTGGTTTGGAACATGTGTTTTTGGTTAAGTTAGAAAATAAAATTGTGCAGCAACACTTGAAATAACCCAAAGAATAGAAATGTTCAGCAAGGGAAGTTTCTAGGTTCCAATTCCACAGGAAAAGAAACTCTGTCCAAAATGAATTAAAGGCAGGAATTGTTAATTTACTTTTTGCTCAGTCAGCGCCGCAATGATCTGATGCAGTCTGAGCTTATTGAGCGAAGGCTATTATTAGGTGAAGCATCAGGCTTGTAATGAGAGCTCACTTGGCTCATTGTGCTGACTCCTGCCATGACTCATGTACAATTTATCCAATCACTGTCTCTCCTCCATCACTGTCTCCCCATCACTGTCTCTCCCCATCACTGTCTCCCCATCACTGTCCCTCCCCATCACTGTCTCTCCCCATCACTGTCCCTCCCCATCACTGTCCCTCCCCATCACTGTCTCCCCATCACCGTCTCTCCTCATCACTGTCTCCCCATCACCGTCTCTCCCCATCACTGTCCCTCCCCATCACTGTCCCTCCCCATCACTGTCCCTCCCCATCACTGTCTCTCCCCATCACGGTCTCCCCATCACCGTCTCTCCTCATCACTGTCTCCCCATCACCGTCTCTCCCCATCACTGTCCCTCCCCATCACTGTCCCTCCCCATCACTGTCCCTCCCCATCACTGTCCCTCCCCATCACTGTCCCTCCCCATCACTGTCTCTCCCCATCACTGTCCCTCCCCATCACTGTCCCTCCCCATCACTGTCTCTCCCCATCACTGTCTCCCCATCACCATCTCTCCCCATCACTGTCTCCCCATCACCGTCTCTCCCCATCACTGTCTCCCCATCACCGTCTCTCCCCATCACTGTCTCCCCATCACTGTCTCTCCCCATCACTGTCTCTCCCCATCACTGTCCCTCCCCATCACTGTCCCTCCCCATCACTGTCCCTCCCCATCACTGTCCCTCCCCATCACTGTCTCTCCCCATCACTGTCTCTCCCCATCACTGTCTCCCCATCACTGTCTCTCCCCATCACTGTCTCCCCATCACCGTCTCTCCCCATCACTGTCTCCCCATCACCGTCTCTCCCCATCACCGTCTCTCCCCATCACTGTCTCTCCCCATCACTGTCTCTCCCCATCACTGTCTCTCCCCATCACTGTCTCCCCCATCACTGTCTCCCCATCGCTGACCCTCCAAATCGCTGTCTCTCCCCATCACTGTCTCCCCCATCACTGTCTCTCCCCATCAATGTCTCCCCATCACTGTCTCTCCCCATCACTGTCTCTCCCCATCACTGTCTCCCCCATTACTGTCTCTCCCCATCACTGTCTCCCCATCACTGTCTCTCCCCATCACTGACCCTCCCCATCACTGTCTCTCCCCATCACTGTCTCTCCCCATCACTGTCTCCCCATCACCGTCTCTCCCCATCACTGTCTCCCCATCACCGTCTCTCCCCATCACTGTCTCTCCCCATCACTGTCTCTCCCCATCACTGTCTCTCCCCATCACTGTCTCCCCCATCACTGTCTCCCCATCGCTGTCCCTCCCCATCGCTGTCTCTCCCCATCACTGTCTCCCCCATCACTGTCTCTCCCCATCAATGTCTCCCCATCACTGTCTCTCCCCATCACTGTCTCTCCCCATCACTGTCTCTCCCCATCACTGTCTCTCCCCATCACTGTCTCCCCCATTACTGTCTCTCCCCATCACTGTCTCCCCATCACTATCTCTCCCCATCACTGTCTCCCCCATCACTGTCCCCCCATCACTGTCTCTCCCCATCACTGTCTCTCCCCATCACAATGTCTCCCCATCACTGTCTCTCCCCATCACTGTCTCTCCCCATCACTGTCTCTCCCCATCACTGTCTCTCCCCATCACTGTCTCTCCCCATCACTGTCTCTCCCCATCACTGTCTCCCCCATCACTGTCCCCCCATCACCGTCTCTCCCCATCACTGTCTCTCCCCATCACTGTCTCTCCCCATCACTGTCTCCCCATCACTGTCTCCACCATCACTGTCTCTCCCCATCACTGTCTCCCCATCACTGTCTCTCCCCATCACTGTCTCTCCCCATCACTCTCTCTCCCCATCACTGTCTCTCCCCATCACTGTGTCCCCATCACTGTCTCTCCCCATCACTGTCTCCCCATCACTGTCTCTCCCCATCACTGTCTCTCCCCATCACTATCTCCCCATCACTGTCTCTCCCCATCACAGTCTCTCCCCATCACTGTCTCTCCCCATCACTGTCTCTCCCATCACTGTGTCTCCACAATCACTGTCTCTCCCCAATCACTGTCTCTCCCCATCACTGTCTCTCCCCATCGCTGTCTCTCCCCATCACCGTCTCTCCCCATCACCGTCTCTCCCCATCACCGTCTCCCCATCACCGTCTCTCCCCATCACCGTCTCTACCCATCACCGTCTCTCCCCATCACCGTCTTTCCCCATCACTGTCTCTCCCCTTCACTGTCTCCCCATCACTGTCTCTCCCCATCACTGTCTCTCCCCATCACCGTCTCTCCCCATCACCGTCTCCCCATCACCGTCTCTCCCCATCACCGTCTCTACCCATCACCGTCTCTCCCCATCACTGTCTCTCCCCTTCACTGTCTCCCCATCACTGTCTCTCCCCATCACTGTCTCTCCCCATCACTGTCTCTCCCCATCACTGTCTCTCCCCATCACTGTCTCTCCCATCACTGTCTCTCCCATCACTGTCTCCCCCATCACTGTCTCCCCATCACCGTCTCTCCCCATCACTGTCTCTCCCCTTCACTGTCTCCCCATCACTGTCTCTCCCCATCACTGTCTCTCCCATCACTGTCTCTCCCATCACTGTCTCCCCCATCACTGTCTCTCCCATCACTGTCTCCCCCATCACTGTCTCTCCCCATCACTGTCTCTGCCCCAACGTGGACTCTGCCCCAGCGCAGACTCTGCCCCAGTGCGGACTCTGCCCCAACGCGGACTCTGCCCCAGTGCGGACTCTGCCCCAGCGCGGACTCTGCCCCAGCGCGGACTCTGCCCCAGCGCGGACTCTGCCCCAGCGCGGACTCTGCCCCAGCGCGGACTCTGCCCCAGCGCGGACTCTGCCCTACATATTTAATATCCTGAGGAAAGGGAAGTTCTGCAAAATTTCTGCCCAACGACTGGGCAAAGATCCATAATATCCACACTCATTAATCTATGATTCATGACAAAGTCAGCCCCCTTATGTGTGATTTCCACAGGTGACACTTCGATGATCCAGGCAACACAGGAACCATCACGTTCCCTGTACCACCAGTACCATTGGAGGTCACACTAAACCTTTCCTTCAGAGAGACCATTTCACCCTTTAAACTTCTAGCCGCAGCATTTACTGTGCGCGTTTTATGGAACTTCCATTCCTAAAGTGAACTGGAGTATGATTGGTTCCCATCCAGGTACTGTGCTTGAAAAAATGAAGTAAAGCTCTTACAACGCAGCCAATCTCACTGTCGAAACAATCTGATTACATGCAAATGTGTGGAATAAACAACTCTTTGTAAAGTTCCTAACATTGTACAAAGTAGTGACATAATTCCACCTCCATGCAGGATTTTATAAACTAATACCTGGGAACCTATTTCTGAGGTTGATATCCTGCAGACCCAGCTCTTTAGCTAATTGCAACTCAGGGACGTTGTAATAATTTGGGGACATAAGAAAAGTCAAGGACCAGAAGAGGCCATTTGGCCCACTAAACCCATTCGCCTGGTATCCTAACTCTCCTATTATAGCATCCAGCTGCACTTTGACCCGTTCTTCCCTCTGCTCTGCTGCCTGGCAAATTATTTCCATACTTATCGCTTTTTCCTAATTACCTTTTTAAATTTACTTTTCAATAACTTAAATTTGTTTCCTTTTGGCCTATTCCACTGGCTTCCTTTAAAGTGATATTTTGGGTTCACCTTGTCTCCACCATTTAATATTTTGTGTACCTCAATGAGGTCGCCAGCTTATCTCCCAGGATTTCACAGAGCCGGCCCAAATTAAACACTGGGCTACACTGGGCCTTATGCTGACTGAATGCCGGGCGGGAAGGTGGAATTTCACACCATAGCAGCAGCTTCCAGTCTAAGCAGAGTGCCCTCGTTCAAAACTGGGCCTCAGAAAAGTCACCTTGAGGCCTTCTTAAAGGCCAATGGTGGACAGGAATCACATCCTGGGGTTGGGGGAGGGGGCAGGGCGGGGCTGGGGAAAGGGCATGTCAACAAAAAATGAGCACTGGATTCCACATCAGACCGGGAGTTCGGGAGGCGGAATGATTCTGAAGCAGCACCGCAGCTGCAGAGATACTGGAAAGGTGAGTGAGGGATCACTTAATGAAGTGAGCGGGATGCACAAAGCAACAAATCTGCTGGGCAGCTCAGCCCAAGGAGCGAGGCACAGAGTCTCACGAGCTCTGTGGTGTTACTGTACAAAATCAGCCCACGGAGAATGGGGGTGAGGACTGGCAGCTTTACTCCCCCATTTCATTGAAAGCTGACTTCCTTTAGCCTATTTTCCGTTCATCCCTTTATAATACAAATATTTGCCCATCCCACTTCCCAGGCCCTGAAGATCTATGTTGCCTTATGTCCCACATTTCCACAAATCTTGCAGCAAAAACATTCAGTTATTTTAGTTTTTTAGTCGCCGGCTTCTTTTCAGATACTCAACAAGGCTTCTGGAAAAGTAGCTCCTGTCTTACAAACTCGACTGATTTTTTTTGAAGAAGTTACTAGGTTAGTGGATGGCGGTAATCCGGTTGACGTTGTCTACCTGGATTTTCAGAAAGCCTTTGATAAGGTACCTCACACTAGGTTACTGTACAAGCTAGTTGAGCCTATACTCATTGGAGTTTAGAAGAATGAGAGGTGATTTTATTGAAACATATAGGGGGAGAAATTGGGTGAGTAGCGCCACCTGTTAGCGCCTAAAGAGGCAGGCAGTGGCTGTAGCGCCACTGGCTGCGCCTCCCGCGATATTCAGGAGGGGCGCTAATGGTGGCGTTAGCCTGTTGCACTGCGCCGCCACCGATGACGTCATCGGTGTGCGCAGCGCCCCATTCGCGCCCCGTTTGCGATATTTGGTAGCGACCGCCGCAGTTGCGCCGTTCGCTACCCGCACCCGGTTTACAGGGCCTTACTGTGCCGGCAGCGGCGCAAGTTAAGGTGGAGGTGCGGGGCGGCCGCTTTTTCGGCGGCTGCCTGTCAGCACCTCCGTCCCCGGCCTCCTAACCGCCCCCCCCGCGGCATTGCTGGCTGTTTCCCGAGAGCCCGGCACTTCTCCTTGGTGCCGGGCTCATTTGCCGGCACTCGCGAGCGGGGATCGCGTTGTTACAGGCACCTCCCCCTTAACAGTGGGAGGAAGGCCTGCAGTGCCGCAGCGTGCCGTGCCGCAGCATGTGGCGCTGCGGCACGTTGCGCTGCGATAATCAGTTTCAGCGCCCTAAGAGGGACGCGGAGCGCCTCGAGCCTCGCCCCGTGTCCCTCGAGGGGCACTGAAACTGAATTTCTGGCGATCGGTATCACTCCGATCGCTGCGCTAAATCCTGCGCTCAGGCGACTTTTGCGCCACTTTGGCGCCCCGACCCAATTTCTAGGCCATAAGATTCTGAGGGGGCCTGACAGTGTAGATGCAGGGAGGATGTTTCCCCTCGTGGGGGAATCTAGAACTAGGGGGCATAGTTTCAGAATAAGGGGTCGCCCATTTAAGACGGAGATGAGGAGGAATTTCTTCTCTCAGAGGATCGTGAATCTGTGGAATTCTCTACCCCAGAGAGCTGTGGAGGCTGAGTCAGTGAATATATTCAAGGCGGAGATAGACAGACATTTGAACTACAAGGGGAGTCGAGGGGTCTGGGGAGAGCGCGGGAAAGTGGAGTTGAGGCCAAGATTGGATCAGCCACGATCTCATTGAATGGCGGAGCAGGCTCGAGGGGCTGATTGGCCGACTCCTGCTGCTGTTTCTTATGTTCTTATGTTCTTAAGCTAGAATCTTGTGCTACCAGTGCGAATTAGGAATTGACTCCAATCCCGCAGGTAAAAAGTTATAGTCAACGGTTTTGGATCAGCCTAGAGGCAGATCACTAGTGGTGTCTCCCATGGATCGGTGTTAGGCCAACTACTGTTCACTGTTCTCATTAATGACCTGGTCAGTGGGTTTGGGGTTCTGGTCAGCAAGTTTGCAGCTGATACTAAAATTTGTGCAGGTGTTCAAACCATGGCAAGATTTGAACTCCCGGGGGGTATTTTTGACTTTGGGCGATAGTGTAGATCGGGCGATATCAGATCAGCCGCCTGTTATACATCGTTCCCAATTTTAATTTCCACTGAAGTCAACGGGAGAGATGTATAGTGGGCGGCTGATCCAATATGGCCCGTTTTACACTGCCACCAAAAGTCAGAATTACACCCACCTTCTCTGGATTATTAGTCCAGTAACACGACCATGACACTGCCGTAACTGCCTGCGACTATCCAGATCTGTGCGGCCAATGGGCCAGACTCCTTGCAGCGCAAGGAAAACCCGACCCTCGCACCTTCACGTCGGGTGACCCATCCATTGCCGTCACTCCGCGCGGTTCATTCACCTCGTGCGAGGATGACAGGGGGTTAACCTGAGGATGAACACTTTTCCCTGTGCCGCTCAGACTGTCAGACACCATCAGTTACACAGAGCTGGCAAGGCTATGGCTGAATTACACCCACAACTGACTGAAGATTATATCCACTGCATTTATTATTGAAACATTTAACTCCAGATTTTCAATGGAAAGTACTGAGCTGGGTCATGTACAACCTGCTGCACAATCTCATCAACATAATGTTATTTTTCTTCCAGCTTTTTATTGCAGTTTTCAGTTTGTTAGAGGCAGGTGGAGGAGTCTTATTGGCCCTGCACACATACACAACATTCTAAAGCTGCATTGATTCTAAATAGAATCCAAAACATATTTCTATTCTTTTTCAGGATCTCAGCAGTGGACACCCCAGCCAAGAATAGCAAACAAACGTTATCTTCTATCTAATACAGGCCTGCACCTACCCAGCCGCAAGCTTTGTGCTCGAGAACTGCGATCATTTTGTTTTAAAACCAGAAATAATTAAGTATGCATTCCTCGTTCGTAAAAGGCCTTTTGCGTCCAAGATTTGGAGTGGGGGGTGGGGCGGTTATTGGGGTGGGTGAGGGGGAAATGGGTCACAGAAAGTGCAAGAGCTCCAGGCAGCTGAGCAGCTCCAGGCTGACGCAGGGGGAGGTGTTGCTCGATGGATTCCATGTGGTGAATCTGGCCTGAGTTTGGTTTGTTTTCTTCTTCCGGGTGACAGGAGTGTCTGATTCCACAAGATGTCCCATCCTGACTGATGACAAACAAGCGCGTGGCAGCTAGTTGGTGAAGACTGGTTGAGTTAGTAGTTTTCTCTGGACCTGCTTGGACCCGTGCAGTCCGACGCATAAGCCAGCAGCGTGTGTATACAGGCGCCCGGTTTCAGTCACATGCCTGTTGCTGTTGTAGCTGTCAGCCGTGGCTCAGCGGTCTCATTCTCGTTTCTGAGTCCGAAGGGTGTGGGTTCTGTCAGTGCAATATTGAGGGAGTGCTGCTCTGTTGGACGTGCCATCTTTCGGATGAGACATTAAACCGAGGCCCCGTCTGCGCTCATGTCTGGCTGTAGATTTCGATCCTATCTCCACAAGCGCCTCCCAGTCAGTTGCGTTGGTGCCGCCCAGCTTCGGGTTGTAATCCAACACATCCCCATAAACTGTTCCTATGCCCAACCCATGAACACTCAGCATGTTGGAGCTCGCCGTGCGCGGGAAGCCATGATCGAACAAGTCCCGCCCAGCAGAGCTGTGCTTCTATTAGCCTCACCTTGATGCTCTTTGGTTTCCCACATTTGAAGATGGTAACAATCTCTTGTCATTTTGATATAAGTGATGGGCCTGAGATGGTGCAGGTGAAACTTGTTGAGCGTTTGACGTGACTATGGTTTTATGGCCATGGAGGAGAGTCAAGGTGAAAACTGCGTGATATACGATACGCTGAGTTTCGTGTGAAAACTAATACTGCGCCAACCTTGCCAGAAGATAAATCTCCTGCCTTCAGCAATCACATCGCTCTCTCATTGAAACTTATAAAATTCTAACAGGACTAGACAGGACTAGATGCAGGAAGGATGTTCCCGATGGCCGGGGAGTCCAGAACCAGGGGTCACAGTCTGAGGATAAGGGGTAAGCCATTTAGGACAGAGATGAGGAGGAATTTCTTCACCCAGAGAGTGGTGAACCTGTGGAATTCTCTACCACAGAAGGCAGTGGAGGCCAATTCATTAAATATATTCAAGAAGGAGTTAGATATATTTCTTAAGGCTAAAGAGATCAAGGGATATGGGGAGAAAGCAGGGACAGGGTACTGAATTTGGATGATCAGCCATGATCGCATTGAATGGCGGAGCAGGCTCGAGGGGCCGAATGGCCTACTCCTGCTCCTATCTTCTATGTTTCTATCTGCTAAAGGAGACCAAAACTAGCGGCTATAAATATAAGATTGTGACCAATAAGTCCAATAGGGAATTCATATGGAACTCGCTACCACAAGGTGTAGTTGAGGCAACTAGCATAGATTTAAGAGGAAGCAAGATAAGTACGCTAGATTGATTGCTGGGATGAGAGGGCTGTCCTATGAGGAGAGAGTGTGTAGAATGGGCCGATACTCTCTGGCGTTTAGAAGAATGAGAGGTGATCTCATTGAAACATACAAGATTCTGAAGGGGATTGACAGGGTAGATGCTGAGAGGTTGTTTCCCCTGGCTGGTGTGTCTAGAACTAGGGGGCATAGTCTCAGGATAAGGGGTCGGCCATTTAAGACCAAGATGAGGAGGAATTTCTTCACTCAGAGGGTTGTGAATATTTGGAATTCTCTGCCCCAGAGGGCTGTGGATGCTGAGTCGTTGAGTATATTCAAGGCTGAGATCGATAGATTTTTGGACTCTAGGGAAATCAAGGGATATGGAGATTGGGCGGGAAAGTGGAGTTGAGGTCGATGATCAGCCATGATCTTATTGAATGGTGGAGCAGGCTCGAGGGGCCGTATGGCCGACTCCTGCTCTTATTTCTTATGTTCTTACATGAGGGAGAAAGGAATAGAAACTCAAGCTGATAGGGTTAGTTGAAGAGGGGTGGGAGGAGGCTCGTGTGGAGCATAAACACCGGCATAGACCAGTTGGGCCGCATGGCCTCTCTCTGTGCTGTACATTCTATGGTCCTTCTGATGCAAGTAAACACTTCTTGACCGAGCACCTTTCGACAGCACAGTTAGTCATCGCACTCAGTTCGATCTCCGTGAGGGCGATGGATGGTTTGATGTACTGCTTACCAGGTGCAGGCTTTCAACTGCAGATAATGCTGGACATGGGGTGGGGGGGGTGGTGCAGGGGTGGCGGTCCATGGAAGCGGCAAATGATTGAGCAAAGAGGAAAATATGTCATCAGAGATTTGGGCTGACTGGCTGCCAAATTTCTGATAGTCCAGGATTGTTCCCCAAGGGATATTGATCGTGCAGGATGACACCTTCTCTTTAAATTCAAAACTGATTTATTATTATAATAATTTTTGGCATATTAGTCAATGCCTTGGTGTCATATTCTGCTACCTTAACACAGGCGTAAACTTGTTTAGTTTAAATGGGTATTTTCATCCTCGTGTTCAAATCCCTCCATGGCCTCGTCCCTCCCTATCTCTGTAACCTCCTCTGGATCTACAGCCCTCCAAGAACTCTGCGTTCCTCCAAATCTGGCCTCTTGTCCATCCCGCACTCCCTTCGCTCCACCATTGGCGGCCGCGCCTTCAGCCATCAAGGCCCTAAGCTCCGGAATTCCCTCCTTAAACCTCTTCGCCTCTCCACATCTCTCTCCTCCTTTAGGCCTACCTCTTTGAGCAAACTTGTGGTTACTTGTCCTAAATTTCTCCTTCTCTGGCTAGCTGTCAATTTTGTCCGATAACGCTCCCGGGAAGTGCCTTGGGACATTTTACTACGTTGAATGCAAGTTGTTGTTCTATGTTAACATAGCAGACAGAGGAATGTCATACCAATGTGTTAACCATTTATCCATGATCACCAACAGTAACTTCTGCCTGTAAAAACTGTGCATATAAATGAATGGAGAAAAGTAGCATTTCTAAAAGAAAAATCTTAAATATAAATGAGGAATGCACTTAGTGGGAGATAGGTAAAAAAAAATGCAGATCACTAATTAGTGATGTCTGTGCTCCTGGTCCGAGCTGCTGATCCCCTCTGATTGCAAATTCTGAAAGGGATTGATTGTGTGTTATAAAGATAGACATGAATCACGTGGCCTCTCCTAAGCTGCAATTGAGGCAGTCTGGGGAAATGGGCAAGAGCCGCCTTTGTGTTTCTATCACTCCCCTGAGGCACCATTCGTGCTCTGTGAGCGATGGAGTGACTGCCAGGAGATCACACACCCGAGTCCGCTTTACTTTCCAGTCGCAGGGGTACAAAGGATCACTGAGAACAGCGAGGTCAAAGGTCGGTGAAATTGTTCCTTTGCAGATGTGAGGCCAGCACTCACTGTCTGGCTTCAGCTTTGAAGCCGGTCGCAGGTCCTAACCCCGACACCAGCTCGCAGGGTCTCACCTCCTGCTATTGTGCTAAGGCTCAGAATCGGTCCTGCCGTTAAATTGTGAGGACCTCCGCGTTATCCACATTTCTGGGTTTCCCAGCCGCTACGATCCATCCCCCCCCTTCCTACATGCTATTCGGGGAGATTTTAATTATCCACTTATCAATTGGAACAGGGAGGGGGCAATTGGAATTCCTAAATCGTGTACAGGACTCCTTCCTCGAGCAGTGTGTCAGTAGGTCAACACTGTGGAGCCTTTGCTAGATCTGGTTATGGATAAGGAGATAGATCAGGTAGATAAGCTGAATGTGAGCAGTGACGACAATATTATATGGTTCAAGATCCAACTTGAAAGAGAAAATGTCAGTACACAAACAAACAAGCGAGCTAGCTGAGGTGAGGTGGAAGAACTACTAAGCACATCGGCCTCAGGATGCCCCAAAGCGCTTTACAGCCAATGAATTACTTTTGAAGTGTAATCACTATTATAATGTAGGAAACGTGGCAGCCAATTTGCACACAGCAAAGTCCCACAAAAAAAACTGAGATAAGTGACCAGATCATCAGTTTTTTAGGTGTTGTTTGAGGGATATATATTGGCCAGGACACTAGGAGAATGCCCCTGCTCTTCGAACAGTGCCATGGGATCTTTTACGTCCACCTGACAGAGCAGATGGGCCTCGCTTTATCGTCTTATCCAAAAGACGGCACCTCCGACAGTGCAGCACTCCCTCAGCACTGCATTGAATTGTCAGCCTAAATTATGAACTCAAGCCCTGGTGTGAGACAATACTTCAAGTTAAGTAGGTCCATTTAGTTGAAAGAAAATTGAAAAATAATTTGAGGGAAAACTACTTTGCTCAAAAGAGTGATAAATGTTTTAAATTTATTTGAACAAATTTAACAGATACGGTGGGCCAAATGGCCTCCTGCTGTGCTGTATGATTCTATGCTTAGAATGATCTACCATATAGGAGGTGGAGATGCGCTACTAGGGGCTGAACGGCCTTTTCTTTTTTTTAACTGAAGGTTTAGGAATAAGTGGTATATTTTTTGTTACGAGACAGTTGGACAGAGGGTAGGAGTCAGATGGTATCACTATAAAACCAAGCAACCTCCCTCCATGCCAAGTGTACCCTTTGTTTGGTGACTCTCTATCTCCTCCCATACCTGGTTTGCCCTCTGTTTGGTGAGTCTCTGCCCTTGGCCCTGAAGGGGCTATTCTGCTGCTGCCTCACTCCACCTACTGAAGCCTGTAGGGAATCACTCCTGAACAGTACTCTCCTCTGCCACATTTTCTGCGCACGGGAACACCACCACCTCCAAGTTCTCCTCCAAGTCACACACCATCCTGACTTGGAAATATATCGCCGTTCCTTCATCGTCGCTGGGTCAAGATCCTGGAAATCCCTCCCTAACAGCACTGTGGGAGCACCTTCACCGCACGGACTGCAGCGGTTCAAGGCGGCGGTTCATCACCACCTTCTCAAGGGTAATTAGGGATGGGCAATAAATGGTGGCCTTGCCAGCGATGCCCACATCCCAGGAACGAATAAAAAACAACATTTCTGCCCCATTGTGAACATTGTTCCTTACCACAGAGTTAGATTAATGGAAAATTCACCTTACGTTGGTTGAGGGCTTTGTTCGCTGCACTGTCAATCATGTGCTCCCAAGAATGCATCAAGACTCAGCACAAAAAAAATTCTCTGACTGAAAAGAGGAAAGTCAGCACCAATGAATGGATAACTCAAGAGTGTAAAACGTGCCTGGGCCCTAGCTCTGGAATTCCCTCCCTAAGCCTCTCAGCCTCTCCTCCCTTCAGACGCTCCTTAAAACCTACCTCTTTGAACTGTTCTAATTATCTCCGTATGTGGCTCAGTGTCAAATTTTGTTTGGTAACGCTCCTGTGAAGCGCCTTGGGGTGTTTTACTACATTAAAGAAGCTATAGAAATGCAAGTTGTTGTTGTTGTTGTGAGGTAGTCCCACACTGTGAGAGCAGGAACCATTGTGAAATCCTTACCAGCACCCCTCCCCCAGGCTGGAACCCTTTACCGTGTTGTTACAGTTAGTGCAATAAATCAAACGACTAGTAATCTTATTGAAGCCACCGTATACAATCTCACAGTTCTTTTTCACTTTCATTTATTTTTGAACAAACTGCCGTTTTTCAGAGTGTCCTTGATGCCTCGGTAAATTAATGCACCACCCAGTGTGGAAGTGAACCAAAAAGACCAGAAGGTCCCCAGTTAGACCTCAGCTGGAGTTAGGGTTACCAACTGTGGCTGGAGGTACTCATGGAGATTTAATTACAGGACCCCACGCCTCCAACCTTCGAGCCCAGTCAAAGGGCCTTTTTTCCCACATCTCCAACTAATAAACAAAAATAACAACAGAAAATGCTGGTAAAACTCAGCAGGCCAGGCAACATCCGTGGAGAGAAAATAGAGTCAACGTTTCGGGTCAAAACCCTTTGTCTTAACCCGAAACGTTAACTCTGTTTCTCTCTCCACGGATGTTGCCTGGCCTGCTGAGTTTTTCCAGCGTTTTCTGTTGTTATTTCGGATTTCCAGCATCTGCAGTATTTTGCTATCGTAATAAGCAAAAGTGTTCAACTAAAGGCAGGAGTTACATTTGTTTAATGCCCCTATGATTTTTCTCCTGGGTTGCTCGCAGCAGCGTCCGGGAGATTAATATTTAATTCCTGGAGGGCGGGTCTGCTGTATTTGACCTCAGTATCCCTTGGCCAGGAAATGGAAACTCAACGTGGGGCCCTGCTCCCAATCGCTACCAAATGCCAACTTGTGGAAAATATGGCTGTCCGGATGTAGAGCCTCCTGGACTGCTTTCGATCGCCTGAGAGGGTCGGACAGGAATTTTCCAGATATTGTTTCCCCTTTTTGGCCCTGGGGGTTTTTTTCCCCCTGGGCTTGTTGCCTCTCCTGGGAAATGACATGGCTGCTGGTGGGGGTAGGAAGTGTCTAGTCGTGATGCTCCTGGCACCATGAGTGTTGGGGCAGGCTTGATGGACCGGTTGTTTTTTTCCTGCCCATCATTTCCGTATGTTCGCATGAGGCAGAACAGGAACAGGTTGAGCCGTGGCGTCTCTCCTGGTTGAGCCGTGGCGTCTCTCCTGGTTGAAGCCATTAAGATTGGTTACTTCTGTGAGAGCGGTTGGTGTCTATGAAATTGGGCCCAGCATGAGATGATGAGTGGAGACACTGTGCGGGCCACACACAGCAACCTGTAATCCGAAAGTAAATGGCTGCGATTCAACAACAACAATTTGTATTTATATAGCGCCTTTAATGTAGTAAAATGTCTCAAGGCGCTTTACAGGAGTATTATAAGACAAAAAATTTGACACCGAGCCACATAAGGAGAAATAAGGTGACCAAAAACTTGGTCAAAGAGGTAGGTTTTAAGGAGTGTCTTAAAGGAGGAAAGAGAGGTAGCGAGGCGGAGAGGTTTAGGGAGGGAATTCCAGAGCTTAGGGCCTCGGCAATAGAAGGCACGGCCACCAACGGTTGAGCGATTATACTAAGGGATGCTCAAGAGGGCAGAATTAGAGGAGCGTGGATATCTCGGGGGGTTGTGGGGCTGGAGGAGGTTACAGAGATAGGGAGGGGCGAGGCCATGGAGGGATTTGAAAACAAGGATGAGAATTTTGAAATCGAGGCGTGGCTTAACCGGTCAGCAACAATGCAGGTCAGCGAGCACATGAACAATGTAGATGGGCGAACGGGACTTGGTGTGAGTTAGGACACAGGCAGCCGAGTTTTGGATGACCTCAAGTTTACGTAGGGTAGAATGTGGGAGGCCAGCCAGGAGTGCGTTGGAATAGTCAGGTCTAGAGGTAACAAAAGCATGGATGAGAGTTTCAGCAGCAGATAAGCTGAGGCAAGGGCGGAGACGGGTGATATTACGGAGGTGGAAGTAGGCGGTCTTAGTTATGCTCCAGATATGTGGTCGGAAGCTCATTTCAGGGTCAAATATGACACCAAGGTTGCGAACAGTGTGGTTCAGCCTCAGACTGATGTTAGGGAGAGGGAAGGAATCAGTGTCTAGGGAACGGAGTTTGTGGCGGGGACTGAAAACAATGGCTTCGGTCTTCCCAATATTTAATTGTAGAAAATTTCTGCTCATCCAGAACTGGATGTCGAACAAGCAGTCTGACAATTTAGAGACCGTGGCGGGGTCGAGAGAAGAGGTCGTGAGGTAGAGCTGGGTGTCGTCAGCGTACGTGTGGAAACTGACGCTGTGTTTTCGGGTGATGTCGCCAAGGGGCATCATGTAGATGAGAAATAGGAGGGGGCCAAGGATAGATCCTTGGGGGACACCAGAGGTAACGATGCAGAGCGGGAAGAGAAGCCGTTGCAGGTGATTCTCTGGCTACAATTAGATAGATAAGAATAGAACCAGGTGAGTGCTGTCTCACCCAGCTGGATGACGGTGGCGAGGCATTGGAGGAGGATGGAGTGGTCAACCGTGTCAAAGGCTGCAGACAAGTCAAGAAGGTCGAGGAGGGATAGTTTACCTTTGTCACAGTCACAAAGGATGTCATTTGTGACTTTGAGAGCTGTTTCGGTATTGTGGCAAGGGCGGAAACCAGTGGGCAGCAGCTGCAGCACTCGATAGAAAGCTGCTGGCCACACCGAACCCTGGCACGCTCACCAGCGAGCTGCAGCCTGGCACTTAGCTCAATATTAAAGGCAGATACTGACTTTATTTTGTGCGGATACATTAACCCGTCCCGTGTGTGAGTCCAGTTTACTGCGAGCGGGTTTAATTAGAGAATAGTGGAAGGTACAGGATCCTGTGGATTGTGTGTTAGCTGCCTCTGAGCACACCTCCGCACGCAGAGGAACCATCTGGATTGCAAGTGAAGCCAGATTCTGATGCAATCTTCAGCAACGCTCTGGTTCGGAGGGATTTCTGCTAAAATACTGATTCTGATAAATAGCGATTAAAGAGAACAGACACAGCAACTCTGACTGGGAATAACTGGAAAGAATTGCACTGAATTCCTCTCTGATCACCAGTACGATAATCTCAATCATTATAACCAGATCACTCATTAATAAACCACGTTTCAGTCATTGAAAATTTCCTCATTGAAAAGCTTGGGCAACAAGTTGTAATTTATTCTTTAAACTGGAAACATGTCATTGAGACTATTTACACAAAGTTGATTCATTTTGGTTACTTTTGTCAACTGGTTTGTTGAATTGAGTTGGCGTAACTTGACAAGCTGCTGCTCTGTCCCTCGTACACTGACATGTTGTTTAGGCAGAGAATATACACATTTCCTTCTGACTGGGCCAATCTCCAGAGCACTGTCTGGGTCTGAGGCAGATCACATTGTCATCACCGTCTGGTGCCTGTGCAGTAGGATGCAGTGAGTAGACTGGGAGCAAGTAAGCAACAGAAGAATTCCGAATCTTTGCAAATCCCTGCAAACAGTCCTGGTAAACACTGAAGCTGGTGAGACTCAGTAAATTTAGGCACTTCACAGGAGCATTATCAGACAAAATTTGACACCGACTCACATAACGAGATATTAGGATAGGCGAGAGGTAGGTTTTAAGGAGTGTCTTAAAGGAGGAGAGAGAGGTGCAGAGATTTAGGATGGGTATTCCAGAACTTAGGGCCTAGGCAGCTGAAGGCCCGGCCGTCAATGGCGGGGGCAATGAAAATCGGGGATGCACAAGAGGCCAGAATTGGAGGAACGCAGCGTTCTCGGAGGGTTGTAGGGCTGGAGGAGGCTAGAGAGATAGGGAGGGGCGAGGCCATCGAGGGATTTGAACACAAGGATCAGAATTTTAAATCTGAGGTGTTGCTGGACCGGGAGCTAATGCAGGTCAACGAGCACATGGATCTCCCTCAGTATCACATCCCAGAGAGGTTGAACAACCTGTAAACAGGGTCAGAATATATACAGGAGGCTGGGAGCTCCAGTCAACCCCTTCAGCACATATCAAGGCTCCAGTTGCTTCTCCCTGTTTATTGGCAATGTCTTTAGGCAGCACTGCAGCTGGACGTATGCCCTCCGACTTTTAGGTGTCAGCCTGGCTCAGTTGGTAGCATATTTGCCTCTGATTCAGAAAGTGATTGGTTCAAGAACCACTCCAGAGATTTCAGCACATCCTCAGGACATCCTATTTTGATTTACAACCATTGGGTTACATGAAAACCATGAATCCATTCCAACATCACACCAGGATAGACCAATAATAAAGAAAGAACTTAAATTTAAATACAGGAAACTTTTTTTTATCCGGCACCGACGGGACCGACGTGGTGCCGGTTCATCAAAAATTCCGGATAACCGAAAGCTATAGTAAAAGACACGGAGAGCTGAGAGCTCCTTATAAAGCAACAAACCCTGTTGCTTAGCAACAGGTGCAGAACAATGGCCACAAGTTCCAAGCGTCTCTGTATCTTAGCAACAGCTGCAGCCACACCCAATTGCACAGCAACAGATCGAGGAAGGCAAGTAATATGAAGTAAAACTTATCTGTACCTACTCCTGAATTTTGCCAGTTAACCGAGATTTCTGGTTATTTAGGTGCCGGTAAATTGAAAGTTTCCTGTAGCACCTTTCACACCCTCAGGACGTCCCAAAGTGCTTCACAGCCAATTAAATAATTTTGAAATGTAGTCACTGTTGTTATGTAGGCAAACACGGCAGCCAAGTTGCGCACAGCAAGCTCCCACAAATACCAAATTGTAGGTTAATCCATTTTTGCTGGTGTTGGTTAAGGGATAAATGTTGGCCAGGACACCGGGGGAATTGCCAGCTCTTCTTAAAATAGTGCCATAGAATTTTATACGGCCACCTGAACAGGTAGACAACACCTCAATTTAACGTCTCATCCAAAAGACGGCACCTGCAACTGTGCAGCACTCCCTCAGTACTGCACTGGAGCGTAAACCTAGGTTACTGGCTCAAGTACTGGATGGGAGGATAAACAATTGGGGAGTGAAACATCAGCCTGAGGGATAAGGAATTGAAAATCTTGAAATCAGAACCAGAAGGGAGGGATTTCTGTCAGTCAGACATTTTGGGCTGGATTTTGATTGAGGAGGCGTGTAGGAGGCGGGACTACAACTTTCGGGGTTGTAGTCCCGCCTCCATCGAGTTGTGGCCAACCCACGTGATTTTCACTTGATTGACCTTGTTGAGCCCGCCCAGCGGGCTCAGCAGACCAATTAAGGGCCACCCGGCAACAGGTGACGTCACAGATTGACATTTCATCTGTCAAAAGCTTTTGACAGATGAAATATCAGCATTTGACAGCTGTTTGAAGCTGTCAAACACTGACAATCTGTATTCCAAGTTAATTCCTTCCTCTCAGGCTGATTTAGAGATCTCTCCAGAACAGAAAGCTGAATGCTACAACTTTTGACTGCTCTCGGCCATTCTGCTTTCTGTGCCGGTGAGATGAGGGACTCCCGAGACCTGAAGGAAGGAAGGAAAGCTGTAAAGGTAAGTAAATGTAAGTAAAACTTCTTTAAACACTTTACACACACCAAACACACTTACCTCTGCACTCATGCACCCATCACTCATCTGAACATCGGACATCTCGAACCCTCCAAGCCCTTCAGCCCGACGGTCCGCCTCGCTAACTTGGTGTGGTTTGGAGCCGTCGGGAATCCCACACTTCAGGAATAAAAATAGGGATTAGGCTAAAAACTGCCTGTTAACTACCTGTTAACAGGCAGTTAATTGGCACTAATCCCCTTCCCGCCTCGGGGGGGCGGGTCCCAGTGCGGGTTGGGTACCCGCCTCCTTTGAAACTGGCATGGAGGTGGGTTGGGGGCGGGATGGGTTTGTGCCCCCGATTTCAAGATTTTAACCCCCCACACGCCTCCAATCCCACCTCCACGGCCCAATGAAAATCCTGCCCTTTGAGTAAGTAGAGCAGACAAACACTGACTCCTATAATCACCCATCACACATCAGGCATCACACTTCAAACTGCCGAGAGTATATATACAAAAGAAAGCTAGTCATTTCCTGATGGCTTTCCTGGCATTTTCTCTCCTCAAGGGGAAGAGCTAAGAATTTATAAGCAACTGCCAATCTACAAAAAACTTTAGTTAACAAGAAGCCTCTAAAAAACCGCAGGGAACGATGGATTTCAAACTTCTCTGCAAATACTAACACATTCCAGAGAACAGCCGGATATATCAATACGCTCCCAGGAACCCCTCTACCAATTCCGACACTCCTGGGAACCCTGAATCCTGGCTTCCTAAAGACAGTGACAGCTCCCCAAAGGAAATGAGTGCAGAAAAAATTTTGTTTTAATATATTTTATTATACAGCAACAGAAATAATGTTAGTAAGTCAAAAAATACAGAAAAATGCAAGAAGATGTAAATCTGATCACCTCAATGACCCCCTCACAGACCCCTCCCCCCACCACCACTTTCCCCCGGGGTCTAAGGACCACTTGTTCACAGGGAGTCCCCGAGCAGTAACCTTAAAGGCACAGACCAGGTTAAATGCGCTTTAGTGAAACAACCATCACAACTGTGCTCTGCCATGTGAAAAAGAAAAACTTGCATTTATGTAGCGCCTTTCATGACCAACAGACATCTCAAAGCGCTTTACAGCCAATGAAGTACTTTTGAAGTGGAGTCACTGTTGTAATGTGGGAAATGCGGCAGCCAATTTGCGCACAGCAAGCTCCCACAAACAGCAATGTGATAATGACCAGATAATCTGTTTTTGTTATGTTGATTGAGGGATAAATATTGGTCAGGACACCGGGGATAACTTCCCTGCTCTTCTTCGAAATAGTGCCGTGGGATCTTTTACGTCCACCTGAGAGAGCAGAAGGGGCCTCGGTTTAATGTCTCATCCAAAAGATGGCACCTCTGACAGTGCAGCACTGCTTCAGCACTGCACTGGAGTGTCAGCCTAGCTTTATGTGCTCAAGTCTCTGGAGTGGGACTTGAACCCACAACCTTCTGACCCAGAGGCGAGTGTGCTACCCACTGAGCCACGGCTGAGATCGGCTAGTTACAATAAATATTGAGCTCTTAAGAAAAAATTCTTCTAACAACCTCAGCCTCCTCAGCGTGTGATGTGGTTTACCTTTGATTCAATTTTGGAGAGTTGGATTGATGGCAAGAAGAAAGTGTTTGGGCACCAGCTGCATAAACCTTCAGTAAGTGAGGGGAAACAAAGATGGTTTTGTCTGTGACCACCACATCCTTCATGTTCACGCCCATGGCCCAGTGAGTAGAGCCCCCTTGTAATTACTACTGTGAATTCCTCGTGCCTGAAGGGATCAGGGGGTGGGGAGGAGGAGGAGGGGGCGTGGCAGCAGAATGACCAACGCAAGAGCTTGAATCACATACGGTAGCATTTGCTTATCCAGGAGTTGGGATTGAAGTTATTCCATATCTTTATAATCAGAGCACTACCAATGTAAAATCAGCAATGCATTGAAAAATAACCATTCGCAAAAGAACACAAGGCTATCTGACTAAAGACCATCCATCCTGAGGCAGGGCCTCGTCCTGTATGATTCTAAACAATCCACACAATTAACCCTCTCATGGGCCAGATTGAGCCACAAAGATGCTTTCAGAATGGTACCAAAGCGTAGTTGTTATACAAGAAATCATTGAACAAGATCAGTCTATCAATCCTCTGCCTATAGACTGTAGAGTAAATTATACAAATGCGTACACCCAGTGTGGACCTTCGCCCACTCTCTCCCCCAATAGCGTATATCGGGAATTCCTCCATGATTTTTCCATCCAGTAATTTTAACACCTGCCCTAATGTACAGTCTATCCTAGGATAAGAACAGAAGAATTAGGAGCAGGAGTCGGCCACTCGGCCCTTCGAGCCTGCTCCGCCATTCAATAAGATCATGGCTGATCTTTGATGTGCCTCAATAATTCCGAGACTCGATGTTAGCGAAACAAAACAAGGCTTTTATTAACTTAGAAAGTAACACGTAAGAGAGAGAGGTATCTTCCTTCTGGAGACTGAGGCCAGACTGAGCTAGCTTACAAAAGGGGCCAGGTATGGGCGGAGCCCTACACACAGCACATTCTAGCACATTCCAATAAACAATACAATGAGGACTGGGGGAAGGGAAATGACACTGAAACCGACCACAGTCACAGGCAGTGATGAATGGAATATTTCATCACATTCACCCCTTCTATAGATTTAGTCTGTTCGGGGGTTTGATAGTCCTCTGCGACCGACGTGGCTGTTGTGGTGCCGCGGGTGTCCCCGGTAGCCTCCTGGGTCTCTGCCGGGGGTGCCGCCAGGGTTGTTGAAGGGGTAGTTGGTGGGGGTGCCGTTGGTCGATGTTCTTCCGGGGGCGATGAAAGAGTAGTGGGTGGGTAAGAGTTGCTGTGATCGTTGTTGCTGCTATTGCCGTGGTTGTTGTCGATGCCGGCTGGGGCGACGTCTTTTATGGACACGGTGTCCTCCCTTCCGTCGGCGTGCCGGACATATGCGTATTGGGGGTTGGCGTGGAGTAGGTGTACTGGCTCCACGAGAGGGTCCGTCTTGTGGCCCCTCACATGCCTTCGCACGAGTGCCGGACCTGGGGTGGAGAGCCATGACGGCATGGATACGCCTGAGGTGGATTTCCGGGGAAAGACAAACATTCGTTCATGAGGCGTGGCATTAGTGGCCGTACACAATAGCGACCGTATCGAATGGAGCACATCCGAGAGGACTTCCTGCCAGCGGGAGATAGGGAGGCCCTTGGTCCTTAGAGCTAGAGTGACTGCTTTCCATACTGTCCCGTTCTCTCGCTCCACTTGGCCGTTACCCCGGGGGTTGTAGCTGGTGGTACGGCTCGTGGCGATCCCCTTGGACAGCATGTACTGGCGTAGCTCTTCACTCATGAAGGACGCCCCCCTATCCGTATGGATGTAGCTCGGCATACCGAACAGGCAGAACAGGCTGTTGAGGCATTTAATGACCGTGGCGCTGGTCATGTCTGGGCAGGGGAAGGCGAATGGGAACCGGGAGTATTCGTCCACAATGTTCAGGAAGTAAACATTGCGGTCGACGGACGGGAGGGGGCCCTTGAAATCTAAGCTGAGCCGCTCAAAGGGCCGTGTAGCTTTGATTAAGTGGGCTCTATCTGGGCGGTAGAACCGAGGCTTGCACTCAGCGCAAGTGCGGCAGTTCCTGGTCAGAGACCGAACTTCCTCAATCGAGTAGGGTAAGTTACGGGACTTTATGAAGAGGAACAGCCGCGTGACCCCTGGGCGGCAGAGGTCGTTGTGGAGGGTCTGTAGCCGATCCCCGGTGGCGCTGGCACACATCCCTCGTGAGAGGGCGTCAGGGGATTCGTTAAGGGCCCCTGGCCGGTAAATGATGTCGTACTCGAAGGTGGAGAGCTCGATCCGCCACCTAAGAATCTTATCATTTTTAATCTTCCCCCTCTGTTTATTATTGAACATAAACGCTACCGACCGCTGGTCGGTAATTAGGGTGAAGCGTTTGCCAGCTAGGTAGTGGCGCCAGTGGCGCACTGCCTCCACGATGGCTTGGGCCTCCTTTTCCACGGAGGAGTGTCTGATCTCGGGCCCTTGGAGGGTCCTCGAGAAGAAAGCTACGGGCCGCCCCGCCTGGTTGAGGGTGGCCGCCAAGGCGAAGTCAGACGCATCACTTTCCACTTGAAATGGAGTGTTCTCGTCCACTGCCTGTAGCGTGGCCCGCTCAATATCCTGCTTAATGCTTTTGAAGGCGGCGTGGGCCTCAGCAGAGAGCGGAAAAGAGGATGCTTTCAAGAGGGGGCGGGCTTTGTCGGAGTAGTTGGGGACCCATTGGGAATAATAAGAAAATAACCCCAGGCACCTTTTCAGGGCTTTGGGAGTGTTGGGCAGGGGCAGCTCCCGTAGGGGGCGCAATCGGTCGGGGTCTGGTCCGATTTCCCCATTCTCCACCACGCTGCCTAGTATGCAGAGGCGCGTGGTGTTGAAAACGCACTTGTCCTCGTTGTAGGTGAGGTTGAGTTTTTGTGCGGTTTCCAGGAACCTCTCGAGGTTCGAGTCGTGATCCTGCTGATTGTGGCCGCAGATGGTGACGTTGTCGAGGTAGGGGAAGGTTGCCTGCAAGTGGTGGTCATCGACCATGCGGTCCATCTCCCTCTGGAAGACCGAGACCCCATTCGTCACCCCAAAGGGGACTCTGAGGAATTGGTAGAGGCGTCCGTTCGCCTCGAAGGCGGTGTACGGGCGGTCCTCTGGTCTGATAGGGAGCTGGTGGTACGCTGACTTGAGGTCGATGGTGGAGAACACCCGGTATTGGGCGATTTGGTTCACCGTTTCTGATATGCGGGGTAGCGGGTAGGCGTCTAGTTGGGTGTACCTGTTGATCGTTTGACTATAGTCGATCACCATCCGTTTCTTCTCGCTACCCCTTACCACTACCACTTGGGTGCGCCACGGGCTGTTGCTGCGTTCAATAATGCGCTCTTTCAGAAGCCTGTCTACCTCGGTCGCGATAAACCGCCTGTCCTCCCAGCTGTACCTCCTGCTTTTGGTCGCTATTGGCCGGCAGTTAGGAGTAAGGTTCGCGAATAGCGAAGGCGGCTTTACCTTCAGGGTAGCCAGACTGCACACTGTGAGGGGCGGCTGGGACCCACCGTACTTGAGCGTGATGCTTTGGTGGTTGCACTGGAAATCCAGGCCCAAGATCACGCTCGCACATAGGTTCTTCATGATTAATACTTTAAAATTATCGTATACAGTTCCGTTAACGCCCAATTGTACCGTGCAGTAACCCAGAATGGTCGATGTCTGGGTTTTATCGGCCATAGAGATGGTACCCTGAGCAGGGACCACCTTTAGGGAGAGTTGTTGTGCCAGTTCAGGGTGGATAAAACTCTCCGTGCTTCCACTGTCAATTAAACATTTAACCCGGCACCCGTTTACCTCGATGTCCACCATTGATTTGGATAGCGGGTGCGGCCTGGTCTGGTCCACTGTGACCGATGCCACTGTAGGGCCCTGATCGATACAAGATGGCGTCCACGCTGTCTGCTCATAAGATGGTGGACCCCACGAGGTCGGGCAAGATGGCGTCCGAGATGGCCGCTCCCACGGCGCACACGCGGCGGTGGCGGGTTTTCCGGCGGTTGGTTTTCCGGCGGGGTTCCCTCTGCACACCTTCCCGAAGTGCCCCTTCTTACCGCACTTAAAGCAGGTGGTGCCTTTCGCCGGGCACAGGTTTCTGGTGTGTTTTGGCTGCCCGCAGAAGTAGCAGTTGGGTCCTTGACGCGTCGCGGCTGTCGTAGGGCTTCTGGGGGGAGAGCGGGGCCCCGCCGGTGTCAGGCTGCCGGGCGGGGAAGATGCCTTCCAAGATGGCGGCGCCCTCGGTGCACACGTGGCGGCGTGGACGGCGCGGGCTGAAGAGTAGGCGTCCGAGTTTCTCTGGGCCACATCCAGGGATCGCGCGGTGTCCGCAGCCTGTTTCAGGTCCAACCCCGTTTTTTCCAGCAGTCTTTGCCGGATGTAAGTGGAGCTGAGGCCTGTGATAAAGGCATCGCGAACAAGCTCGTCAGTGTACACTGCGGCTTTTACATCTCGGCACTTGCAGTCTTTGCCAAGCATTTTCAGGGTGCTTAGGAACTCCTCCACCGATTCCCCAGGTCGCTGTGCGCGAGTAGCGAGCAGATGCCTAGCATACACCTCATTCGTAGGCTGCTGGTAATGCGTCTTTAAGATGTCGCATGCGGCCAGGTACGTATCGGCGTCTTGGATGAGGGGGTAAACCCGGTGGCTTACCCAATTCCGCAGAATTCCGAGTCTCATCCTCGCAGCGTCCGTAGCGTCTTTGACGGCTGCAGAATTGTCCAGGAAGAATTCCATACACTCAAACCAGTGTCCGAAGCGTGCTGATGCGTCCGGAGCATGTTGATCCAAATCCAAACGTTCGGGTTTCAGGAGTTGATCCATAGTGTTGAAAAATAAGTTAATAAAATTGATGTGCCTCAATAATTCCGAGACTCGATGTTAGCGAAACAAAACAAGGCTTTTATTAACTTAGAAAGTAACACGTAAGAGAGAGAGGTATCTTCCTTCTGGAGACTGAGGCCAGACTGAGCTAGCTTACAAAAGGGGCCAGGTATGGGCGGAGCCCTACACACAGCACATTCCAGCACATTCCAATAAACAATACAATGAGGACTGGGGGAAGGGAAATGACACTGAAACCGACCACAGTCACAGGCAGTGATGAATGGAATATTTCATCACAATCTTTGAACTCAATTCCACTTTCCCGCCCGATTCCCATATCCCTTGATTCCCCATGAATCCAAAAATCTATCGATCTCAGCTTTGAATATACTCAACGACTCAGTATCTAGAGTTCTTTGTGATAGAGAATTCCAAAGATTCATAACCCTCTGAGTGAAGAAATTCCTCATCTTAGTCTTAAACGGCCGACCCCTTATCATGAGACTATGGAGGAGAAATTCGGTATCGTCCCGTTTGGGGCGCAATTATCGGCCGGGCGCAAAGTTTAGCGCCTGGCGCTCATTATCACCTCCGACTGCAAACTTGGCTTCTGTCGCCCCTAGAGGTGATTGGAGCGGTAAATCAGGCGCTACACACCTAACGCCGAGGAGCGAGGCGTTACCTCAGAGCGCTGGCGAAGCTCATGTGATGTCAGTCAGCAATGGAACACAGACATACTGGCGCCAGCCAGTTCTTAAAGGGGAGGGTCGATCTTGCTCTGCTCATTGCAACCTTGAATCTCAGCCTGGAGAGACCTGTACATCAAATCTGCTGGAAAGAACATAAAAAGGCAGGAAGCGGTTGCCTTTAAATAGCGCTCCCCCAGTCCCTTCCCGACTGCAAAACGCTCCCCTCAACCTGTCGTTGCTAGCGGCAGGCGGTAAGGCAGGGGGCGCCACTCAATATCTGGTCCGGGGCGCTACCGGGGCGTTGCACGCTCGACTGACGTCACAATCTGCGGGCGCAGGAGATCGTGGCGGTAGTGTTTAGCGCCACCGCAAAATGTCTGGTCAATTTCGCGAGCGGCGCAAACATCGCCGCGCCCGGGCGCTAGTTGCTTTGCGCCCCATTAGCGCCATCTTAGGGCACCAACGGGAGATGCAAAGCAACCAAATTTTTCCCCCTATGCCCCCTAGTTCTAGACTCTCCAGCTGGGGGAATCAATCTCTCAGCATCGATCCTGTCAATCCCCCTCAGAATCTTATGGGGGAGAAATTCAGTATCGCCCCATTTGGGGCGCAATTATTGGCCGGGTGTAAAGTTTAGCGCTTGGCGCTAATTATCGCCTCCGACTGCAAACTTGGCTTCTATCGCCCCCGGAGGTGATTGGAGCGCTAAATCAGGCGCTACACACTTCTCTTAAGGCGCTAACGCCGAGAAACGAGGCACTATCGCAGAGCGCTGGCGAAGCTCATGTGATGTCAGTCAGCAATGGAACACAGACACATTGGCGCCGGTCAGTTCTTAAAGGGGAAGGTCGATCTTGCTCTCCATCCACACCCTACTCATTGCAGCCTTGAATCTCGGCCTGGAGAGACCTGTACATCAAATCTGCTGGAAAGAACAATGGAGAGGCCCAGGGAAAGAGCTCAGAGTGCAGCCCCCATAGTCTCTTCTAAATCGATACAAGGAAGATCAAATCAAAATGAACCTGCAAAGTGCTGCTCGGTGCCCAAAACTCTTTCACACAGTGTTGAATATCTCCAGAAGTCTCTCTCTCTCTCAGAATGCGTGGAGCAAAAATGTCGCTGAAAAAAAAGGCAGGAAGCGGTCGCCTTTAAATAGCGCTCCCCCAGTCCCTTCCCGACTGCAAAACGCTCCCCTCAACCTGTCGTTGCTAGCGGCAGGAGGTAAGGCAGGGGGTGCCACTCAATATCCGGTCCAGGATGCTACATGCTCGATTGACGTCACGATCTGCAGGCGCAGGAGATCGTGGCGGTAGTGTTTAGCGCTGCTGCAAAATGTCGTCAATTTCACGAGCGGCGCAAACATCGCTGCACCCGGGCGCTAGATGCTTTGCGTCTCAATAGCGCCCTCTTAAGGCGCCAACGGGGAGCACAAACCAACCGAATTTTTCCCCCCTATATGTTTCAAATGAGATCGCCTCTCATTCTTCTAAACTCCAGTGTATAGGCCCAATCTACTCAATCTCTCCTCATAGGACAACCCTCTCATCCCAGGAATAACTCTAATACCACACTAAGCTAATCCTTGCTTTGCATAAATACTCCCTGATCCCCACAGGTTGACAAGCAAAATTCCAAAATATTCATTCCTGCATCCTCACAGGAACCACTGTCTCTTATGGACCAGTCCATAGCCATCCCTAAACCTCAAACCTCAAACCGTACTGTCAGGTCTGTCAGCCTTGGCTTGGTGGTATCATTCATGTCTCTGAGTCAGAAGGTAGTGGGTTCAAGCCTCACTCCAGTAGTCGAGTACATTAATTTCAGCTGACGCAGCAGTGCAGTACTGAGGAGGTGCCATCTTTCAGATGAGATGTTGCCCTCTCAGAGGGCTGTTAAAAGAACCCATGACGCTATTCGAAGAAGAGCAGGAGAGTTTTCCCAGTGTCCTGGACAATATTTATCACTCATCCAACATCACTATAAACAAATAATCTCATTGCTGTTTATAGACCCATGTTAGGCACAAATTGGCTGCTGCGTTTCCCTAAATTACAACAGTGGCTACACTTCAAAAGTAATTTATTGGCTGCAAAGCACTTCTTTGTTTCGTGTGGTAGTAGCAAAGCAAATCAGATGTCAATATCTAAGTCAGATATCCAGGCCGAAGCTTCCGGTGTAACAGCGTGGATATCTTGTCGGCTGCCTGTGAATTTCCTCTGAGGGCAATGTTCAATGATGGGCTCCAGGGTCTGATGAGAAGCTCCAATGCTTTAATCTTCCATCTATGGAGAAGGTGGCAGCATCCACCATGACCCGTTCTGAGGCGGTTGATGGTTGTCCACTGTTTGCGAGGAAGGTTTGATCCTTCAGGTTGTACTGTGGGGTCGTCTGTAAGGGATCCATTCCGTATGTCACAGTTCTTCCCAGCATTTCACCATCGGTCATCAAGGCTGAGGGGAAATCGCTGAAGGGCTTCGGCGACTTTGGCACACCCTGAGGTTGTGAAAGGCGCTATAGAAATGCAAGTATTTTCTTTCTATCCACCTTTTTGTGGGAATTAATGGGCTCAGCCTCAATTGTTGTTGACAGGCTATTCCACATTCCACTCCTCTGTGGGGAAGTTTATTTTTGTCTCTAAGGCCCTGAAGTTTAAACAGGTTAATATCTCCACTAGAATAGTGGAGAGAAATTACAGACAAACACATTAAATATTTGTCTGCTATTATCCCATAGCGTAATTTCAGGGCTTAAGTTACTTTTGAAACTTGCCCTTTTCAGGTAAACACTAAGGGGGAGAAATTCCCCGAGACAGCTGTTTGGGACGCTAAGTGAAAAATGTTTGGAAAGTTAGCACCAGGCGCTAACCTTTTCAAACATTTGTTAAAATCCCTCCTTTTGCTCCAAGAGGGAAGTGGAGCATTAAATCTCGCGCAAGGGGCGGGGAATGTCCTGATCCGGGGCGAGGTGCTCAGCAGCGCCATGTGTGGCCAGGCGTGGCGCTGCCGCGTTGCAGGGGCTCTTTCCTGCATTAAAGGGAAGGGCCCCAGGCTGCGAGCTCTACAAGTTTCATTGTGGATTTCTGGGCCACCAGGGAGTGGGAGTGCTGCGTGATCACTCAAGCCGAGTGCCGGGCTGAGTGATCGCAGCACAGACGCCGCGACCTGTGGCCAAAAATATGTATTTTTTTAAATCAGCATTTTTTTTGGCCAACCGCGCACCGCGCCTTTAAGTTGCGCCCCACGAGCGGCCGGCCTCAGTCTTGGCGACCCGTGCAGCAGTCGGTAACATCGCCTGGCGCTGCTGTGGGGCGCGAGTGCGAATTTTTCTCCCGGGGCACTGCGCCCGGAGATGACGTCGTGATCTCCGGGCGCAGGAGATCGGGGCGATACCCGGTAGCGCTGCCGCTAACCTCTCGCGGAATTTCGCGGGAGGCACGGTTATCGCCTCGGGGGGGGGGGGGGGGGAACCATTTGCGCCCCGTTAGTGCCACCTACCAGAGGCGCAAACGAGGGGAATTTCGCCCCCTAAGACTTAACTTTTCAACTCTGATACAACTCTTATTGAATTGGGTCTGTTCCATCCACCCAATGATACACATTCTGAGATGATACTGCCTAAGCTTAGTATAGTCGTTCAAATGTAAATATTATACTTTCTAAATCTACTGTGGAGTCCCTGTTCATTAATCTCCATTTCCTGCCTCCCAGTCTGTTTAAAAAGATCTGTTGAAAAGTTCACCAGTTATTTTAGTCTTGAGAGCTGACCAACTTGCATAATATTACAATTACAAAGTACAGGAAACTCTTTTTTATCCGGTACCGGTGGGACTGGCGTGGTGCCGGTTGATCAAAAAGTCCGGATTACAGAGAGGTATACTTACCAAGGTACGAGAGCCCCGTACACAGCCACAGGTGCAGGAGCCCCGGTTACACGGCACTTGTGCAGGAGTCCCTGTTGTACGGCCACAAGTGCAGGAACCCCGGTTACACAGCCACAGATCCAGGAACCCCGGTTACACGGCCACTAATATATAGTAAAACTTACCTGAACCTACTCCTGAATTTTGCCGGTTAAGAGAGGTTTCCGGATATTTAGGTGCCGGTTAAAAAAGTTTCCTGTATCTATCTCACCGAAACAGGCCATTCGGCAACAGGTCCATGCTGGTGTTTACGCTCCACAGGAACCTCCTCCAACTCTTCTAAATCTAACGCCATCAGCATATCCTTCTATTCCTTTCTCCCTCGTGTGTTTATCTAACTTCCCCTTAAATGCCTCTATTCGCCCCAACCACTCCCTGTGGGAGCGAGTTCCACATTCTAACCACTCTCTGGGTAAAGAAGTTTCTCCAGAATTCCCGATTGGATTTATTGGTGACTATCTTATATGTATGGCCCCTAGTTCTGGTCTCCCCCACAAGTGGAAACATCTTCTCTACATCTACCCGATCAAACCCTTTCATAATCTTAAAGACCTCTATCAGGTCACCCCTCAGTCTTCTCTTTTCTAAAGAAAAGAGCCCCAGCCTGTTCAATCGTTCCTGATAGGTATTTCCTCCCAGTTCTGGTATAATTCTAGTAAATCTTTTTTGCACCTTCCCCAGTGCCTCTATAACCTTTTTATAATATGGAGACCAGAACTGTGCACAGTACTCTAAGTGTGGTCTAGCCAAGGTTCTGTACAAGTTTAACAGAACTTCTCTGCTTTTCAATTCGATCCCTCTAGAAATTAACTCCGATGCTTTGTTTGCTTTTTTTTATGGCCTTATTAACCTGCGTCGCTACTTTTAGCGGTTATCTGGTCACTTATCTCACTGCTGTTTGTGGAATCACCAGTAACTATACTTCAAAAATACTTCATCAGCTGTGATGTCTTAGAATTTCTGGAGCCGTGTTGACTGTCATTTACTTCTGTGTTTGAGGGGTGCCCTTCTACTCCTCCTCCCGCCCCCCTATCCTCTCTCAGCTCTGTCTCGTGTCCTGCTGCTGGGACTGCTAGAACGATCCAATACTGAAGTATATAGCAGGCTGTCTGGCCAATCAATCCCAACTCATGACAGAGATTAGCGTGTAAATTTAAAGCACATGGGATTGGTGGTAAGGTACTGACTTGGATAGAGAACTGGTTGGCATACAGGAAGCAAAGAGTTGGAATAAACGGGTCTTTTTCCGAGTGGCAGGCAGTGACTAGTGGGGTACCGCAGGGATCGGTGCTAGGACCCCAGCTATTCACAATATATATCAATGATCTAGATGAGGGAACTAGATGTAATATCTCCAAGTTTGCAGACGAAACAAAGCTGGGTGGGCGTGTGTGCTGTGAGGAGGATGCCGAGAAACTCCAGTATGATTTGGACAGGTTGGGTGATTGGGCAGATGCAGTATAATGTGGATAAATGCGAGGTTATCCATTTTGGTGGCAAAAACAGGAAGGCAGATTATTATCTGAACGGCAATAGATTGGGAGAAGGAGAAGTGCAACGAGACCTGGGTGTCCTTGTGCACCAGTCGCTGAAGGTAAGCATGCAAGTGCAGCAGGTGGTTAAGAAGGCAAATGATATGTTGGCCTTCATAGCGAGAGGAATCGAGTACAGGAGCAAGGATGTCTTGCTGCAGTTGTACATGGCCTTGGTGAGACCACACCTTGAGTATTGTGTGCAGTTTTGGTTGCCTTATTTGAGGAAGGATGTTCTTGCCATGGAGGGAGTGCAGTGAAGATTCACCAGACTGATACCTTGGGATGGCAGGAATGACGTATGAGAAGAGATCGGGTTGATTGGGCTTGTATTCGCTGGAGTTTAGAAGAATGAGAGGGGATCTCATTGAAACTTATAAAATTCTAACAGGACTAGACAGACTAGATGCAGGAAGGCTGTTCCCGATGGCGGGGGAGTCCAGAACCAGGGGCCACAGTCTAAAGATAAGGGGTAAGCCATTTAGGACTGAGATGAGGAGGAATTTCTTCACCCAGAGAGTGGTGAACCTGTGGAATTCTCTGCCACAGAGGGCGGTGGAGGCCAATTCATTAAATATATTCAAGGAGTTAGATATATTTCTTAAGGCTAAAGGGATCAAGGGATATGGGGAGAAAGCAGGGACAGGCTGCTGAATTTGGATGATCAGGCATGATCTCATTAAATGGCGGAACAGGCTCGAGGGGCCGAATGGCCGACTCCTGCTCCTATCTTCTATGTTTCTATGACAGCTCCCATCTGCATGCCAAAAATCAAATGCAGCAACTCTCAGCTTCAGTGGGGAAGTGAAGAAGTGAAAACAAGGGCAGCTGGCAGAGATCAGCATGAATTGAAGGTTGGGAGGCCAGTGAGGAGGGGATTGGAAAAAGGCAGAAAGAGCTTGCATTTATATAGCGCCTTTCATGACCTCAGGATGTCCCAAACGCTTCACAGCCAATGAAGTATTTTTGAAGCGTAGTTATTGTTGATTCCACAAACAGCAGTGGGATAAGTGATCAGATAATCTGTTTTGACGGTGTTGGTTGAGGTATAAATATTGGCCAGGATAACAGGAGAACTCCCCTGCTCTTCTTTGAATAATGCCGCAGGATTTTTTATGTCCACCTGGACAGGCAGGCAGGGTCTCGGTTTAACGTCCCATCCAAACGATGGCATCTCCGACAGTGCGGAACTCCCTCAGTAATGCAATAAAGTGTAAGCATGGATAATGTGCCTGAATGTCTTTCGGATGAGACGTTAAACCGAGGCCCCGTCTGCCCTCTCAGGTGGACGCAAAAGATCCCATGGCACTATTTCGAAGAAGTAGGGGAGTTCTCCCCGGTGTCCCGGTCAATATTTATCCCTCAACCAACATCACTTAAAAAAACACAGATTGTCTGGTCATTATCACATTGCTGTTTGTTGGATCTTGCTGTGTGCAAATTGGCTGCCGCGTTTCCCACATTACAACAGTGACTGCACTTCAAATAGTACTTCATTGGCTGTAAAGCACTTTGGGGCGTCTTGAGGTTGTGAAAGGTGCTACAGAAATGCAAGTCTTCCTTTTTCTTTTTGAACCCACGGCTTTCTGACTCCGAAACAAGAGTGCTACGACAGAGCCAGGCTAACGCTTAAAGGGCATGAACAAGGATTCCAGTGACAGTGGTGTGTGGTGGGAATGGAACTGGGTAATGTTACGAGCAATGAGGGGGTTGACTTGTGAGGAAAGGTTGAGCAAGTTGGGCCTATACTCATTGGAATTTAGAAGAATGAGAGGGGATCTTATTGAAACGTATAAGATACTGAGGGGGCTGGACAGGGTAGATGCAGAGAGGATGTTTCCCCTCGTGGGGAAATCTAAAACTCGGGGGCACAGTTTCAGAATAAAGGGTCGCCCTTTTAGAACTGAGATGAGGAGGAATTTCTTCTCTCAGAGGGTCGTAAATCTGTGGAATTCTCTGCCCCAGAGAGCCGTGGAGGCTGGGTCATTAAATACATTTCAGGTGGAGATAGACAGATTTTTGCAAGATAAGGGAGTGAAGGGTTATGGGGAGCGGGCAGAGAAGTGGCTTTGAGCCCAAGATCAGCCATGATCTTATTGAATGGTGGAGCAGGCTCGAGGGGCCAAGTGGCCTATTCCTGCTCCTATTTCTTATGTTCTTAATGTTTCCTCTAATTTGTCATCTAAGTGCGCGGTCCCTTTAAATTCGCTGCATGGCCGCTCATGAGCAGTGTCGAGCGGCCTGCGCGGGACCTCCCGATTGGTGCGCGGCCTTAGGGGGAACATTGGTTACAAGTGGACTGGATATGGGGTAGGAGAATCGAGCAGAACTTGAATGGGAAACCGTGAAGGGGGTTGGGATTAAGGGCTAAAGCAGAGAGTTTATGGCAGAAGCCAAACGGGATAGTCTCGGTCTTGTCAATGTTCAGCTACAAATTCTGTGAGTCAGGTCAGCGCGGCAACAGTCATGGAATTAAGAGTAGCGGCGGAGAGGTAAAGCTGGGAATCGTCAGCTGACCACATGCTAATGAGTGGTGGCATTCAGTGGATGGTCCAGAAGCTTGGAGAGGTTGAGATGGAGCAGAAGCTGGAGAAGATAACGGGATGGAAGGCAGGCTTATATTAACAGTCGGATCACTATTAGCTTTGAGTCTTATGAGAGGGAGTAGTTTCTGATGTCGGCAAGCATTCAGCACCCAGAAGGAGCAGTCCTGTGGCCAGGAGCTGAGTCAGGAGGGGGTGAAGGGCGGTTGAAGTGAGTCTCGTGGAGGAGATGAGTCTGGTGAGGGCTGGGGTGGACATAGAGAAACTACAGTGTGTTGTGGAATTAGATAGTGGACTAAAGGTGCCAGGACGGTTGGCGGAGCTGATAGAGACTGGAGCAACTGAGCGGAAAACCTCAACTTTGCTACTTTTGTTCTTCAGAAAAGAACCCTTTTTAGCATTCTGATAAATCTCCACCGTAAAAGCTACAATACTAAGTGGAAACATCTCATTCACAGGTGTCACAACCACGTAAAACAATCCATGGAGCGATGGGGAGAGAGAGGTGGAAACTGACCTGGAATGGTACCAGGGATGAGGGACTTCAGTGATGTGGAGAGACTGGAGAAGCTGGGATTGTTCTCCTTCGAGCAGAGAAGGTTAAGAGGAGATTTAATCGAGGTGATTGAGTAGATGGAGAGAAACTGTTTCCACTGGCAGGAGGGATGGTAACGAGGACACAGGTTTAAGGTCATTGCCAAAAGAACCAAGGGGGAGATGAGGAGAATTTTTTAATGCAGCGAGTTGTTATGATCTGGAATGCGCTGCCTGAAAGAGGAGTGAAAGATTCAATAGTAACTTTCAAAAGGGAATTGGATATATACTTGAAAAGGAGAAATGTGCAGGGCTATGGGGAAAGAGCAGGGGGGAGTGGGACTAATTGAATAGCTCTTTCAAAGAGCTGGAACAGGCACGATGGGCCGAATGGCCTCCCTCTGTGCTGTATGATTCTATGACCTTTAAGCTATCCTGTCCCATTTCAATCATACGCTGTCTCCCAGTTCAATGAGACACACCTGGCCATCAGTGCAGCCTGTCCCCTGCCTTTGGCAGGAAGTTACATTTGCTGAACACCAAATAGTCTCCAGATTCATTAAACATACAACAACAACAACTTTCATTTTTACAGCGCCTTTAACATTGTAAAACGTCCCAAGGAGCTTCACAGGAACGTTATCAAACAAAATTTGACACCGAGCCACATAAGGAGCTATTCGGGCAGGTGACCAAAAGCTTGGTCAAAGACGTAGGTTTTAAGGAGCGTCTTAAAGGAGGAAAGAAAGAAAGAAGAAAGACTTGCATTTATATAGCACCTTTCACGACCACTGGACGTCTCAAAGCGCTTTACAGCCAATGAAGTACTTTTGAAGTGTAGTCACTGTTGTAATGTGGGAAACGCGGCAGCCAATTTGCACACAGCAAGCTCCCACAAACAGCAATGTGATAATGACCAGATAATCTGTTTTTGTTATGTTGGCTGAGGGATAAATATTGGCCGGGACACCGGGGAGAACTCCCCTGCAAAGAGAGGTAGAGAGGCGGAGAGGTTTAGGGAGGAAATTCCAGAGCTTAGGGCCTTGGCAGCTAAAGGCACGACCACCAATGGTGGAGCGATGATAATCAGGGACGATCAAGAGGCCAGAGTTAGAGCAGCACAGATATCTCGGGGGGTTGTGGGGCTGGGGAGATAGGAAGGGGCGAGGCCATGGAGGGATTTGAAAACAAGGAGGAGAATTTTAAAATTGAGGCGTTGCTTAACCAGAAGTCAATGCCTAGAATGGGAAACCATTTTTCTGGTAGTTACAGTATTGTCCTCCTACAATTTGAATGTTTGAGCTGGGCTGATCTTAAATTACTGCATTTTATTTCACCACGAGGGTCACTGAACTTCATGGCTTGATGTTCTGTCCATCTTATCTTGTCTGGCACTTTGACAGGGCAGGCAATTTATCCAAAGCTGCAGCTGAGTTTATAGAATCATAGAAGCACAGCACAGAAGGAGGCCATTCGGCCCATCATGCTGCTTCTTTTACAAGAGTTATCCAATTAGTCCCGCTCGCCTCGTCTACATCATTATTACCCTGAGTCAGCCAAGCTCTCATTGCTCCTGTCTCATCCTCTCCATATTTCCCCTCTCCACCACACATTTTAGTGGCTTATTGCCTGCACCAATCTGTGACCCTGCTCCACCGCTGTCTCTTGTCGTCCTCCCTCTCTCCCAAGCTCCGTTGTTAACTTCCTGTCTGCCTGTCCATATTCTGCACCAATTTTTTCTCTTACCGCTTTGTTCTTCCAGCTGCCATCCCTCTTCCCTTTGTGCCACCTCTTTCCATTTATTCCAGCCAAACAATAAAAAAAAACTGAAGTCTGTTTGCTAGTATATAAAACACAACGGCCTAGAAATTCGCTATCGCCGCGCCAGGTCTTTAGCGCCCGAAATTTAGCGCTCGCCCGGATTCCCGTAGCGCCCACCTGAAATTCAGTTGCGGCGCCCCAAGACGGAGGCGGGCGCTATTGCAGGGTTTGGCCGCCTCGCTTGGGGCGATGAAAGTCAATTTCAGGCGTCCAGCTGCCGCTGCGGCACCCGATGCGGTGTGGCAGGCTGGGGTACTGCAGGCCTCCTCCTTCTCTTAAGGAGGAGCTGCCTGCAGCCATGAGATCGCCGCTGGATTCCCCCGGCAAATGAGCCCGGCACCACGGAGAAGTGCCGGGCTCGCGGGAGTCAGACACCAATGACGCGCGGGGGTGGTGCAGGAGTCCGGGGAGGGAGGTGCGGCCAGGCGCCCGCCGGGAAAGCGGCCGCCCGCCCCTCCACCTTTATGCACCGGCCTCTCGGAGCTGCAAGGCCCCGTTTTTCAAACGCTGTTTGCGGCCGCTACGGGCGAGGCGGCCGCAACTGAATTTGGCTGTCGGCACGGAATCGCGTTGGAACCGGGGCGCTGCGCACACCGATGACGTCATTGGTGCCGGCGCAGCACTACCGGCTAACGCCGATTTTAGGGACCAACTGAATTTCGGGCACTAAAAAACTTCCGGCGCAAACCATTCTTTAGCCAATAAGTGGGCGCAAACGCGACTGAATTTCTAGGCCAACATTTTTAATAGTAAGCTAGTCGATCTCCCGTGGTGTTGCACACGGTATGACAGAGAATATGGGGGGATAAATTAGGTTGCTTTGCGCCTCGATAGCGCCCTGAGGGGTCGCTAACGGGGTGCAAAGCAACTACCGCCTGGGCAAGGCGCCGCTAATGCCTCCTGCGAAATTCAGCAGGAGGCTAGCGGCAGCCGGTAGCGCCCCGCGGCGCGGCGCCTCTGGCGATTACATCATCGCCATGCGCCGTGCCTCGGCCGCAAACTTGGCTCGCGCCCCCTGACCTACCGCCGGACCATATGTCCGACAGGGTCAGGGGGGCGTTTTTGCAGCCGGGGCGGCGATAATTAAAGGGCAGGTGCCGGGCGGCCATTTTTTTTGGGCCGCCTGCCAGCATCTGCCTCCTCTGGCCTCCTCCTGCGGGGTGTTGGCCGTGATCCGTCAGCCGGGCAATCCTCTTGAGTGCCAGGCTCTTTTGCCAGCTCCCCGCTCCCCGGTGGGCGCTGTGCTAGGCCCTTCTCCTTTAATCGGGGGAGGGAGGTCTGCAGTACCACGGCGCTACGTGCCGGCGCGAGTGGTGCTGCTGCACGTAGCACCGCGATATTCAATGGGAGCGCCCCAAGAGGGAGGGGGAGTGCTTCCAGTAGTGCCCCGCGTCCTGCTTGGGGTGCTACCACTGAATTTTGGGTGTGGGAGAACTAACTTTTTCGGGGCGTGACTCAATTTTCCCCCCATAGTCTTTTATGGTAAATATGGTAAAGATGAAGGGGTTATCAAATTGAGGTGTTTAAGATGATTAAAGGATTTGATTGGGTACATAGAAAAAAACTATTCCCTCTGGTGGGGAGTCCAGAACAAAGGGGCATAAACTTAAAATTAGAGTTAGGCCGTTCAGGGGTGATGTCGGGAAACACTTCTTCACACAAAGGGTTTTGGAAACTTGGAACTCTTCCCCCAAAAAGCTGTTGAGGCTGGGAGGTTAATTGAACATTTCAAAACTGAGATTGCTAAGATTTTTGTTAGGCAAGGGTGTTAAGGAATGAAGGTGGATAGATGGAGTTGATACAGATCATCTATGATCTAATTGAATGGCGGAACAGGCTTGAGGGGCTGAATGGCTGACGACTGTTCCTATGTTTACATTAAGAATTACAGCATATCAAGAACAATCCTATACTCCCAAAACACGCGAGAGGAACTTGCATTCCCAATCCAATGGGTCAAGAAGGATTCTGCACTCCTGATGCACCAGACCAAGAGCAGTCTGCACCCAATACAGCAGGTCAAGAGGGATACGGCACCCCCCACACAACAGGTGAGCAGGAACTCTCTCTCAGTTCAAGGCATCTGAGGAATCTTATAGTTCCAATCTGGTGGATGAGTAGGGCTCCTACGCTCCCAACAATGGATCAGATGGGATCCCGCGCTCCCAACAATGGATCAGATGGGATCCCGCGCTCCCAACAATGGATCAGATGGGATCCCGCGCTCCCAACAATGGATCAGATGGGATCCCGCGCTCCCAACAATGGATCAGATGGGATCCCGCGCTCCCAGCAATGGATCAGATGGGATCCCGCGCTCCCAGCAATGGATCAGATGGGATCCCGCGCTCCCAGCAATGGATCAGATGGGATCCCGCGCTCCCAACAATGGATCAGATGGGATCCCGCGCTCCCAGCAATGGATCAGATGGGATCCCGCGCTCCCAACAATGGATCAGATGGGATCCCGCGCTCCCAACAATGGATCAGATGGGATCCTGCGCTCCCAACAATGGATCAGATGGGATCCCGCGCTCCCAACAATGGATCAGATGGGATCCCGCGCTCCCAACAATGGATCAGATGGGATCCCGCGCTCCCAACAATGGATCAGATGGGATCCCGCGCTCCCAACAATGGATCAGATGGGATCCCGCGCTCCCAACAATGGATCAGATGGGATCCCGCGCTCCCAACAATGGATCAGATGGGATCCCGCGCTCCCAACAATGGATCAGATGGGATCCCGCGCTCCCAACAATGGATCAGATGGGATCCCGCGCTCCCAACAATGGATCAGATGGGATCCCGCGCTCCCAACAATGGATCAGATGGGATCATTCCATTCTCCCAGTTTCTCCGTCTCAGTCGCATCTGTTCTGATGACGCCACCTTCCATACCAGTGCTTCTGATATGTCTTCCTTTTTCCTCAACTGAGGATTCCCCTCTACCATAGTTGACATGGCCTTCGACCATGTCCGTTCCATTTCCACACTTCTGCCTTCACTCCTTCCCCTCCCTTCCAGAACCATGATAGGATTCCCCTTGTCCTCACCTTCCACCCCACCAAACCTCCGCATTCAAAGGATCCGCCATTTCCGCCACCTCCAACGCGATGTCACCACCAAATATATCTTTCCCTCCCCTTTCAGTATTTTGAAGGGACCGTTCCCTCCGCAACATCCTGGTCCACTCTTCAATCACCCCCAGTACCTGCTCCCCTTCCCACTGCACCTACCCATGGAAGCGCAGGAGATGCAACACCTGCCCTTCCACATTCTCCCTTCCCACCACCCAGGGTCCCAAACACTCCTTCCAGGTGAAACAGTGATTTACTTGTACTTCTTTCAATTTAGTATACTGTATTCGCCGCTCACGATGCAGTCTCCTCCACATTGGGGAGACCAAACGCAGATTGGGTGACCGCTTTGCGGAACACCTCCATTCAGTCCGCAAGTGCGACCCTGAGCTTCTGGTCGCTTGTCATTTTAATTCTCCGCCTAACGTTGACCTCTCTGTCCTCGGCCTCCGACACTGTTCTAATGAAGCTCGAGGAAGCTCGAGGAACGGCACCTCATTTTTACAGCCGTCCAGAGTTCACCAATTTCAGATCATAACCACCGCTCCCATTTTTTCGAACAGCAGCTGTTGGTAATTATTCTGCCAGTGCCATTTACACCTCCTCTAGACCCATCTTTTGTTTCTTTACTTGTCCCATTACCATCTCCTTTTGTCTTGCACCATCATCCCTTTTGTCATTTAATCTCTCCTGCCTTCCATCCTATCACAGACCTTCCCTTTTGTTCTTTCCTCCCCCCCTTTCCCTGCCTCTGCACCTGTTTAAAATCTGTTACATCTCTAACTTTTTCCAGTTCTGACAAAAGGTCTTCGACCTGAAACGTTAACCCTGTTTCTCTCTCTACAGATGCTGCCTGACCTGCTGAGTGTTTCCAGTGCTTTCTGTTTTTATATCAGCGAGGCTCCTCTGCTCCCAACAATAGATCAGATGGGACCCAAGGGCCTAGAAATTCGGTGGGCTGCGCCACCAGTTAGCGCCCAAAGAGGGCACTTAGTGGGTTTAGCGCCACTGGCCACGCCTCCCGCGAAATTTAGCGGGGTGCTAATGGCGGCGCTAGCCGTTAGCGCTGCGCTACCACCGATGATGTCATCGGTGTACGCAGCACCCCGCTACCGCCCCGATCGCAAAATTTGGTAGCGCCCCCAGCTGTAACGCCGGTCACAATTTGCGACCGGTTCAGGGGGGCCTACCTGCGGCGGTAGAGGCGCTGAGGTGCGGGGCGGCCATTTTTTTTGCTGGCCACCTGCCAGCACCTCTTCGCGCAGCCGTCCCCGGCCTCCTGAGCACCCCCCCCCCCGCGTTGTGCCGGCTGTCTCCCAAGAGCCCGGCACTTCTCCTCGGTGCCGGGCTCTTTTGCCTGCACTCGCGATCTTAGATCGCGCTGCAGCAGGCCCCTCCCCTTTAAGAAGGGGAGGAAGGCCTGCAGTACCGCAGCGCGCCGTGCCGCAGCGTGTGGCGCTGCGGCACGTTGTGCTGCGAACTTCAGTTGCAGCGCCCCAAGACGGATGTGGGGCACCTCGAGTAGCGCCGCGCTTCCGTTTGGGGCGCTCAAACTGAATTTCCGGCGGGCGCTCGCGACTCCTTCCGGGGCGGTACTTCCGGCGCCCTGGCGAGACTGGCGCCCCGTTTCTAGGCCCTTATATGTCCAGTACCATAGATCAAGAGATTTTTTTTGGAGATGGAGCAAGTTGCTTCTAACTCTGCATTCTGTGCAACTCAACTTATATTCTCACTTAAGTCACATTTCTCTTCCTTAGAAAACTTCCCACCCATCGATCCACATGCCATAATAGCAAGAATGTACAGCTTGGAATCTGCTTGTGCTCACTATGAGGAGTTCTGCTTTCCCCTTTTGTGCTTGTGGGCCTCAGTTCAGCAATGCAGGACCTCGCCACATGAAGTCTTACCACACGGTTTGTATTTAAAGTGATTGAATCACAACTAGGTTAAAAACAGTCTTGTGTGTCTGTGCCTAAAATAGATGTGCGCTCGTATATTGCTGCAACACATCATTCTTGCAAGGCTTCTTTTTTACCATTATGTTTAGACAGTGCGAGATCAGTACCACAATGTGGCCTTGAGTCGGTGCCAATCTTGGCAGCATCCTAAGGTGACATATTTTGTTACAACAACAACTTGCATTTACGTAGTCCCAAGGCGCTTCACAGGTGCATTATCAAACAAAATTTGACACAGGTGACCAAAAAAGCTTGGTCAAATAGGTAGTTTTAAGGAGCATCTTAAAGGAGAGAGAGGTGGAGAGCAATGTTCCCATTAAGCTGCATGTGCGCAGCAGTCTGGAGGTCCTGCGCAGGCCACTCACCGGCTTTACAACGGTAGTAACCGCGCATGCGCGAAAAATTGAATGGGACGTGCAGCCAAAAATAAAATTACAGGGAACGTTGATTGAGAGCTGGAGAGGTTTAGGGAGGGAATTCCAGAACTTAGGGCCTAGACAGCTGAAGGCACGGCCGCCAATGGTGGAGCAATGAAAATCCGGGTTAAACTTGTAGCTTCAATGAGAAGGTATTGACCGCTTTCCAATGTACACTTGTAAGGAAATTTCGGACTCTCCCTACCTTATAGCAGTATCGGAGCGTTGGGGACGAGACCCAACCCGGCGGGCAGCTTCCTGTAACACTCGGTGTTGGAGTCACTGCCGCTGGTCCGGCAAGTGGATCGAGTGAGGTTGCCAGGTTCTGCCGGCAGATGTATTTTGCCCTGAAGCTGTTGCAATCCTTCACGTCCCATAATCCGACGGAGTTTCCCGTGGCCAGCACCACGCAGCCACCTTTGTAACCTGTAACACAAGGCTTAGTTCATCCACTCAGCATTCCAGTGTAACACTGCAAGCCACAATGCAGGAGCTGTTGATCCTCACGCGCGCCAACCTAGCATTATGGCACTATTTAAAATAAGGGCAGATTAAAAAGAGAGGGGTGATTAAAACCTGCCTCTTTGACTAAGCATTTGGTCACCTGTCCTACTATCTCCTTTATGGCCTGCGGTCGAGCCAGATTATCTTGGAGAAACAATAGCCAATTAAATATCGGTGGATTTTCGATCACCGCAGTGTTCCAGATCAAGGAGCAAAAGACACCATCGTTCTATCTGCTTGAATTCTAAGTGAAATGGCTACCCACCCTGGAATTGTGGTCCCAAAACCCCAATCCCATTTCCACAGGCTCAAGAATTCACTCCTCCCTGTAAGGGTTACCAATTTTTTGGTTCTGTATGGGGTCTGTACGGTTTTTGGAGTGGGCTGTCCGGAAATACCTGAAGCAAAAAAACAAACCATCGAAGGCCTGATTTTGAGAACAGTATCGCATACTTCCCACGCACTCCTGGGTCTCGTGGTGTGGAGGCATTCTTTACTGGTTGAGGACTTTCCATGAATTTTCAGCAGCAGCAAAGGAAACATCAGGGCTCTGGGCTCACTCCCTTTCCTGCTTGTTTTTTTTGGCAAAAGGCAGTAACCCTGAACCTTTGGGACGCACCAAGATGGCAGCCAACTCTCGCTATCGTATGTGTTTGAGGCTTAAGTAATTGTCACGCTGACTGCACTATACACATCATTCTGTCAAATTACAATATTCACACAAACATAACTAGTTGGAGCAAGAAATTACAGCAAATTAATTGTAAATCGCTTTCAGCTGGCAGTCGGATACAGGAATGGCTAACGTACATTCTGAGGACTTTTCTGCGTCGTTGAGTGTAACGTTTTAACGTTCTTTAATAGGAAGCTGACCCGGGCTCGCTGGAATTTGCTGTAAATGGAATCACACTGCCAAAAAAAGACTCTTTTATCGCTCGAGGCAGAGTTTCCATGAACTGCAGATCGAATTAACACTTTGGCAACACCCCAGCCCACCCAATCATTCATCCAGCTATTAGAGCAGGAATGAAAGAGCACACAGAGGTGACCCCCCACCTCTCCCCTCAGTGGCTCAGCTGGTGCAGCATGTGGCGTTTCACCACACAGACCTCGAGGGTTATAACATTCTAACAGGACTGGACAGACTAGATGCAGGAAGGATGTTCCCGATGGCGGGGGAGTCCAGAACCAGGGGTCACAGTCTAAGGATAAGGGGTAAGCCATTTAGGACAGAGATTAGGAGGAATTTCTTCACCCAGAGAGTGGTGAACCTGTGGAATTCTCTACCACAGAAGGCAGTGGAGGCCAATTCATTAAATATATTCAAGAAGGAGTTCGATATATTTCTTAAGGCTAAAGGGATCAAGGGATATGGGGAGAGAGCAGGGACAGGGTACTGAATTTGGATGATCAGCCATGATCTCATTAAATGGCGGAACAGGCTCGAGGGGCCGAATGGCCTACTCCTGCTCCTATTTTCTATGTTTCTATGTAAAGGGTTTGGACCCCTGGTCCGTGCTGTACTCAGCTGGGTTAGCAGTAGGGGGCGCTGCCACAGTCTCTGGGGCCTCCAAGTGAGCGGAGCGAGGGGAATCAGCCCGTGCTCCCCGTGATCCCCAGCTGCAACGTGCGCGCGTGTGTGTGTGGGGATGTTGGGCGGCCGCAGGACTAAGCACAACTGTAACGCGCCCATCCAGAACGCTGCTTGGCTGAGCGCTGTTCAAAGGCAGCACCTCCTGATTAACTCCAGGGCGCGTGTTGTGGTTATGTTACTGGACTAGTCGTCCAGGGGCCCGCGCTAACAAGCTCAGGGTGAGCGAGCTCAAATCCCACCACGGGCAGTTTGAGAATTTGAAATCAGTTTTTAAAAATCTGGAAATAAAAAGCTGGTATCAGCGACCATGAAACTGTCGGAATGTCGTAAAAACCCAACTGGTTCACTAGTGTCCTTTAGGGAAGGAAATCTGCCGTCCTTCCGGGCCCGGTCTGGCCTATATGTGACTCCAATCCCACACCAATGTGGTTGACTCTTAAATACTCTCTGAAGTGAACCAGCCATCCACTCAGTTGTATCAAAAACTGCTACAAAGAAGAAGGCCCACCACCACCTTCTCAGGGCAACTAGGGATGGGCAATAAATGCCAGCATCGCCAGCAACGCCCACATCCCAAGAATGAACTAAAAAAAGTTCCAGGTCTCGATTTGGGACACCTACATCCAAATTCAGACCGGCCGATAAACTAAACTCTGAATGTGGATCTTGGATGCTTTCAATGATCGTTTATATTCAGCCGTGGAAATCAACGTTCTTAAAACTGAGGAAGAAAGCATCAGACCACGTAAACAAAACCACACTGGAACGGCAGCGTGGGGCGTTGCACTACTCTCACAGTGCAGTTAGATCTGCTTACTTGTCCAGATTTTTGTGTCTGTGTGCGTGTGTGTGAGATTGTGTGTGAGTGATTCTGTGTGTGTGTGTGTGAGATTGTGTGAGTGTGAGTGAGTGATTGTGTGTGTGTGTGTGAGTGATTCTGTGTGTGTGTGTGTGAATGTGTGTGTGTCTGTGTGTGCGTGTGTGATTCTGTGTGAGTGTGTCTGTGAGTGATTCTGTGTGTGTCTGTGTCTGTGTGTGTGTGAGTATGTGTGTGCGCGGATCTATCCTTGGCCCCCTCCTATTTCTCATCTACATGTTGCCCCTTGGCGACATCATCCGAAAACACAGCGTCAGTTTCCACATGTACACTGACGACACCCAGCTCTACCTCACTACCTCTTCTCTCAACCCCGCCACGGTCTCTAAATTGTCAGACTGCTTGTCCGACATCCAGTTCTGGATGAGCAAAAATTTTCTCCAATTAAATATTGGGAAGACCAAAGCCATTGTTTTCGGTCCCTGCCACAAACTCCGTTCCCTAGCCACTGACTCCATCCCTCTCCCTAACATCTGTCTGAGGCTGAACCACACTGTTCGCAACCTTGGTGTCATATTTGACCCTGAAATGAGCTTCCGACCACATATCCACAGCATAACAAAGACTGCCTACTTCCACCTCTGTAACATCGCCCGTCTCCACCCTTGCCTCAGCTCATCTGCTGCTGAAACCCTCATCCATGCCTTTGTTACCTCTAGACTTGACTATTCCATCGCACTCCTGACTGGCCTCCCACATTCTACCCTACGTAAACTTGAGGTCATCCAAAGCTCGGCTGCCCGTGTCCTAACTCGCACCAAGTCCCGTTCACCCATCACCACCGTGCTCGCTGACCTACATTGGCTCCCGGTTAAGCAGTGCCTCGATTTCAAAATTCTCATCCTTGTTTTCAAATCCCTCCGTGGCCTCGCCCCTCCCTATCTCTGTAATCTCCTTCAGCCCCACTCCCCGAGATATCTGCGCTCCTCTAATTCTGCCCTCTTGAGCATCCCTGATAATAATCGCTCAACCTTTGGTGGCCGTGTCTTCTGTTGCCTTGGCCCTAAGCTCTGGAATTCCCTGCCTAAACCTGTCCGCCTCGCTACCTCTCTTTCCTCCTTTCAGATGCTCCTTAAAACCTACCTCTTTGACCAAGCTTTTGATCACCTGCCCTAATTTATCTTTATGTGGATCGGTGTCAAATTCTTTGGCTTAAAATACTCCTGTGCAACGTCTTGGGATGTTTTACTACATTAAAGGTGCTATATGAATACAAGTTGTTGTTGTTGTGTGTGTCTGTGAGTGTGTGTGTGTGTGTGTGTGTGTGTGTGTGTGTGTCTGAGTGTGTGTGAGTGAGTGTGTGTGTGTCTGAGTGTGTGTGTGTGTGTGTGTGTGTGTGTGAGAGTGTCTGTGAGTGAGTGTGTGTGTGTGTGTGTGTGTGTGTGTGTGTGAGTGTCTGTGAGTGAGTGTGTGTGTGTGTGTCTGAGTGTGTGTGAGTGAGTGTGTGTGTGTGTGTGTGTGTGGGTCTGTGAGTGTGTGTGTCTGAGTGTGTGTGTGTCTGTGTGTGTGTGTGTACGAGTAAGTGTTTGTGTGTGTGTGTATGTCTGTGTGTGTGTGTGTATAAGTGTTTGTGTGTGTGTGTGTGTGTCTGTGTGTGTGTGTGTACGTGTAAGTGTGTGTGTGTGTGTGTGTGTATGTCTGTGTGTGTGTGCGTGTAAGTGTGTGTGTGTGAGTGTGTAAGTGTTTGTGTGTGTGTGTATGTCTGTGTGTGAGTGAGTGAGTGTAAGAGTGTGTGCTTTTAGAGAACAATGCCTCATTATTAATGAGATGCACAGCTCAGATATCCTTAAAACCTACAGCAGCTATAAAAATGAACGCCAGTGTAATTATAGTCAGGCAGCCATCCACTCACGCTGCACATTCGTCTCCTCGTCACCCCCAGTGATATCAGTTCCAGATGTGCTTCGTGTCATTGTGCAGCCAAAGCAAACAGCTGTTAGCCCAGATTCCCTGCTGCCTGTCCAGCGGCTCCTCACAGGAGACAAAAGGCACTCAATGTCTTTCTGTACTAATGTTATTCTCTTTTTCCTTACGTGGAAGGAAGATTGCTTTAGCGCACTGAGTGCAGCTAAAAGATGAAGCTGTGGCTCAGTGGGTAGCACTCCCGCCTCGGAGTGTGAAGGTTGTGGGTTCAAGTCCCACTCCAGGGACTTGAGCACAAAAATCCAGGCTGGCACCCGAGTGCAGTGCTGAGGGAATGCTGCACTGTCGGAGGTGCCAACTTTCGGATAATTAGCGCCCCCGTGGCCGATTTTCCCAAGTAGCGCCCCGTGGGGGAGGAGGGGCGCTACTGGAAGTGCCCCGTGTCTCTCTTGGGGCGCTGCGGTACGTTGCGCCGCGGTACTGCAGGCCTTCCTCCCCTTATTAAAGGGGCGGGACCTGGCGCAGTACGTCCCGGCGTCCAGCTGGGCCACCAGGGATCGGGAGTGCCGAGCTCACGGAGAGCAGCCGGCACCCTGCGGGGGGGGGGGCTTCACGGGGGCCGGAGACAGCAGCGGGGGCAGGTGCTGGCAGGTGGCCAGCAACAAAAATGGCCGCCCGCCAGCACCCCTTTAACTAGCGCCGCCCCGGCCGCAGGTAGGTCCCCCTGACCCCGGCGGACAGAGCGTCCGGTGGTAAGTCGGAAGGCGCCACCCAATATTACAGCCGGGGCACAAGCGGGGCGCTGTGCAAGGTGATGACGTCATTGTCGGAGGCGCAGCACCACGCGGCGCTAACAGTTAGCGCCGCCGCTAACCTCCCGGCGAATTTCGCGCGAGGCATTAGTGGCGCTGCGCCCAGGCACTAGTTGATTTGCACCCCATTGGTGCCTAAGAGGTCGCTAACGGGAGGCGCAAATCAACCGAATTTAGCCCCCAAATTCTTTCCTTTCCTTCTGTTCCTACACAACAGTGACTGCACTTCAAAAGGCAATCGTTGTACATGAAGAGCTTTGGGATATTTCTGAGGGATGTGATGTGACTTTATATAAATGCAAATTCTTACCTTGCATTTCCTGCCCAGAGGAAATCTTCCCCTCCCTTCCCTCTCCCCCTCCCCCTCCCTTCCCTCTCTCCCTCCCTCCCTTCCCCTCCCTCTCTCCCTTCCCTTCCCCTCCCCTCCCTCGCTCCCTTCCCCTCCCTCTCTCCCTTTCCCTCTCCCTTCCCTTCCCTCCCTATCCTCCCCTACATCCCTTTGTGCACTCCCCTTCACTCCCCTCCATCCTGTACCCTCCCTCCCACCCCACCTCTCCCCTCCCCACCCACTCTCCCTCCCCTCCTACCCTCCCCTCCCCTCCCTCCTGCACTCCCCCTCCCCTCCCCTCTCCCACATGGTCCCCGGCTCAGCCTGTTCAGTCCCATTCTCAGTTTACACACTGACTCAACTTTCTCTTGCACTTTGCTTTTGACAGCAGGGAGTCACTTTGAAAGTGTAAACTGATTGGTTTTGAAGTCTGGTCACTGTATTGTACATAAGCCAGTGTTATTCAGAATAAAACGAGGGACAGGCTAAGACCCATCACCCTCTCTTGGTCTCGTATCGAGGGGTCTATTTTTGAGGCGGACAGTGCAGGAATTTCTCAGGTGCAAACCTGACACTGAAGCCGACATTTTTTCAAACAGCATTATTTTAATAACGGCGGTAACCCGAATATCTGAAAAATCTGCGGCGGGTATTTCTTTTACGGTTTCCCCAACACTAGTGAGGTGGGTGGGGGGTGGCAGGGGTTCAGAGGCTGCGTGTATACAGCTGGATGGTCACCAGCTCCGAATCATTCCCCTAAATCTGAAGCGGTGGAGTTGAAAGCCGCCCGAGGGAGCCACAGTGAGACAATCCGCCAGCACGGGTTCCCAGGGTGCTCCCAATGAAGGCTCAGGCGCCAGCGGGAAGGTCTGAAGGGGCCATGCTGTTACCTGGCTGGTTTCGGTTCCAGTTGGTGAAGGAGACGGCGTCCCCTCCCATCCACTGGAAGACCCCCGGGTGGTTGGCGTCCTGTAGGCCTGTCCAGAAGTTGCCGGAACGACCGAGGATGAGGCTGATGATGAACGACTGCTCAAATCTAACAGGAGAAACAAAGAGTATCAGAGCGACTCACGACAGCAGCTTAAAACTGGGGAAGACACAGCTTCCGAAGGGCAGGAGATGAGAATGATGAGACGCTCAATAGCTTTTCACTTTAAATAGCAAATTTACTTTCAAATTCTAGATATGGGTATCTCAAAGCTACGATGTAGGTGGAATTTTCATCTCTATATTCTCGGCCAATTCCCCCGTCCGTTCTCTTGACCTCTGGACGGTATTCCTCAGTGAAGGACAGGTGTTGGCTAAACAGCTCTTCACAACTGTCCCAGTCTCACTCCATGATCAGACAGCAAGCTCCCCTGAACTAAGCAACAGCCCCACCGATCGGAATATCCCAGTACAGGAAACCTTTTGGTATCCGGCACTGACGGGACCGAGCTGGTGCCGTACCATCAAAACTGCCGTAGAAACCAGCGCTAATGTTAAAACATACGGAGATTTTCAGCTCCATGTGAATCAACAAATCCTGTTGCTTAGCAACAGCTTCAAAACAGTCGGCCGCAGCTTAAAAGCGTCTCTGTAGCTAAGCAACAGCTTCAGCTAGACCTTGCAGAGCCAGACTGGAAAAAAAAAGCAACGAGAAGTAAAAAAACTTATAGGAAACGGCTCCTGAATTTTGCCCGTAGATAGAGCTTTCCGGACATTTAACCTCCAGTTAAACGAAAGTTTCTTGTACCCTGCTGGAGTACCTCTTCATTAAGCACAGGGGGTCGTTTTCCAACCACCTCCCCACCCAGAAGGAACGGCGCGGCCAGGGAGGTGGGGGGGGGGGTTAAGTTGGTGGTGATGGGGGTCCCACAGTATTCCCGACACGTCTCTGCCCCCTCCCCGGCACCTTAACTTACCTGAGAACAGGCACGGGACGGCTGCCCGTTCCCACCAGGCCGGGGCCTACTTTACATCGGAAGGTTGCGTCCAATGACGCAGTTGGCGCCGCGATGGCGCTTTAGCTTCCGGATTTGAGAGGCCGCGTAGGGCCAGCCACGACAGCAGGACCAGGGTATGAGTGCCCAGGAGAGGCCAAGGTAAGTTTAAAAAAATTAATTTTCTGTGGAATCCTTGTGGACCAGGAGGAGCAGGAATTCTCCCCCAGGTCCCGCAAGGATTCCATGGGCATCCCAAGACCCTGCCTTGCCACCCCCTCCCCCCCCCAGCACCAGTATCAGTTGCTAAACACCCTCCCCAGCCCCTAACTTAATGCCGAGATCCATTCACTTGGGTCCTCGGCCTCCCGACCGATTTCTGCTCCCGCTGGCCTTGACATCACTTCAGGCGGGAGACTATCCTGCATTATTTAAATGAGTGCCGTGAGTTAAAATGGTCCAGACCTCACACTGAGCTCCCCCTAGTGTTCCCTGCTCCCACCCCACCACCCCGACCCACCCACACACACATTAAAATCAACCCCCAGGAATCTCTCACATAAACCAGCACTTTGAACACAGGCGTGTGATTATGACTATTCCAATAGTCGGTGCTGAGTAACATTTAGGTTTATAAAGGTTTACTTAAAATGAGTTTGGAGAGTCTCAAGCCAGTTCATAGTGGCTGTGGGCCCACAGCTCAAAGCATAAAAACATAGAAGATAGGAGCAGGAGTAGGCCATTCGGCCCTTCGAGCCTGCTCCGCCATTCAATGAGATCATGGCTGATCATCCAAATTCAGTACCCTGTCCCTGCCTTCTCCCCATATCCCTTGATCCCTTTAGCCTTAAGAAATATATCCAACTCTTTCTTGAATATATTTAATGAACTGGCCTCCACCGCCATCTGTGGCAGAGAATTCCACAGGTTCACCACTCTCTGGGTGAAGAAATTCCTCCTCATTTCAGTCCTAAATGGCTTACCCCTTATCCTTAGACTATGACCCCTGGTTCTGGACTCCCCGGCCATCCGAAACATCCTTCCTGCATCTAGTCTGTCCAGACCTGACAGAATTTTATAGGTTTCGATGAGATCCCCTCTCAATCTTCTAAACTCCAGTGAGTATAAGCCCAATCGACACAATCTCTCCTCATACGTCATTCCTGCCATCCCAGGTATCAGCCTGGTGAATCTTCGCTGCACTCCTTCCATGGCAAGAATGTCCTTCCTCAGGTAAGGTGACCAAAACTGCACACAATACTCAAGGTGCGGTCTCACCAAGGCCCTGTACAACTGTAGCAAGACATCCTTGTTCCTGTACTCGAACCCTCTTGCTACGAAGGCCAACATACCATTTGCCTTCTTAACCGCCTGCTGCACCTGCATGCTTACCTTCAGCGACTGGTGCACAAGGACACTCAGGTCTCTTTGCACTTCCCCTTCTCCCAATCTATTGCCATTCAAATAATAATCTGCCTTCCTGTTTTTGCCACCAAAGTGGATAACCTCACATTTATCCACATTATATTGCATTTGCCATGTTTCTGCCCAATCACCCAACCTGTCCAAATCGTACTGGAGTTTCACGACATCCTCCTCACAGCATACCCTCCCACCCAGCTTTGTGTTGTCTGCAAATTTGGAGATATTACATCCAATTCCCTTGTCCAGATCATTAATATATATTGTGAACAGCTGGGGTCCTAGGACCGATCCTTGCGGTACCCCACTAGTCACTGCCTGCCACTCGGAAAACGACCCGTTTATTCTCTGTTTTGATACTAAACTAGTAACCTCACACAGAGACCACAAGGATAGTCAATATGGGAAATAGAAGAATGCCATACTGCTGAAGTAGGGGGTGACCTTACACAGTATTTACAGCACAGAAACAGGCCATTCGACCCAACTAGTCCATGCCAGTGTTTATGCTCCACACGAGCCTCCTCCCACCTTTAATCATCTCAGCCCATCAACAGACCCTTCTTTTCCTTTCTTCCTCATGTGTTTATCTAGCTTCCCCTTAAACGCGTCTATTCGAGTCGCCGCAACACTTCTTGTGGTAGCGAGTTCCACATTCTAACCACTCTCTGGGTAAAGAAGTTTCTCCTGAATTCCCTATTGGATTTATTAGTGCCTATCTTACATTTATGGCCCCTAATTCTGGTCTCCCCTGCAAGTGGAAACATCTTCTCTGTGTCTACCATCTCAAACACTTTCATAATCTTAAAGATCTCCATCAGGTCATCCCTCAGTCTTCTATTTTCCAGAGAAAAGAGCCCCAGCCTGTTCAATCTGTGGGGTTGGGGCACAGGTGCATTGCTGGCACAGAAGAGAGAGAGCTTTACTCTGCATCTGCTGACCCACATTAGCTCCTGGTCCAGCAACGCCTCTTTTTAAAAATTCTCACCTTGCTTTCAAATCCCTCCATGGCCTCGCCCCTCCCTATCTCTGTAACCTCCTCCAGCCCTACAACCCTCCGTGAACTCTGCAGCCCTCCAATTCTGGCCTCTTGCGCATCCCCAAATTTCATCACTCCACCATTGGCGGCCGTGCCTTCAGTTGCCTCGACCCTAAGCTCTGGAATCCTCTCCGCCTCTCTACCTTTCTTTCCTACTTTAAGATGCTCCTTAAAACCTACCAGTTTGACCAAGCTTTTGGTCATCTGCCCTAATATCTCCTTATGTGACTCGGTGTCAAATTTTGTTTGATAACGCTCCTGTGAATCGCCTTGGGACGTTTTACTATGTTAAAGGCGCTATATAAATGCAAGTTGTTGCTGCACTGAACTGTACCTGGCCTGGGAGTGTTGATCCTGACACTGGACACCTGAAATGGGAGAAGTGTTTCATTTCTCTGGATTAACATCTGGAGGAGCACAAAAATTTACTGTCCTAATCCATAAAAAAAGGTCAGTTGGAATCTATTATAGTTTTGAAATGATCTCACGGCTGGGGAAAAACTTTCCAGCAAATAGATCCCAATTTTTTCGATAGCGGGCTGGTCAAAGGAGAGACCCCGTGGGCTGCAGGGAAGGAGACCTTCAGCACGGGACACTAACTAAAGAGCTCCCGTGACACTGATTCCACTGTGGCGCACACAAGAGAGGAGGGAGTGAATCAGTAGTTCACATACAGGGACAATCCCATGGGAATGCTGGTCCCGTTTAGTGTTGAGGTTCACTCAGCGCACTGAGGCCCAAGCCGCTCTTCCTCAGTTTGGCGCCGGTCTTCATTGCGGATATCGGACTCCCACCTACCTGTTCAGGATGGTCACGAGGGTCGACCTTTGACCTGTGCACTTCTTCAAGGCCTCGTCGAAGGTCACCGATTCCTCACCCACAAAATAGCAGGAAGAGCCGTGCAACTTCCAGCCCTGGCGAGGAGAGGAAATACATTCGTTAGCGAAGAGCCAAACGGACTGATACAGGGCTGTACCACTCCGAGGAGGGGTGCCCAGCATTGTCGCTAATGGATTCCATGCATGTCCTATGAACTGAAAGTTGCATCACACCAACAGAACTGCCTGAAACTGGGGTAATATTTACCCCATTGTGCGGTTTTATTTACCAGAAACAACACAAGCTGCCCGGCACATTCTCCCGACAGGGAACTCAAGATACAGGACAGCAACAGCATTTGTGCTATTCCAAAGGCAGGCTTCAACACACCAGATCACAGAAGCTGTATCCCCCCCTAATCCTGTAGTCATGTTACTAATCTATGTTACCATTCAGGTGGGCAATGTACGACCATCAATCTTCTAACTATTCTGGTAGGTTTCAATGCCCTGACATGCACATCAAGCAGCTTTGTGTCTGACAATAATCCCAAGCATCTAAAAAGTATTTCAAAGGCATGAGGGAATTTGTGGTACAATTGACTACATGCAGGAGGCAATTCTGCACTCATCCATTCCCAGCAAGGACAGGGAGCACGAGTTGGAGAATCTTTGACAGTTCCATACCGATTCCCTTCTCCATCTCAAATAGGTTCAGGTAGAGCTGCACCTTGGCACCCAGCTTATTTGGGCTCTTTGGTAACAGGCTGGAGGACACAACGGAGGACCCATCAGAGGGCATTCATACTTGTTTTCAAACCACTTGCAAAGTGTCCATTGATTTTCGTGGACAGAAAATCGTGTGGGCCACGAACCAGACTTGTTAACCTCCGTCCCCCACTCCCAATGTGCTCGCAGCACTGCACCAGGAGCACTAACTCTTAACGTTGACCCCATTCATTACTTCTGATTAAACAGGCACTGCTGCAGATGCCAGATAGGCACAGAGTGCACCGGGGGGTGGGGCGAATAGGGACAAATACATTTCTTCACGTGATTTCTGGACATGGCAATCTGATATTAGCACTGGATTAAGAAGAATGTGCTGAGCGGTACTTTCAAAGCACTTCTCCTGTAATGGGACAATTGATTAATGTTTCTGTATCTCCCACCTATGAGAAAGACACTGGCGGTAGCTTTAAACGGTGTCACAATGACCGCCCATTTTACGCCACGATTGATATTCAGTTCTATTGAAGTCAATGGAGCTGAATACCGGCCACGGTGTATAACAAGCGGCCGAGAGGACGCTACCACCCATGACGAATTTCTAGCCCACCGTCCTCCTTGTTGAGTCTTTTGATGGTGAGGCGGAGGTTGTGAAAGCCTTGGTGTGATTTGGCCATTGCTTATTGTTCTGAAGTTTCATTCGGATAATCTTTTCAGGTCGCTGCGATCCGGAGTGTTTTGTGGGATACGCTGCCATGGGGCAACCCTTCCCAGGCCTTCTGCTGGTGGCACGTTGAGCCTATGCCAGAAAGGCATCTTCTTGCTTGGTGAATTGTTCGACAAGAATTAAAATGTCCAACTTCAGAAAAGCTTGGTCCTCTTTGAGTTTTTTGCCTTTGTCTCCATTTTTCACCCTTCACTGCCAACTTAACAACGTCACAACCATTGACGTAAGTGAAGCATCTTGTTCCTGCTCACTGAGGCAGCTAATCTAATAATTTTAACCAGGCTCTGTCAAAGGGAAGATCTAGGGAGAATTCTCATACAAAGTACATCCCCGTCCTCCTCTAAGACAAGCACCCACATTATCTTCCACACACGCTCCTTTTGTGCCTTGGTTTCAGGTCTCCACTCTCCCCTGGAGCTGTGCCAGGGCAACAACAATTATTTCAATCTGAGCTGGGGAGCTGATGGAGCGATGTGAGTAACAGTAACAGGGAAAGACCACTTTAGCCCACACCTTGTGCCTCTCAATCCCATCTCTCTCCAAGAACACAGTTCAATGATTAATGAGATTATTTATACTGTACTTGTAATTTAGTTTTCCTGGCACCTTTCTCACAATTCTATTATCCTTCAAGTGGAAAAATTCTGATGACTCCATTTTTTACTACTGTACTAACTTCTTCATTTTAACTTGCGACTCCTTCCAAAATTGTCCAGACCAACTTTGTAAATCTTTTTACTGTTGTCTCCTAAAGTCGCTCACTGATAGAGGCCCGGGAGTGAATGTCCCAGTGACAGAGGCCCAGGAGTGAACGTCCCAGTGACAGAGGCCCGGGAGTGAACGTCCCAGTGACAGAGGCCCGGGAGTGAACGTCCCAGTGACAGAGGCCCGGGAGTGAACGTCCCAGTGACAGAGGCCCGGGAGTGAACGTCCGAGTGACAGAGGCCTGGGAGTGAACGTCCGAGTGACAGAGGCCCGGGAGTGAACGTCCCAGTGACAGAGGCCCGGGAGTGAATGTCCCAGTGACAGAGGCCCGGGAGTGAATGTCCCAGTGACAGAGGCCCGGGAGTGAACGTCCCAGTGACAGAGGCCCGGGAGTGAACGTCCCAGTGACAGAGGCCCGGGAGTGAACGTCCCAGTGACAGAGGCCCGGGAGTGAACGTCCCAGTGACAGAGGCCTGGGAGTGAACGTCCGAGTGACAGAGGCCCGGGAGTGAACGTCCCAGTGACAGAGGCCCGGGAGTGAACGTCCGAGTGACAGAGGCCTGGGAGTGAATGTCCCAGTGACAGAGGCCCGGGAGTGAATGTCCCAGTGACAGAGGCCCGGGAGTGAATGTCCCAGTGACAGAGGCCCGGGAGTGAACGTCCCAGTGACAGAGGCCCGGGAGTAAATGTCCCAGTGACAGAGGCCCGGGAGTGAATGTCCGAGTGACAGAGGCCCGGGAGTGAATGTCCCAGTGACAGAGGCCCGGGACTGAATGTCCCAGTGACAGAGGCCCGGGAGTGAATGTCCCAGTGAGGAGAGGCCCGGAAGTGAATGTCCCAGTGAGGAGAGGCCGGGGAGTGAATGTCCCAGTGAAGAGAGGCCCAGGAGTGAATGTCCCAGTGAGGAGAGGTCCGGGAGTGAATGTCCCAGTGAGGAGAGGCCCAGGAGTGAATGTCCCAGTGACAGAGGTCCAGGAGTGAATGTCCCAGTGAGGAGAGGCCCGGGAGTGAATGTCCCAGTGACAGAGGCCCGGGAGTGAATGTCCGAGTGAGGAGAGGCCTGGGAGTGAATGTCCCAGTGACAGAGGCCTGGGAGTGAATGTCCCAGTGACAGAGGCCCGGGAGTGAATGTCCCAGTGACAGGGGCCCAGGAGTGAATGTCCCAGTGACAGAGGCCTGGGAGTGAATGTCCCAGTGACAGAGGCCCGGGAGTGAATGTCCCAGTGACAGAGGCCCAGGAGTGAATGTCCCAGTGAGGAGAGGCCCGGGAGTGAATGTCCCAGTGAGGAGAGGCCCAGGAGTGAATGTCCCAGTGACAGAGGCCCGGGAGTGAATGTCCCAGTGAGGAGAGGCCCGGAAGTGAATGTCCGAGTGAGGAGAGGCCCGGGAGTGAATGTCCCAGTGAGGAGAGGCCCAGGAGTGAATGTCCCAGTGACAGAGGCCCAGGAGTGAATCTCTGTACACTGCAGCTGGGCTTCCTTGAGCAACTCTATGTAGATGAAACTGGTAAGTTACCACACGGGAAACTGCGGATGCAGCCTGGCATCCCACCCTTCTGTGCCGCTGTATCTTGGAACTCCCTTCAGTGTGTTACTAAAAAACTACACATTCTAAATTCACTTTCTGCCCTTGTGTCTGTTGTGACACAAAACTACTACCCTGGGCAGGAATGATTGGTTCTAAAAACTCCCCGCTGAAGTGACCACACAGCCACTCCCCTGTTAACACGCGGTGCCAGCTCGGAGCTGTGACAGCAAGAGGCTGGTGTGTCAAGGGTTCGTAAACCAGCCTTACTCCTCTGCCAGGAAAATGTGGCTCTGCGTCCCTCGGCACTCGAGGAAAGCAGCAGAAACCCGCTATCAGAATCTGACCGTGCGTGCCTTGCACCCACCCATTTGGGCACAGCGCTGAGAGGCAGCGGGCACAGAGCGCGCGCATGCAGTGGCAGTCAGCATCGTGCCCCAGGGCAAGTCTACATTACAGCACGGTCAGTGGAAAACCCTGCTCTGAATTCCACTCCCAGGGCCAGGGTATTTTTTTTTTCCTGTGAGATTTGTTTTTTCTGGATGGGCTTAGAACACACACAAGAGTGGCCTCTGTTCCAGCCATCAAGAGAGAGAGAGCACAACTTCTGAAAAAGGAGGTTGCAAGGGGGGGATGGGGAGCGTGAAGCTGTTGCCCGGCAACCACAGGGAAAAGGAAAAAAAAATAACCAGAGGCGGAGGCAAGTGTTCACCTTTTACCAGGAGTGTAGAAGCTGGGAAGAAGAATAGCAAAGTAAAATAAATTTCAGTAAGGAAAACAAAAGGAAGAACGTGCATTTATATAGCGCCTTTCATGGCCTCTGGGCGTCCCAAAGCGCCTTACAGCCAATGAAGTACTTTCGAAGTGTAGTCACTGTTGTAATGTGGGAAACGTGGCAGCCAATTTCGGCACAGCAAGCTCCCACAAACAGCAATGAGATCATGAGCAGATAATCTGTTTTAGTGACGGTGACTTAGGGGTAAATATTGGCCAGGACACCGGGGAGAACTCCCCCTGGTTCTTCTTCGAAAGAGTGGCCGTGGGATCTTCTACATCCACCTGGAATTACTGTGGATTTTAAAAATATATACGTTCTAGTCCCATTCCTGTTTTTATTCATTTAGGAGCTGACCTCGGTCTTTAGTGGCTGGTTGCCTGGCTACCAGTGGTTCCAGTGACAAAGGGGGAATCAGCTCCTGCCGCAGCCTGCCTTCCATTCAGCAGCACAATGGCCCAAACTAGGAGCTGGGGGCTCGGCGCTGGGCTGAGTGAGGCCCACCCTGGGGGGAGGAGGACTCACCGCGCGATCCTGATTCAAATCAAGAGGATAAAATGAATGACATTGATCTAACGTTCTTCACCTAAAAGTTTCTTAAGATAACACCAGGCAGGGAGTAATGGAATTCGGGAAAGAGAGAGGGATACGGGAGTAGAGTTTCTACTTTGGGCGCAATCGAGAAATAGCGTCCAAATGCGCCTGAAATTGCGCTGGTTTGGTTACACTTCAAATTTCCACTAAAATTCATTTGCATAATCACAAACGTAACATCTTCCATCGATCAGAGCAATCGGGCAGCGTAATAGAACGTAATTGTTCCTTTTTTTCCCACTTAAAAGTATCCCTTGATGTATTCAAGAGCGGTAACCTGGTGCAGCTTAATTACTACAGCTGAAAATGAGTTTATCACCAAAAATAACAGTTTCAATAAGAGTGTCCACCTGTGAGTAACCTGATTTAAAATCACTGAAAATGACTTCAAAAAAAAATCGATACTGAACCATTGTAATAGTTTCATTGGTGTACACTAGTCGGTTTCTTAGTAAATTAAATATTTTTTGCTGTGAAAAAACTCTGAATACGTGCCTCCTGGTTTCTGCACGCTTAAGAAAATGAGCGCAGTTTGAAGAGCCTTCCTGAACCAGCGGAATCGCGGAATGTCAGCCCGGGGGCGCAGCCAGTTTTGTGGGGGTGAGGCCTGATTCAGCTAAGTTGAATCCTGAACCAGTGTAGAAGATCGCAGAAAACACGAACGTAAGTGGTTTTTGTTAGATCCGTGATTCGGAGTGTACAATGTTTTTCAATAACCACACGGATGCTGTAACTTAACAATCAACAGGTATTTACTGGAGTAGGGTAGTCTCAAGACTGGGGGTACAGAGGCATGCTCAAGGCTTACATACAGGTGTGGTCACTGCCGGTACTACAGTATACAGGAGCTGTAAAAGTAGTTCCCTCTTAAAGGTACATACACTACAATTCCTCCCCTTTTAGATTAGCAGTACCCATAATATTCAAACAACAATTAACACTTTAACATGTACATTAAACAACAATAGTCCATTTATAGATTCAGTCTTTGGGGCGGCTTCCTGATCCTTTCGGGATAGCGCCTTTCCTGAGGTTCTTGTACTTGGTGCGGAGGCGATTCTGGCCCCTTTTCGTCGGTTAGTTCATCGGTTTCCACTGCTACTAGTTCGGAGGTAGATGCTACCGGTATGTCGGGTTCATCCCCAGGTACGCGAGACATGGGGTTGACTCATTCCTGTGACGCTAAGATCTGATCGATGTGGCGTCTCACAATGTTCTCCCCGACATCCACTGTGTACATTAATGGCCCCTGCCTTGTGCATATCATTCCGGGTTGCAATTTCTCTGTTCGGTAGTCACGGGCCAAGACTGGTTGTCCTACGTTGAAGCTCCTTGTCGGCTTCTCATTGATGTGCTGGAATTGTCTATCCTCAACATTTCTTCGCACATTTGGTCTGAGCAAGTCCAGACGAGATCTCAACCTTTGGTTAAAGAACATCATGGCCGGGGTCTGGTTGGTAACTGCATGTGTCGCGTTTCGGTAGGCTAATAAGAAATTGTCCACCTTATGCTGTAGTGGAATTTCATTGTCGCACATGGCCTTTATCGCCTTCTTAAAGGTTTGTACGAACCTCTCAGCCAATCCATTTGTGGCTTGATGATACGGGGCGGATGTGTAATGCTCATAAATTTTCGAAACTCTTCGGACACAAACTGTGGTCCATTATCAGAGCAAATCTGCTCTGGCAAGCCGTTCCTGGCAAATATGGTCCATAGGACTGCAATCGTTTTCTCTGTAGTGGTTGAGGACATTTATATCACCTCAGGCCATTTCGAATGAGCATCCACTGCTATTAAGAACACTGAGTCCATGAATGGACCAGCGAAATCAATATGCACCCGTTGCCATGGAGAGGAGGGCCACTCCCATGGGTGTAGAGGGGCATGTGGCGGTGCATTTTGGACCTTCTGGCATCCTGAGCAGCTCTTGGTTAGGTCTTCGATTTGTTGATTGATTCCCGGCCACCACACATAAGCCCTAGCAAGGCTTTTCATTTTCACTCCCCCCAGATGACCTTCATGAAGCTCATTTAGCACTCTCTCCCTTAACTTGGGTGGAATCACCACTCTGGATCCACACATCACTGTCCCCTGGCATACTGACAGCTGTTCTCTTCTGGATGAGAATGCTGGCAACAGTGAGTCGCCATGTGTTGGCCATCCCCTCACCGTCAAATCATATACCCGAGACAGCGTCGGATCATTGCGGGTCTCCTTCTCTATATCCGCGTTCATTACTGGCAATCGTTCAATTATTGACGAATAAAATATCTCGATAGGGTCCACTGCTGGTGCTTCCTCCACAGTAGGCAGTGGCAGGCGCGATAGCCCATCAGCGTTTCCATGCTGTTTCGTGCCTTTATATTCTATTTCATATTGATTCACCCCTAGAAACAGGGACCATCTTTGTAACCGTTGTGCAGTCATCACTGGAACGCCCTTCTTAGGATTAAAGATGGAGACAAGTGGTTGGTGGTCAGTCAGCAAGGTGAACTTCTGCCCATGCAGATAGTGGTTGAATTTTTTTACTCCCCATACTAGGCTGAGGGCCTCCCTGTCAATCTGGGCGTAGTTGTGCTTGGCTGAGGTTAGTGACCGAGACGCAAAGGCTACTGGCCTCTCCAACCTGTCTGGGAATTTGTGCGACAGCACCACTCCAATACCATAGGGTGATGCATCACATGCCAAACGAATTGGTAGTGCTGGGTTGAAATGGGCCAACAGATCTTTTGATGTGATCAATTCTTTACACTTCAGGAAAGCTCGTCTACGTTCATCATTCCACTTCCATGGTACCCCTGTTTGCAGTAGGGTGTTCAGTGGGTGTAATGCCGTGGACAAATTTGGTAAGAACTTATGGTAGTAGTTTACCAGCCCGAGGAACGACCTCAGTTGTGACACATTTTCTGGTGCTGGAGCCTTGACTACTGCCTCAATCTTTTCAGGGGACTTATGTAACCCCTCTTGATCGATGACGTGGCCACAATATGAGATCTGCTTCTGGAAAAACTCGCACTTGTGGCGATTAGCTCGTAGCCTATATTCCTTTAATCTGGTGAGCACCTTCTCCAAGTTGGCGAGGTGATCACTGTAATTTTCGCCCATGACCAGGATGTCGTCCAAATAACACTGGGTCCCTGGAATCCCTTGCAGGACTTGATCCATCGCCCTTTGCCAAATAGCCGGAGCCGATGCTACCCCGAACACCAGCCGGTTGTATTGATAGAGACCTTTATGAGTGTTGATCGTAAGGTATTGTTTCGAGGCTTCTTCTACCTCCATTTGCAAGTACGCCTGGGCTAGATCAATTTTGGTGAAGCGTTTACCTCCGGATAGCGAGGCGAAAATATCCTCAATTCGTGGAAGCGGATATTGTACCATGTGAAGGACTGGGTTCACTGTCACCTTAAAATCCCCACAGATGCGGACCTTCTTTGGTTCCCCAGGCGTATTACTCAACGACCTCTTCATTACAGGAACGGTGGGTGTAGCCCACTCGCTCCAGTCTACTTTGGACAGTACTCCTGAACGTTCCAACCCTTCCAGCTCTGCTTCGACAGCTGGTCTGATCGCATAAGGCACTGGTCTGGCCTTAAGAAACTTTGGGCTTGCATTTTCCTCTATTTTAATCGTTGCTGTTATGCCTTTTAGTGTTCCGAGTCCCTCCTGGAACACTTCTTTTGCGTCAGTTAGTATTTTTGACAGTCGTCCAGGTGTGACGTCGTCATCCTTTTTGGCCTCAACCTTCAGTGCCTGTATGGAATGCCAGTCTAATTGTATCTTCCGGATCCATTCACGTCCTAGCAGTGGTGGTCCTCCATCTGGCAATACATATGTGTCCATTTTAGGTATTTCCTGGCCTTTGTATATCACTTTCACCCTTATTTTTCCTTTGGGGTAGACTTTTTGCCCCGTGTACATCTTCAAGACAATCTCTGTAGCTTTCAAGGGTATATGTGAAAATAGCCGCTTGTAGTCCCTTTGGTTTATGACTGTTAGGGCTGATCCTGTGTCCAATTCCATTTTCACTTGGACTCCGTCTATCTTGAGTGTAACCCAGATAGTCTGGTGATCCTCCATTTTGGTTACCTTATGTAGTTTCAGACAACCCAGCTCCTTGCTTCCGGAGTCTGTGTCACTTTTCTGTTCGTCTGAACTACTGTCCATCACCTTGTGTACCTTTTTGTACTTCTTCTGTGGAGATTTCTTGCTGTTGGTTTTCTTCCCAGACCTGCAGACTCTTGCTATGTGTCCTGCTTTTCCACACTGTCTGCACACTTGGTCCTTGAACCAACAATCCTTCTGGTCATGTGTTGTTCTGCCACAGCGGTAGCACTTCCCTGTTCCATAGAACATTTCATTGGTGCCATATTCTTGCGGTCTCCGTTGTATCTCTGCAGCGCCCCTTGCGGCTGCTTCGTGTGATACTGCCATACTGAAAGCCTTGTCCAGCGTAAGATCCTTTTCCGATAGAAGCCGTTTCTGGGTTCCTTCACTTTGCAGCCCACACACAAACTTGTCCCTTAACGTACCTGCTAGTCCCACTCCAAACTGGCAGTGTTTCAATAGCTTGCGCAGTTCCGTTAAGTACTCAGCATTGCTTTCGTCTTTGTGTTGGTTCCTTTTATGGAACTTAAATTGTTCTGCTATCAGCAGCGGTGTGGGGTTTAAGTGGTCCTGTAGGATTTCTACTATGCTTTCGAAATTCTTGTTCACAGGCTTCTCTGGGGTTATTAGGTTTCGCAGTAACCCATAAGTTTTTGCACCCATGGAATTTAACAAAACCAGTGCTTTCCTAGCATCTGGCACTTCATTCGCCCTGCAGTACACCTCAATATGTTCCACATATGTCGCCCAATCTTCGACTTCATTGTCGAACGTAGAGATACTGCCACTCTTCGGCATCCCTGGGTGTGATTTAACTGTCAAAAATGGCGTCTCCCGCACTTTCCCTTCTTCTCCGCTGGCACAAAATGGCGTCTCCCGCGCTTTCCTTTCTTCCCGCGCTCGCCCTTCTTCTCCGCTGCGGCTTCTAAAAATGGCGCCTCCCGCACTCTTCCTTCTTCTCCGCGGCTCAATGGCGTCTCCCGGGCTCTCCCTTCTTCTCCCCGCGGACACTGTTCAGCCCTTGAGCCCTGGCTGTGCTCTGCGCGTTTTTTTTTCTGTGCACCTTTCCCGTTTCCGCCACTCGGTCCTGAACCCGGCTGCTGCTTTACCCTCTCTCTCTCCGTTTTGTTTTTCCTCGACGCCGCTCGGTTTTCAACCCCCGGCTGCGCCTTGTGTGCCTCACCCTCTATCTTACCCCATCGACGGTGCTCGGCTTTTTCTCCGCCGTCGGTCAGCTCCAGCCGCCACTGTCCGGGAAGGGTCTGCGCTGTACCTGTCGTCAGTCTGTTGCTGATCGTCGTGGCTGGGGAACCAAGCCCGGCTCTCCACAGCCTCCCCTGCGATGTTCACTCTCTGTCGGACGACTGGGCGGTTGCTCGTGGTCGACGCCCGTGTTTCTGGCCTCGACTTTCTTCCACCGCCCTCCCGGAGCGAATCCTCGAAGGGAAATGCAGAATTGCAGGTAGATTCGAATCAACACTCGTCGCCACTGTTAGGTCCGTGATTCGGAGAGTATGATGTTTTTCAATAACCACACGGATGCTGTAACTTAACAATCAACAGGTATTTACTGGAGTAGGGTAGTCTCAAGACTGGGGGTACAGAGGCATGCTCAAGGCTTATATACAGGTGTGGTCACTGCCGGTCCTACAGTATACAGGAGCTGTAAAAGTAGTTCCCTCTTAAAGGTACATACACTACACAGAATCTTTTGCTCTCAATCGGTCAATTCCACTCGGATTGTGCTGCTATAACTAATGGAAGCACAACCCCATTGTCAAAAAGACAGGGAGGTGAAGCAGCTTCGGAGGCGAGTTCCAGACCGGGGCGGGGGGGGCGGGTGGTATTGCTGCTGTAAGATCAGTCTGTGTGGGGCAGAGGGGTCAGGGAACAAGGGGAACAAGGGGGATTTACCTCGGAGGGAGTCGTATAGGGGCTTCATGAGGGCTGCAGCTCTGGGGATAAACCTGTTGTAGAAGTTCACCATCCCGAGGAACTCCTGGAGGCCCTTGATGGTTGTGGGGCGGGGGAATTGCTGGACGGCCTGCACCTTGTTGGGCAGGGGGACGGCCCCAGCAGGGGTGATGTGGTGGCCGAGAAAATCGATCTCGGTTAGGCCGAATTGGCACTTCGCCGGGCTGGGGATGAGCCCGTGTTGGGCTAGGCGCCCGAGCAGGGTGCAAAGGTGTTCGAGGTGTTCCTGTTTGGAGGAGCTGGCCACGAGAATGTCGTCTAGATAGACGAATAGGAAGTTCAGGTCCCGGAGGACTGAGTCCCTAAGGCGCTGGAAAGCCTGGGCTGCATTCTTGAGGCCGAAGGGCATCCTCAGGAACTCGAACAGGCCGAATGGGGTGATGACGGCCGTTTTGGGGATGTCCGCGGGGTGTACGGGGACTTGGTGGTAACCGCGCACCAGGTCGACCTTGGAAAAGACGGTTCGTCCGGCCAGTCAGGCCGAGAAGTCCTGGATGTGTGGCACTGGGTATCGGTCGGGGGTGGTGGCGTCGTTGAGGCGTCGTTGAGTCCCCGCAAGGGCGCCAGCCTCCGCCGGGCTTGGGGGCGATGTGGGGGGGCGAGGCCCAAGGGCTGCTGGAGCGGCGGATGATGCCGAGTTGTTCCATGGTGGTGAACTCGGCCCACGCGATTTCCAGCTTGGCCGGGTTGAGTCTGCGGGCGTGGGCAGAAACTGGGGGGCCGGTGGTGGGGATATAGTGCTCCACACCATGTTTGGCGGCTTTGGCCGAAAAGGTCGGGTTAGTGAGGGCGGGAAACTCGGCTAGGAGTGCCGAGTAGTCGCTCGTGGCTCTGGCGAGGCAGTAGGTCGTCAGGCCGGCCGAACGGGCCGGGGTGAATGCGCCGGGGATGGGGGCCATAGTGTTGATGTCGACGAGGCGGTGCCTCGGAATGTCGACAAGGAGGCCGTGGGCGCGTAGGAAGTCGGCGCCGATGAGTGGGCAGAGGACCTTGGCTGTGAGGAACTCCCAGCGGTAGCGGCGGCCCGCGAGGTCGAGCGTGACCATGCGGGTGCCATATGTGCGGATGTCAGAGCCATTGGCTGCGGCCAGCGTGATACCCCGTGTGCCGCGTTGGATTTCGAGGGCGGGGGTGATGCTGTGCTGGGCCCCTGTGTCACACAGAAATCGGCGGTTGGTTCTGTCGTCGGTGACGTACAGTAGAGGCCCCTTTTGCCCCGCGGCCATCGCGGGGGCCGGTGCGGGGGGGGGGTTTGAAAGTACACGGTGGCATGCAGCGTTGGGCCCTAGTGCCGAAACGGGTGTGGTAGTAGCAGTGACCCGGAGTGGTAGGGCGGTCGGGCCTAGTGGGCTGGGAAGACCGCGTGGTCGTTGCCGTGAGGTCGGGCGCGACGTCGCGAGCGGACTGTGCAGAGAGCAGCCGGTCGGCCTTTTCGGCTATGTCATTCAGGTCTGTGGAGCCAGACTCCACAATGAGCGGGCGGATGCTGGCGGGGAGCTGCCGAATGAAAAGCGTGCGAAAGAGGGCGCCGGTGTTCTTGTCGTCCGAGAGGGACAGCATGTGGGAAAGCAGATCCGAGGGTGAAGCGTCACCAAGGCCGGGGAGGTCAAGGAGTTGGCAGTTGCGCTGGTAAGAGGACGTTTGAAATTTTTTAAGGAGCGCAGCCTTCAGATGTTCGTACTTGCCTTCCGGTGGTGGATCCTGCAGTGCTGCCCAAACCTTGGGGACTGTGGCATAGGTGAGAGAGGAGACGAGGTAGTCGTACTTTGTGGTGTCGACTGTAATGTGTTTCAGCCGGATTCTGGACTCAGCTTGAACAAACCAGGCTTCGGCCAGGTTCTCCCAAAAGTCCGGTAGTTTAACCGTGGCTGCGTTTGTATCCGCCATGCTAGCTTAGGATTCGTCCTGAGCGTCGGGGTCACCAGTGTTGAGATACCGCGGCAAACGTGGGAGTCGAGACCAGAGCTAGTAAAACACAACTGCTTTTATTCTACCTCATGGCAAAGAGAGACTGGAAAAGCCCGCGCATCCACTTAAATACTCCCCAGACAGGAAGTGCTCCCGGCAGCCTGTCCCTGCGGGAAACAAGTTGCTGGATGAAAGGGCCCCCGGCTGGGGGCATCTGCTTAAACTGTCCGTGCCGCCGTGAGCGGATTATGTCCAGTGGTGGCGTGTCGCCACAGGCAGCTAATTTAAGTCAGGCCACTGGTGCCAATATACATCCTCTATCATGTAGATAGCTTCACTCACCTCCTGACCTATTATACCGTTTCTCTCTCAGCATGTGGGTGTCAGAGGAACTCACTTCTGCAAACGGAAAACTCTCCACTCAAACGTTTTCTTTACGCAAAACCACTTACTCAACTCACTCTGCTTGCCACCAGGGCTACTGCTAGTCCTCTAGGACACTTTATTTAAAGGGACAAGGCAGCCTTCACCTCCCATCATCATGGCGGCATGCATGACCTCTGGAGGAAGTCTCGATGACACTCAGGCCTGAAAGACTGTCTTCTCTCCCTCCGAAGGAAACAATGGGCTGGATTTTGTGGATGGAGGGGAGTTGGAGGCGGGACTGCTGCTTGTCGTGTCAATGCCCCGCCTCCATCCTCGCCTGACCATTCAGAGGGATTTTCCCCTGATTGAGTTTGTTAAGCCCGCCCGGCGGGCTCAGCAGGCCAATTAGGGAAGAAGTCACTGACAGATCACGTCAACGTCAGACGCGCTATCTGTCGAGACTTCTTGAAAGAAGAAATGACAGCGTTTGACAGCTCTGTGAAGCTGTTAAACACTGACATTCTCTTTAGCTTGATGAGTCTTTGTGGTGAGGACTCAACAAACATTGAAAATAAGTAAATTTCAGATGTCTGATGGATCGGAGGGTCCATCAGCCATTACCTGAAATTGACAAGGTGAATGTCCGCTCTCCTGATCCACCGCGGCTAAAGGCTATAGAAGGAAAAAAAGGTAAGTGAACACTTTTTTAAACCAATCACTCACCTTGCATACTTACCACTCCACACCTGCACCCATCACTCACCGCTACAACTTACTTCCAGGTGCCTCCGACCACCGCAGACCTCCTTCACGTCTCCTCCAACCCGGCGGGGTTCTCCGAGGTTGGGAAGCCTTCACCTGTGAAGGTAAAATGGCACTAGTCCTTTTTTCTGCCTGTTAACTACCTGTTAACAGGCAGTTAAAAGGATTAAAAGCCTTTCCCGCCTCCAGGAGACGGGACCCGAAACCGCACATCTTCCCGCCTCCTGGCAAGTGGGCACGGAGGCTGGATGGGGGCGGGTTTGCCATCCGCCCCCACTTTCTCCGATTTTACGGGCTGTCCCGCCTCCATGCCCGCCTCCTCGGGGCTTGGAAAATCCAGCCCAGTGACTTAGAACCAGTGCCATTAAAAGACAACTGGGGAGGACCACCATCACTGGAAACCCTAAGTCCGCAGAAAGAGGAGGCGGTAGATTCAATGGGCAGTCAGGACAGTCAGTAGGAGAGGGCAAGGTTGGAGGCACACTGGCAAGAGAAGGTTGGTAAATGCTGGGCAAGGCTCATCATGTGTAGTTTCAGCTTCCTGTTTTTGCTTAAAGTATTGTTGTGCCCTTACGCTCGCCCGCTATATCTTCAAGGGTAAATGACGCTGTGTGCTCAGCTAAACAAGCCCTTTCACATCATATTTTTTTTAATTCGTTCCGGGATGTGAGCGTCGCTGGCAAGGTCAGCATTTATTGCCCATCTCTAGTTGCCCTCGAGAAGGTGGTGGTGAGCCATCTTCTTGAACCGCTGCAGTCCGTGTGGTGAAGGTACTCCCACAGTGCTGTTAGGGAGGGAGTTCCAGGATTTTGGCCCAGCGACGATGAAGGAACGGCCGATATACTTCTAAGTCAGGATGGTGTGGGACTCGGAGGGGAACTTGGGGGTGGCCTTATAAATAGCACAGCGATTAACAGCAAGCTGTGTTGTAGCTTAACTATCACATTTAACTTAAAAGGACTCAAAATCTGCATTAATTACAATGGAATAATTTGTGCAGATGCAGGGGAGTACAGCCAAGGTGCAGGTGTCATGCTGTTGGGCATCTCCGCATTGGCAGTGCACTACATTTTGGATTTATAGGTTATTAGTGAAATAGCAATGAGGAGCTCTATAATTCCAAGAAACTGGATTAAACAATGAGCAATACCTAAGGGTGGGCTTCCAGGACAGAAATAAAAGGAAAGAAAGAAACAAGAGAAGAAAAGAAAAGAAAAGACTTCCATTGATAGCACCTTTCACGACCTCAGGGTGTCCCAAAGCACCTTACAGCGTAATGTACGAAATGTGGCAACCAATTCGCACACAGTTAGGTCTCATAAATAGTAATGTGATAATGACCAGATAATCTGTTTTAGGTGTTGATTGAGGGATAAATATTGGCCAGGACACCGGGGAGAACTCCCCAATATTGGCCCCAGGACACTGGGGAGAACTCCCCAATATTGGCCCCAGGACACCGGGGAGAACTCCCCAATATTGGCCCCAGGACACCGGGGAGAACTCCCCAATATTGGCCAGGACACCCCAATATTGGCCAGGACACCGGGGAGAACTCCCCAATATTGGCCCCAGGACACCGGAGAGAACTCCCCAATATTGGCCCCAGGACACCGGGGAGAACTCCCCAATATTGGCCCCAGGACACCGGGGAGAACTCCCCAATATTGGCCCCAGGACACCGGGGAGAACTCCCCAATATTGGCCCCAGGACACCGGGGAGAACTCCCCAATATTGGCCCCAGGACACCGGGGAGAACGCCCCAATATTGGCCCCAGGACACCGGGGAGAACTCCCCAATATTGGCCCCAGGACACCGGGGAGAACTCCCCAATATTGGCCAGGACACCAGGGAGAACTCCCCAATATTGGCCAGGACACCGGGAGAACGCCCCAATATTGGCCCCAGGACACCGGGGAGAACTCCCCAATATTGGCCAGGACACCGGGGAGAACTCCCCAATATTGGCCCCAGGGCACCGGGGAGAACTCCCCAATATTGGCCCCAGGACACCGGGGAGAACTCCCCAATATTGGCCAGGACACCAGGGAGAACTCCCCAATATTGGCCCCAGGGCACCGGGGAGAACTCCCCAATATTGGCCCCAGGACACCGGGGAGAACTCCCCAATATTGGCCAGGACACCAGGGAGAACTCCCCAATATTGGCCAGGACACCGGGGAGAACTCCCCAATATTGGCCAGGACACCGGGGAGAACTCCCCAATATTGGCCCCAGGGCACCGGGGAGAACTCCCCAATATTGGCCCCAGGACACCGGGGAGAACTCCCCAATATTGGCCAGGACACCGGGGAGAACTCCCCAATATTGGCCCCAGGACACCGGGGAGAACTCCCCAATATTGGCCAGGACACTGGGGAGAACTCCCCAATATTGGCCCCAGGACACCGGGGAGAACTTCCCAATATTGGCCAGGACACTGGGGAGAACTCCCCAATATTGGCCCCAGGACACCGGGGAGAACTCCCCATCTCTTCGTCGAATAGTGCCATGGGATCTTTTACACCCATCTGAGAGGGCAAACGGGGCCTCAGTTTAACATCTCAACCGAAAGACGGCATCTCCGACAGTGCAGCGCTCCCTCAGTACTGCACTGGGAGTGTCAGCCAAAATTATGTGTTCAAGTCTTTGGAGTGGGACTTGAACCCACAACCTTCTGATTCAGAGGCGAGAGTGCTACCCACTGAGCCAAGGCTGACAAAATCCCGTGGTCTAGTTAAATAGCAAGTGCTTATAATATCACCCGGGATTGGCTTATAGCATATCTTGGGCTTGACTGTGGTGGAATTGAATCAAAATCAATGGTGATACAACCCTAAAGCTGAGGTTAATTCATCATTAGCCGTGCGTATTAATTCCCACAACAAATTATCCTTCTGCGAGTTGAACAAATGGGGTCACAGTATTTTTGCAAGAGCTATGCAGGCGTTGACAAATCAATGAGAAAGAACAGAGAGTCAACAATACTCTGGCGCAATAGCTCCAAAAATTTGCCACTTGACCCTTAACCTCCAATTGGAATACCCTTTGCCAATTCACTTGCTTCATTTGAAAGAGTTTCAGCAGTTGCTCGCCCAACAACAGGTTAGAGTGGGACAGGTGATAATCACAGACTACTGCACTGGTCTCCTATCTACTTGGCTGGCAGAGGAGGAACGATGGTTCAACATGGGGGGATATGGGGCACAGAGGAAACACAATAGAACCCTGAAGGGTTTTACTTATTCAGCAGAAGTTGAAGTGGCAGGGACAGATTTTGCTGCACTATCTTGGATGTGATTTTAACTTAATCCGCCAGCTGGGAAACTGAGGGGATCCGATGCAACGCTGGTTTTACATCCTGCTCTTCAACAGAGAGTAATATTGGGCGCAAAGTTCCCTCTAAGCTGCACTTTGTTGTGCGCGTCCTGCTTACTTCAGTGCACGGGCCCTTTGAACTTCCACGCACGCGCGGTGTTTCCGACGGGAAAAGCTTGCGAACGGCCGGCGCGGGACCCTGCAGATCACCAAGCGGCCGTGCATGCGCACAGCTTAGAGGGAACACGGATTGGGGCGGGGTGTAAAACTGGCGTTCCACCCGATCCCGTGGGTTTGAGTTCGATTAAAATTTCCCCCATTCGGTCCCAAAGATTTTCATTTAATAAAGACCATTCTTGAGGTATGACTGAGAAATACCAGGAATGATCCGTTTGTTCCTGTGCCAAGTACACAATAGGGTAAGAGACTGTTTTTTGCTTCTTCTCTTCAATTCATCGGGGTGTCCAGGATCTGGCGAAGCAGTTGACTATTGCTCAATTAAAATAGTTTGGGAATTTAAAAAAAATGATGTCTAATTCTGAACACTCAGCTTGCACTCAGAACTTGCTGAGTACAGCAAGTCGTTCCTGGCACAGTGTGCTTGTTAAAGAAACAAAGGAAATGCGCGCTGCCAGCAAGGTTCGAGGCCCAGAAAGAGCTGGACTGTTCAATTCATGGTTTTTAACCCAACGCATGGTGAGCGATGGCTTCATAGAGGACACTGCCGAGTGCAATCATTCGTCTTGTAGAGCTTCATTTTCACTCCAAATGGGCTGAACTCATCCTGGGCAACTGAAAACTCATAAGATGGGCAACTGAAAACAGACGACATCCCTTGTTTTTTTTTTACTCCAGTGAGAATGGAAAGTTCATTTAATTCTCAATGGAAAGGAATTGAGTGCAAAGCACTGGGTTGAACATAAGAACATAAGAAGTAGGAGCAGGAGTAGGCCACACGGCCCCTCGGGCCTGCTCCGCCATTCAATAGGATCATGGCTGATCCGAACCTAGACTCACGTCCACTTCCCTGCCCGCTCCCCATAACCCTTAATTCCCTTATCAGCTAGGATACCATTCACAAGCTTGTTAAAGAAATAAAGCGAGAACTCCAATTTATCGAGCGCCTTTCACGACCTCCGGACGTCCCAAAGCGCTTTACAGCGAATGTACTTTTGAAGTGTAGTCACCGTTGTCATGGAAGAGGAGTAATGTGGAAGTCCTAGCAAGCCAACAGAGAAAGCTCTGAAAGTTTGCTTCTCTCCCCGGAATGATTTACTTCTCACAGGTGTAGACCAACAGCAACAACAATTTACATTTATATAGCGCCTTTAACATAGTAAAACGTCCCAAGGCGCTTCATAGGAGCATTTTCAAACTATTTTTAAGGAGCGTCTTAAAGGAGAGGTAGAGAGTCGGAGAGGGTTAGGGAGGGAATTCCAGAGCTTATGGCCTAGGCGGCTGAAGACACAGCCGCCAATGGTGGGGGCAAAGAAAATCGGGGATGCACAAGAGGCCAGAATTGGAGGAGCGCAGAGATCTCGGAGGGTTGTAGGGCTGGAGGAGGTTACAGAGTTAGCGAGGGGCGAAGCCATGGAGGTATTTGAAAACAAGGACGAGAATTTTAAAATTGAGAGAAGGGCAGGGATGGACTGGCAGCCCCTGAGAAAAGATACATCATAACAAGACCTCCTGAAGCACAACCTGATTCCAAACTCATGGGCCCATCAATGAAACAGAGGATACTTCAGGAGTGCGAACAGGTAATCGAGTCACTTGCCTCTTTGCAGAGGATAATGTACTCTGCCCCAGAGCTGCCTCACGGACTCTATAGCAGGGCCACCAAAGTCAGAGCTACCACTGGTGGAAACAGTGTAAGTAAAGAGGCTATCAGCCCTGTGCTTCCTACCTCTTTGTCCAAGCTTTTGGTCCCCTGTTCTAATATCTCCTTATGTGGCTCGGTGTCAAATTCTGTCTGATAACATCCTGTGAACTGCCTTGGGATGTTTTACGACGTTAAAGGCACTGTGTAAATGCAAATTCTTGTTACTGTTGAGCAGAATGGTCAACTGAGTGTGAAACAGATCCACGTCGGAGGCCACCTTCATGAAACATGTTCACCAGGAATCTTATTGAGGTCGTCCAAACTAATTTCTTTAAGCCTCAGATACAGGAAAATTTCGATTTACCGGCACCTAAATAACCGGAAATCTCGGTTAACCGGCAAAATTCAGGAGTAGGTTCAGGTAGCTTTTTTTACTTTTTTTACTCCATTTGTTGCTGTGCAAGGGTGTGGCTGCAGCTGTTGCTAAGCTACAGAGACGCTTGCAACTTGTGCCCATTGTTCTGAAGCTGGGTTTGTTGCTTTATACGGCGCTCTCAGCTCCATATCTTTTCCTATAGCTTTCGGTTATCCGGAATTTTTGATGAACCGGCACCACGTCGGTCCCATCCGTGCCGGATAAAAAAAAGTTTCCTGTACATCAACCTCTCTGCTGAAACTGAGTTTCAACCCAGGTTGAGGAGCTGAAAGCTTGATGTTTCTCAGCCCCTCTATCAGTGGCCGATGACACCTTCACCCTGTGCTTCCAGGCTCAATTTGAACGCAGATACCAAAAGTTTTCTAATCATTGTATTATTCACTCCGTTAAGGCAGATAAAGCCTTGCTCCTTTGGCAGTATCGGTTTCTACGGTACGGGTTTGGAATAGAGAAAAGCACTGGGCTTGGATATGGATAGAATAACCTGAAACTGAGAGAAAGGGGAGCCCAAAAGGCTTGATCTTTGCATTGCCCTTTAACTGAAGTGGTGTAGCAGGCGTGGTGGCACAGCACGTTTGTGTACCAATGTATGAACTGTTCAGATGCAGCTTTCGTCCCTTGCAGCCCCAAGTTCCTGATCTTGGGTAGGGCAGCACAGCCAAATGCCAAGCAGAGGTCAAGAGCTTCCCAACAAGGTAAAGATCAAGGCTGCTCTTGCACAGCACCCAGCTGCCCGTGTAGAGCAGCACTGGCAGAAGAATGGGCGCAGGCTGCCTGTAAACCAAGTGGGCCTGAGGGGGATCAGAGAGCAAAGGTGGAAAAATGAATAGCAAATTAAAAGGGGAACTAGTTGTATGTCAATGGCCCAGAAATTTGGGTCGGGGGCTTCCCGCGGGTGTAAGCCCCTGACCTGTACTTACCTTGCGCGCCGGCCGTTGAGCTGTGGGCCCGCGTGGGATTCCGATCCTGGGCCTGCTCCAAATGCCGGCACGCGGTGCTTGCGTATCCCAGGGACGCAGTTAGTTCGAAGCGTCCCCTGGGATCACGTGGGCCATGGAGAGCCAATGGTAGCAGGGAATGCCCAAAAACTTATAAATACTACGGGCCCCAAAACATCACTAAATCTTCAAATAAATTTTTTTTTAAATCACATTTTTTAAATAAACTATAAATTACATGAAATAACTATTTTAAACAATAATTTAAATTTTTGAAAAAAATAATTTTATTTTCTAACGGGGCTAAAAATAAACTTACCTTGCTTTAAAGTATTTAAAAATAATAAACCTGTGGGAAAAATGTTTTAATTTTAATTAATTCACCACTTACCTTGTAAAAAGCAGGCCTTACGCCTGCTTTTTATATGTGTAACTTCTGGAGACTTACCCTCCCAGGAAAACCTGCAAAAAAAACCGAAGTTCAATACGCACACGCAGCCTCCCCCGTGCACACGTTCGATCTCTGAACCCCTTCGTTCAGGGGAACGGAAGTGCCGGTTTCCCGCGCATGCGCAGTGCATGCAGGAAACCGGCACTTCCATTGGGCTTACGGGTGAGTACCCCGTGCGTACTCACCCGTGGAGACCCGAATTTCTGGGCCATTATGGTGAGGAAAATGTCTGATTGTAGCAAAATCCAAAAAATTGCACAACTTCTTCCTTGTTTCGAACAAGTCTTGTTAGCCTATTACGTCTTTCAGATGAGACGTTAAACCGAGGCCCCGTCTGCTCTCTCAGGTGGATGTAATAGATCCCAAGGCACTATTTCGAAGAAGAGCAGGGGAGTTATCCCCGGTGTCCTGGCCAATATTTATCCCTCAACCAACATAACAAAAACAGATTATCTGGTCATCATCACATTGCTGTTTGTGGGAGCTTGCTGTGTGCAAATTGGCTGCCGCGTTTCCTACATTACAACAGTGCCTCCACTTCAAATAGTACTTCATTGGCTGTAAAGCGCTTTGAGACGTCCGGTGGTCGTGAAAGGCGCTATAGCAATGCAAGTCTTTCTTTCTTCTTTTTTCTATCACAAAAGCCCAAGCCGACAGCCATTTGAGGGACGCCTCCTCCTAGCAGCTGATACCAACGTGGCCTGACAGCAGCCAAGCTCAACTTTGGAGCGTGCGCCTCATTGACCAAAGTGGCTTTTCCAACATCTGGCCAGAGGCAGGTGGCTACTCGGAGTCTAAAGCGGTGGGGGAGGGGCAGCGAGAGGTGCTGCAAATGAACTAATAATATTCAGGGACGTGAGAGTAAATATTCATTGAAAGTAAAAAAAAAAAAAAACGGCCAGGGTGCCTGCTCCAAGTCCCATGGCCCCTGCTGGAGAGTCCACGCATGGACATCGAGTGAGGACGTCGAGTGAGGACGTCAATCGCGGACAGGATGGAGCTCAGTCTCCAGATCCCTACTGGTTAAATAGTCTGGCAGCACACATTGGATGGGACTGTGGCAAGAGACAGCACTTTTAATGAGGGGGCAGGGAGAGAAGAGGAGATAAAACTGGGGAAAACAAACTGAAGCCATTGAATGTCAAGCTGCAGCTAATGGATATCCCAGGCTTCACTGCTTACAATTGGCTCCATTCTAGAGGAAGAACCAGCTTCCCGCCAGTCCATTTTAAAATTGGGAAAATTAAACGTTGAACATCCCACTCCCCAGATATGTCTGTCAGTATCTTCAACAGTAGGGACTCAATCCCAATGCCAGCATTTGTTAGACAGAGCTTTCATCCCAGGCCCCACTATGGTGTCAGGCTACCAGCTGGGCTGCAGGCCCAAAGAAAACCGCACAGAAGTGTTGAAAGCCAAACGTCACCAGAGCAAGAAACAGCTCTCAACCAAAAATACATCTCGTTTCAAAAACCTGAAACTTGGCAGATGTGTTACACTCGCACTGTGGGCCGTGTTACACTCGCACTGTGGGCCGTGTTACACTCGCACTGTGAGCCGTGTTACACTCGCACTGTGGGCCGTGTTACACTCGCACTGTGGGCCGTGTTACACTCGCACTGTGGGCCGTGTTACACTCGCACTGTGAGCCGTGTTACACTCGCACTGTGAGCCGTGTTACACTCGCACTGTGAGCCGTGTTACACTCGCACTGTGGGCCGTGTTACACTCGCACCGTGAGCCGTGTTACACTCGCACTGTGGGCCGTGTTACACTCGCACCGTGGGCCGTGTTACACTCGCACCGTGAGCCATGTTACACTCGCACCGTGAGCCATGTTACACTCGCACCGTGAGCCATGTTACACTCGCACTGTGAGCCGTGTTACACTCGCACCGTGAGCCGTGTTACACTCGCACTGTGAGCCGTGTTACACTCGCACCGTGAGCCGTGTTACACTCGCACTGTGAGCCGTGTTACACTCGCACTGTGAGCCGTGTTACACTCGCACTGTGAGCCGTGTTACACTCGCACTGTGGGCCGTGTTACACTCGCACTGTGGGCCGTGTTACACTCGCACTGTGAGCCGTGTTACACTCGCACTGTGAGCCGTGTTACACTCGCACCGTGGGCCGTGTTACACTCGCACCGTGAGCCGTGTTACACTCGCACTGTGAGCCGTGTTACACTCGCACTGTGAGCCGTGTTACACTCGCACCGTGGGCCGTGTTACACTCGCACTGTGAGCCGTGTTACACTCGCACCGTGAGCCGTGTTACACTCGCACTGTGAGCCGTGTTACATTCGCACTGTGGGCCGTGTTACACTCGCACAGTGAGCCGTGTTACACTCGCACCGTGAGCCGTGTTACACTCGCACCGTGAGCCGTGTTACACTCGCACCGTGAGCCGTGTTACACTCGCACCGTGAGCCGTGTTACACTCGCACCGTGAGCCGTGTTACACTCGCACCGTGAGCCGTGTTACACTCGCACTGTGGGCCGTGTTACACTCGCACTGTGGGCCGTGTCACACTCGCACTGTGAGCCGTGTTACACTCGCACTGTGAGCCGTGTTACACTCGCACTGTGAGCCGTGTTACACTCGCACTGTGGGCCATGTTACACTCGCTCTGTGGGCCATGTTACACTCGCACCGTGAGCGTGTTACACTCGCACCGTGGGCCGTGTTACACTCGCACCGTGAGCGTGTTACACTCGCACCGTGGGCTGTGTTACACTCGCACCGTGAGCCGTGTTACACTCGCACTGTGAGCCGTGTTACACTCGCACCGTGGGCCGTGTTACACTCGCACCGTGAGCCGTGTTACACTCGCACCGTGAGCCGTGTTACACTCGCACCGTGAGCCGTGTTACACTCGCACCGTGAGCCGTGTTACACTCGCACCGTGGGCCGTGTTACACTCGCACCGTGAGCCGTGTTACACTCGCACCGTGAGCCGTGTTACACTCGCACCGTGAGCCGTGTTACACTCGCACTGTGAGCCGTGTTACACTCGCACCGTGAGCCGTGTTACACTCGCACCGTGAGCCGTGTTACACTCGCACCGTGGGCCGTGTTACACTCGCACTGTGGGCCGTGTTACACTCGCACCGTGAGCCGTGTTACACTCGCACTGTGGGCCGTGTTACACTCGCACCGTGAGCCGTGTTACACTCGCACCGTGGGCCGTGTTACACTCGCACTGTGGGCCGTGTTACACTCGCACTGTGGGCCGTGTTACACTCGCAGTGTGGGCCGTGTTACACTCGCACCGTGAGCCGTGTTACACTCGCACCGTGAGCCGTGTTACACTCGCACCGTGAGCCATGTTACACTCGCACCGTGAGCCGTGTTACACTCGCACCGTGAGCCGTGTTACACTCGCACTGTGGGCCGTGTTACACTCGCACTGTGGGCCGTGTTACACTCGCACTGTGGGCCGTGTTACACTCGCACTGTGAGCCGTGTTACACTCGCACTGTGAGCCGTGTTACACTCGCACTGTGAGCCGTGTTACACTCGCACTGTGAGTCGTGTTACACTCGCACTGTGAGCCGTGTTACACTCGCACTGTGAGCCGTGTTACACTCGCACTGTGAGCCGTGTTACACTCGCACTGTGAGCCGTGTTACACTCGCACTGTGAGCCGTGTTACACTCGCACTGTGAGCCGTGTTACACTCGCACTGTGAGCCGTGTTACACTCGCACTGTGGGCCGTGTTACACTCGCACTGTGAGCCGTGTTACACTCGCACTGTGAGCTGTGTTACACTCACACTGTGAGCCGTGTTACACTCCCACTCTGTGTTACAGAATGCCCAAGCATGGCAGCTACTGGTTCTGAACAAGACCGATTCCACAATCCCAGCAGGGAGCAGTTCCCACAGAGAGAGCATCGCGAGAACTCCCAGGAGTGGAGCTCGGGACTTTCCATCCATCTTTTTCAAACAGCGAGCACGCTGCTTCCTGTCTTATCCAAGCGCAGCTAATGCTGGGAGCGCTGGAATGTGGAATCACCCCGGCATAGCCTTGGAAGGTCATAACATTGAGGAAACCTCACCAGGTTCTGCAGCCTCTGCCAGCAGTCAGTTACACAGGGCACTGACACTGCCCTGCAATGGGCACTTGACATCCTGACTCAATGAAGGGAAGAACTTGCATTTCTATAGCACCTTACACGACCTCAGGACTTTACACACAATGAAGTACTTTCGAAGTGTAGTCTCTGTCGTAATGTAGGAATTAGGACAGCTAATTTGCGCACAGCAAGCTTCCACAAACAGCAATGAGATGACCAGATAATCTGTTTTATTCTGATGTTGGTTGAGGGATTAATATTGGCCAGGAGACTGGGACAATTCCACAGCTCTTCTTTGAATAGTGTCATCAGATCTTTTACGTTGACCTGAAAGGGCAGACGGTGCCTCGGTTTAACGTCTCATCCAAAAGATGGCACCTCCGACAGTGCAACACTCCCTCAGTACTGCACTGGAGTGTCAGCCTGGATTTTGTGCTCCTGTCCTAGGAGTGGGGCCTGAACCCACGACTTCCTCACTCAGCAGAGGTGAGAGGGCTACTCCTGGAGCCACGGCTAACAATGGGCCAACTCCCTTCGTGTCAACTTGTGCTATCCAACAGCTGGAGATTGCAGGCTGCGACTTTGTGGGAGGCTAATGTGTCTCGGGAGGGGGAGAGACAGTCTAGAAAATACAGCTGCAGTACAAACTGAGAACTCCTCGTGGGGAATGAAGCATCAGGAACCGGTTTACAGGGCGATTCTGCGGTCCGGCACGGCAACAGATCTCAGGCTGTACACCTGCCACTGCTGGCGATTCTCTGCCTGTCTGTGTCAGTCCCCACCAGGGACCGGGGATTGTCGACTCACTCTCCACGTTTCCTCTTTTACATCACCAACTGGGGTCAGAATCCTGTGCTCAGGAAATGGCAAATCAAATAGTCCTAAACTTGCATGGACACTATTTAAAATAGTTTCAATTCCAGAAATCGTCTTGGTTTCCCCCCCCAGCACCTGGTTTCCCCACCCCCATAGTTGGTTTGCCCTGTCCAGTGTCCATTTTCTTTTAAAAGGATCATGTACGCTGTGTCGCTTCAATTATGTACAAACCGAGGTCCCCAACGCCAGTCAAGGACATCGAGATAAAAGGCTAGAAATGACTGTGTGCTATTAGTGTACGAGCACTCAATGGGAGGTAATTCTGACCTTGGGCGATAGTGTAAAACAGGCGATATCGGATCAACTGCCCGCGATACATCCCTCCCCATTTTCATTTCCACAAAAGCAATCAGGAGAGACGTATCGCGGGCAGCTGAGCCGATATCGCTCGTTTTACACTATCGCCCAATGTCACAATTACCCCCATTGTGTCTTTTGTCTGCTATTTAATGGACGTGTTTATTCACAACACTAACAGCTCTGATTGGTCCTCTTGGATGACTAGTCCTGATTGCTGATTGGTCCCCTTGGAGGACAAGACACACCCAGCAGTTTCTCTGGAATGTGTAATTCGATTCTCCCTGCCTACATAATCAATTACTTTGCAAAGTGTAATTCAAGCCATTCTGACTGCTGACTCCAGACAGCTCACTTGGAACAGACAGGGCTCACTCTCGTGGGTTAAGACCTGCCCCCTCCACCCCCCGCCCAAGTTCCTGACCGCCCCCCCCCCCCACCCTGACAAAGATTCTGGTTTCTGACCTCCTCCCACCAAGTTTCTTACATTATCCCCCCGCCCAAGTGCCTGACCTTCCCCCCCAACCCGGCCCAAGTTCCTGACCTCCTCCCCCGCCCGAGTTCCTGACCTCTCCCCGCCCAAGTTCCTCACCTTCTTCTCCCCCCCATGGATTCATGACCTTCTCCCCCCAACATGTCCCTGACCTCCCCCCACACCCCACCATAGATGGGTCTTTGTGTGTGGGTCACAGATTGTTAACAGGTTTATTGGGTATGAAGTGAATAGTGACAGTGTTGTGACTTCCGGATTTCGTCCAGTCCAATGATGTCACTTGCCACACACGCACCGAGCTTTCCGAGAAATCAACCAGGTCTAGGGGGAGAAGAGGGAGAACGTGGTGCGGGTGTAAAGGGGGTGGGGTTGGAAGAACGTGATCCGTTTTACCATCTCAATCATGTTCTCGCTCTCATTCTCTCCCCCCCGTTTAGACCTGGATCACGTTCTTCCCCATCCCCATTGTGCCCTCCGTGCTCTTTACCCCCTCCCGAGTTCCTGATCTCCTCTCCCTCCCGCCCCCTCCTAATTCCCGCTCTCGCCCCACTCTTCTCCTCCGATTCCCTCTCTCTCTCCCCCACTCCAATTCCCTCCCTCCGATTCTCTTTCTCTCCCCTTTCGATCCTCTCTTTTCCCCCCCCCCGCCCGGCCAGCACAGATCCAGTGACAGGCCCTCTCCCAAGGAGCTGAACAAAGCATGGCCCACGCTGCACTGCAGCCGCAACTGTGGGGTATTGCGCACGTGCGCACGGCCTCTTTGACAGCGCGCATGTGCATAAGGGGCGGGTCCAACCGCGCACATGCACAGAAGGACTCAAAGATGTTTGTGCAGATAATGGCCCAGAAATTCGGGTCTCCACAGGTGAGTACGCACGGGGTACTTGTGGTGTATGTAACCTGTACCACCTTAAGAGAACTACCTTAAGAAGATGGACTACTTTCTCTTGCTACTGTATATTGTAGTACCGGTGGTGACCACACCGGTATATAAGCTCTGTGTAGTAATTTGTAAAGCAGTTCAGCCCTGACCTTCAAGTAGTAAAGACCCGTTTAAGTTTTTCCTGTTGTCTGTGTCCAGTTATTTAAAATAAGTATATCTGGAACACACAGACTCAACAGTGGCGACGAGTCGATCTTACCCAGCGGCAATTGCATCCAAGGCAGCTTCGTCCCCAGAACGGGCGTCGAGAAGAGGCATCCGCCCTCATCATCCTGCTGAGCACCGCATTCGCACGGGAGGCATCGAGAACCCGGGTTGGAATTGCTGACCACGAAGTCCACCATCAGCGACAGACAGTGATCATCCTTCTTCCACGGCGGTGGATAAGCCGATCTAGCGACACGGGCAGAAAGTCGGCCGCGTTGTCAGTGGAGAAGGGGGGCGAGACCGGAGGAAAAAGGGCGGAGAACTCGACCGCAGCCGGTGTAAAGGGCCGGGCTGCAATCGGAATAGACGCGCAGCAAGAAAGGAAGCGCTAATACCCACGAGGACAGCGGGGAGTAAAAGCAGCAGCGTCGGGGGGAAATTAAGGACCGCTGGGAGGCGAGAACGGCAACAGCGCGGTAATCGCCATTGTAGCCAGCGGGGGAAGAAGCCAAGCGCGGGAAGCCGCCATTTTAGTCGGCGCAGGAAGCCGCCAAGCGCGGGAAGCCGCCATTTTGGAAAAAATAAATAAATTAATTAAATAAAATACTTAAAGAAACTTACAAGGATGCCTAAAAACGGTAACATCACTGCTTTTGATAGCGATGTCGAAGATTGGGCCACTTATGTGGAGCGTATTGAAGTTTATTGTACAGCAAATGAGATACCGGCTGAAAAGAAAGCACTAACCCTATTAAACTCGATGGGTGCGAAGACGTACGGGTTATTAAGGCACCTTGTAACACCAGATAAACCGGCGGATAAGACTTTCACGAATATTGTTACTATCCTGCAAGAGCATTTAAACCCCACGCCGCTGCTGATAGCGGAACGATTTAAATTTTATAGAAGAACGCAGCTGAAAGAGGAAAGCAACGCTGAATTCTTAATTGAACTGCGCAAGCTATCAAAGTACTGTCAGTTTGGTACAGGACTAGCAGATGCTCTGAGAGATAAGTTCGTGTGTGGACTATTAAAAGAAGGAACTCAGAAGCGACTGCTAGAGGAAAAGGACCTTACGCTAGATAAAGCTGTCACCATTGCAGCATCGCACGAGGCGGCAGCACGAGGCACCGCGGAAATGCAGCTAAGGCCATCGGAACTCAGCACCAATCAAATGGCATTGGGTGCAGTAAAGTGCTATCGTTGCGGAAGGACAACGCACGATCAGAACCAGTGCTGGTTCAAAGATCAAGAATGCAGAAAATGTGGCAGACTCGGTCACATAGCGAAAGTATGCCGGTCAGGAAAGAAGACCAGCAACAAAAAGTCACCACAGAAGAAGTACAAAAAAGTACACAAGGTGACAGAGAACAGTTCGGATGAACAGAAGACGGATTCAGACTCCAGCAGTAAGGAACTGGGTTGTCTAAGAATACATAATGTGGGTAACACAGCAGACCACCAAACTATTTGGGTTACACTCCAGATAGCAGGAGTCCAAGTGAAGATGGAATTGGACACGGGATCGGCATTGACGGTCATGAATAAGCAAGATTACAAAAGGTTATTCTCACACATTCCCCTAAGGGATACGGAGATTGTATTGAAAACATACACGGGGCAAAGAGTGTACCCCATCGGAAAGATAAAAGTAAAGGTGGTCCACAAGGGTAAAGAAAGCAAAGGAATGGACTTGTATGTGTTACCTGAGGGAGGTCCACCACTACTGGGACGGGAATGGATCAGGAGAATAAATATGGACTGGCATTCCTTAAAAGCACTAACTGTAGATTCCGGTAAAAAGGACGATGTCAAACCTAAACGACTGTCCAGAATATTGGACGATGCTAAGGGAGGTGTTCCAACAGGGACTGGGAACACTGAAAGGAATTACGGCAAACATCAAGGTTGAAGAACATGCAAACCCGAAATTTTTCAAAGCCAGACCGGTACCTTATGCGATACGACCTGCTGTGGAAGCTGAGCTGGAAGGGCTAGAACGTTCAGGAGTACTGTCAAAGGTGGACTGGAGTGAATGGGCCACGCCCATTGTTCCCGTCATGAAGCGTTCATTGAGCAACAAGCCGGGGGAACCGGGGAAGGTTCGCATCTGTGGCGATTTCAAGATCACTGTTAATCCGGTTCTTCACACGGTGCAATATCCGCTTCCGCGGATTGAGGATATCTTCGCTTCGTTGTCTGGCGGGAAACACTTCACCAAGATAGACCTGGCGCAGGCGTACTTACAGATGGAAGTTGATGAAGCGTCACGCCAGTATCTCACGATCAACACGCATAAGGGCTTATATCGGTATAATAGACTGGTTTTTGGAGTGGCATCGGCTCCAGCGATTTGGCAAAGGGCCATGGAACAGGTATTACAGGGAATTCCTGACACACAATGCTATCTGGATGACATTCTTATTACAGGAGGTGATGATGAGGAACACCTTGCTAATTTGGAACAGGTGCTCACCAGATTGAAAGAGTATGGACTTCGAGTTAATCGCCAGAAATGTGAGTTCTTTCAGAAGCGAATCTCGTACTGTGGTCACGTCATTGACCAGGAGGGGCTTCACAAGTCACCTGACAAGATCGAAGCTGTTGTGAAGGCTCCCGCTCCGGAAAATGTATCCCAGTTGAGGTCGTTCCTAGGGTTGATTAACTATTACCATAAGTTTCTGCCAAATTTATCCACGGTGCTACACCCGCTGAACGCTCTTTTACAAAAGGGAGTGCCATGGAAGTGGAGCGAGGACTGTAAGCGGACTTTTCACAAAAGCAAGGCATTGATCACCTCTAAGGAAGTGTTGGCTCACTTTAACCCAACGCTGCCTATTCGTTTAGCTTGTGATGCTTCTCCATATGGTATTGGGGCAGTGCTATCACATAAGTTGCCAAATGGCTTGGAAAGGCCAGTCGCGTTCGCATCCAGATCATTGACCTCCGCTGAGCACAACTATGCTCAGATAGATAGGGAGGCTCTCAGCCTCGCGTGGGGAGTAAAAAAATTTAATCATTACCTGCAAGGCCAAAAGTTTACGCTGCTGACAGACCACCAGCCGTTGGTTTCCATTTTTAACCCTAAGAAGGGTGTTTCGGTGATGACAGCGCAGAGGCTCCAGAGATGGTCCCTTTTCCTAGGGGCACATCAATATGAGATCGAATTCAAAGGTACAAAGCAACATGGTAATGCTGATGGGCTGTCGCGCCTGCCACTACCTACAGCGGAAGAGGCACCGACAGTTGACCCTGTTGAGTTATTTCACTCGACCATCATCGAATGTTTGCCAGTCACCAATGCGAGTATTGAGAGAGAGACCAGGAACGACCCGACACTGTCTCGGGTCTACGAATTGACAGTGAAGGGATGGCCAGCACATGGCGAACCACTGTTACCGGCATTCTCAGCCAGACGAGAACAGCTGTCCGTTTGTCAAGGAACATTGATGTATGGAACAAGGGTGATTATTCCTCCTAAATTAAGGGAGAGAGTTCTAAAGAAACTGCATGAAGGTCATCTGGGGGGAGTCAAGATGAAAAGCCTTGCTAGGGCTTATGTGTGGTGGCCAGGTATCGACAAACAAATAGAGGATCTGACTAAAAGCTGCTCAGGGTGCCAAAAAGTTCAAAATGCACCTCCAATTGCACCGCTGCATCCATGGGAATGGCCTTCAACCCCATGGCAGCATGTACATATCGACTTTGCAGGTCCATTCATGGATTCCATGTTTTTGATAGCGGTAGACGCACATTCTAAATGGCCAGAAGTGATTAAGATGGCGACCACGACCTCGGAAAAGACGATCGCAGTTCTAAGAACCATATTTGCAAGAAATGGATTGCCAGAACAGATATGTTCAGGCAACGGACTGCAGTTCGTGTCAGAAGAATTCCAGAGATTCATGAAGAAGAATGGGGTGAAACACTATACATCTGCCCCATATCATCCGGCTACAAATGGGTTGGCCGAGAGATTTGTGCAAACGTTCAAAAAGGCGATAAAGGCCATGAGCGAAGACCATATTCCACTACAACACAAGGTGGACAATTTCCTAATGGCATATCGAAACGCCACACATGCAGTGACAAATCAAAGTCCTGCCATGATGTTTTATAACAGGAGGTTGCGATCCAGGTTGGATTTGTTAAAACCAAATGTGCGTAGGGAAGTCGAAAACAAACAGTTCCAGCATGTAAATAACAAGACCACTCGGAGTTTCGAAATAGGACAACCAGTGTTAGCCCGGGACTATAAGAATGAGAAATGGCAATCTGGAACAATTCGTGCCAGACAAGGACCCCTGATGTACACGGTAGAGATTGGTGAAAACGTAATACGACGTCATGCTGACCAACTTGTAGAATCGAGAACAAGGGTCGAACCCATGGCTACGGCAGAGACACCAGTGGAAGAAATTATTGAACCTGTAGCATCTACCTCAAACGCGAACGTACATGAGGATGTTCAATCCATAAGAGATCAATTAGAGGAGTCACCCCAGCAACCAGAATCAGAGACCCCTGAAAGGTGTTATCCAACTCGGATCAGGAGGCCTCCTCAGAGACTGAATCTTTGAACAGTTGCATGAAAGTTGTATATATGTTATCCATGTTATGTTTAAATTGGGGTGTACACTGTTAAGCTAAAAAGGGAGGAATTGTGGTGTATGTAACCTGTACCACCTTAAGAGAACTACCTTAAGAAGATGGACTACTTTCTTTTGCTACTGTATATTGTAGTACCGGTGGTGACCACACCGGTATATAAGCTCTGTGTAGTAATTTGTAAAGCAGTTCAGCCCTGACCTTCAAGTAGTAAAGACCTGTTTAAGTTTTTCCTGTTGTCTGTGTCCAGTTATTTAAAATAAGTATATCTGGAACACACAGACTCAACAGTACTCACCCGTAGGCCCAATGGAAGTGCCGGTTTCCTGCATGCACTGCGCATGCGCGGGAAACTGGCACTTCCGTTCCCCTGAAAGCAGGGGTTCAGAGGTCGAACGCGTGCGCGGGAGGGGCAGCGCGTGCGCATCGAACTTTGTTTTTTTTTTACAGGTTTTCCCGGGAACGTAAGCCTGCAGAATTTAGAAATGTAAAAAGCAGGCGTAAGACCTGCTTTTTACAAGGTAAGTGGTGAATTAATTAAAATTAAAACATTTTTTCCGCAGGTTTATTATTTTTAAATACTTTAAAGCAAGGTAAGTTTATTTTTAGCCCCATTAGAAAATTTAAAAAAAAATTCAAAAATTTAAATTATTGTTTAAAATAGTTATTTCATTTAATTTATAGTTTATTTAAAAAATATGATTTAAAAAAAATGTATTTGAAGATTTAGTGATGTTTTGTAAGAAGAAAGGGCCCGTAGTATTTCTAAGTTTGACAGCGCTTCCTGTCAGACTTATGAATGGAGCATTCCCTGCTACCATTGGCTCTCCATGGCCCACGTGATCCCAGGGGACGCTTTGAACTAACTGCGCCCCTGGGATACGCAAGCACTGAGCGCCAGCAGCTGGACCAGGCCCCGGATCAGAATTCCACGCGGGCCCACAGCTCAACGGCCGGCACATTAGGTAAGTGCAGATCGGGGGCTTGCACCCGCGGGAAGCCCCCGACCCAAATTTCTGGGCCAATCACTTTTCTAAATCATTTAATGGAGGCATCCCCCAGCTCACCTGAAACAGGCTAATGTCTACGCAGCATACAAAGGACTATCACATGATCTCACTACACACTTTGGCTGCGATTTTACTAATGGAGGCGGCTTGAGTGCGGGTCCGCTGCTCGGAGGCTTTCCGACCCGCTCCTGGCAGCCGCCTCCCAGAACTTACAAATTTGCCTTGATTGGCCTCGTTACGGCCGATGTGCGGGCCCCTCCAGGCAATCGCTTGGAGACGGTCAGTTTCTCGTCTCTGATGACGCGTTGTTTGAAAGAAAATTTAAAGGGGCCATGTCCCCTTTGGGAAAAATGTCAATGTGATGGTTTGGTGCTGTAATATATAGAAAGGGGCGTTGACAGCATCTGTTCTGAACAAAATTTAATGAATGAAATTGCTGGTCATATTTTTCCAGAAAGATGTTTAAGACTTTTTGTATATATCAATTTATAATCTGACTATGAAATGAAAAAGATGTCAGATTTGTTCCAATCATTGGCTTAGTGATATTCTGCTTTTTTCTCTTAAAGGTGCTGGCTGCTGCAGGAACGGCAGCCCCAATAACTAAGGCTGCACCCAGGTTCAATGAGGGCTCTCTCCATGCTCTTGTTGAGGGAGTTAGAGGACGTCAGGAGCTCCTCTTCCCTGGAAATGGAAGGAGGAGGCCTCCTCAGCAAACCAAGGCAGCTTGGCTGCAAACTGCTGAAGAGGTGAGCTCGAGGTCTGTGTGCAGATGCACATGGGTTCACTGTCGAAAAAGGTTTAATGATCTGCTGAGATCACCTAAAGCGTGGCCTCTGTTCTGGGAAATTGAAGTTCAAGAGTGAGGGCTCAGGGTGAATTCCATGTAGAATGTTGGTGGTGGCACTGAGCGCAAACCACCTTTTATTGGACAGATGATGCCTGGGGTTTTGAGAATGTCGGATTTATATTCATCTCCATGTGCCAGCCACCTGTGGTTGAAGCGTAAGATTACGCGAATCTGGCATGGGAGTGCATCCCTTGCCTGACGGCTAGCAATGTGGTCGCCTGCTGCTGGATTGGCCACATCCGACCCTGCAAGGCGTCACTCCCCATCCTCCTCCTCCTCCTCCTCCTCCTCATCCTCCTCCTCGTCCTCTTCATCTCCCTCCAAGGAGGCTGTGTGCTGAGCCACCTGTTCATCCGGCAGCACTAAGCCGCGATGCTCTTCCTCTGAATCTGACGATCAGGATGAGAGGATGTAAATGGTTCCCATCCCGTTGTTATAGATTCCAGTTGAGGCAAGAAGCGTGCAAGCGCACACTCAAAGTGGCCTGAAATTATTCCAATCAGGTCACACAGCAGATGGGTGTCAGCTTGACCAGTCACAAGGTCAGTAGACTTGCAAAATCTTATCCCAAAACTCCAACAACAAAGTTGATGCATTTGAATGCCACCCATGTCACAGGAGTGCTTTTAAAGTTCTGCACCAATAATGACTACAGATCATGTCCTCCACCAACTCGTCTCCTTGCAGCAGGACTGTTTCTGACAAGACGGAAAACAGGAACCAGAGGCACGGAAATGGGAAACCTCTGTCAAAATAGGATTAGCAAGGCAGTTACAGGCTCTTAACTGCCTTTAGTACCTGTCCCACCGATTGGAGTCGGGTCAGTTTGGGAGCGGCTGACCCGACACTCAAGAAAATTGTGTGGGGGCGGGAAGGAGGCAGGTTGGGTGTCTGAAGCCATTTTTTCCGATTTTACAAGCTGACACGCCTCCAAACCCGCCTCCTCAGGGCTGGTAAAATCGAGCCCTTTGACTTTGAATGTAATGAGCTGAACGTTCCCAAAGGAAAGCAGAACATGGCAGCAGCAGCAATGAAGGGGAGGCAACGGAGGTGCCAGCTCATGGGATTTACTCTTCATTCTCGGGATGTGGGCGTCGTTGGCATTGATTGCCACAGAAAAGTGCGAATAAGTGCACGGGCCAGAGTTCTCCGTTAAAAAGTCAGCACCTCCGGTTTGCCCCTGTGATGCCACTCTACCAGTGTTTGCCCTGTGACGCCACTCTACCAGTGTTTGCCCCATGACGCCACTCTGCCAGTGTTTGCCCCCATGACGCCACTCTACCAGTGTTTGCCCCCGTGACACCACTCTGCCAGTATTTGCCCCGTGACGTCACTCTGCCAGTGTTTGCCCCCGTGACACCACTCTGGCAGTGTTTGCCCCCGTGACACTACTCTGCCAATGTTTGCCCCCCAGAGCTGGGCCCCAGTTTGAGGTCAATTGTCAACTTGTTGCCAGGCATTAAAATGGCGCTGTGGAAATCAATGGGAAAGGAAATGGAGCGGCCACCCGCACACAGAAAACCGTTACATAACAGTAAACGGGCTCATAGAGGGAGAGAGACAGGTGGAGGGGGAGAGAGATAGATACAGGAGGAGAGAGATATAGAGAGAGGAGGAGAGAGATAGAGAGAGAGGAGGAGATAGAGAGAGGAGGAGATAGAGAGAGAGAGGAGGAGAGAGATAGAGAGACAGGAGGAGAGAGAGAGAGGAGGGGATAGAGAGAGAGAGGAGGGGATAGAGAGAGAGAGAGAGGAGAGAGATAGAGAGAGAGGAAGAGAGAGGAGAGAGAGAGAGAGAGAGGAGGAAAGAGATAGAGAGAGGAGGAGAGAGATAGAGAGAGAGGAGGAGATAGAGAGAGGAGGAGATAGAGAGAGAGAGGAGGAGAGAGATAGAGAGAGAGGAGAGAGATAGAGAGGAAGAGAGAGGAGAGAGAGAGGAGGAGAGAGTTAGAGAGAGGAGGAGAGAGAGGAGGAGAGAGAGAGAGAGGAGGAGAGAGATAGAGAGAGAGGAGGAGATAGAGAGAGGAGGAGATAGAGAGAGAGAGGAGGAGAGAGATAGAGAGAGAGGAGAGAGATAGAGGAGGAGAGAGATAGAGAGAGGAGGAGGAGAGAGATAGAGAGAGAGGAGGAGAGAGATAGAGAGAGGAGGAGAGAGATAGAGAGAGAGAGGAGATAGAGAGAGGAGGAGATAGAGAGAGAGAGAGGAGATAGAGAGAGAGGAGATAGAGAGAGAGAGGAGGAGAGAGATAGAGAGAGGAGGAGGAGAGAGATAGAGAGAGAGGAGGAGATAGAGAGAGGAGGAGATAGAGAGAGGAGGAGATAGAGAGAGAGAGGAGGAGAGAGATAGAGAGAGAGGAGGAGAGAGATAGAGAGGAGAGAGATAGAGAGAGAGAGGAGGAGCGAGATAGAGAGAGGAGGGGAGAGATAGAGAGAGAGGAGGAGAGAGATAGAGAGAGAGATAGAGAGGAGAGAGATAGAGAGAGAGAGGAGGAGAGAGATAGAGAGAGGAGGAGAGAGATAGAGAGAGAGGAGGAGAGAGATAGCGAGAGAGGAGGAGAGAGATAGAGAGAGGAGGAGAGAGATAGAGAGAGAGGAGGAGGAGATAGAGAGAGGAGAGAGATAGAGAGAGAGGAGGAGAGAGATAGAGAGAGAGAGGAGGAGAGAGATAGAGAGGAGGAGAGAGATAGAGAGAGAGAGGAGAGAGATAGAGAGAGAGAGGAGAGAGATAGAGAGAGGAGGAGAGAGATAGAGAGAGAGAGGAGAGAGGTAGAGAGAGAGAGGAGAGAGATAGAGAGAGGAGGAGAGAGATAGAGAGAGAGAGGAGGAGATAGAGAGAGGAGGAGATAGAGAGAGAGAGGAGGAGAGAGATAGAGAGAGAGGAGGAGAGAGATAGAGAGAGAGGAGAGAGATAGAGAGAGAGAGGAGGAGAGAGATAGAGGAGAGAGATAGAGAGAGGAGGAGAGAGAGAGAGAGGAGGAGATAGAGAGAGAGAGGAGGAGATAGAGAGAGAGAGGAGGAGAGAGATAGAGAGAGAGGAGGAGAGAGATAGAGAGAGAGGAGATAGAGAGAGGAGGAGAGAGAGAGAGAGAGGAGGAGAGAGAGAGAGAGAGAGGAGGAGAGAGATAGAGAGAGAGGAGGAGATAGAGAGAGGAGGAGATAGAGAGAGAGAGGAGGAGAGAGATAGAGAGAGAGGAGAGAGATAGAGGAGGAGAGAGATAGAGAGGAGAGAGAGAGAAGTGAAATCCCTGTTCTATGCGGACGACCTGGTTCTGCTGTCTCCCACAGAACAGGGATTACAGCAACAACTAGACCTACTCGACAAATACTGCCAAAATTGGGCTCTAACAGTAAATCTAAAGAAAACCAACATCATGATTTTTCAAAAAAGGCCCAGATGTCAGGAAAACAAATACCAGTTTACCCTCAGTGATACCACTATAGGACACACTATGAGCTACACCTACCTTGGTCTAACTATTACAGCATCAGGGAGCTTCAGCATAGCAGTGAATGCACTAAAAGAAAAAGCCCGAAGAGCCCTATATGCAATAAAAAGAAAATTCTACAACATCCAAATCCCAATCAAAATCTGCCTCAAAATATTTGACAGCATAATCCTGCCCATTGCACTGTACGGTAGTGAAGTATGGGGCCCGCTAAATCACCAAAGCTACACTAAATGGGAAAAACATACAATAGAAGCCCTACATGCAGAATTCTGCCGAAGCATCCTTCGCACCCAAAGGAAAACGCCAACAAATGCATGCAGAGCCGAACTAGGCAGATACCCACTGATAATAAACATCCAAAAACGAGCACTAAACTTCCTAAATCACCTCAAATCTAGCTCCCCAGACACCCTTCATTTCAAAGCCTTTCAGACCCAAGAGCTAAACCCAGAAAAGAGTCCCCTGAGTCAGCTGCTACGGAAACTAAGTACTCAGCCGGACCCTGACCAGCCCCAGACCAACACAGCCGCCCAAACACCAATCCGAGTGAACCAAATCATTAAAAAATGCAAAGAAACCTACCTGGAACATTGGAACAAAATAACCGAAAGCCAAAGCAGATTAGAATGTTACCGGGCCCTAAAAAGAGAATATAAACTGGCAGACTACCTCACGACCATCAGAGACACAAAACAGAGACAGACCCTCACCAGGTACAGACTAAGCGACCACCAACTGGAAATTGAAAAAGGCAGATACAAGAAATCCTGGCAGCCTAGAGAGAATAGAATATGCGATCAATGTCTGGCTGGCGAGGTTGAAACAGAAATGCATTTCCTCCTAAAATGCGAAAAATTCAACACATCAAGAAACATATTATTCAACAAGCTAAGCCAAACAACCCCAGATTTCAAGGAATTGGATGATCTGTCAAAATTGAGATTAGTCCTAGGAGAAGGAGACAGACCATACCTTGGGGCCAAATATGTAACAACATGTCACAACCTGAGGACTGTTTAAAATTAAGACTGTTTAAAATTAATATTGAACGTACCAAATGAAGTACAAAGACTGTTTAAAATTAATATTGTTTAAAAGTAATATTGTATGTACTCAACAAATGTCAAATCGATTGACACCTACAGAATGTTGGAAAACTGTACCTTTTTGCTATGTAAGCTTTGGCAATATGGTTCTCTGTAAACTTTCATGCCAATAAAGCATTTTAATTGGAATTGGAATTGGATTAGAGGAGGAGGAGAGAGATAGAGAGAGAGGAGGAGAGAGATAGAGAGAGGAGGAGGAGAGAGATAGAGAGAGAGAGGAGATAGAGAGAGGAGGAGATAGAGAGAGAGAGAGGAGATAGAGAGAGAGGAGATAGAGAGAGGAGGAGAGAGATAGAGAAAGCCAAAGCAGATTAGAATGTTACCGGGCCCTAAAAAGAGAATATAAACTGGCAGACTACCTCACGACCATCAGAGACACAAAACAGAGACAGACCCTCACCAGGTACAGACTAAGCGACCACCAACTGGAAATTGAAAAAGGCAGATACAAGAAATCCTGGCAGCCTAGAGAGAATAGAATATGCGATCAATGTCTGGCTGGCGAGGTTGAAACAGAAATGCATTTCCTCCTAAAATGCGAAAAATTCAACACATCAAGAAACATATTATTCAACAAGCTAAGCCAAACAACCCCAGATTTCAAGGAATTGGATGATCTGTCAAAATTGAGATTAGTCCTAGGAGAAGGAGACAGACCATACCTTGGGGCCAAATATGTAACAACATGTCACAACCTGAGGACTGTTTAAAATTAAGACTGTTTAAAATTAATATTGAACGTACCAAATGAAGTACAAAGACTGTTTAAAATTAATATTGTTTAAAAGTAATATTGTATGTACCCAACAAATGTCAAATCGATTGACACCTACAGAATGTTGGAAAACTGTACCTTTTTGCTATGTAAGCTTTGGCAATATGGTTCTCTGTAAACTTTCATGCCAATAAAGCATTTTAATTGGAAATTGGAATTGGAAAATAGAGAGAGGAGGAGGAGAGAGATAGAGAGAGAGGAGGAGATAGAGAGAGGAGGAGATAGAGAGAAAGAGGAGGAGAGAGATAGAGAGAGAGGAGGAGAGAGATAGAGAGGAGAGAGATAGAGAGAGGAGGAGCGAGATAGAGAGAGGAGGGGAGAGATAGAGAGAGAGGAGGAGAGAGATAGAGAGAGAGGAGGAGAGAGATAGAGAGGAGAGAGACAGAGAGAGAGAGGAGGAGAGAGATAGAGAGAGGAGGAGAGAGATAGAGAGAGAGGAGGAGAGAGATAGCGAGAGAGGAGGAGAGAGATAGAGAGAGGAGGAGAGAGATAGAGAGAGAGGAGGAGGAGATAGAGAGAGGAGAGAGATAGAGAGAGAGAGAGAAAACAGGGAGAGAGAGAGAGCAGAGCCCGAGCAGCAACCGGAGCACGGAGCCTGAAGCCGGAGAAAGGCCCGAGGAACCGGGCCGAGCGAGGCACCGGAGAGAAGGAGAGCGAGCAGCAACAGGAGAAGACCCAGACCGGGAGGAGCGGCCCGAGCCAGTCAAAGAGGCGAGTGGAGAGGTAGGGGTGCCGGATCGGGTCGGGCCTGGAGAGCGAGCAAGCCCAGGGCCTGAAACCCGAGAAACTCCGGGGTCGGAGAAACTCGGACAAACACCGGGCCGGGACAGCACAGCCGAGCCGAGGGGCTGGGGCCAGGGCAGAAGCCCGGAGAGAGCGTTGGGAGCTGAGAGCTGAGAGCGCGAAATTTGAACGAAGGGAAACGGCTGAAAGGAGAAAAGGAGCAAAGAGAGGTAACTGCACCTAGAGAGAGAGAGACGGAGCGTGAGAGAGAGAGAGAGAGAGAGAGAGGAGAGGAAACACCAGCTGGAGAGAAAAAGCCGGAGAAATAAGTTTTACCTAACTCTACCTAAGTTTCATTTTAGTTAAAGTTAGTTCGGAAAAAGTTTAATTTTATTTAAATTTAGCTCGAAAAAAAAAAAAAAAACCTGAAAAAAGAACAACAAACCCGCGAGGAAAAGGAATAGAAACCCGAGAGAAAGGATAAACTACCCGAACCAAGAGCCTGTGAGAAAAAGAGAAAGATAAACCTTTAAGAGCAGCTATATCAAAGATGAACCCCTGAAAAACTCCCAATTTTGGACCTAAAAGTGGGCTAAGGTGGAACACGACACAAAAAAGAGAAAAAAAAAAAGTTATCTATCTGAGACAAAAAACAAACGACTACAATGAGCAGGGAAATGATATATCCTGAGCAATGCACAAAAAATAAAGCAAAGGAAAAATACAAGTACACAACACTAAAAAATAACCCAGAAATCCTCTACGTGGACTATACCACACACAAAGGGACTAAGCTGAAGAACAACCTCATATTCTACACCGAATACGTCACCTCCTGGAAGGAGACTTTACAAAAACACTACACATACGTCTCCAGTGAAGGTATTGGCAGTGGAGGCAGACTGAAAATATGTAAAGATGGAAACCTAGATAAAGATGACCCCCTGCTAACCATAAGCTACTACAACAAAAATAGAAAGATCATGATACAGGGGAATGTGGAAAATCTGGACACCTTCGAAAAGGAATTCCCCCAGTTGAAAACTAAGGCAGACACAAAGAGGACCAATGGACAGGAAGCAAAAGAGAGTCGAACAGAGGATGAGGAGAGCCAAGTGGAGGAAGAAGAAGAGAGACCAGCAGAGGAAAACACCTCCCTGTACATCTCCACCCCCCCCACACCTCTCAACGAAAACAAAATGATGAAAGAGAATCTGGCCAAACTAGAACTTGATTTCAACGAATACAGAGAAACACTGGCCAAGAATTTGAAGGAGGAATTCAAACAGCTAAAAACGGAACACGAGTCCACCATCCACAAGCTGAGAAAGACCATAGAGGAGCAAAGAAATGAGATCAAAGAACTCCGTACTCAACAAAACAAAACGAAGGAGACCGTAGAAAGGCTCAGCAGGCAACACAAACCTCTTAAGGTCCAAAAACCTGAGGACACAAAAACAACACACAAAAGGACACAGAACCCGCCGGATGCCACCCCACACGAAGACACACCGAAAGCCACAAACCCCGCTCCAACCAGCCCTCAGTCGAGTCATGCCCAGACTACTGCTACCCAGTCCTCACACACAGGAACACAAAAACCGACAGATACCCCCCCAAACGAGGACACACCGAAAGCCCCAAACCCCGCTCCTGCCACACAACATATCCCAGAAACCCAGTCAACAACCAGCCACCAGGCGAGTCCTACCCAGACTACTGTTACCCAGTCTGAAAAACCAGCCCCTCAGGCGGTCCTGCTGACCGACTCCAACGGAAAGTTTCTGGACCCCCAGAGGCTGTTCCCAGACCATCAAGTCCTGAAAAAATGGTGCAGCAACACAGGCCAAGCAATGAAGATCCTGAACAAAGAATCCCTTGGAAGCCCCAAATGGATTGTGATCCACACAGGCACGAACGACCTACGCACCCTACAGGAAGGCACGGCTTGGGCGGTGAGCAGGATGGCAGAAAAGGCCAGCAGGGAATTCCCCGAGGCGCGGATCGTGATCTCCACACTACTGCCCAGAAAGGACACCCCAGCCTATATAATCCACAACACCAACAGGGAGATCGACACGAGATGTTCTGTCCTCCCCAACGTCTCCCTGGCCCATCATCCAAACATCAACACAAGGGACCTCTATGACGAAATACATCTACTCAAACAGCGGATGTGGGTCTTCGCAAGAAACCTCATAAACACTGCCAAAAGACGCAGCCCTCCCACCCCCCCTACCATTGGGAGCCCAAACAGGACCACCAATGTCCCCCACCCCCCTTTACAAAACCGACAACAGAACCGTGCTTTTATACCTGACCCAAGACCCCCCTCTAGACCACAGACTGTAGACCAAGAACTGAGAAAGATCATGACGATGCTGAACAGCCTGATAGAAAGCCGGAGAAATTATTAATATTGTTATTTATCATTTTCATTATTGTTATCTTATCAGTATTATTACTATTATTAGATAGATATATGTGCATGCCTCATGAAATTTATACTAAATCATCACTTAGCATTATAGAAAATAGTGTTTCCACACTCATCCCACAAAATAGGTCCATTTTATTTCGTTTTATTGAACTATATAAATGCGTTCTTTCCACATAAGCTGCTGGAATATCCAGGGCCTCCGCTCCTCAACTTTTGGGATGAAGAGTACAGACCCTGAATTCCTAAAAGCTATAAAAGACATTGATATAATTGTGTTAACAGAAACATGGTGCCAAAAGGACATGCCGACCCACTGTCCTCCAATGTACCATGAAATCATTGTGCCCTCAGTAAAGAACACTAAAACACGCAAGGGCAGAACCTCCGGGGGAATATTGGTGTGGTATAAGGGAGAACTGGACAAACACATCTCACCGGTAAAACAGGGGAAATCACACGTATGGCTAAAACTAGATAAAAATATAGGAATAGCAAAAAAAGATGTTTACTTATGTGCGATCTACATACCTCCAATAGATTCGCCATATTTCGAAGAGGAGTTATTTGATACTCTCCACATGGAAATCAGCCATTTCCAGGCCCAAGGAAAGGTGATAATATGTGGGGACCTAAATGCAAGGACCGGTTGTGAACCTGACTTCATAGACCCACAGGGAAACAACCATGTGTTTGGCCAGACCCCTTTAGATGTCACACCAGCCATCGCAAATCGGAACAACCTTGATCGTGAAATAAACAAAAGCGGTAGGGAGGTAGTGCAACTCTGCCGAGCCTTAGGCCTGTACATAGTTAATGGTAGGTTCAGAGGGGACTCCCAAGGGAGACTCACATACTCCTCAACTCTTGGGTCTAGTGTGGTGGACTATACAATCACTGACCTGGACCCCTGCGATATCAACGCATTCACTGTCAGGCAACAATCCCCCCTCTCAGACCATAACCAAATAAATGTGTACCTTAAACTTTCTGCCCAAACTACAGACACAAAAAAGGAACACAGTAAGCTACATAAAATAAACCAGACATACAGATGGGCCCCAGACAGTGGAGATAAATTCATCACAGCACTAAATTCACCTGATCTCACAAGTAAAATTTCAAAATTTAAAGAAAATCTATATGAGATCACCAGAGATGGTGTAAACACGGCCATAGAGGATATAAATATGATCTTCCATGAGGCAGCTGTAAAAGCCGACCTCGTGAAACAGAAGAGGAAGCATCACAAAAGACAAAATAAAAATATGAAATGGTTTGACCACGAATGCAAAAATGCCAGAAAAGACCTGAGAAAAATATCAAACCAAAAGCATCGGCAACCAAACAATCCGGACCTACGTACTAGATACAATGAAACCCTCAAAAGATATAAACACACCATTAGGAACAAAACACAAAACTATACCCACAAAATACTCGAAGAAATTGAAAACTCCACCAATCCAAAACAATTCTGGGAAATGTGGAATAACCTGAGTACAACACAATTGCAAGCATTACCAATCCAAGATGGCGACATCTGGAGAACACATTTTGAAAACCTCTACAAAGACATCCCAAAAAACAAAACAAACCCAAGTCAACATCAGGTCACAGAAAAACTCCACACATTAGAAGCAACAATTAAAGACAACCAAAACCCTCTAGACTCCCCAATCACATGGAAAGAACTGGCCACAAAAACAAAATCTCTCCACCTAAAGAAAGCCTGTGGCCCAGACAACATCAAAAATGAAATGCTCAAGTTCAGCAATATGGAGATGCAGGGTGCGATACTCAAACTATTCAACATCATATTACGCTCAGGCTGTTTTCCCGATATCTGGTGCCAAGGACTAATCTCCCCCATATATAAAAGTGGAAACAAATCAGACCCAAATAACTACCGCGGCATCTGTGTCAACAGTTGTCTAGGGAAGTTATTCTGCAGTATTCTAAATAGTAGATTACTTGATTTTCTTAACAAACATAATATCCTCAGAAAAAACCAAATAGGCTTTCTTCCAAAACACCGCACCGCCGACCATATCTATACCCTTCACACCCTCATTGAAAAACATAAACACCAAACAAAAAATGGGAAAATATTCGCCTGTTTCATCGACTTCAAGAAAGCCTTTGACTCTATATGGCACGAAGGGCTCTATTATAAACTTCTTCAGTGTGGAATAGGGGGCAAAGTCTATGACCTTATTAAATCAATGTATCTGAAAAACAAATGCGGGGTCAAAATTGGAGACAAACGCACCGATTTCTTCACCCAGAGAAGAGGCGTCCGGCAGGGCTGCAATTTGAGCCCGACCCTGTTCAACATATACATAAATGAATTAGCAGACATGCTGGAGCAAAGCGAGTCACCAGGTCTCCGTCTCCTGGATGGAGAAGTGAAGTCCCTGTTCTATGCGGACGACCTGGTTCTGCTGTCTCCCACAGAACAGGGATTACAGCAACAACTAGACCTACTCGACAAATACTGCCAAAATTGGGCTCTAACAGTAAATCTAAAGAAAACCAACATCATGATTTTTCAGAAAAGACCCAGATGTCAGGAAAACAAATACCAGTTTACCCTCAGTGATACCACTATAGGACACACTATGAGCTACACCTACCTTGGTCTAACTATTACAGCATCAGGGAGCTTCAGCATAGCAGTGAATGCACTAAAAGAAAAAGCCCGAAGAGCCCTATATGCAATAAAAAGAAAATTCTACAACATCCAAATCCCAATCAAAATCTGGCTCGAAATTTTTGACAGCATAATCCTGCCCATTGCACTGTACGGTAGTGAAGTATGGGGCCCGCTAAATCACCAAAGCTACACTAAATGGGAAAAACACACAATAGAAGCCCTACATGCAGAATTCTGCCGAAGCATCCTTCGCACCCAAAGAAAAACGCCAACAAATGCATGCAGAGCCGAACTAGGCAGATACCCACTGATAATAAACATCCAAAAACGAGCACTAAACTTCCTAAATCACCTCAAATCTAGCTCCCCAGACACCCTTCATTTCAAAGCCTTTCAGACCCAAGAGCTAAACCCAGAAAAGAGTCCCCTGAGTCAGCTGCTACTGAAACTAAGTACTCAGCCGGACCCTGACCAGCCCCAGACCAACACAGCCGTCCAAACACCAATCCGAGTGAACCAAATCATTAAACAATGCAAAGAAACCTACCTGGAACATTGGAACAAAATAACCGAAAACCAAAGCAGATTAGAATGTTACCGGGCCCTAAAAAGAGAATATAAACTGGCAGACTACCTCACGACCATCAGAGACACAAAACAGAGACAGACCCTCACCAGGTACAGACTAAGCGACCACCAACTGGAAATTGAAAAAGGCAGATACAAGAAATCCTGGCAGCCTAGAGAGAATAGAATATGCGATCAATGTCTGGCTGGCGAGGTTGAAACAGAAATGCATTTCCTCCTAAAATGCGAAAAATTCAACACATCAAGAAACATATTATTCAACAAGCTAAGCCAAACAACCCCAGATTTCAAGGAATTGGATGATCTGTCAAAATTGAGATTAGTCCTAGGAGAAGGAGACAGACCATACCTTGGGGCTAAATATGTAACAACATGTCACAACCTGAGGACTGTTTAAAAGTAAGACTGTTTAAAATTAATATTGAACGTACCAAATGAAGTAGAAAGACTGTTTAAAATTAATATTGTTTAAAAGTAATATTGTATATACCCAACAAATGTCAAATCGATTGACACCTACAGAATGTTGGAAAACTGTACCTTTTTGCTATGTAAGCTTTGGCAATATGGTTCTCTGTAAACTTTCATGCCAATAAAGCATTTGAACTGAACTGAACTGAACTGAGAGAGGAGGAGAGAGATAGAGAGAGAGAGGAGGAGAGAGATAGAGAGAGAGGAGGAGAGAGATAGAGAGGAGGAGATAGAGAGAGAGAGGAGGAGAGAGATAGAGAGACAGGAGGAGAGAGAGAGAGGAGGGGATAGAGAGAGAGAGAGAGGAGAGAGATAGAGAGAGAGGAAGAGAGAGGAGAGAGAGAGAGAGAGAGGAGGAAAGAGATAGAGAGAGGAGGAGAGAGATAGAGAGAGAGGAGGAGATAGAGAGAGGAGGAGATAGAGAGAGAGAGGAGGAGAGAGATAGAGAGAGAGGAGAGAGATAGAGAGGAAGAGAGAGGAGAGAGATAGAGAGAGAGGGAGGAGAGAGTTAGAGAGAGGAGGAGAGAGAGGATGAGAGAGAGAGAGAGATAGAGAGAGAGGAGGAGATAGAGGAGAGGAGGAGATAGAGAGAGAGAGGAGGAGAGAGATAGAGAGGAGAGAGATAGAGGAGGAGAGAGATAGAGAGAGGAGGAGGAGAGAGATGAGAGAGAGGAGGAGAGAGATAGAGAGAGGAGGAGGAGAGAGATAGAGAGAGAGAGGAGATAGAGAGAGGAGGAGATAGAGAGAGAGAGAGGAGATAGAGAGAGAGGAGATAGAGAGAGAGAGGAGGAGAGAGATAGAGAGAGGAGGAGGAGAGAGATAGAGAGAGAGGAGGAGATAGAGAGAGGAGGAGATAGAGAGAGAGAGGAGGAGAGAGATAGAGAGAGAGGAGGAGAGAGATAGAGAGGAGAGAGATAGAGGAGGAGCGAGATAGAGAGAGGAGGGGAGAGATAGAGAGAGAGGAGGAGAGAGATAGAGAGAGAGGAGGAGAGAGATAGAGAGGAGAGAGATAGAGAGAGAGAGGAGGAGAGAGATAGAGAGAGGAGGAGAGAGATAGAGAGAGGAGGAGGAGATAGAGAGAGGAGAGAGATAGAGAGAGGAGGAGAGAGATAGAGAGAGAGAGGAGGAGAGAGATAGAGAGAGAGGAGGAGAGAGATAGAGAGAGAGAGGAGGAGAGAGATGAAGAGAGAGAGGAGGAGAGAGATAGAGAGAGGAGGAGAGAGATAGAGAGAGAGAGGAGAGAGGTAGAGAGAGAGAGGAGAGAGATAGAGAGAGGAGGAGAGAGATAGAGAGAGAGAGGAGGAGGATAGAGAGAGGAGGAGATAGAGAGAGAGAGGAGGAGAGAGATAGAGAGAGAGGAGGAGAGAGATAGAGAGAGAGGAGAGAGATAGAGAGAGAGAGGAGGAGAGAGATAGAGGAGGAGATAGGAGAGAGGAGGAGAGAGAGAGAGAGAGGAGATAGAGAGAGAGAGGAGGAGAGAGAGAGAGAGAGAGGAGGAGAGAGATAGAGAGAGAGGAGGAGAGACGATAGATGAGAGAGGAGGAGATACGAGAGAGGAGAGAGATAGAGAGAGAGAGAGGAGAGAGATAGAGAGAGGAGAGAGATAGAGAGATAGGAGAGAGAGATAGGAGGAGGAGGAGGAGAGAGATAGATAGAGAGAGGAGAGAGATAGAGAGAGGAGAGGAGATAGAGAGAGAGAGAGGAGATAGAGAGAGGAGGAGATAGAGAGAGAGAGAGAGGAGATAGAGAGAGAGGAGATAGAAGAGAGAGAGAGGAGAGAGATAGATAGAGAGGAGGAGAGAGATAGAGAGAGAGGAGGAGATAGAGAGAGGAGGAGATAGAGAGAGGAGGAGATAGAGAGAGAGAGGAGGAGAGAGATAGATGGAGAGGAGGAGAGAGATAGAGAGGAGAGAGATAGAGAGAGGAGGAGCGAGATAGAGAGGAGGGGAGAGATAGAGAGAGAGGAGGAGAGAGTAGAGAGAGAGGGGAGGAGAGAGATAGAGAGAGAGGAGAGATAGAGAGAGAGGAGAGAGAGGAGATAGAGAGAGGAGGATGAGAGATAGAGAGAGAGGAGGAGAGGAGATAGCGAGAAGAGGAGGAGAGAGATAGAGAGAGAGAGGAGAGAGATAGAGAGAGAGGGAGGAGGAGATAGAGAGAGGAGAGAGACTAGAGAGAGAGGAGAGAGATAGAGAGAGAGGAGGGAGAGAGATAGAGAGAGAGGAGGAGAGAGATAGAGAGAGGAGGAGAGAGATAGAGAGAGGAGGAGAGAGATAGAGGAGGAGAGAGATAGAGAGAGAGAGGAGAGAGGTAGAGAGAGAGGAAGAAGAGAGAGATAGAGAGAGGAGGGAGAGAGAATAGAGAGAGAGAGGAGAGAGGTATGAGAAGAGGAGAGAGATAGAGAGAGGGAGAGAGAGAGAGATAGAGAGAGAAGAGGAAGAGAGATAGAGAGAGGAGGAGAGAGATAGAGAGAGGAGGAGAGAGATAGAGAGAGAGAGGAGAGAGATAGAGAGAGAGGAGAGAGATAGAGAGAGATAGAGAGAGGAGGAGAGAGATAGAGAGAGAGGAGGAAGAGAGATAGAGAGAGAAGGAGAGAGATAGAGAGAGGAGGAGATAGAGAGAGGAGGAGAGAGATAGAGAGAGAGAGGAGAGAGAGAGGAGATAGAGAGAGGAGGAGAGAGATAGAGAGAGAGAGGAGAGAGATAGAGAGAGAGGAGGAGAGAGATAGAGAGAGGAGGAGGAGAGAGGTAGAGAGAGAGAGGAGGAGATAGTGAGAGGAGGAGGAGAGAGATAGTGAGAGAGAGAGGAGAGAGATAGAGAGAGAGGAGGAGAGAGATAGAGAGAGAGAGGAGGAGAGAGATAGTGAGAGAGAGGAGGAGAGAGATAGAGAGAGAGGAGGAGAGAGATAGAGAGGAGAACAGAGACACCATCAGAGAGACAGACAGTGAAGCAAAGGGAAAATAATTAGCCAATAAAGGGAGACAGACCCAAAAATGGGGAGGGAGAGAGGAAGAGGGGGAGAGAGGAAGAGGGGGCGAGACAGAGAGTGAGAGGGGGGAGACAGGGAGAGCGGTAAAGGGAGAAGCGGTAGAGGGAGAGCACAGAGAGAGAGGGAGAGGGGAGAGTGAGAGGGAGAGAGGGAGAAGGAGAGGAGAGAGAGAGAGAGAGTGAGGAAGGGCGAGGGGAGGAGAGAGGTGGGAAGGGAGAGAGAAAAGGGAGAGGGAGAGGAGAGGAAGAGGGAGAGAGGGAAAGGGAGAGGATGAGAGGGAGAGGAGGGGGAGGAAGAGGGAAGGAGAGGGAAAGAGGGAGAAGGCGAGGGAGAGGGCCACACACTGGAAGGGAGTAGAGTACAGCCAGATTTGTCAAAGCCAGAACATCAGTTTGGAACAGTATTGGTTAACTGACCTTTGCACAGCCGAGATTGTCCTCCAATACCTCCTCCTCCTGGTCAGGGAAGCAGCTGGACTTCTTGCAGATCGACGGCAGTGTGAGGTTACATGGTCCGTCGTTCCAGCGTCCCTCCTGGTTCAGAAAAGAGAAAGAAGTGCTCAAGTCTGAGTGTTTACTGGAGATACAGGTAGACTGTGTTAGAGAAATAGCACAGAGTCATGCTAGGATAGCCAGCAACTCGACCGAATGACTCTTCTATTTAACAGTGCACCTGATCAACGAAAATCTGTAAATAAGTCAGCCAGGGTTAAACCAACCTCTTTTGACAACTGAATACTCTGGGGGAGAAATTCGGTATCGCCCCGTTTGGGGCGCTAGTATTGGCGGTGCGCAAAGTTTAGCGCCAGGTGCAATTTATCGCCACCTCGAGCGATATTGGGTAGCTGCGCCCCTGAAGGTGATTGCGGCGCTAAATCAGGCGCTGCACGCCAGTCTTAAGGCGCTAACCCGGCGGCGTGACGCAATTTCTCCGCGGGCGGACACAGCGCAGGTGCTGTCAATTATCGATTTCAGCCAAACACGCTGGCGCCGGCCAGCTCTTAAAGGGGCGGATCGATTATCATCTCCAGCCGCACCCTGCGCCTCGTAGGCCTCAAACTCGGCGGTAACCTACCTGTGGCGTCGACAACTGCCTGAACATGGAGAGGGCCAGGGAGAGAGCGCAGCAAGGGGGCATTGGATGCTCTGGTTGGCGCGGTGGAGCGCAGGCGATCTGTACTCTACCCAGAGAATGGCAGGAGGCCTCAACACAGCGACTAACGCAGAGCTTGGAGGGAGGTTTCCCACAGAGTCACCTCCAGCAGCATGGTTCCCAGGACTCCTGTGCAATGCAGGGAGAAGTTCAACGACCTCACTCGGGTCGTCGGGGTGAGTGCCTTTTTCAGAATCATCTTCATCCCTCCATCTGGACCTCGCTTTATGGCCAGAGGGTGTGCAAAGCCCAAATGGCCAGCTGTCATCCAGCACCACCCATGGCCCTTTCTGGAAACACACACGCACATTCAGCTCTGTGCATAATGTAAGGGCTAATCGACCATGGGAGGCATGTCATCCCAGATCAGGGCAGCATAATGTAAGGGCTAATCGACCATGGGAGGCATGTCATCCCAGATCAGGGCAGCATAATGTAAGGGCTAATCGACCATGGGAGGCATGTCATCCCAGATCAGGGCTGCAGGTTTCATCACATCCCGTCCTTTCTCTTGCAGGCCAAGCTGGCCAATAATAGAAGGCAACAGCATCGGACCGGAGGAGGCCGGCCTCACCTGCAGACCCTTACAGACCTGGAGGAGCAAGTCCACCGGATTGTGGCAAGCCGGATGATTGGCCCCGTCGCCTCTGGAGATGCCGACCCCATTGTGGACAGCAATGGTAAGGTCATCACCTTTTTGACCTCTCTCCTTCCACTTGTTCCCCACACCAGCATGCTTTTTCACTCTCGAGCCAACTCAAGAGCATTGCAGCACTCATGCATCCCTTGCTGCCACCCTGTCCTTTCGCTAAAGCCACTCTTGAACCTCCCTGCTTTCAGATGCTGCATCACCAGCTCGGGAGGCGGGCCCTCAAGCTGCCAGTGCGAGTGACTCTGGAGGCGACGAGGAGGAGGAAGCCGGACCATCCGTACCACCCTCAGGCGAGCCAGCCCATGTCCAGACTGGGGAGACGCCTTCCCTGGAGGGGAGCGGGGGGGAATGGTCTGAGGAGGATGCAGCTCGAGGACCCAGCGGCCTGCAGCAACGCGAGGTGGGTAGGGAAGCTCGGGGCATGCGTCTCCCCGGAGGGCGAGTCGGGCCGCGAGTGCTGCTGCACAGAACGCAGAAGAGGTGCGTGCCCTCGCAGAAATGAGCGCCCAGGCTGGGCTGAGGCACACTGAGCTCATGGCTGCAGTGGCAAGGATGCCCGACTCCATTGAGACACTGGCAAGGAGTGTCCAGGACTTCGGTGCAGCACAGGCAAGGAGTGTGCAGGACTTCGGCGCAGCACTGGCAAGAATTCTCCAGGACTTCGGCGAAGCACTGGCACCTGCCACGCAAGTGCTGTCACGCAGTCAGTGGCTGGTCTCATGCAGACGCAGATTGAGGCCACGCGAGCACTGACTGCTGCCACCCTCGCTGGATTCCCCGGGGCCCTCGCTGCGCCACAGCAGGCCAGCAATCTGTGCACCAGCCGATTGCTGCGCATGCTTTGGTACTGTCCCGTCAGAGTGCCAGTGTGTCGGCCGACCAGGGAGCTGCTGTCCGCTCTCAGGGTGACAGCATTCCTGATGCCACCACTGGCACTTCTCCACTGCAGCTGCCACCACCTGTAGGACAGACTGCTTCTGCCCATGCGGAGTTGGAGCAGTCAGCAGCCGGGCCCTCCAGGCCCAGAGCTGGACCAGGCCGTACCTCAAGGGCATCTGCGGTCTCAGTTTCGGACAGTCAGCAGGCCTCCCCCAGCCTTGCTGCAGCCACTGGGGTCCCACTACGGAGGAGCTGCAGGGCGGGAAGGGGGGCAATTCCGCAAGGGAAGCAGATCACCATCGAGGGGCAAAAAGTAGGAGGTGCTGCTAAATTATGTTATTTCTTTCATTCAAGGCCGAGGATGCTGGTCTGAATGTTCGTTATGTTTTGGACATTGTCTCCAGGGTGTGAGAGACAGTTATGTTTTGGACATTGTCTCCAGGGTGTGAGAGGCAGTTATGTTTTGGACATTGTCTCCAGGGTGTGAGAGGCAGTTATGTTTTGGACATTGTCTCCAGGGTGTGAGAGACAGTTATGTTTTGGACATTGTCTCCAGGGTGTGAGAGCCAGTTATGTTTTGGACATTGTCTCCAGGGTGTGAGAGACAGTTATGTTTTGGACATTGTCTCCAGGGTGTGAGAGACAGTTATGTTTTGGACATTGTCTCCAGGGTGTGAGAGCCAGTTATGTTTTGGACATTGTCTCCAGGGTGTGAGAGACAGTTATGTTTTGGACATTGTCTCCAGGGTGTGAGAGCCAGTTATGTTTTGGACATTGTCTCCAGGGTGTGAGAGACAGTTATGTGGCAGTCTGTTTGTTTTGCTGTTTGTTTCCATTGCTTTGTCATGCGGGAAGGATACACATTTTGTTAAATAAAGAAGTTTATTTATTCACAATATCCATGTCTGTTCTTTGCACTAATTGTTGCCTTGACCGGCTTGGGGGTAGCAGAACGGTTCCATTCATGTTCTTGGAATGGCAGAAAGCATTCCCTCAGAGGGGCCTAGAAGCGACTTGCTATAAGCCTCTGACGGACGGCCCTTGCAGTTTGTGCCTCCCTCCCATCTTGGTGCTGCTCCTCCTCCTCCTCCTCCTCCTCCGCTGGTGCTTCAATGTCTGGTGGCATTGGCTGGGTCCTGAGGATTGCCAGGTTATGCAGCATGCAACACACAACCACGAAGTGGGAGACTCGCTCAGGTGAGTACTGAAGGGCTCCCCCGGAATGGTCCAGACAGCGGAACCGTTGCTTCAGCACGCCGATTGTGTGCTCAATGATGTTCCTGGTCGCTTGATGGCTCTCATTGTAACGTTCTTCAGCAGGGGTGCTGGGCGAACGGAGCGGGGTCATCAGCCAGGGGCACAGAGGATAGCCCTTGTCCCCGAGAAGCCAGCCTCCTGGGTGAGCCGGGGCTTCGAAAAGGTCTGCCACAGAAGTCTGGCGCAGGATGAAGGCGTCGTGGCTGCTGCCTGGAAAGTGGGCATTGACAGCGAGTATCAGCTGTCGGTGGTCACAGACCAGCTGCACATTCAAAGAATGGAACCCCTTTCGGTTGCGGAAATCCTCCGTATTCTCTAGATGCGCCCGCAAAGCCACATGCGTGCAGTCAATGGCGCCCTGCACCATGGGGAAGCCCGCTATCCTTGCGAAGCCCTCTGCACGCTCTCACTGCTTGTCCGGGGTCATTGGGAAGGAGATGTACTGCCGTCTCCTTTTAAAGAGGGCATTAGTCACTTGACGAATGCAGCAATGCACCGCGAACTGTGAGATGTTGGCAATGTCCCCAGTAGCGGCCTGAAAGGAGCCGCTGGCATAGAAGTTTAGAGCCACAGTGATCTTCACAGCCACCGACAGAGATGTCCTGCACCTTAGTTGAGGCTGCAGATCTGGCTGAAGCAGGTGGCAGAGCTCAGTGACCACCTCCTTACTGAAGCGCAGCCTTCGGAAACACTGCTCCTCCGACACGTTGATATACGAAAACTGTTGTCGGAAAACCCTGGCAGCGTAAGGCCTCGTGTGCCGACGTCTGTAGGCCCTCCTCCGTCTGGCCATGCCTGCCACTCTATCCCTGCGTCTCTGTGCCCTGTCAATATGATTGAGAAGGACGACGTTCCCAGCCAATGCAGCCCCCATAGTAAGTGCGCACTGAAAGTTAGGCCGGTTGAGAAGCTTACCAACTGCAAAGTTATGTTCAGAAGGCTAAAGTTCCTCAGGCAGCGCTGGCTCACTGCAGAAATGGCTTTCCGTTTGTCACTGAGCAACTCTCTCTCTCTCTCACAGAAGGTGTGGTCCAAAAATGGCTACCACTAATAATCCAGGAAGAGTCCCCTTTAAATAGCGCCCCCCCAGCCCGAGAGCGACTGGGAAACGTTCAAGGTAACCTGCCCTTGTTAGCGCCAGGAGGAACAGAGGGGGGCGCCACTGAATTTCCGGTCCGGGGCGCCACAACGGCATTGCACACTGAAATGACATCATGATCTGTGTGCGCCGGTGAGCGGGCGCAATGATTTAGCGCCGGCGCTAAATGTCCGCTCAATTTGGAAAGAGGCGCAGGGTTCGCTGCGCCCGGGCGCTAGTTGGTTAGCACCCCACTTCTTGACCTCTTTAGGTGATAATGAGTGGCGCAAACAACCAAATTTTTCCCCCTCTATGTTGTAAATCCCTGTACATGATTTGATTGATGTTGACAGCCTCACGTTGACTGGGTACATTCAGTGCGTGCTCAACAATCACTTTTCCTTTACATCTTTGCTAATGGCCAACGACACTGAACCAACCCCTTCCCCATGATATATAAACCCTGCAGGGTAGAATGTGAGTAAAACACAGCTTCGGTCACACCCCCCCCGTCCCCCCCGACCTGGTCACACCGCCCCACCGTCCCCCCAGACCCAGTCACTCCTCTCCGTCCCCCAGACCCGGTCACTCCTCTCCGTCCCCCAGACCCGGTCACTCCTCTCCGTCCCCCAGACCCGGTCACTCCTCTCCATCCCCCAGACCCGGTCATTCCCCCCGTCCCCCAGACCCGGTCACTCCTCTCTGTCCCCCAGACCCGGTCATTCCTCTCTGTCCCCCAGACCCGGTCACTCCTCTCTGTCCCCCAGACCCGGTCATTCCTCTCCGTCCCCCAGACCCGGTCACTCCTCTCTGTCCCCCAGACCCGGTCACTCCCCCCGTCCCCCAGACCCGGTCACTCCCCCCGTCCCCCAGACCCGGTCATTCCCCCCGTCCCCCAGACCCGGTCACTCCTCTCTGTCCCCCAGACCCGGTCATTCCTCTCTGTCCCCCAGACCCGGTCACTCCTCTCTGTCCCCCAGACCCGGTCATTCCTCTCCGTCCCCCAGACCCGGTCACTCCTCTCTGTCCCCCAGACCCGGTCACTCCCCCCGTCCCCCAGACCCGGTCACTCCCCCCGTCCCCCAGACCCGGTCACTCCTCTCCGTCCCCCAGACCCGGTCATTCCTCTCTGTCCCCCAGACCCGGTCATTCCTCTCTGTCCCCCAGACCCGGTCACTCCCTCCGTCCCCCAGACCCGGTCACTCCTCTCTGTCCCCCAGACCCGGTCATTCCTCTCTGTCCCCCAGACCCGGTCACTCCCCCCGTCCCCCAGACCCGGTCACTCCTCTCCGTCCCCCAGACCCGGTCATTCCTCTCTGTCCCCCAGACCCGGTCATTCCTCTCTGTCCCCCAGACCCGGTCACTCCCCCCGTCCCCCAGACCCGGTCACTCCTCTCCGTCCCCCAGACCCGGTCATTCCTCTCTGTCCCCCAGACCCGGTCATTCCTCTCCGTCCCCCAGACCCAGTCACTCCTCTCCGTCCCCCAGAACCGGTCATTCCTCTCTGTCCCCCAGAACCGGTCACTCCTCTCTGTCCCCCAGACCCGGTCACTCCCCCCGTCCCCCAGACCCGGTCACTCGCACCGTCCCCCAGACACGGTCACTCCTCTCCGTCCCCTAGACCCGGTCACTCCTCTCCGTCCCCCCAGACCCGGTCACTCCTCTCCATCCCCCCAGACCCGGTCACTCCTCTCCACCCCCCCAGACCCAGTCACTCCTCTCCATCCCCCCAGACCCGGTCACTCGCCCCGTCCCCCAGACACGGTCACTCCTCTCCGTCCCCCAGACCCGGTCACTCCTCTCCGTCCCCCAGGCCCGGTCACTCCTCTCTGACCCCCAGACCCGGTCACTCCTCCCCATCCCCCAGACCCGGTCACTCCTCCCCATCCCCCAGACCCGGTCACTCCTCTCCATCCCCCCAGACCCGGTCACTCCTCTCCATCCCCCAGACCCGGTCACTCCTCCCCGTCCCCCAGGCCCGGTCACTCCTCTCCATCCCCCAGACCCGGTCACTCCTCTCTGACCCCCAGGCCCGGTCACTCCTCCCCGTCCCCCAGACCCGGTCACTCGCCCCGTCCCCCAGGCCCGGTCACTCCTCTCCATCCCCCCAGACCCGGTCACTCCTCTCCATCCCCCAGACCCGGTCACTCCTCTCCGACCCCCAGACCCGGTCACTCCTCCCCGTCCCCCAGACCCGGTCACTCGCCACGTCCCCCCAGGCCCGGTCACTCCTCTCCGTCCCCCAGACCCGGTCACTCCTCTCTGTCCCCCAGACCCGGTCACTCCTCTCCGTCCCCCAGACCCGGTCACTCCTCCCCGTCCCCCAGACCCGGTCACTCCTCCCTGTCCCCCAGACCCGGTCACTCCTCTCTGTCCCCCAGACCCGGTCACTCCTCTCCGTCCCCCAGACCCGGTCACTCCTCTCTGTCCCCCAGACCCGGTCACTCCTCTCCGTCCCCCAGACCCGGTCACTCCTCTCCGTCCCTCAGACCCGGTCACTCCTCTCCGACCCCCAGGCCCGGTCACTCCTCTCCGTCCCCCCAGACCCGGTCACTCCTCTCCGTCCCCCCAGACCCGGTCACTCCTCTCCATCCCCCAGACCCAGTCACTCCTCTCCGCCCCCCCAGACCCGGTCACTCCTCTCCGTCCCCCCAGACCCAGTCACTCCTCTCCGTCCCCCCAGCCCTGGTCACTCCCCCGCCGTCCCCCATCCACTCGTCACTTCTGGCTGAAGATGGCTGCAAACGCTTCAGCCTTGTCTTTTGCACTCGCGTGCTGGTCTCCACCATCATTGAGGAGGGGGATATTCATGGAGCCTCCTCCTCCCATTAGTTGTTTAATTGTCCAGCACCATTCATGACTGGATGTGGAAGGACAGCAGAGCTTTGATCTGATCCATTGATTGTGGGATCGCTTAGCTCTGTCTATAGAATGCTGCTTCCGCTTTTTAGCACGCAGGTGTTGCAGCTTCCCCAGGTTGGCACCTCATTTTTAGGTATGCCTGGTGCTGCTCCTGGCATGTTCTTCTGCACTCCTTATTGAACCGGGGTTGGTCCCCTGGCTTGGTGGTAATGGTAGAGTGAGGGATATGCCGGGCCATGAAGTTACAGATTGCGATGGAATACAATTCTGCTGCTGCTGATGGCCCACAGCGCCTCATGGATGCCCAGTTTTGAGCTGCCAGATCTATCCCATTTAGCACAGTGGTAGTGCCACACAACACGATGGAGGGTGTCCTCAGTATGAAGACGGGACTTCGTCTCCGCAATGACTGCGCGGTGGGCACTGCTACCAATACTGTCATAGACAGATGTAACTGCGACAGGTAGATTGGTGAGGACGAGGTCAAGTAGGTTTTTCCCTCGTGTTCCTTCGTCACCTGTCGCAGGCCCAGACTGGCAGCTATGTCCTTCAGGACTCGGCCAGCTCGGTCAGTAGTGCTGCAACCGAGCCACTCTTGGTGATGGACATTATATTCCCCCGCCCAGAGTACATTCTGCGCCCTTGCTACTCTCAGTGCTTCTTCCAAGTGGTGTTCAACATGGAGGAGCACTGATTCATCAGCTGAGGGAGGGCGGTAGGTGGTAATCAGCAGGAAGTTTCCTTGCCCATGCTTGACCTGAAGCCATGAGACTTCATGGTGTCTGGAGTTAATGTTGAGGACTCCCAGGGCCACTGTATACCACTGTGCTGCCACCCCTGGTGGGTCTGTCCTGCTGGTGGGACAGGACAAACCCAGGGATAGTGATGGAGGAGTTTGGGACATTGGCTGAAAGGTATGATTCTGTGTGTATGACTGTCAGGCTGTTGCTTGACGAGTCTGTGGGACAGCACTCCCAATTTTGGCGCAAGTCCCCAGATATTGGTGAGGAGGACTTTGCAGCGTCGATTGGGCTGGGTGTGCCTTTGTTGTGTCTGTAGCCGGTGCCGAGGTCGATGCCGGGTGGTCCGTCCGGTTTTATTCTTATTATTGTTTCTTGTAGCGGTTTTTTACAACTGAGTGGCTTGCTGGGCCATTTCAGAGGGCAGTTAAGAGTCAACCACATTGCAGTGGGTCTGGAGTCACACATAGGCCAGACCAGGTAAGGACGGCAGATTTCCTTCCCGAAAGGACATTAGTGAACCAGATGGGTTTTTATGACAATCCGATAGTTTCATGGTCACCATTACTGATACTATTAATTATTCCATATTTATTTAATTAATTGAATTTCATTTCCCCAGCTGCCATGGCGCGATTTGAGCTCACGTCTCTGGATCATTAGTCCAGGCCTCTGGATTACTAGTCTAGTAACATAACCACTATGCTACCATTCCCATAATATGATGACCTCTCATGTAACTTCAGCGTGACATCAAGATGATGAAAATAATGTTTGCCCTTCCACCGGGGAGTGACTGAAAATCTTGGCCCCAGATAGTGGCAGCCACACCCAGACACCGAGAATCCCCCTACACTGGGACATACCCTGAAAAGGTATCTCCAAAACTGTACCACACTAGAGTAGAAAAATCCCCTGAAGTCTATCATAGGGTATCCCTTATACTGCATCATAATAAGACAGGGTATCCCCTATGCTGCATCATACCCAGACAGGGTATCCCTTATACTGCATCATAATAAGACAGGGTGTCCCCTATACTGCATCATACCCAGACAGGGTATCCCCAATACTGCATCATACTCAGGCAGGGTGTCCCCTATACTGCATCATTCCCAGACAGGGTATCCCGTATACTGCATCATAATAAGACAGGGTATCCCTTATACTGCATCATAATAAGACAGGGTATCCCCTATACTGCATCATTCCCAGACAGGGTATCCCGTATACTGCATCATAATAAGACAGGGTATCCCCTGTACTGCATCATACTCAGGCAGGGTATCCCCAATACTGCATCATACCCAGACAGGGTATCCCCAATACTGCATCATACCCAGACAGGGTATCCCCAATACTGCATCATACTCAGGCAGGGTATCCCCAATACTGCATCATACTCAGGCAGGGTATCCCCAATACTGCATCATACTCAGACAGCGTGTCCCCAGGCCAGTGTCGGGAGCGGTGAGAGTGGAGGTTCAGTGAGTATTTAAACTCACTTGCGCGGGCTTTTTTACAGAGTCTTACCAATCTCGCAGACCGGCGGCAGCGTTCCACAGCCACGTCACGATTCAAAACGTGACGCAGGCAGGAGGGAGCAGCTGATTGGGTGAGTACTTATACTACTCTATAGTTTGACAGTTAAGGTACACAGGCCTAGAAATTCAGTAAGGCGCTGCAAGCTTTGCGCCCAGTTACCGCCTAAAGAGGGCTTCTGCGCCAGTATAGGAGGTTGCGCTGATATTGAGATCGGCGGCAATGGCGGCGGTAGCCGGCAGCGCTGCACCGGCACCGATGACGTCATCGGTGTGCACAGTGCCCCGTTTCCGCCCCGACCCCCATATTCAGTTGCCGCTGCCTCCTCCGTGGCGGCCGCTACTAACAACCGGAGACTAGGGCCTTACTGCAGCCTTAGTGGGGCGCATAAAGGTGGAGGTGCAGCCGGCCGCTTTTTCGGCGGCCGCCTGCCCGCACCTCCTTCCCCGGCCTCCTCCACCCCCCCCCTGCGGCACTGCCGGCTGCTTTCCGTGAGCCTGGCACTTCTCCGTGGTGCCGGGCTCATTTGCCGGCACAATCCAGCGGCGATCTCCCCGTTGCAGGCACCTCCACCTTAAGAGAAGGAGGAGGCCTGCAGTACCGCAGCCTGCCGCACCGCATTGGGTGGCGCAGCGGCACTTAGAGCGCTGATATTCAGTTTCAGCGCCCCAAGCGGGGGCGGGCACACCCTGGGATAGCGCCCGGTTCCGACTTGGGGCGCAAAAAGTGAATATTTGACGGTCGCACATGGCTCCGCGCCCAGCGCTAACTTTTGGCCGTTAGCCAGCTGGCGGGGCCATAATGAATTTCTAGGCCATAGTTTATAAAATTTAGAAGGTCTTTGTGGTAATAATAATAACTTCCGGGAAGTTATGTCATCACTTCCTGTGAACGGTGAACTATGAACTGTGTACATACCTCACTTCCTGTCATATGTCACTTCCTGTTGGACTGGTATAAATACTGGACTGTTCAGTATTGTAAGAGGCTTCTACCAGAGGCATGGTAAAGACCTCTCTTGTATATAGTGTGTTTATAAGTTACTTACAGCTTACTTTAAAGTTACTTGATGGTAAGACTCCTTTTTCTTACATCAATTTAAGTAACTTAGTATTTACACTCACAAATACTAGACCTTCAGACAAACTCGGAGTTAAGGATCCAGGGAACCACCCATCATGGAGAGAATCCTTAGACCTATTCGTCTGGACTTGGACCCGAATACACCAGCAGCTGGCAGGGTATGGAAGCATTGGTACCGTACTTTTGAGAATTTTCTGGATGAATGTAACGCGGATGCTCCTGCTAGATTGAGGATACTTATCAACTATGTGACCCCAAAAGTGTTCGAATATGTTGATGAATGGGATAATTACGATGAGGTGATTCGGGCACTTAAGAAACTGTATGCCAAGACCCCAAATGAGGTCTATGCTAGACATCTACTGGCCACAGCCCAACAAGGGCCAGGGGAATCAATTAACGAATTCCTGCAAGAACTTCGCAGGCTCAGCATAGATTGTAACTTTCAGGCAGCCTCAGCTGAGCTGTACCGCGAAGAAATGATTCGTGATGCTTTCATCTGCGGGATTGCCTCTCCATTTATACGCCAGCGTCTACTAGAAAGTAAAACACTTGAGCTACAAAAAGCTTTTGACCTAGCTTGTTCTCTGGATTTGGCAAAGAGAAGTGCAGACCTCTATCAGCTGCCCAGATCTCGATCTGCGACTGTAGCTGCAACCAGACAATTCAAGCGGTCTCAGGTGAACCCTATCATGGGGGAATCTAATTCTGATAATTCTGATGAAGAAGAGGAGGATGACCCCACTTTAGCAGCCTCTTGGCAATCTAGGAAGGAATGCTTCTTTTGTGGAGGTGCTTTTCACCCTAGGAAAACCTGCCCTGCTCGCAATGCAATCTGCAGTTATTGCAAAAAAAAGGACACTTTGCTAAAGTTTGCCTATCAAGGGCCTCTACGAGGGCCAATCCAGCTAAGGCCTACCGAACTGCCCCAATTAGGGCCTATCAAGATGCTCCAGCTAGGACCTATCAAGCTTCCTCTCGAGCTCTCTCCCGAAGGAGCACACCGAGAGTTTTAGCCACTCTCTGTGCAACGACACCAATTACAGCTGCTTGCCCACAGAACCTGTCTCATGCAGCCACAAAAATTTCAATTAAAGGGCATACCTTAGATGCCTTAATTGACTCAGGAAGTACTGATAGTTTCATTAAGGAACAGATTGTTGCGAAATTGAAACTACATGTCTTCCCATCGGACCAGGCAATTGCGATGGCTCAGTCATCACTTAATACCAGAATCTCCGGCTTTTGTGTTGTTGATATGACACTTCATGGTCGTATGTATCCCTCCACCCGACTTTCGGTGCTCAAGGACTTATGTAGTGATCTCCTCTTAGGGCTGGACTTCCAAAAACAGCATAAGAAACTCACCATTGAGTTTGGTGGATCCAAACCCGGACTTACTATTTCTAATATACCGTCTAAATTACCGTTTTGTGCATTGTCAGCAGCTTCACTTGATGAACCCTCATTATTTGCCAGTATTCCGCCTCGATGCAAACCAATAATAACGAAATCGCGGCGCTTTAATCAGGAAGACCAATCTTTTATTGCGGCTGAAATCTCTCGACTTCTAGCAGAGGATATCATCGAACCATGTTCGTCGCCCTGGCGGGCTCAAGTTGTCATTGTCAAGAACCCTCTAAAACCTCACAAACAGCGACTATGCATCGATTATTCACAAACCATCAATCAATATACCGACTTGGATGCCTACCCATTGCCACGCATTGATGATATGGTTAATAAACTGGCCGAATACAAAGTGTTCTCAACTTACGATTTAAAAAGTGCCTATCATCAGTTACCCTTGAAGGTCTCAGATAAGCAGTACACGGCCTTTGAGGCTAATGGACGGCTGTACCAATTTCGTCGCCTCCCATTCGGGGTTACTAATGGAGTGGCTGTCTTTCAACGGGCAGTGGATGGCCTGGTTAAGCAGGAAAACCTAAGGGACACTTTTCCCTATCTTGATAACATTACCATTGCAGGTCACGATCAACAGGAACACGACGCCAACCTCCAAAAATTTCGGGATGCCCTCCATCGCCGTAATTTGACCCTGAATGAATCCAAATCTGTTGAGTCGCAACCGACCATCAACATCCTTGGCTACTGCGTAGGCAATGGTATCATTAAGCCAGACCCAGAAAGACTTCGCCCGCTCCAAGAGCTCCCGTCACCTAAGAATCCGGCTTCTTTACGTCGGGCTCTCGGTCTGTTTGCATACTACGCTAAATGGATTCCTCATTTTTCGGACAAAATCCAACCCTTGCTGCATGCTAGATCATTTCCACTGGGAACAGCGGCTGTTGCAGCCTTTAACCTTCTCAAAAAACAGTTGGAGAAAGCGGCTCTTCACTCCATCGATGAGAATCTCCCTTTTGTGGTTGAATGTGATGCCTCGGAGGTGGCGATCTCGGCTACTCTGAATCAGGAAGGTCGTCCTGTAGCATTTATGTCCAGGACCTTACAAGGTGCCGAGCTACATTATCCTCCGGTTGAGAAAGAAGCCACAGCCATCATAGAGGCAGTACGGAAGTGGAACCATTTTCTAGCTCGCCAGCACTTTACATTGATCACGGACCAACGATCAGTCGCCTTCATGCTCGATAATCGAAAACGAACTAAAATTAAGAATAATAAAATACAACTTTGGAGGATGGAACTGGCCTCTTTTGGTTATACCATTCTCTATCGGCCTGGCAAGGAGAATGTGGCCCCGGACACCCTCACACGGGCATTCTGCTCCACTATGTCATCCTCTACTCTCATGGATGTCCACAATGGATTGTGTCATCCTGGCGTTACGCGCATGCTACATTTCGTACGATCACGGAATCTCCCTTTTTCCACTGGAGATGTAAAGAAAATATGCTCAGAATGCCGGCTTTGTGCGGAATTAAAACCTCAGTTCTTCCACCCCTCAGATGGTATACTCATACATGCAACCCAACCGATGCAACAACTTAGCATCGATTTTAAGGGCCCAGTGCCCTCTTCAACTCGGAACACATATTTGCTCACCATGATCGACGAATATTCACGTTTTCCATTTGCCTTCCCCTGCTCCAATATGCTGGCATCCACAGTAATCTGCTGCCTTGAGCAGGTATTTTCTCTCTGTGGCATGCCGGCTTATATTCACTCAGATCGGGGTCCATCCTTTATGTCAAGGGAACTCAAGGACTACCTCTCAGAACGGGGAATTGCTACAAGCAAAACACCATACCATCCCATCGGAAATGGGCAGGTAGAGAGGTATAACGGTATCATCTGGAATTCCGTACGTCTCGCTTTAAGATCTCGGGGCCTACCACACCAGCAATGGGAAACAGTGCTTCCGGATGCATTGCACTCTATACGGTCCCTGCTTTCTACAGCCACAAATACTACACCTCATGAGCGGTTCTTTGGATTCCAGTGTCGCTCCTCTCATGGGACATCACTCCCGTCATGGCTAACTACTCCTGGACCTGTATTACTCCGAAGATACGTTCGGACGTCTAAAAATGACCCTCTCGTAGACGAGGTCGAACTAACCGATGCCAACCCCACCTATGCAAACATACGATATTCCGACGGCCGAGAATCTACCGTATCATTACGGGATCTGGCTCCCTGCCCACCAGGACCTAGTGGGACATCGGGTGATGGCATTTCACCAGGAAACTCTTGGGACCTATCGGGTACCCCTCTCCAGGATCCTGATCGGACACCAACTAGCTTGGTGCCGGTAGAACCCCGTACTCAAGGTTGCGACCCTCCCAGTACCGCGCATGAAAGTACTGATCCGCCACAGACCAGCTCTGCACCTCCCTCTGAACAGAGGCAGTCCGACTTTGAACCTATTGGGGCTCGTACTCGAAGCCATGATCACCCCGACCCTTCACAGGGCAATCCAGGCCACACAGACTCTGGCCAATGGCCAACCGCATGTAAGTGGACCAGCGACCCTCTACGACGGGAATCCAAACGGGTGCGACTCTTCCTTGTTCGGCGGCTGCGGACCAAAAGGTAGACCACAGCCTCCTAATCCTGCAGGAGGGAAGAATGTGATAATAATAATAACTTCCGGGAAGTTATGTCGTCACTTCCTGTGAACTATGAACTGTGTACATACCTCACTTCCTGTCATATGTCACTTCCTGTTGGACTGGTATAAATACTGGACTGTTCAGTATTGTAAGAGGCTTCTACCAGAGGCATGGTAAAGACCTCTCTTGTATATAGTGTGTTTATAAGTTACTTAAAGCTTACTTTAAAGTTACTTGATGGTAAGACTCCTTTTTCTTACATCAGTCTTAATTTCGTGGTTATACTTTCTAAGGTCTCTGTTGTTTAGCAGGGAGTGCTCGGAAACAAGGGCCCTTGAGTATATCATTTAATTGTAGTGTAATTGGTGGTATTAATTTAATTTAAATTAATTAAAGGGTAAGTCATGGCAACAAACCTTGGCCCCGTGGCATGCTCGTCCTGCACTATGTGGGAAATCAGGGACACTTCCTGTGTCCCTGATGACCATGTGTGCGGGAAGTGTATCCAGCTGCAGCTACTGGCAGACCGCATTGCAGCACTGGAGCTGCGAATGGATACATACTGGAGCATTCGCGATGCTGAGGACGTCGTGGATATCACGTTTAATCAGTTGGTCACACCGCAGGTAAAGGCTGCACAGGCAGGAAGGGAATGGGTGACTGCCAGGCAGAGTAGTAGGCGCAGGCAGGTAGTGCAGGGGACCCCTGTGGCCATCCCCCTCTCAAACAGATATACCACTTTGGATATTGTTGAAGGAGATGGCTTATTAGGGGAAGGCAGCAGCAGCCAACTTCCTGGCACCATGGGTGGTCCTGCTGCACAGGACGAGAGGAAAAAGAGCGGGAGAGCTATAGTGATAGGGGATTCTATTGTAAGGGGAATAGATAGGCATTTCTGCGGCCACAAACGAGACTCCAGGATGGTATGTTGCCTCCCTGGTGCAAGGGTCAAGGATGTCTCGGAGCGGCTGCAGGGCATTCTGGAGGGGGAGGGTGAACAGCCAGTTGTCGTGGTGCATATAGGTACCAACGATATAGGTAAAAAACAGGATGAGGTCCTAAAAGCTGAATATAGGGAGTTAGGAGGTAAATTACAAAATAGGACCTCAAAGGTAGTAATCTCAGGATTGCTACCAGTGCCACGTCCTAGTCAGGGTAGAAATAGAAGGATATTTCAGATGAATACGTGGCTAGAAGAATGGTGCAAGGGGGAGGGATTCAAATTCCTGTGACATTGGAACCGGTTCTGGGGGAGGTGGGACCAGTACAAACTGGACGGTTTGCACCTGGGCAGGACCAGGACCGATGTCCTAGGGGGTGTGTTTGCTAGTGCTCTTGGGGAGGGTTTAAACTAAAATGGCAGGGGATTGGGAAGCTGTGCAGGGAGACAGAGGAAAGGGAAGCAAGGATAGAAGCAAAAGACAGGAAGGAGAAGAGCAAAAGTGGAAGGCAGAGAAATCAAGGGTGTAAATCAAACATGGCCGCAGTGAACAATAATTCTAAAAGGTCTAAGAGTGTTAAAAAAACAACCCTGAAGGCTTTGTGTCTTAATGCGAGGAGCATTCGTAATAAGGTGGATGAATTAGCTGCGCAAATAGATGTAAACGGATATGATATAATTGGGATTACGGAGACATAGCTCCAGGGTGACCAAGGCTGGGAATTCAACATCCAGGGGTATTCAATATTCAGGAAGGACAGGCAAAAAGGAAAAGGAGATGGGGTAGCATTGCTGGTTAAAGAGATTAACACAATAGTAAGGAAGGATATTAGCTCTGATGATGTGGAATCTGTATGGTTAGAGCTGAGAAATACCAAGGGGCAGAAAACGTTAGTGGGAGTTGTAAACAGACCCAAACAGTAATGCTGAGGTTGGGGATGGCATTAAACAGGAAATTAGAGATGCGTGCAATAAGGGCATAGCAGTTAACATGGGTGACTTTAATCTACATATAGATTGGTCTAACCAAATTAGTAACAACACTGTGGAAGAGGAATTCCTAGTGTATACGGGATGGTTTCCTGGACCAATATGTCGAGGAACCAACTAGAGATCAGGCCATCTTAGACTGGGTATTATGTAATGAGAAAGGATTAATTAGCAACCTTGTCTGAGGCCCCTTGGGGAGAGCGATCATAATATGATAGAATTCTTCATTAAGATGGAGAGTGAAGTAGTTGATTCAGAGACTTGGGTACTGAATTTAAATAAAGGAAACTACGATGGTATGAGGCGAGTTGTGTAGGATGGATTGGGGAATGTTACTTAAAGGGTTGATGGTGAATAGGCAATGGCAAACATTTAAAGATCGCATGGATGAACTACAGAATTTGTTCATCCCTGTTTGGCATAAAAATAAAACAAAAAAGGTGACTCAACATTGGCTAACAAGGGAAATTAGGGATAGCATAAGATCCAAGGAGAGGACATATAAATTGGCCAGAAAAAGCAGCAAATCTGAGAATTGGGAGCAGTTTAGGATTCAGCAAAGGAGAACAAAGGGATTAATTAAGAGGGGGGAAATAGAGTTTGAGAGTAAGCTTGCAGGGAACATAAAAACTGACTGTAAAAGCTTCTATACATATGCGAAGAGAAAAAGATTGGGAAAGTCAAGCGTAGGTCCCTTGCAGTCAGAATCAGGGGAATTTATAATGGGGAACAAAGACATGGCTGACCAATTAAATACATACTTTGGTTCTGTCTTCACAAAGGAGGACACAAATAAACTTCCAGAGATGTCGGAGAACATAGGGTCTAATGAGATCAGTATTTGTAGGGAAATGGTGTTAGGGAAATTGACGGGATTGAAGGCCGATAAAACCCCAGGGCCTGATAATCTACATCCTAGGGTACTTAAGGAACTGGCCCTAGAAATAGTAGATGCATTGCTGGTCATCTTCCAAAATTCTATAGACTCTGGAACAGTTCCCATGGATTGGAGGGTAGCTAATGTAACCCCACTATTTAAAAAAGGTGGTAGAGAAAAAATGGGGAATTATAGACCGGTAAGCCTGACATCGGTAGTGGGGAAAATGCTAGAGTCCATTATAAAAGATGTAATAGCAGAGTACTTGGAAAACAGTGACAAGATCGGACAAAGCCAACATGGATTTACAAAAGATAAATCATGCTTGATAAATTTACTGGAATTTTTTGAGGATGTAACTGGTAGAATAGATAAGGGAGAACCAGTGGATTTGGTGTATTTGGACTTTCAGAAGGCTTTCGATAAGGTCCCGCATAAGAGACTAGCGTGCAAAGTTAAAGCACATGGGATTGGGGGTAAGGTACTGACTTGGATAGAAAACTGGTTGGCAGATAGGAAGCAATGAGTTGGAATAAACGGGTCTTTTTCCGAGTGGAATGCAGTGACTAGTGGGGTGCCGCAGGGATCGGTGCTAGGACCCCAGTTATTCACAATATATATTAATGATCTAGACAAGGAAACTAGATCTAATATCTCCAAGTTTGTAGATGACACAAAGCTGGGTGGGCGTGTGTGCTGTGAGGAGGATGCAGAGAAACTCCAGTACGATTTGGACAGGTTGGGCGATTGGGCAGATGCATGGCAGATGCAGTATAATGTGGATAAATGCGAGGTTATCTACTTTGGTGGCAAAAACAGGAAGACAGATTATTATATGAACGGCAATAGATTGGGAAAAGGGGAAGCGCAACGAGACCTGGGTGTCCTTGTGCACCAGTCGCTGAAGGTAAGCATGCAGGTGCAGCAGGCGGTTAAGAAGGGAAATGGTATGCTGGCCTTCATAGCGAGAGGATTCGAGTACAGGAGCAACGATGTCTTGCTGCAGTTGTACAGGGCCTTAGTGAGACCACACCTTGAGTATTGTGTGCAGTTTTGGTCGCCTTATCTGAGGAAGGATGTTCTTGCCATGGAGGGAGTGCAGCGAAGATTCACCAGACTGATACCTGGGATGGCAGGAATGATGTATGAAGAGAGATTGGGTCGATTAGGCTTATATTCGCTAGAGTTTAGAAGAATGAGAGGGGATCTCATTGAAACTTATAAAATTCTAACAGGACTGGACAGAATAGAACAAATTTTCAGAACCTCTCTGGCCACAGGGGGTGTACCAGAGGACTGGAGAACAGCTAACGTAGTACCATTATTCAAGAAGGGTAGCAGGGATAAACCAGGGAATTACAGGCCAGTGAGCCTAACATCTGTGGTAGGGAAATTATTGGAAAAAATTCTGAGGGACAAAATTAGTCTCCACTTGGAGAGGCAAGGATTAATCGGGGATAGTCAGCATGGCTTTGTCAAGGGTAAATCATGTCTGACAAATCTGATTGAATTTTTCGAGGGGGTGACTAGGGTGGTGGATGAGGGAAATGCTGTGGATGTGGTTTACATGGACTTCAGTAAAGCTTTTGACAAAGTCCCGCATAGGAGACTGGTCAAGAAGGTAAGAGCCCATGGGATCCAGGTTGCCTTGGCGCGTTGGATCCTAAACTGGCTGAGTGGCAGGAGGCAGAGGGTGATGGTCGAAGGTTGCTTTTGTGACTGGAAGCCTGTGTCCAGTGGGGTACCTCAGGGATCGGTGCTGGGTCCCTTGTTGTTTGTGATCTACATAAATGACTTGGATGAGAATGTAAAAGGTATGATCAGTAAGTTCGCAGATGACACGAAAATTGGTGGGGTGGTAAATTGCGAGGAGGAAAGCCTCAGGCTACAGGACGATATAAACGGGTTGGTCAGATGGGCGGAAAAGTGGCAAATGGAATTTAACCCTGAAAAGTGCGAGGTGATGCATTTTGGACGGACAAATAAGGTAAGGGAATACACAATGAGTGGTAGGACCCTAGGAAGTACAGAGGGTCAGAGGGACCTTGGTGTACATGTACATAGATCCCTGAAGGCAGCGGAACAGGTAGATAAGGTGGTTAAAAAGGCATATGGGATACTTATATTCCATGCCTCGGCTAATGAAGGCAAGAGCAGGGAGGTTATGATGGAGCTGTACAAAACGCTGGTGAGGCCACAGCTGGAGTACTGTGTGCAGTTCTGGTCGCCTCACTATAGGAAGGATGTGATTGCTTTGGAGAGGGTGCAGAGAAGATTCACCAGGATGTTACCTGGGATGGAGCGCCTCAGCTATGAAGAGAGGCTGGACAGGCTGGGGTTGTTTTCCTTGGAGCAAAGAAGGCTGAGGGGGGACCTGATTGAGGTGTACAAAATGATGAGGGGCATAGATAGGGTAGATAAAGAGGAACTTTTCCCCTTAGTAGGGGGGTCAATAACAAGGGGGCATAGATTCAGGGTAAGGGGCAGGAGATTTAGAGGGGATTTGAGGAGGAACTTTTTCACCCAGAGGGTGGTTGGAATGTGGAACTCAATGCCTGAAAGGGTGGTAGAGGCAGGAACCCTCACAACATTCAAGAAGCATTTGGATGAGCACTTGAAATGCCATTGCATACAAGGCCATGGACCAAATGCTGGAAAATGGGATTAGACTGGACAGGGATGGATGGGCGGCGCAGACACGATGGGCCGAAGGGCCTCTTTCTGTGCTGTAAAACTCTATGACTCTATGAGATGCAGGAAGGCTGTTCCCGATGGCAGGGGAGTCCAGAACCAGGGGTCACAGTCGAAGGATAAGGGGTAAGCCATTTAGGACAGAGATGAGGAGGAATTTCTTCACCCAGAGAGTGGTGAACCTGTGGAATTCTCTACCACAGAAGACAGTTGAGTCCAATTCATTAAATATATTCAAGAAGGAGTTAGATATATTTCTTAAGGCTAAGGGGATCAAGGGATATGGGGAGAAAGCAGGGACAGGGTACTGAATTTGAATGATCAGCCATGATCGCATTGAATGGCGGAGCAGGCTCGAGGGGTCCCATGGCCTACTCCTGCTCCTATCTGCTATGATTCTATGTTTACTGCATCATACCCAGACAGGGCATCCCCAATCCTGCATCATACCCAGACCGTGTATCCCCCATACTACATCACACCCAGACAGGGTATCCCCTAAATTGCATCATACCCAGACAGGGTATCCCCTAAATTGCATCTTACACAGACAGGGTATCCCCATATACTGCATCATACCCAGACAGGGTATCCCCAATACTGCATCATACCCAGACAGAGAGAATCACTGACACTGAATCGCCAGACAGAGGGATTTCCCTGTACTGTGAGATACCCAGAGAGGGAAGCCCCTGCACTGTATCAGACCCAGGCACAGGAAATTCCTTATGATGCATCATATCAGAGACAGGTATCGTCCACACACCGTAATAGCCAAAGACAGGGCATCTCCTACAGAGGTAACAATCCAATCGAAGCCTCCACTTCAATGGACGTGAGTACAAAGGACAGCAATTCCAGGAGCAAGACATGCTCCAAGGAGACTTTATTGGTTAACTTCACCAAAGTGCAGTCCTCAAATAACCTGCCAATGAGGGACCTGCTCTCATGCCTGCTGCATAACACCTGACAGGTACATATCAACCTGCAATGTGCAGCAGAACATTACAGTGTATATCCTTCCAACTGAAATCTCATCCCATATTCCTCCCCCTTCTCCTTAATCCCTTAGGAATGTTGAAGTCTTGATTCTGGTATGTTCCAGATCATGGTTCTGTTTGAGATGTAATCAGCACCTATTACTGGAAACTTTGGTTTATCCGGAGGCTAACTGTCCGGAATGCTCGAGCCACTGGCAAAAATCAGGAGCCGTTTCGTTAGGTTTTTTTTCTTCTCGTTGCTTTTTTCTCAACAGTCAAGCTCTGCAAGGTCTCGCTGAAGCTGTTGCTAAGCTACAGAGACGCTTGGACTGTTTAGAAGCTGTTGCTAAGCAACAGGGTTTGTTGACAGATACGGAGCTCAAAATCTCCGTATGTTTCAACATTAGCGCTGGTTTGTCCGGCAGTTTTGAGGGAACGGCAACAGCTCGGTCCCGTCGGTGCCAGATAGCACAAAGTTTCCTGTACATTGTATTCAACACTGTGCCCATCAGACTGATGTTCAAGGACTGTGCAGCAGGAAGTGGGTGGGACAGCAGTGAAGGGTCAACATTGGCATTCCAGGGTTGCAAGGGGTTCCCCTGGCAAACCCGAATGGCGGGCGCTGTGTTCTGAAGCCCAACGTGAAGTGGAGCTGATGCTATACACTTAACCGATGGTCAGTGTTCCTTCCTCTCCGGTTTTCACTCTCTCTCATCACTGTATCTCCTGAAGGTGGTGATTCACACTGCAGTCTGGTTCTCTGGGTACCAGCAGCTCTCTGGTATCTTTCCCAAGTGAGAGTAGGTTTTCTCCTCGCCAGTAGTCATTGGAAAGCGGGCAGGCGCAGCAACTCATACAGCATAGAAGGAGGCCATTCGGCCCATTGTGCCTGCTCTTTGAAAGGGCTACCCAATTAGTCCCACTCCCCCTGCTCTTTCACCATAGCCCTTCTAATTTTTCATTTCAGGTATTTATCCAATCTCTTTTTGGAAAGTTACTATTGAATCTGCTTCCACCACACTTTCAGGCAGTGAATTCCAGATCATCACTCGCTGCATATACTAATTTCTCCTCATCTCCCTCCCTGGTCCTTTAGCCAATTAACTTAAATCTGTGCCCTCTGGTTACCGACCCTCCTGCCAGTGGAAACAGCTTCTTCCCATCTACTCTATCAAAACTCTTCAACCCTGGTGAATATTGTTTTACCTTCCCCTAGCTCAGGGGTGCTGAACTCGGTTGTTTAACCAGACTGCCATTCCTCGCTGAGATCAGTGAATTTAGTGCAGACCAGGGATTATACAATGTGGCTCAATACCACAGCACGTGCACTAACCCACGGAGGAGGAGGAGGGGAGGATTACTGAATATCCAAGATGGCCATCCAAGTGGAAGAGGATTAAGAAAAATCTGTATTCTGTTCCGCCCCCTTGCAGCCCCACTGAAAGGTGAGACCGTCTCTTACCGAGCCCCAGAGTGTGATGCAGTCCTCTTGGTTGCTTGCAAAGTTGTTGGGCTCGAAGGGATGCCAGTAGGTGAAGTTAACTGGAGTTCCATCCGACCACTCAAAGTTCATCTGGAGTTTGATGTCGTTGAGCCCAATCCACAACTCCTCGACATCTGCAGCGAGAGGAGAGACAGACAGGCTTTAGGGAGCTGAGAAAAGGAGCTAACAACAGCTGCATTGCAGCTCGCACCCAGACACGCACCCACACACATCACACACATCCCACACACACCATTCACACACACATAGGCTCACAAACACCCACAGACCCCCAGATACAGACCCTTAGACATAAAACACCAGACATGCACCCACCTTGATACCCCCAGACACACACCCACCTAGAGACCCAGACACACACCCACCTAGATACGCCCAGACACACCCCCACCTAGATACCACCCAGACACACACCCACCTAGAGACCCCCAGACACACACCCACCTAGATACCCCCAGACACACACCCACCTAGATACGCCCAGACACACCCACCTAGATACCACCCAGACACACACCCACCTAGATACCACCCAGACACACACCCACCTAGATACCCCCCAGACACACACCCACCTGGATGCCCCCAGACACACACCCACCTAGAGACCCCCAGACACACCCACCTAGATACCCAGACACACTCACCTAGATACCCCCAGACACACACCCATCTAGATATCCCCCAGACACACACCCACCTAGAGACCCCCAGACACACACCCACCTAGAGACCCCCAGACACACACCCACCTAGATACCCCCCAGACACACACCCACCTAGATACCCCCAGACACACACCCACCTAGATGCCCCCAGACACACACCCACCTAGATACCCCCAGACACACACCCACCTAGATACCCCCAGACACACACCCACCTAGATGCCCCCAGACACACACCCACCTAGATGCCCCCAGACACACACCCACCTAGATGCCCCCAGACACACACCCACCTAGATACCCCCAGACACACACCCACCTAGATACCCCCAGACACACACCCACCTAGATGCCCCCAGACACACACCCACCTAGATACCCCCCAGACACACACCCACCTAGATACCCCCAGACACACACAAACCTAGATATCACCCAGACACACACACACCTAGATATCACCCAGACACACACCCACCTAGATACCCCCAGGCACACACCCACCTAGATACCCCCAGACACACACACCTAGATATCACCCAGACACACACCCACCTAGATACCCCCAGGCACACACCCACCTAGATACCCCCAGACACACACACACCTAGATATCACCCAGACACACACCCACCCAGATACCCCCAGGCACACACCCACCTAGATACCCCCAGACACACACCCACCTAGATACCCCCAGACACACACCCACCTAGATACCCAGACACACACCCACCTAGTTACCCCCCAGACACAGCCACCTAGATACCCCCAGACACACCAACCTTGATACCCCACAGACACCCACCCACCTAGATACGCCCAGACACACACATGTGGTTTCCTCATGACGCTTGGCGGGCAGCAGCAGAGATCATCAACGGGATCCGCGATCCGAGCAACGCCTTGGAGTACAGACCCTGCCAGAGTTTGCGGGGCCAGTGCGGGGGGAGACACTGGCGTGGGGGGGGGGGGGGGGTATCTCATCTACACGCACCTACCTGCCCCATGATTGGTTCCCTATGTACCAAGAAGGTGTGATGCCCCGCCAAGGGAGTCTCCGTCCCCTCCAGGTCATCGGCCGTGTAAGGGGCGGGTGGAGGCTGCACCGTTTACAGGCCCACGTAGGAAATCCCAAATCAGGTCCCGGTGTATCCGGGTCCTACCCATCTCCTGTGGAGCTACGGCTGGAGTCTGGTGGAGCAGGCGACAACATTTGGCGCCTGTCCCTTTTTTTTCTCCTTTCGGTTATTAACAAGAGTCATTCCCATCTGTTTGAAAGCTGTCCAAGCTTGTGATGAACACGATTTCGCTCAGCTTACTCGCCAGTCATGTATGTGGGTGAGAACGGACACTGTGCAGCCTGTTGTAGAACAGCACGTAGGGTGAATCAGTACAAGACGCTGATCCTGTAACACCCCTACCCTGCGGGGTGTGTCATTTTGCTGAGGAGAGGGTGGGGGTGGGGGGCAGGGGTACGTTCCCTATCAATTGTACCCCTCACCAATGTTCCCTTTAACGGGCTGCACGGCCCATCCAAAATTCCGTGCATGCGTTGTTTTTCCATTTAAAAGCCGGTGAACCAGATCATTGCCCCTCAGTTTGTCCCATGTGAAACCATACCTTGGTGATTTTTTGCCTCATTTAAAATGTACTTTTATATTACACCCGGTTTTTCCTGGTCTCTTTCTTATGTAACCCTGGCTACGGAAGGAAGTTGGATCTCAGGAAAGGGACTTCAGCTGTTAGTATTTTGATTACATTAACTTAATTCACTTTAACTGCACAAAGACATCTCAGAATCTGTCAGTAGTATAGTTTGTTGCTCTACACTGTAAAGTGTAATGGTCTCTACGGACTTTCGTGATTGTTTCAACTTCTGTACTTTCAGAAAATGCTCATTTTTCACCACAAGTAACGTCACAAAGATATTAAAAAGTCATGTTTTAGGATGGTTCAAAAGTACCTAATGTAAAAATGCCCGTCTACACAAACATCACTCTCTGTAAGGGACCTAATAAAAAAGACTTGCATTTATATCGCGCCTTTTATGACCTCAGGGCATCCTAAAGCGCTTTACAGCCAATTGAGTACTTTTGAAGTGTAGACACTGTTGTAAGGTAGGAATAACAGCTATAAGCTCACAATTACACAAACAATCTGGTGCAATTATACTTTCATGACACACTAAAAGGAGATAAATTATAATAAGCAAGACTTAACGAGATCTTTCAAGTGCCTCAATCCCAGGAACGCTCAACTCTTGAGCACCTGTGAGCACCAGAATCCATGTTTTAATTCAAGCTCCACTCCAGTACTTTAGCAATCCCACGATTCCTCTCCTTAATAGGCAGTCCCTCGGAACCGAGGATGACTTGCTCCAACATTAAAAATGAGTTCTCAGGTGACTGATGAGTCCAATGCGGGACCGACAGTCTCTGTCACAGGTGGGGCAGACAGTGGTAGAAGGGGTGGGTGGGTGGGGTGCTTGGGTTGACGTGCGCTCCTTCCGCTGTTTGCGCTTGGCTTCCGCTTGCCCCCGCCGAAGAGACTCGAGGTATTCGGCGCCTTCCCGGATGCTTCTCCTCCACTTTGTGCGGTCTTGGGCCAGGGATTCCCAGGTGTTGGTGGGGATGTTACACTTTTTCAAGGAGGCTTTGAGGGTGTCCTTGAAGCATTTCCTCTGCCCACCTGGGGCTCTCTTGCTGTGTCAGAGCTCCGAGTAGAGTGCTTGTTTTGGGAGTCTCGTATCGGGCATGCGGACGATGTGACTCGTCCATCGGAGCTGATCGAGCGTGGTCAAAGCTTCGATGCTGGGGATGTTGGCCTGAGCGAGAACACTGACGTTGGTGCGCCTATCCTGCCAATGGATTTGCAGGATCTTGCGGAGGCAACGTTGGTGGTACCTCTCCAGTGCTTTGAGGTGCCTGCTGTACATGGTCCATGTCTCTGAGGCATACAGGAGGACGGTTATTACTACTGCTCTGTAGACCATGAGCTTGGTGCCGGGTTTGAGGTCCTGGTCTTCAAACACTCTCTTCCTCAGGCGACCCAAGGCTGCACTGGCACACTGAAGGTGGTGTTGGACTTCATCATTGACGTCTGCCCTTGTTGACAGTAGGCTCCCGAGGTATGGAAAGTGGTCCACGTTCTCCAGGGACTTTAGCAGTCCCACGATCCCAAGTGCTCAGTGGAGATCAACACCTGCTACAGTGTAAGTGTGGCTGCCCTTTAGGAGTGTGCAGTCACTCCTATAATCTGAGCCAACACCCTTTGTGTGATACTGAGGGCGTGCTCCATGATCAGCGGTGCCCACCTTCATGTGAGACTTTAAACCTCAGGCTCCATCTGCCTATTCCAATGGCTCAGGTGGATGTTAATGATCCAGTGGTCCTATCCAAAAAAAAACTGCGAGGAGTGGGAGTTCTCCCAGTATCCTGGCCAACCTTCCTCCCTCAACATCAGTGGTAGGAAAATTATTGGAAAAAATCCTGAGGGACAAAATTTGTCTCCACTTGGAGAGGCAAGGATTAATCAGGGATAGTCAACATGGCTTTGTCAAGGGAAGATCATGTCTGACTAATTTGATTGAATTTTTTGAGGGGGTGACTAGGTGTGTGGATGAGGGTAACGCAGTGGATGTGGTATACATGGATTTCAGTAAGGCCTTCGATAAAGTCCCGCACAGGAGACTGGTCAAGAAGGTAAGAGCCCATGGAATCCAGGGTGCCTTGGCACATTGGATACAAAACTGGCTTAGTGGCAGAAGGCAGAGGGTGATGGTCGAAGGTTGTTTTTGTGACTGGAAGCCTGTGGCCAGTGGGGTACCACAGGGATCGGTGCTGGGTCCCTTGCTGTTTGTGGTCTACATTAATGACTTGGATATGAATGTAAAGGGTATGATCAGTAAGTTCGCGGATGATACAAAAATTGGTAGGGTGGTAAATAGCGAGGAGGGTAGCCTCAGTCTGCAGGACGATATAGATGGGTTGGTCAGATGGGCGGAACAGTGGCAAATGGAATTTAACCCGGAAAAGTGCGAGGTGATGCACTTTGGGGGGACTAACAAGGCAAAGGAATACACAATGAATGGAAAGACCCTAGGCAAGACGGAGGGTCAGAGGGATCTGGGTGTGCAAGTACACAGATCCCTGAAGGCGGCGGAACAGGTGGATAAGGTGGTAAAAAAGGCATATGGGATACTTGCCTTCATTAGCCGAGGCATTGAATATAAGAGCAAGGAGGTTATGATGGAGCTGTATAAAACACTGGTTAAGCCACAGCTGGAATGCTGTGTGCAGTTCTGGTCGCCACACTACAGGAAGGATGTGATCGCGTTGGAGAGGGTGCAGAGGAGGTTCACCAGGATGTTACCAGGGCTGGAGCGCTTCAGCTATGAAGAGAGACTGGGCAGATTGGGTTTGTTTTCCTTGGAGCAGAGGAGGCTGAGGGGGGACATGATTGAGGGGTACAAAATTGTGAGGGGCATAGATAGGATGGATGCTGAGGAGCTTTTTCCCCATAGTAGAGGGGTCAATAACTAGGGGGCATAGATTCAAGGTAAAGGGCGGGAGGTTTAGAGGGGATTTGAGAAAGAACTTTTTCACCCAGAGGGTGGTTGGAGTCTGGAACTCACTGCCTGAAAGGGTTGTGGAGGCAGAAACCCTCACAACATTTAAGAAGCATTTGGATGTGCACTTGAAATGCCATAGCATACAAGGCTACGGGCCAAATGCTGGAATATGGGATTAGATTAGACAGGGCTTGATGGCCGGCGCGGACACGATGGGCCGAAGGGCCTCTATCCGTGCTGTATTACTCTATGACTCTATGACTCAACACCAGTGAAAGACAGGTTAACTCTTCATTCATCTCCTTGCTGTTGGTGTTGTGAGCATTGTTGCTACTAATTCATCAAAGCTCTGTCCATAAAACATTACTTTTGTGTCAACGTTTCCCATTCTAAATACCTGTGTCCACATTTATAATGAAAATGATGTAAATTGATCACACTGTAATTACAGACTCAGTGGTAGCACTGTAGGCCAGTGGCGAGAGGCGCAGAGAGCAGCGGTACAGTGAGTACTTAAACTCACTCTCACGGGCTTTTTTACAGAGGCCAGTGTCGAGCGGAGCAGAGAGCAGCGGTACAGTGAGTAATTAAACTCACTTTCGTGGGCTTTTTTACAGAGGCCAGTGTCGGGAGGAGCAGAGAGCGGCGGTACAGTGAGTTTATAAACGCACTTTCGCGGGCTTGCTTTCAGAGGCCAGTGTCGGGGGGAGCAGAGTGCGGCAGTACAGTGAGTACTTAAACTCACTTTCGCAGGATTTCTTTCAGAAGCTTACCAATCTCACAGACCGGCGGCGGCGTTCCGGAGCCACGTCACGATTCAAAAAGTGACGCGGGCAAGAGGAAGCAGCTGATTGGGTGAGTACAGCCAGGTGGGTATTTATACTACTCTATAGTTTGACAGTTAAAATTAATAGTTTATAAAATTTAGAAGGTTTTAATTTTTGTGGTTATAGTTTCTAAGGTCTCTTTGAGTATCGGGGAGTGCTAGTAACCAAGGGCCCTTGAGTATATCATTTAATTGTAGAGTAATTAGTGGTATTGATTTGATTTAATTTAAATCAATTAAAGGGTAAGTCATGGCAGGAAAGCTCGGCCCCGTGGCATGCTCCTCCTGCGCTATGTGGTAAATCAGGGACATTTCCTGTGTCCCTGACGACCATCTGTGCGGGAATTGTATCCAGCTGCAGCTACTGACAGGCCGCATTGCAGCGCTGGAGCTGCGAATGGATACATACTGGAGCATTCGCGATGCTGAGGACATCGTGGATAGCACGTTTAGGGAGTTGGTAAAATAGATAGGCGTTTCTGCGGCCGCAAACGAGACTCCAGGATGGTATGTTGCCTCCCTGGTGCAAGGGTCAAGGATGTCTCGGGGCAGCTGCAGGTAAAGGCTGCACAGGCAGGAAGGGAATGGGTGACCACCAGGCAGAGTAGTAGGCGCAGGCAGGTAGTGCAGGGGTCCCCTGTGGCCATCCCCCTCTCAAACAGATATACCACTTTGGATATTGTTGAGGGAGATGGCTTATCGGGGGAAGGCAGCAGCAGTCAACTTCCTGGCACCTTGGGTGGTTCTGCTGCACAGGACGGGAGGAAAAAGAGTGGGAGAGCTATAGTGATAGGGGATTCTATTGTAAGGGGAATAGATAGGCACTTCTGCGGCCGCAAACGAGACTCCAGGATGGTATGTTGCCTCCCTGGTGCAAGGGTCAAGGATGTCTCGGGGCAGCTGCAGGGCATTCTGGAGGGGGAGGATGAACAACCAGTTGTCATGGTGCATATAGGTACCAACAATATAGGTAAAAAACAGGATGAGGTCCTAAAAGCTGAATATAGGGAGTTAGGAGGTAAATTAAAAAATAGGACCTCAAAGGTAGTAATCTCAGGGTTGCGACCAGTGCCACATGCTAGTCAGAGTAGAAATAGAAGGATATTTCAGATGAATATGTGGCTGGAGGAATGGTGCAAGGGGGAGGGATTCAAATTCCTGGGACATTGGAACCGGTTCTGGGGGAGGTGGGACCAGTACAAACTGGACGGTTTGCACCTGGGCAGGACTGGGACCAATGTCCTAGGGGGAGTGTTTGCTAGTGCTGTTGGGGAGGGTTTAAACTAAAATGGCAGGGGGTTGGGAACCTGTGCAGCGAGACAGAGGAAAGGGAGACAAGGATAGAAGCAAAAGACAGGAAGGAGAAAAGCAAAAGTGGAAGGCAGCGAAATCAAGGGTGTAAATCAAACAGGGCTACAGTAAACAATAATTCTAAAAGGACTAAGAGTGTTAAAAAAACAAGCCTGAAGGCTTTGTGTCTTAATGCGAGGAGCATTCGTAATATGGTGGATCAATTAGCTGTGCAAATAGATGTAAACGGATATGATGTAATTGGAATTACGGAGACATGGCTCCAGGGTGACCAAGGCTGGGAATTCAACATCCAGGGGTATTCAATATTCAGGAAGGACAGGCAAAAAGGAAAAGGAGATGGGGTAGCATTGCTGGTTAAAGAGATTAACACAATAGTAAGGAATGATATTAGCTCTGATGATGTGGAATCTGTATGGTTAGAGCTGAGAAATACCATGGGGCAGAAAACGTTAGTGGGAGTTGTATACAGACCCCCAAACAGTAATGCTGAGGTTGGGGATGGCATTAAATGGGAAATTAGAGACGCGTGCAATAAGGGCACAGCAGTTATCATGGGTGACTTTAATCTACATATAGATTGGGCTAACCAAATTAGTAACAATACTGTGGAGGAGGAATTCCTAGAGTATATACGGGATGGTTTCCTGGACCAATATGTCGAGGAACCGACTAGAGATCAGGCCATCTTAGACTGGGTATTATGTAATGAGAAACGATTAATTAGCAATGTTGTTGTGTGAGGCCCCTTGGGGAAGAGTGATCATAATATGATAGAAATCTTCATTAAGATGCAGAGTGAAGCAGTTGACTCAAGAGACTAGGGTCCTGAAGTTAAATGAAGGAAACAACGATGGTATGAGGCACGAGTTGGCTAGGATGGATTGGGGAACGTTACTTAAAGGGTTGATGGTGGATAGGCAATGGCAAACATTTAAAGATCGCATGGATGAACTACAGAATTTGTTCATCCCTGTTTGGCATAAAAATAAAACAAAAAAGGTGACTCAACCGTGGCTAACAAGGGAAATTAGGGATAGCATAAAATCCAAGGAGAGGACATATAAATTGGCCAGAAAAAGCAGCAAACCTGAGGATTGGGAGCAGTTTCGGATTCAGCAAAGGAGGACAAAGAGATTAATTAAGAGGGGGAAAATAGAGTATGAGAGTAAGCTTGCAGGAAACATAAAAACTGACTGTAAAAGCTTCTATACATATGTGAAGAGAAAAAGATTGGTGAAGTCAAGCGTAGGTCCCTTGCAGTCAGAATCAGGGGAATTTATAATGGGGAACAAAGACATGGTAGACCAATTAAATACATACTTTGGTTCTGTCTTCACAAAGGAGGACACAAATAACCTTCCAGAGATGTCGGGGAACATAGGGTCTAATGAGAGGGAGGAATTGAATGAAATCAGTATTTGTAGGGAAATGGTGTTAGGGAAATTGATGGCATTGAAGGCCGATAAATCCCCAGGGCCTGATAATCTACATCCTAGGGAACTTAAGGAAGTGGCCTTAGAAATAGTAGATGCATTGCTGGTCATCTTCCAAAATTCTATAGACTCTGGAATAGTTCCCATGGATTGGAGGGTAGCTAATATAACCCCACTATTTAAAAAAGGTGGTCGAGTGAAAACGGGGAATTATAGACCAGTAAGCCTGACATCGGTAGTGCGGGAAATGCTAGAGTCCATTATAAAAGATGTAATAGCAGAGCACTTGGATAACAGTGACAGGATCGGACAAAGTCAACATGGATTTACAGAAGGTAAATCGTGCTCGATTAATCTACTGGAATTTTTTGAAGATGTAATTGGTAGAATAGATAAGGGAGAACCAATGGATGTGGTGTATTTGGACTTTCAGAAGGCTTTCGATAAGGTCCCGCATAAGAGATTGGCGTGCAAAGTTAAAGCACATGGGATTGGGGGTAAGGTACTGACTTGGATAGAGAACTGGTTGGTAGACAGGAAGCAAAGGGTTGGAATAAACAGGTCTTTTTCTGAGTGGCAGGCAGTGACTAGTGGGGTACCACAGGGATCGGTGCTAGGACCCCAGCTATTCACAATATATATTAATGATCTAGACGAGGGAACTAGATGTAATATCTCCAAGTTTGCAGACGACACAAAGCTGGGTGGGCGTGTGTGCTGTGAGGAGGATGCAGAGAAACTCCAGTATGATTTGGACAGGTTGGGTGATTGGGCAGATGCATGGCAGATGCAGTATAATGTGGATAAATGCAAGGTTATCCACTTTGGTGGCAAAAACAGGAAGGCAGATTATTATCTGAACGGCAATAGATTGGGAAAAGGGGAAGTGCAACGAGACCTGGGTGTCCTTGTGCACCAGTCGCTGAAGGTAAGCATGCAGGTGCAGCAGGCCGTTAAGAAGGCAAATGGTATGTTGGCCTTCATAGCGAGAGGATTCGAGTACAGGAGCAAGGATGTCTTGCTGCAGTTGTACAGGGCCTTGGTGAGACCACACCTTGAGTATTGTGTGCAGTTTTGGTCGCCTTATCTGAGGAAGGATGTTCTTGCCATGGAGGGAGTGCAGCGAAGATTCACCAGACTGATACCTGGGATGGCAGGAATGACATATGAAGAGAGATTGGGTCGATTAGGCTTATATTCGCTAGAGTTTAGAAGAATGAGAGGGGATCTCATTGAAACTTATAAAATTCTAACAGGACTAGACAGACTAGATGCAGGAAGGATGTTCCCGATGGCGGGGGAGTCCAGAACCAGGGGTCACAGTCTAAGGATAAGGGGTAAGCCATTTAGGACTGAGATGAGGAGGAATTTCTTCACCCAGAGAATGGTGAACCTGTGGAATTCTCTACCAGAGAAGGCAGTTGAGGCCAATTCATTAAATATATTCAAGAAGGAGTTAGATATATTTCTTAAGGCTAAAGGGATCAAGGGATATGGGGAGAAGGCAGAGACAGGGTACTGAATTTGGATGATCAGCCATGATCTCATTAAATGGCGGAGCAGGCTCGAGGGGCCGAATGGCCTACTCCTGCTCCTATCTTCTATGTTTCTATATTTCTATGTCTCCGTTCCATGTCTCCCAGCTCCTCACCCTGTCCTGCAGAGAACCTCCAATACTCCAACCAACTCTACATCTCTGCATCCCAAATCTTCATCTTGGTATTTAATTCTATATAATAATACAAATCGAAGTATATAAAAATAAGGACAATGTATGGTTTTAAAATGGGGACTGAATTACATCAGTGTGCCCTGCTCCAATTATCCCTTACCCACTAACCCCTGTTCATCTGAAAACTATGCTTGATCTTGACTGCCTGCTTTCAGCGACATGAATGATCAAGCTGTTTACCATTGCAAATTGTTAACAGATCCCATTCCATTTAACTTTCTCAATTATGTGCACAGAACTGGGAGTATCTGCTAAACGGAGTGGCAACGAGAATTTGGTGAGAGTGGTGAAGCAGATAGTGTGTTTTTATCAAGATGAAATTTAACATGCATTTCTTACTTTAAAACTGCAAGTCAGTGGCAGGAGTGTTGCACGGCGCAGTCCCATCGAAAATGTTTTACAGTAGATACTGGACAGGATAAAAATAGATAAAGCAGATGTACTTAAAAGGTTGGCAGTCCTCAAATTAGAATAGTCACCTGGTCCGGATGGGATGCATCCTAGGGTACTGAGGGAAGTAAGGGTGGAAATTGCGAAGGCTCTGGTCACAATCTTCCAATCCTCCTTGGATATCGGGGTGGTGCCAGAAGACTGGAGGATTGCAAATGTTACACCCCTGTTTAAAAAAGGGGAGGAAGGATAAACCCGGCAACAACAGGCCAGTCAGCCTAATGTCGGTGATGGGGAAACTTATAGAGACAATAATCTGGACAAAATGAATTGGCATTTGGAAAAGTATGGGCTAATAAATGAAAGTCAGCAGGGATTTGCTAAAAGCAAATCGTGTTTGACTAACTTGATCAAGTTCTTTGATCAAGTAACGGAGAGGGTGGATGAGGGTAGTGCGGTTGATGTTGTGTATGTGGACTTTCAAAAGGCGGTTGAAAAGTACCACATAATAGACTTGTTGTCAAGATTAAAACCCATGGGATTAAAGGGACAGTGGCAGCGTGGATACAAAATTGGCTAAGGGATAGAAACAGAGAGTAGTGGTGAATGGCGAGGGAAGTATACAGTGGTGTCCCCCAGGGGTCAGTATTAGGACCACTGCTCTTTTTGATATATATTAATGACCTGGAATTGGGTATACAGGGCACAATTTCAAAGTTTGCACATGATATGAAACTCGAAAATGTAGTAAACAATGAGCAGGATAGTAACAGACTTCAGGAGGACAGACAGACTGGTAAAATGGGCAGACACGTGTCAGATGAAATTTAACATTGAGAAGTGTGAAGTGATAGATTTTGGTAGGAAGAATGGTAGGAAGAATGAGGAGAGGCAATATAAACTAAATGGTACAATTTTGTTGGGGGTGCAGGAAAAGACAGACCTGGGGGTGTACGTACACAAATCTTTGAAGGTGGCAGGACAAGTTGAAAAGGCTGTTAAAAAAGCACACGGGATCCTTGGCTTTATTAATAGAGGGATAGAGTACAAAAGCAAGAAAGTTATGTTAAATCTTTATAAAACACTGGTTTAGACCTCAGCTGGAGTATTGTGATCAATTCTAGGCACCACACTTTAAGAAGGATGTTAAGGCCTTAGTGAGTGTGCAGAAGAGACTTACTAGAATGGTACCAGGGATGAGAGACTTCAGTTATGTGGAGAGACTGAGAAGTGTAGAGGAACAGAGGGACCTTGGAGTGCTTGTCCACAGATCCCTGAAGGTAGCAGGACAGGTAGATAAGGTGGTTAAGAAGGCGCATGGGATATTTTCCTTCATTAGCCACGATTTCCCCTACCTCGGCGGGTCCGTGGTGGGCGACGTCGGTGGCGGGTCCCAGCCCCGCTCCTGTCTCCGTCCGACATGACTTTCCCTTGAATGGGCTTGTTAAGCCCGCCCAGTGAATTTCCCAGCCAATTGAAGGAAGCAGGTCTGATGATGTCATTTGATGACACGTCATCAGCCGGTTTCCTTAAAGGGACCATGCGCAACCTGTATCCTGTCCAGAGTGAGAGTTAGAGAGGAACCTCCTTGTGCATACGAGCAATATTTAAGAATTACTATTAAATCTAGGCACTATATAAATGCAAGTTTGTTCTTTTTTGTGACCAGGTTGGAAAGCCTCCCAAAAGGGATTAATGAAGCTGTAACGATTCTCCCCTGCAATCCAAATGTTTACTTACCTGGCCAGTATCCTATCATCAGACACAGCTCTAGTGTTTCATCAACTGTGGAAGGTCTGCCCAGCTTTTGGCAGTGTGACAAATTGTGTATGGAAAGAGCAGGGACTGACGATTAAGACCAAGCTCCAAGTACACAAATGGATATCTAAACGTTGGAGACATCCCTGCCCTCAAGTTAATATTTAAATTAAGTCCCCGCCCAATTCCAACACTGATGATTCCTGTCCAAGAAATCGCAGGTGATGCAAACTGCGCAGGGATCTAGTGTAAGATTTCTATCCACTTTTCTGAAGGAGATGTAAGGATATCAGCAAATAGTGATGTTATTTGCCTGTTCGATTATGATGCCTACCAGCATGATTGCATGTATTGATTGCTTGTGCCTGACCAGCAGAGGTCATGTGACCAAGACAAGCAAGGCAGTCTAGTTTAGTTTCAGTTTCGTTCTAGATGCATCACTAGCATAATGGTGTCTCCTGAATGCTGTATAAAGAGTTGAACAGACTTTAGATTAAAACTCATTCTCTTTCATAAATGTCTCATCATTGAACCCACAAAGAAATCAATACAGGGATCGGCCAACTTGCAAGCACAAAGGGATGAATGAGGGATTCAGCAATAGATGGGCTGAGGTAGGGTAGAGGTGGGTGAAGTTACGGAGGTGGAAGTAGGTGGTCTATGTGATGGGAGGATACGGGGTCAGAAGCTCAGCTCGGGGTCAAAGAGGACGGCGTGTCAGTCTGCTTCAGCCTGAGGTAGTGGCTGAGGGCGGGGCATGGAGTCATGCTGAGAATACGGTGTTTGTGGTGAGGGTCCAAGACAATGGCTTCGCTCTTCTCAATGGTTAACTGGAGAAAATGATGGTTCAATCAACACTGCGTGTCGGGCCAGCAGTCTGACCGCACGGGGAAGTGCAGGGGTCGAGAGAGGTGGTGAAGATGTACAATCCAGTTGTCCTTGGGCTTCTCTCCCCTCTCCTAAAACCACTCCCAAACTGGACATTGAGGAAGAATGTTACAGCAGCAAGGATGGCCTTTCCTACGCTATTTTCTCCATTCATGTCAAGAAGCACTTGCCTTCTGCTCTGCACCTTCTCCACCTTCCACAGTGGAAACCCGGTACTCACCATATAAAGAAAGAACTTGCACTTCTAGAGCCCCTTTCACTGCCTCAAGGTGTCCCAAAGCACTTTATAGCCCTTGAAGTGTAATTTAGGCAAACGTGGCAGCTAATGTGCGCACAGCAAGGTCCCACAAACAGCAATGCTCATCTGTTTTAATAATGTAGGTTAAGGGACAACTCCTTTGCTCATTCGAATTAGTGTCAGGAGATCTTTTGAGGGCTAAATTCGGTTGATTTGCGCCTCCCGTTAGCTAACTGGGCGCAAATCAACTAGCGCTTGGGTGCGGTGCCGCTAATGCCTCCTGTGAAATTCAGCGGGCGGTTAGCGGCGGCGGCGCCGTACGACGTTGCACCGTTGGCGATGACATCATCGCCGTGCGCAGCGCCCTGCTCGCACCCCGTCTGTAATATTGGGTGGCGCTCTGCGACTTAACGCCGGACGCTCTGTCCGCCGGGGTCGGGGGGCCTACCTGCGGCCGGGGCGGCGCTAGTCAAAGGGGAGGTGGCGGGCGGCCATTTTTGTTGCTGGCCGCCTGCCAACACCTGCCCCCGCTGCTGTCCCCGGCCCCCGTGAAGCCCCCCCGCAGGGTGCCGGCTGCTCTCCGTGAGCCCGGCACTAAAATTAGTACCCCGGCGAAGGTAGCGCCCCCAATTTTTACCCCTTTATGTCCACCTAAGAGGGCAGATGGGTCCTTGGTTTAATGTCTCATCCAAAAGACGGCACCTGAAACAGTGCAGCACTTCCTCAGTACAGTACTGAAGTCTCAGTCTCTGGGGTGGGACTTGAACCCACAACCTTCTGACTCAGAGAGTGCTACCCACTGAGCCACGGCTGACACCTACATGCCAACCTACTCTCTCCTCAAACCCTCCGTGGCACAGCCCCAAGTTAAGGGTAGGGTTCCAGTGTGGAGGAGTTTTAGACAAGACGCAACACATGGAGTGCGGTCTGTTTAAGATACTAAAGGTTTAGCTCACTGCCTGAAGCATCTGTTGCATGAAAGGTAGTTGAAATAACTTGACACCCAGTCTGATTTTATCAGGTGAGAAGAGTTAATTGTCTGCTGGAGGTAGAAGCTGACTGCGGAGAAAGACGGTGGAGGTTTGCAGCTGTGAGCCAACTTCAAAGGGAATGAACACCTGGTCCTGTTTGAGCCGGCTGGACAGTAAGACGATCAGCATATTAACAAACGTCAAGAGGAAATCTAGAGGGCAGGTAGAGGGCTCAAGAGTTTGATTGGTAGTGTCTATCATAGGAGGCATAACCTTAAAATTAGAGCTAGGTCGTTCAGAGGTGGTCAGGAAGCACTTCTTCACACAAAGGGTAGTGGAAATCTGGAAAAACCTCCCCCAAAATGCTGTTGAGGCTTGGGGTCAATTGAAAATTTCAAGACCAAGATTGATATTTGTTCGGCAACCGTTTTAAGGGCTAGGGAACCAAGGTGGGCAGATGGAGTTAAGATGCAGATCAGCCATAATCTAATTGAATGGCAGAACAGGTTCGAGGGGCTGAATGGCATACTCCTGTTCCTATGTCTTGCTTGGGGGAGGCAGTCGGAGAAGCTGGGAGAGATGTTGCTGTTGGATGGGGAGAAGGTGATTGGACATACTGGTATTGATCTCGACTGCAACTGTAGGTTTGTGGCATAAGGTCACAAGAGTGAATGAAATACATCAGCCGCCTGTTATACAATCCATTAGCAGAAAGACATGAAGCAAGTATTTATTTCCAGTTTAAATCCCTCCCTCCAATGTTTCCTATATTCCCACCTCTTCCCATTAGGAATCCAGCAGCCTCGATCATCAATAGACCAATCTCGCCGCTAACGGTCACTGTGATGAGGCTCTTTCGGACTCTCGCTGATTTTTCCTTTGATCCTGTGAGGAGACGCCTGGTCTCAGCGACGCAGTGTGGGGCGGGGGGGCGGTGCGAGAATCACCAGAATGGGGGCAGGGGACCATCCCCTCCCACCCAGCACAACAGGTCAGGACAGCCCTGTATGTCAGCTGTACATGGCCACAAAGCAGAGATCATTACATTGTACAGCGCTGCCCAGGGTCTGCCAATGTTTCCGCTAAGATGCGCGGCCGAGCTGTCGCTTGCAAGTCCCGCGCGCAGGCCACTCACCGGCTTTTCCATTGTAGGCACCGTGCAGGCCCAAAAATTTGAATGGGCCGCGCCATTGGGGGGAGGCAGGCCGCGCAGGAGGCAGCGCAGCTCACGGGGGATGCTGGTGTCTGCCATCATGCGGTTGGCTGTCAGACTATCATTTGGCAAGAGGCAGGACTGTGACGGCACTGACTTGAGCGGCGAAACACTCGGGGTCATTCATTACAAACTTGAAGCAGGGATTTGCGCAAGGACGAACTGCTGAACTGTGGCTGGGCAGCACAGGAGCCCAGCAGCACAGGCAAAGGTAGATCTTCCCTCGATGCTGCAGGCATCTGCTGACCACTGTCCAGGGAAAGTTAGCAGTACAGTCAGACCACTTTCAAACGTCTGGTACAACTGTTTGTCGAGTCTCAACCCGTCCATTGTTAACGTCGGCACAAGTCCTCGTGATTCATGGGGAACAGTAAAATCATCGGGGAAAAATAAATAATTGAGGGCTAATTGATTCCGAGATTGTGATATTGATTTGGTTGGCACTCTAGTTGCACCGGGATTCCTGTGAACTGCAACGTTGAGGGGAGGATGTTGAAGATTTTTTTTCAATGCATTTTACTCAATTCCCCACCCACTCCCCTGCTCCGACCACCACCATCCCCCACCCCCCAGTCTCTCGTCATTCATGTGCAGTGGTGCCTGATCTCGGGGTGCATCACTGCACAGCTCAGATCAAGACCCAGGCAGGGCGGGAGGATGGGTGGGGAAAGGGGTATATCCTTCTATTCCTTTCTCCCTCATGTACTTACTTAGCTTTTCCTTAAAGGCATCTATGCTGTTCTCCTCAACTACTCCATGGAGTAGCGAGTTCCACAGTCTCACCACGCTCTGAGTAAAGACGTTCCTCCTGAACTCCCTATTGGATATATTGGTGACTTTATGACCTCTAGTTCTGGTCTCCCCCCACAAGTGGAAACGTCTCTCCACATCTACCCCATCAAACCCTTTCATAATCTTAAAGAACTCCATTAGGACACCTTTCGGCCTTCTCTCTCCTAGAGGAAAGTGCCCTGCTCCCAGCGTCACTAATTTGCCCACTGTTGTGCGGCCTTACCCTGCTTGACCTGGTTCAGGACGAATTCCAGCTCAGCCAGGTGGTGGATGCTGATCAGGTTACCCTCGGACCTCATGCAGCTCTTCTGTGCTTCCTGCCAGCTCCTCCTCTCGGTGTTCAGCCGGTAGCAGTTGCACTGAAACGGCAGCCAGCCCATGTCACACTTGGTCTTACGGTTGACCCAGATATCTAACAGGGAAATAAATAGTTAGCTCCTCAACTAGAAAGAGGTGCTCATTGGTTCTTGTATTTTAACTCTTGTACATAAAGCGCACCTGATAACCCCAAGTGATTTGGCAGGATGCAGTCATGTGATGTGAAATAAAAGAAAAAGACTTGCATTTATATAGCGCCTTTCACCACCTTAGGACGTCCCAAAGCACTTTACAGTCAATTAAGCAGTTTTTGATATGTAGTCGCTGTTGTAACGTTGGCAATGCGGCAGCCAATATAGGCATAGCAAGGTCCCACAAACAGCAATGAGATAATGAGCAGATAATCTGTTTTAGTGATGTTGGTTGAGGGATGAATATTGGCCAGGACACCGGGGAGAGCTCCTCTGCTCTTCTTCGAAAAGTGCCATGGGATCTTTTACATCCACCTGAGAGAGCAGACAGGCCCTTCCGACAGTGCAGCACTCCCTCAGCACTGCACTGGAATTGTCAGCCTAGAGGCTTGACTCCACAACCATCTGACTCAGAGGTCGAGAGTACAACCACTGAGCCATGGCTGACAGAATGAATTAGCTCTTGGATCTGTCCTCTCTTCACTGAACAAAGTTATAATGTGACATCAGAAGTCAACAATGATTACCACTCTCAAGGGCTGCACGAGTGACCTTTGATCTCTTTAGTCACAGTGACGCGCTATTCATTTTTGAACGAACCGTTCTGTTAACCCCTTCTCATTTTATTTCCCCTTCCACTACTGAACAGATCGCCTCTTGCTGGAGTACATGGGTGCTTGCATCTCTCTGGTACCTTGCCCAAGTTGCCATCTTCACGTGGTGTCATAGCACCCCAGTTCCTGACCCGACTGAGATGACTGGTGTTGGCACCAAAGCCACAAGCTGCAATGACCACCAACCCATTAGGGAGCTCTCAACCCCTTTTAACCCCCAGAGCACTGCAAACAGTTGGCCACAAACCAAAGTATCTCAGACACCATATGGAGAGCCTGGAAGTGAATGATGGAGACTACATTTAATTAGAGAGAGCAAGAGTACAATGAAGACGACAACTCAATCTTCTACATTCCCTCTGGAACGCACCCCAGGTGTTGCCAGATCCAATACAAATTCAGTATGGGTCCTATGTTATTTGCTGCTGAATCTGCTCCATCATGGTCCCTATTCCTATCTCACCTTCTAATGTAATGAGAGAAAGTTCTGTATAAATACTCCCTGGTCCCCAAGATATTCAAGTAAAACTCTAGACTATTCATCCTCTCCACCGTGTAGTGCTGATTTGGGAGGCCAAGTGCACAACTCTTTAAGTACAAAAAGCAATCAAATGAGGCTAATGGAATGTTGACCTTTATCTCACAAGGGTTGGAATACAAAGTGGTGGAAGTTCTGCTTCTTTGTTTCTGATCTATTGTGGGGTGCTGTGGCCTTAACTGTTGTGCCTGATAACTGAATTGTATGAGACTCTCGGCTCTGTGCGGTTTGAGGTTCCCAGTGCAGTACTGAAGGAGCACTGCACTGTCAGAGGTGCTCTTTCTGATGAGACATTAAGTCGAGGCCTCTCAGGTGGGCGTTAAAGATCCCACAGAACTATTAGAGGACGAGCAGGGGAGTTCTCCCTGGTCAATATTTATCACTGAAACAGATGATCTGGTCATTATCACATTGCTGTTTGTGGGAGCTTGCTGTGCGCAAATTGGCTGCTGCGTTTCCAACATTGCAACCGTGACTACACTTCAAAAAGTACTTTGTTGGCTATATAGCGCTTTGGGACATCCTGAGGTTGTGAAAGGCGCTATATAAATGTTAACCAGACTATGGAAATTGAACAGTACAGAAGAAGCAAAGAAATCACAGTAAAAGGACTTGGTTGCCCTAAACCAGTTTTCAACTTTGTTGAAGCAAGTTTTCCAAGTAAGTATGGAATACAAATGCATTATAGCAATTGTAACTAAATATCTAGATTTTGGTTAACTTTGTAGCAAATATCCTAGTTGCAGCAAAACAGATCCCTTTACACTACTGGAACTGAGTTGTTATCCTTGTGGTCAGAATGTTAATTGCATACATTATGAACTGTTTATTTTAGTTTTGGTGATGCTATGGAGTATAAAATAAGATGGCATTAGTGTAAGCCCTTGATCTGATGTGATTACTGCTGCAATCTCAAAACTCCAATGAGTAGCTATGCCATAGGGTTCCACATTCAATCCACTGCACTGAGATTAAGTTGGTCATCAAGATATGATTGAGTTGCATGTAGCACTGTACTCCAGCAAGGGATAAATGTTAGTGATGGAGGGGGTGGAGAAAGTAAGAAATGAGGGGGACACTAGTCCAGACTGGAGTAACTGGATTCTAGTTTGGGGGGGGGGGGGGTGCCTCATTGTATACAGTGGGTTAATTTAATGGAAGATTCTGAAGTTCATTCCCAGGGGCACAGCCTACTAGTTTTAAATGCAGAATCTGTTGGAGTGATGCATTTTCTTCTGTTTCTGTACAACATGCATCCATCTTTCAAAATGGATGATCAGCCATGATCTCATTGAATGGCGGAGTAGGCTCGAGGGGCCGAATGGCCTACTCCTGCTCCTATCTTCTATGTTAAATCTTTCTTTTCTTTCTGGTCCCGCCTTCACATGCCCAGATATCGAAGTAGATTTGTAGTGTGCCCAGGGAAAGGGACACAATATTTTGGCTTACTGCTTGTATCACATGCCCTCACGTAAGTGCACAATATTTCAGAAGGTGGCACAATAACACACCTGGTTGTGGTTAAGGCTTTAACTGTCACACAGACTTATTAAAGAGTAAAAGAAGAAGTGAACAGTAGCAATGACGTTCTGACGATTTTACAGTCTTTATTTAGTTTAACTGTCTCCAGTAAGAAGTAAACAAAATAGTTTTAACAGCTGTGCTTAACTAGAATGGAAATAATATTCTTTGTTTTCCCTCTATCCACAGAAGTGCTTTGACTGATTATCTCTCTCTGAAGGCTTCAAATGGAGCCTTCAATTGGAACCATAAGGGCCGAGAGAAATCTTCCACCAAATGTTTGGGACCAAGCAAATTTAAATAACCGTTAACTTCAAAAGGCCGCCAATCAAATATATATTCCAACCAATCCCACTTGAACGGAATGTCTTATCCCCTCCATTAGACACTTGGTTCAGACAAACTGCAACTGGAATATCAAAGTAAAGCCAGGCATGTTTGTCTGTGAGCGATGCTGATTTTTAACTCCTTTTCCACCCTGTCTGAAAGCAAGAAACCACAATGTTGTACATTTGACAAGAGTGTTTACATTTCACCACAGTGGCAACTTTAGCTCCAGAAGCTTGTGGGGTGGAAGGGGTTAACTAGTCCTTCAAAAAGCAAAATACTGCGGATGGTGGACTGGACATCTGTAATAGAAACAGAAAATGCTGGAAATACTCAGCAGGTCAGGCAGCTTCTGTGGAGAGAGGAACAGAGTTAACGTTTCAGGTCGTTACTATTTCTTGCTCTGCGCACACAGAAAACACAGCAAGTATGTGATGCCGGATTCACTACCGAGGAGGTGAACCGCGCGGAGATTGAAGAAATCGCAGCGGTTAGCATCTCGATGAGTTAATAACTGAGGTGGAATCCGGGTCCGTTTCCCTAACTTTTGGGGGGGAAATTAACAGCCCAGTGTCAAGAACTGGGATTTCATCCAAACTGAAAGGGTTAAAAAGTGGAGCAAGCTTACTCCCGGAAACCCAGCTTGTGGGAGAGGTTGGTTCGGGAGGAGGGCAATGTCCCCTTTGGGCTGCGCGGCTCTCGGGACCTCCTGCACAACTGGCGAGCTGACTTTCCAATGGTTTGGAGGCCCATTCACACTCATGCAGTAATACACTGTGCCAGAATTTGAATCCATCTACTGGTTTAATCTAGTGGAATCCATGCTTAGGAAAAATGAGCAGTCTGGGCTATAATTTGTTAATGGCAATTGTTTATTTTTCTAGTCCCTTTATCCCCCTGCATGCCATAATTCCCTGCCCCGGCGCCCCCTTGCCATCATCACTGGTTCCTGGCTGTGTCTCGTTCCACAGGTTTCCACCAGTAACTGGTCTAGTGGTTAATCCCAAGTAAATGTTGGCGGAGGGATAAGGGAATCATAGTCAAAATGATCTCATGCTAATCTGCTATCCACACAGTTTCCAGCAGGGGGGTTACTGAATAGAAAGAGGCCATTCAGCTCCTTGGGCCTGTTCTGCCATTCAGTTAGATCATGGCTGATCTGTATCTGAACTCCATTTACCCGCCTTTGCGCCATATCCCTTGATACCCTTACCCAACAAATATCTTCCCAATCTCTGTCTTGAAAATTTCAATTGACCCAACATTCACGGCCTCTTGGGGAGTGAGTTCCAGATTTCCACTGCCTTTTGTGTGAAAAATGGTGTCTTATTTACACTTCTGAATGGCCTAGCTCTACTTTTAAGATTGGGCCTCCTTGTTCGAGAACATGGATAATTCTTCTCCCAAACCTCCACCAACTGAGGTAATCTGACCCAGCGCAGAGCAGGGATCGATCCTGGGACCTTCCAGTCTGATGGGCTCAGTATCACGGTGAGCAATGCACTTACTCAGTATCACACTGGAGCAGCAAATGCCATTTCCTTCGTACAACTCCCTGCCAAGGGTCCTGCAATCCCTCTCCCAGCTCAACACTCCTCCAGCGAGCTGGGTCTCTTCAGGACACCCTATTTATAGTCACAGCGCTGCCAAAATATCATCTGGTTTCAGTCAAACCAAACATAGTCCCACAGTCTACCGCAAACCTCCAGCGCTAAAGCACAGCCAGTAAAGGGACAGATACAATCCCATAATCTACCCGCAAGTTTAGCTGCCATTCATTACACATTATACATTTGGGAGTTTCTTAGCAGCTATACTACTCGAAGGGGAGATTTGTTCTATTGAATCAACCTACCATCCTTGAATGTTACAGAGAGATACTTGTATCTCGACACTCAGCACTAGTCCTCACCTGGGCCTGGGCTTGATGATTTAACACTGCGGGTTGTTATGATTTCTTTCTTTCCCTGTTCTCTTTCATTATAAACTGCTCAACGACAGACAACTTTTCACCACTGGATTGTTGGATTCTCATTGGCTGCCTTTCACAGGAGATCACTGTAATTATCCAAGATGGGGTTGGTTGCTTTGACAGAGGGACCACTGATTTCTGTGGAGTAATGAGGTCGACGGGCCCAATGCCCTCCGCCATCTGTACTTACTGCTCAACTTATTTTGCATTTCTGCATTATCCATTTTTCTCTCCCATTTCCCATCCGGCCCTCTAACCCCTGGCTCCACTCGGCCCCTCTATAAACCCTGGCCCCTCCATAACCCCAACCCCTCTATTACCCCCGAACCCCTCTATTGCCCCCAGCCCCTCTGATCCACGACCCTTCTATAACACCTTGGCCCCTCCATAACCCCCAACCCCTCTATTACCCCCAACCCCTCTATTGCCCCCGAACCCCTCTATTACCCCCGAACCCCTCTATTACCCCCCCAGTCTCTCGATAATCTCAAGATTTTGGAACTAAATGCAGAGATTTTGCCCTTTATTGACACTTACGTCTCAGTATTGCTACTGCGACCCTGTCAGGAATTAATAGGTCAAAGTGTGGGTGGGTTTGCTCTGCTGAAACATCCATCACTGGAAGGAGACGTTTATTTCTCAGAATGCGGCAGGTACGGTGTGGTAATTTAGGGAGCCGGTACACGTGTTTAAATTCCTACCTGTGGTCACAGGGTCCGTGGACTTTGGCTTCTTCTTGCAGACATATGGCCGGGCAATGCCACAGTCTTTGTTCTGCCATCTTCCGGAAGATTCTGTCCGGATAACTCCGCAGTTTTCCTCTAATGAGTTTGCTGGCTGGTCTACAACAGGGAAGAAAGGAAGAAGTCAGGAAGTTTTATTAAGCCTGGGCCTAGACTAGGCCAAGAGCAGGCCTCATGTTGGCTTGTGTTATGGCCATGTGCAGAGCTCCCTCTCTCCAATACCCTGTCCACACTGGCCAGTAACGCCACAGATATAATGATTCATACCTAGTGACAGTCTGTGACTTAATAGCAAATCGCAGCTACGAGGGCAGTAAGGGCACAGTCAGCCTTAGCAGCACCTGGCTAGGAAGGGGGATAAAATCAGCCAGAGTTTGTGCTGCTACCCAGTGACTCCTGTTGGAAAGTGAGCATTGCTTGGACATCAAGCGATCAGGCTCTTCCCCCATGGCTTCAAACTAAAATGAATAAAACAAAAGATGGCATCAGTTATCGTACCCTATGATTGTATAGTGTGACCACGATTATGAGAGACAGAGAAAGCGACAGACAGAGAAAGAGAGAGACAGAGAGAGATAGAATGAGAAAGCGAGAGAGAAAGAAAGCGAAAGCAAGGGACAGGCAAACTGTCAGGGAGAGACAGAGAATCGCTTTAGGGAGAGCTGTTTAGGCACACATTTGATTTGTTTAGGTGTAACATTGATCCCTATTTCCATGGCCAAGCAGCAAGTCATGTCTGAAAACAGATGCTGCGACAGTATGGTAAAAGCTGTATGGAATCCCCTGCTTCCCTCCAACAATCCAAGATGTGCAACTTACTGTCTGGTCTTATGTGAAGAATGGTTACTGGGGCACAATACTGGTGGATACAGACATCCTTGGAACCGTCTAAAGCGCACCATGATTAAAAGGATAGTTAACAAAAGGGCGAGACCGCTTGGAGGTGAATGGGGCTATCTTATACTGGAGAGCGAAGAAGTGGAGGAAGTTTTTTATTATTTGTTTATGTGATGTGGGCATCGCTAGCAAGGCCAGCATTTATTGCCCATCCCTAATTGCCCTTGAGAAGGTGGTGATGAGATGCCTTCTTTAACCGCTGCAGTCCATGTGGTGAAAGTACTCCCACCACAGTGCTGTTAGGTAGGGAATTCCAGGATTTTGACCCAGCGACGATGAAGGATTGGCGATATATTTCCAAGTCAGGATGGTGTGTGACTTGGAGGGGAACTTGGAGGTGGTGGTGTTCCCATGCACCTGCTGCTCTTGTCCTTCTAGGTGGAAGAGGTCGCGGGTTTGGGAGGAGCTGCCGAAGAAGCCTTGGCGAGTTGCTGCAGTGCATCTTGTAGATGGTACACACTGCAGCCACGGTACACCGGTGGTGGAGGGAGTGAATGTTTAAGATGGTGGATGGGGTGCCGAGCAAGCGGGCTGCTTTGTCCTGGATGGTGGCGAATTTCTTGAGTATTGTTGGAGCTGCACTCATCCAGGCAAGTGGAGAGTATTCCATCACACTCCTTACTTGTGCCTTGTAGATGGTGGAAAGGCTTTGGGGAGTCAGGAGGTGAGACACTCACCGTAGAATAGCTAGCCTCCGACCTGCTCTTGTTGCCACAGTATTTATGTGGCTGGTCCAGTTAAGTTTCTGGTCAATGGTGACCCCCAGGATGTTAATGGTAGGGGATTCGGCGATGGTAAATATTTTGTTACAGAGGAAGGTGAAAGTGGAGCTGTCAGAGTACCCGGGGATGATGTAGGGCAGCCTCTACTGGAGAATGGCCCCAGTTTAAGAAGGGGGAAAATGGATAAAGGGATCAGCCTGCAAGTTATAGAATCATAAAATCATAGAATGGTTACAGCATGGAAGGCGGCCATTCGGCCCGTCGAGCCCGTGCCGGCTCTCTGCAAGAGCACTTCAGCTAGTCCCACTCCCCTGCCCTGTAAAAGCTTCTATAGGTATGTAAAAAGGAAAAGATTAGCAAAAGTAAATGTGGGTCCCTTACAGGCTGAGGCAGGAGAAATTATAATGGGGAATAAAGGAATAAAGGAAATGGCAGAGAAATTAAACAAATATTTTGTGTCTATCTTCATGGAAGAAGACGCAAAAAACTTCCTGGAAATAGTGGAGAACCAAGGGTCTAGTGAGAATGAGGAACTGAATGAAATTAGTATTAGTAAAAAAATAGTACTGGAGAAATTAATGGGACTGAAAGCCGATAAATCCCTTGGACCTGATGGCCTACATCCTAGGGTTTTGAAAGAGGTGGCTATAGACAAAGTGGATGCATTGGTTATCATTTTCCAAAATTCCATAGATTCTGGAACGGTTCCTGCAGTTTGGAAGGTAGCAAATGTAACCCCACTATTTAAGAAAGGAGGGAGAGAGAAAACGGGGAACTACAGACCAGTTAGCCTGACATCAGTTCAATACTAATCAATACTAGAATCTATTATTAAGGACGTGGTAACAGGGCACTTAGAAAATAATAATAGGATTGGGCAGAGTCAACACGGATTTATTAAAAGGAAATCGTGTTTGACGAATCTGTAGAGTTTTTTGAGGTTGTAACTATCAGAATAGATAAGGGGGAACCAGTGGATGTGGTGTATTTGGATTGTCAGAAGGCATTCGATAAGGTGCCACACAAGAGGTTATTAAACAAAATTAGGGCTCCTGGGATTGGGGGTAATATACTCGCATGGATTGAGGATTGGTTAACGGACAGAAAACAGAGAGTAAGAATAAACGGGTCATTTTCGGGTTGGCAGGCAGTAACTAGTGGGGTACCGCATTGATCAGTGCTTGGGCCTCAACTATTAACAATCTACATCAATGATTTGGATGAAAAAGAAAGACTTGCATTTATATAGCGCCTTTCATGACCAATGGACGTCTCAAAGCGCTTTACAGCCAATGAAGTACTTTTTGGAGTGTAGTCACTGTTGTAATGTGGGAAATGAGGGGACCAAATGTAATATATCCAAGTTTGCTGGTGATACAAAGCTGGGTGGGAATGTAAGTTGTGACGAGGATGCGAAGAGGCTTCAAGGAGATATAAACAAGCTAAGTGAGTGGGTAAGAACATGGCAAATGTAATATCATTTGGAGAAATGTGAAGTTATCCACTTTGGTAGGAAAAATAGAAAAGCAGAGTATTTTTTAAATGGTGAGAGATTGGGAAATGTTGGTGTTCAGAGGGACCTGGGTGTCCTTGTACACGAATCACTGAAAGTTAACATGCAGGTACAGCAAGCAATTAGGAATGCAAATGTTATGTTGGCCTTTATTACAAGAGGATTTGAGTATAAGAGTAAAGACGTCTTACTGCAATTATATAGGGCCCTGGTGAGACCACACCTGGTGTACTGTGTACAGTTTTGGTCTCCTTACCTAAGGAAGGATATACTTGCCATAGAGGGAGTGCAATGAATGTTCACCAGACTGGTTCCTGGGATGGGGGGATTGTCCTATGAGGAGAGATTGAGTAGACTAGGCCTATATTCCCCAGAGTTTAGAAGAATGAGAGGTGATCTCATTGAAACATACAAAATTCTTACAGGGTTTGACAGGGTAGATACAGGGAGGATGTTGCCCCTGGCTGGGGAGTCTAGAACCAGCGGTCACAGTCTCAGAATAAGGGTTCGGCCATTTAGGACTGAGATGAGGAGAAATGTCTTCACTCAGAGGGTGGTGAATCTTTGGAATTCTCTACCCTGGTGGGCTGTGGAGGCTCAGTTATTGAGTATATTCAAGACAGAGATCGATAGATTTTTGAATATTAAGGGAATCAAGGGATATGGGGATAGTGCAGGAAAATGGAGATGAGGTAGAAGATCAGCCATGATCTTATTGAATGGCGGAGCAGGCTTGAGGGGTTGAATGACCTACTCCTGTTCCTATTTCCTATGCTCTTTCCCGTAGCCCTGTAAAAAAAATTCTTTCAGGTACTTATCCAACTCCCTTTTGAAAGTCATGATTAAATCTGCCTCCACCACCGTTTCAGGCAGTGCATTCCAGATCCCAACCACTCGCTGCGTAAAAAAGTTTTTCCTCATGTCACCTTTGGTTCTTCTGCCAATCACCTTAAATCTGTGTCCTCTGGTTCTCGACCCTTCTACCAATGGGAACAGTTTCTCTCTATCTACTCTGTCTAGACCCCTCATGATTTTGAACACCTCTATCAAATCTCCTCTCAACCTTCTCTGCTCCAAGGAGAACAACCCCAGCTTCTCCAGTCTATCCACGTAACTGAAGTCCCTCATCCCTGGAATCATTCTTGTAAATCTTTTCTGCACCCTCTCTGAGGCCTTCACATCCTTCCTAAAGTGCGGTGCCCAGAATTGGACACAATACTCCAGTTGAGGCCAAACCAGTGTTTTATACAGTTTCATCATAATTTTCACGCTTTTGTACTCTATACCTCTATTCATGAAGCCCAGAATCCCTTAAGCTTTTTTAACTGCTTTCTCAACCTGCCCTGCCACCTTCAACGATTTGTGCACACATACCCCAGGTCTCTCTGTTCATGCAACCCCTTTAGGATTGCACCCTTTAGTTTATGTTTCCTCTCTTCATTCTTTCTACCAAAACCTATCACTTAGCATTTTTCTGCGTTAAATTTCATCTGCCACATGCCCATCCATTCCATCAGCCTGTCTATGTTCTCTTGAAGTCTATCACTATCCTCCTCACTGTTCACTATACTTCCAAGTTTTGTGTTATCTGCAAATTTTGAAATTGTGCCCTGTACACACACATCCAAGTCATTAATATATATCAAAAAAAGCAGTGGTCATAGTACCGACCCCTGGGGAACATCACTGTATACCTTCCTCCAGTCCAAAAAACAACTGTTCACCACTACTCTCTGTTTCCTATCACTTAGCCAATTTTGTATCCATGCTGCCACTGTCCCTTTTATTCCATGGGCTTCAACTTTGCTGGCAAGCCTATTACGTGGCACTTTGTCAAACGCTTTTTGGAAATCCATGTACACTACGTCAACTGCATTACCCTCATCAACCCTCTCTGTTACCTCATCAAAAAACTCGATCAAGTTAGTTGAACACTATTTGCCTTTAACAAATCCGTACTGGCTTTCCTTAATTAATCCACACCTGTCCAAGTGACTGATAATTTTGTCCCTGATTATTGTTTCTAAAAGCTTCCCCACTACCAACGTTAAACTGGCTGGCCTGTAGTTGCTGGGTTTATCTTTACACCCTTTTTTTGAACAAGGGTGTAACATTTGCAATTCTCCAGTCCTCTGGCACCACCCCCTGTATCTAAGGAGGATTGGAAGATTATGGTCAGTACCACCGCGATTTCTTCCTTCACTTCCCTCAGCGTCCTAGGATGCATCCCATCTGGTCCTGGTGACTTATCTACTTTAAATAAAGCCAGCCTTTCTAGTACCTCCTCTTTATCAATTTTTATCCCATCCAGTATCTCCTCTACCTCCTCCTTTACTATGTCTATGGCAGCATCTTCTTCCTTGGTGAAGACAGATGCAAAGTACTCATTTAGCACCTCAGCCATGCCCTCTGCCTCCATGTCTAGGTCTCCTTTTTGGTTCCTAATCGGCCCCACCCCTCCTCTTACTACCCGTTTACTATTTATATGCCTATAGAAGACTTTTGGATTACCTTTTATGTTGGCTGCCATTCTATTCTCATACCCTCTCTGTGCCCCTCTTATTTTCTTTTTTACTTCTCCTCTGAACTTTCTATATTTAGCCTGATTCTCAGATGTATTCTTGACCTGACATCTGTCATCCGCGCTCTTTTTCTGCTTCATCTCACTCTCTGTCTCTTTCGTCATCCAGGGAGCTCTGACTTTAGTTGCCTTACCTTTCCCTCTAGTGGGAATGTACCTCGACTGTACCCAAACTATTTCTTCTTTAAAGGCAGCCCATTGTTCCATTACAGTTTTGTCTGCCAATCTTTGATTCCAGTTTACCCGGGCCAGATCCGTTTTCATCCAACTGAAATTGGCCTTCCTCCAATTAAGTATTTTTACTTTAGATTGCTCCCTGTCCTTTTCCATAGCTAATCTAAACCTTATGATACTATGATCACTGTTCCCTAAATGTTCCCCTACTGACACTTGCTCCACTTGACCTACCTCATTCCCCAGAACCAGATCCAGCAATGCCTCCTCCCTCGTTGGGCCAGAAACGTACTGCTCAAGAACGTTCTCCTGAACACACTTCAGTAATTCTTCCCCCTCTCTGCCCTTTATACTATTACTATCCCAGTCTGTATTAGGATAGTTGAAGTCCCCCATTATCACTACTCTATAGTTCTTGCATCTCTCTGTAATTTCTCTGCAAATTTGTTCCTCTATATCCTTCCCACTATTTGGTGGTCTATAGAATACACAGAGTAGTGTAATGGCATCTCTATTATTTCTTAACTCTAGCCATATAGATTCTGTCCTTGACCCCTCCAGGACATCCTCCCTCTGCAGCACTGTAATATTCTCCTTAACTAATACTGCCACCCACCTCCTTTCTTTCCTTCTCTATCTTTCCTGAACACCTTATAACCAGGAATATTTAATATCCAATCCTGCTCTTTTTTGAGCCAGGTCTCCATTATTGCCATGACATCATATTCCCATATGGCTATTTGTAACTGCAGCTCACCAACCTTGTTTACTATGCTTTGTGCGTTCACATACATACACTGTAAACCTATCTTAGACCATCCTGTGTTCTCTCTTAGTCTGACCCCACCTAATACCTTACTATTTCTTACTTTAGTGCTATCCATCTCTCCCAATCCTTTGTGCCCTTTGTTTCTCCTTTCTAATGCTACATCCTGGTGCCCATCCCCCTGCTAACTTAGTTTAGGCCCGCCCCAACAGCACTAGCAAACCTCCCTGCGAGGATATTGGTACCGGCTCTGTTGAGGTGCAACCCATCCGGCCTGTACAGGTCCTACCTTCCCCAGAAACGGTCCCAATGCCCCAGGAATCTGAAGCCCACCCTCCTGCAGCATCTCTCCAGCCACGCATTCATCTGCTCTATCCTATTTCTATACTCACTCACGCATGGCACTGGGAGTAATCCAAAGATTACTGCCTTTGAAGTCCTGCTTTTTAATCTCATTCCTAGCTCCCTGAAATCTGCCTGCAGGACCTCATCCCTCTTACTACCTATGTCGTTGGTACTGATATGGACCACAACCTCTGGCTGTTCACCCTCAGAATGTTCTGCAGCCGCTCGGTGACATCGCTAACCCTGGCACCAGGGAGGCAACATATGATCCTGGAGTCATGTCTGCGGCCGCAGAAATGTCTGTCTGCTCTCCTAACTATCGAATCCCCTACCACTATTGCTTTTCCTATTTTCCTCCCGCCCCCCCTGCCCCCCCCCCCCCTGTACAGCTGAGCCACCCGTGGTGCCGTGGACTTGATTCTGGCTGCACTCCCCAGAGGAACCATCGTCCTCACAAGTACTCAGAACAGAATACTGGTTGGAGAGTGAGATGCACTCAGGGGACTCCTGCACTACCTGCTAGTTTGCCTTACCTCAATTATGGGTAAGCTTCCAGAGTCCATAATACGGGATAAATTTAGTTTCTCAGAAATAATCAGCAGCGCGTTCATAATTGACTTATTTGAGGAAATCATATTATATAGATATAGGGAATGCAATGGATGTTGTATATATGGATTTTCAGAAGGAATTTGCTAAGGTGCCACATAAGAGACTTGTTACAAAAATGAAGACAAATGGCATGAAAGGGAATATAGATGCATGGATATAGAATGTATGTTTCTTGGATTGGCAGTGTTAGAATAAAATTTTGCTGGGAAAGACACAAACAACAAATTCGCTGACTGGGACTAATTGAATCACTGCACAATGAGACATGCCACATTTACGCATGGCTGGAACAAAGTTCATCTTGTGTCCTGTTATCACAGTCCCAAGGACTAACAAGGTTCACTGGTATCCTATTATTGAACTAATCACATTCCGCCGGTGACGCGGACGGAACAAGACGAAACGAAGACCCTTCGCAATTACTGAGGACAACAAGGTTCACTGGTATCCTATTATCGAACTAATCACATTCCGCCGGTGACGCGGACGGAACAAGACGGAACAAAGACCTTTCGCAATCACTGAAGAGGCAGAATTGGCAACACGAGTGTGTAAACTCCTGACTGGAGGAAAATAACGATATGCACTAATAAACGAATTGATTGGATGAATGTAAATGATCTAAAACCAGCTTCTTGGAATTGTATATAAGCTCGGCACGTACTACAATTGAGGAGAAGGTGCTCTCGCAGACCGCGTGGTTGCAGACTCTCCTCCCAGAGCTCTGTCATTTAATAAAGTTGTCTCTCTTACTCAAAGTCTAGTTTCCGAGGAATCATTTTTCCTACAACAAATTGGCACTGCGAGCAGGATGCCACGGAGCTGAACAGTCGTTCGAATCAGTGACCAGGGTGAGTAGTAAGATTTTTGACCGCCCATAAATCAGAGACACTTGACAAGGCGACTGAACGGCGAAGCGGCACCAAAACGAATCTGGAACACAGACTGAGTGGGTAAGAGACACTACTTGATTTGTATTTGTGTATTTGTATTTGTGTATTTGTATTTTTGTAATAGTAACTAAGAAAAACCTCGGACCAGGAGGACACTTGTCTCAGACACCTAGCCTCAGGCCGATTGTTAAGAGGGCAAATGCCCCACGCGAAGGCCAGGACCATGAAGTAGGTGCCGAGACTCGAGACTCCAAGGTGTTCTAAAGTCGTGATACTAGTCGAGTATGGTTAACATTTTTCTGCATTATATCATGTTGCTAAGTGAACTAGGAGATTATTAGTGTCGGTGTTGTAGGACCCTGATCAGGTAAACAGACACCGGGGAGGGGTAGAAACTCCGTCCAACAAGCAAGCGTTACACGTCCGGGCAGTTTTGAGAGAAAGACAAACCCGGACCTCTGAGAACGCTGGCATAGAGTGCGACAAGAAGCTCGGGTATTCTCGGAAGGAAAGAATAGGGGGGCTCTCTAAGGAACAGATCTCCAGACACGAAGGAACGATCGGTGAAGCAGCGGCGATGTCAGGTGAGGAAGTTAAGAGGGGACCTTCGGGCTCCCTCACATATTCTTATATGACAAACCGACAGTCGTTAATTAAGAAGATGCAGAAAGACGGGTGGGATGTGTCACAGACTTTAGAACTCCAGAGAAGCTGGTTGACTAAACAGACAAAGGATAAAACCAAGAAGGCAGGAGTGTTATTAGTACACCAACTAGCAGGACTCATTGAACAAGTAAACATAATAAAGAAAGTTGCACAAGACAAAGTACAGATGGTTACGGAACTAGAGACAAAGGCGAAATGTCAAGCAAAGATTATAAAGGAATTAGAGTGTAAGGTATACGAGGGGGGGCGAATGGGGACTTGTCCAGACACCACCTCCCTTCCCCCATATTACAGTGCAGAACCAACAGCCCCTGCAGGCGAGGGGGACGTTGAAATAGTCGAGATGGCTCCTGTGAGTCGAGGCGGGACATTGGCTAATCCCACCGCCAGTACCCAATAAAGGCGGAGGCCAGGAAGGCAGTCGTGGACATAGTGAAGGGGCTAGTAGAAAGGGGTATCCTGAGGGAAACCACGAGCACTACTAATTCCCCCACATGGCCAGTAGAGAAACCTGATGGGAGCTATAGGTTGACTATAGACTATACGGCCCTCAACAGGATCACTCCTAAATTACACCCCATCGTTGCCAGCCCCTCAACAATTTTGAATGGGCTATCCCCTGAACAGAAGATATTCACCGTTTTAGACATAGCTAACGGATTCTTGGGCACTCCCATTAGATCCGGAATCACAAGAGAAATTTGCATTCACAGTAGGGGATAAACAATATACGTGGACCCGATTGCCACAGGGATTCCATAATAGCCCAGCTATTTTTCACCGCGTCATGAGTGATATCCTAAAACAGATAGAAGTACCTAAAGGAAGCACTATTTTGAAGTACGTCGACGACATACTAATAGCCTCGGAAACGAAGGCAGACCATCTGGCAACCCTATATTTAGTACTAAGGGCCCTAGAGACAGCTGGCCTCAAGGTAAGCCCTAAAAAAGCACAGATAGGAAAAACTCAGGTCCTATACCTGGGACATCTAATCTCCCAAGGACTTAAAGAAATGCCACAGGACAGGAAACACGCTGTCCAGGGCATGCCGAGACCCGTAATAGTACGCGGAGTCAGGAAGGTACTGGGGCTCTTTAATTACAGTCGAAATTTTATCCCGGGGTTCGCTAAATTAGCAGAACCTATACAAAGATTAGTGAAAGGGGGTAAACCCACGTTGGAACCGATAGATTGGGGACCGGAACAAAAGGAAGCTTATACTCAACTAAAGTCTGAGCTAGTATCAGCCCCAGGGCTAGGACTGCCAGATAGAGTAAGGACTTCCACATACATTGCAACAATGAAGAAGGGTTTTACACAGCAGTAGTTACACAGGATCATGGGGATAAAAGAAGGCCCGTCGCCTACTATTCCACAGCGGAGGGACCGGTAGTCACAGGGCTCTCCCGGTGCACAGCTGCATTGGATTGTGCGGCTTGGGCAGTAAAGGTTAGTGAGCCGATAGTAATGACAGGAAACATTATATTGCACACTAAACACACTCTGGTAGAGATGCTGAATACCGGGAAATTAAGATCCGTCTCGAACATGAGACGTGCCAAGTGGGAGGCCGTCCTCCTCCCTCCGAGTAAAGCAGTAACCATTGTTAGAGACACAGGGGAGAACCCGGCAGAAGGAATACTGGGAACTGGGGAGCCCCACAACTGTGGGGACGTAGATATGAACCTGGAAGAAGATAGGATAAAAGACACCCCTTTAGCGACAGCGGAAGAGACGTTGTACGTAGATGGTTCACGCAAGTATATAGATGGGCTGCCCCGAACAGGGTGGGCGGTGGTTAATGGCGAATTAAAAACCGTCTCGTTCCAAACTGACAGTACTTTGCTAGCTTACGCAATTCCATTAAATATTCAGCATTGCTTTCATCCTTCAGCTGCCTTCTGCTGTAATATTTAAATCGTTCCGCTAGCATCAGCGGCGTGGGGTTTAGATGATTTTTCAGGACAGTAACAATCTCCTCGAACGTCTTATCTGCCGGTTCATCTGGTGATAAAAGGTGTTTCAATTGCCCGTATGTCTTCGCACCCATTAAGTTTAATAATGTTAGTGCTTTCTCTTCATCTGGGATTTTATTTGCTTTACAATAATTTTGTATGCGTTCTACATACATGGCCCAATCTTCGATGTCGCTATCAAAGGTATTAATGTTCCCATGTTTAGGCATCGTTGCAATTTAATTTAATTTTTATCCAAGATGGCAGCTTCCCGCTCTTGTCTTCGTCCTCCGCCTACAAAATGGTGGTTTTCCCGCGCTTGGCGGTCTTCACCCGTCCCCCGACGCTGTCTCCGCTTCACCGCAGCTCTCGCGCCTTCAGTTGCCCCAGACGCTGCGCCTTTTAGCCCGAATGCGGCCCGGCCCTTATCACCAGCCGCGATCGATGTCCCCGCGCTGCGCCTTTCGGCCCGGCCCTTATCTCCGGTCGCGATCGATCTCACCGCCCTTATTCCTCCATCTTCCCTCCCCGTCTGTACAGCCAACGCGGCCGACTTTCTGGTCGCGTCGCTGCCCGGCTTACCCACCACCGAGGTAGAAAGAAGATAGCTGACAGCCGCTGATGGAGGCTTCGAGTTCAGGATGTCTTCTGCACTCTGGTTTCTCGACGTCTGCCGCGCGACGTGTCTTCCAGCAGGGTGATGAGGGTGGAAGCCTCTCTTCGACGTCCGTTCTGTGGACGAAGCCGCCGTGGATATAAACTGCCGCAGGGTAAGAATCGGACTCGTCGCCACTGTTAAGTCTGTGTGTTCTAGTTGTAATTACTAACACAGACTACAAGATTAAAGTTCAACAGGTCTTTACTGGTTGGAGGTCAGGACTATACTAAATACAATATTACTACACAGTGCTTATATACCGGTGGTCACCACCGGTATTACGTATACAGCAGCCAGAGAAAGTAGTACATCTCTTAAGGTGGAACAGGCTTAAGTTCTCTTAAGGTGGAACAGGTTACATACACCACAAATACCAATTCAAATGGACTCTGATCAAGGTACCCACTTTACCGGGAGTGTCATAAAAACGGTATGCCAATTAATGGGAATTAAACAAAAATTCCACATCCCATACCACCCTCAAAGTTCGGGCATGGTGTAACGAATGAACCGAACCCTTAAAAATGCATTGGCAAAGGCAATGCAGACGTCAGGGAAAACCTGGACTGAAGTATTGCCCATTATCCTAATGAAGCTGCGAGCCACTGAAAACCGAACGACAGGCTTGACCCCTTATGAATTGATGACAGGAAGGGCGATGCAATTGCCAGAAGGCATCATAACAGGTGGGGCCGATGTAGGCCCTTTAAAAGATAGACTAAAACGATACGTTCTGGAACTTAGCACTCAATTAAAGGAGATGCGAAAGAATGTCCGCGATAATCAGGAGGACAAGGATCGGGCACAAGAGCTCACAATGACGGCTTATGTTCCCTCAGCGGGTAGTAAAGTCATGGTGAAAACTCTGCCCAGCAAACCAGGGTTCGCCCCAAAATGGAGTGGGCCATATGAAATCATAATCAGTGGGGATACCTGTGCCTGTCTAGACATAAGGGGTAAAGGAGTATGGAAGCATTGGACACAATTGAAAGTATATAAAGACAACTGACTGGCTACTTTCTGAATCTGTTTTACAGGTGATCTGCATACCCTTTGTCATAAAATTCCTGTAAAGACTGGACTGTAGTGATATATTAATCATGTTTAGAGTATTATGGGTAATGGCGTTGTTTCATATTGTCACGGGAAGCGCGGTACCCCATTTACGTAAAGAGAGAGGATTGCATGTAAATACCTTTCTGTATATGTCATATGTCTATGCGAAAAAAATGGGCCAAAGCTCCTGCTGGGTGTGTGCCCATGTGCCCACCCATACGGGGGGAGGAATCCCATTAAGGCCTATCCCCTTTAAGGTAGAGGAGATGGTAGGGTGGTTATTATACTCTAATACCACCTGGAATAAGGAGGATACCATACAAACCCAAAATAGCTTGAATCCAGATCAGCTGGAACATGAGTGGAAACAGGCAGGGTATAACCCCACGAACTTTAAAGGATGGTTTCATCCCCAGTACGATAATCGAAGGTATCCAGAAGAGCTATTAGTCAGCACAGGGGGAAAACTAAACAATGCAGAGGGGGAAGTCTGCTTGGTAAACTATGACGAGATAGGGTTAGTGGTTAGATGGAGTAAGTGCAAGTATAATTACACTTTAACCAAAACCAGTACTAAACTACCAGGTGCCCTAGAATGGCCCTACGTGGGAACGTTTAATTTATCCGAAGTGCTAAACCGGACTAGCAATCTACCCTGGAAGGAATACCTGGGATCATGTACCAACTTTGGAACAAATTTGAGGCCTATAATAATACCTATTTCATTTGCGGATATAAGGCGTATCCGTGGCTTCCACGAACCTGGACTGGGCCATGCTATATAGGATACGTAGTACCATACATCCATTATTTATCCTCCCTAACCCACCACTACGGGTACCAGTCGTTATGGCAACCAGCCAAGCGTGTTAAGAGAGCTATTATGGAAACCGAAAGATTCTGGGCTATAGCATTCCCCTGGTACAGAACAGGAAAAATAGCAAGGGAATCCATAAACATGGCAGCAGTGCTCGAACAAATAGCCAATGATACGGCTGAGTCCCTGAGAGAAATGAGTGCCGAAATGGTGGCGATCCGGACCACCGCCTTACAGAATAGGATGGCCCTAGATTATCTGTTGGCGGCGCAAGGAGGCACCTGTGCCCTAATCGGGACAGACTGCTGTACATATGTCCCAGATAGCTCCGAGAATATCACGAGCCTAGCAAATCATATCCAAGAAGAAATAAAGAAGCTCCATCAACCCACAAGCACAGGGTGGCTTGATTGGTTGCTAGGGAAAACCGGGTGGGGAGCGTGGATGATGCAAGGGATAATAATAATAGTTGTAATTTGTATGTTGATGTGTTGTGCGCTGAGCCTTATAAAGTTGTGTTGCCAAACTGCTATGAAAACCGTGATGCCGATCGCCTCTATCAAGGAGGAACACACCAACCTGCTACCAAGGGACGAAGAACACCAATACGACACTGTCGAAGGAGCAACCGAACCCCCGGACATAAGCCAGTGGCTGTAAGCACCGACGAAAGGGGGACCGAGGATGGCCATCTGGGAGCAAATGAATCGTGCTCCAGGACCACGAGGAGGGACTGTTAGAATACAATTTTGCTGGGAAAGACACAAACAACAAATTCGCTGACTGGGACTAATTGAATCACTGCACAATGAGACATGCCACGCTTATGCATGGCTGGAACAAAGTTCATCTCGTGTCCTGTTATCACAGTCCCAAGAACTAACAAGGTTCACTGGTATCCTATTATCGAACTAATCACATTCCACCGGTGACGCGGACGGAACAAGACGAAACGAAGACCCTTCGCAATTACTGAGGACTAACAAGGTTCACTGGTATCCTATTATCGAACTAATCACATTCCGCCGGTGACGCGGACGGAACAAGACGGAACAAAGACCTTTCGCAATCACTGAAGAGGCAGAATTGGCAACACGAGTGTGTAAACTCCTGACTGGAGGAAAATAACGATATGCGCTAATAAACGAATTGATTGGATGAATGTAAATGATCTAAAACCAGCTTCTTGGAATTGTATATAAGCTCGGCACGTACTACAATCGAGGAGAAGGTGCTCTCGCAGACCGTGTGGTTGCAGACGCTTCTCCCAGAGCTCTGTCATTTAATAAAGTTGTCTCTCTTACTCAAAGTCTAGTTTCCGAGGAATCATTTTTCCTACAACAGCAGGATGTGGGTAGGGTGTGCCACAGGGATCTATACTTGGTCCTCTATTGTTTTCCATTCATATAAAGAATTTTGACACAGGTACAAGAGAATGATATTGAAGTTTGCTGATAATCAGGGCGCATGGTAAACTGAGGAAGAACACTGAAGACTGCAGGAGGTCACAGACAGGTTCATGATGTGGGCAGGTAGGTGGCAGATGCAGTTCAATGCAAAGAAATATGAAATAGTACATTCTGGGGAAAAAAAGTGAAAAACATAAATGCGAAATGAGGAGGTTCAGAACAGAGTGCAAGAACAGGCGGTGCGTGTTATAGGCAATACTTTTTACACATCACTAGCCAATCTCTCATGGCATTGCTCAAGCTGAGTCTGTGCTTACGTTGTTTTACAACAATATGGTGTTTATCAAAGTGTGACAGCGAAAGTGCTCAGAAAGTAAATACAACACTTAGAGGAAGTGTTCACTATATCCAGGATTTTTAATACATTACTGGTCAATTTCTCCTGGTGCTGCACCCAGGGGAGTCAAGGCCTTGTGCAGTTTTCAGCTGAAGTAGGGTTGGAGGGCGGGGGTAATTAGACCAGAGTACACAGGCGTAATTCAGTCCCTATTTTAAAGTCATGTGTTCTGTCCTTACTTTTATATAATTCCTGTATTATGTATGATAAGTTTTTCTATTTAGCTGTAACTTCAGGCAAATTGGGAAGCAGAGAAGTAGAGTTATTGGAGTGCAGGAGATTCCCTGCAGTACAAGCTGAGGAGCTATAGCGCTACCACAGACTGGAGGGTGTAACTACAGCGTGAAAAGTTTACTTGGCAGTTTCTATTATAAATGTGGACATAAGGAATTTCTACAACAACAGGTTGCATTTATATAGCGCCTTTAATGTAGGAAAACATCCCAAGGCGCAGGATGAACTAGGTTCTGGTGGGGGGCGGGGGGAAGGTGTGGAGGAGAAACATCAAGAGTTACTTAATATTTATTGAACTGATTACCGCTCTCCCAGTTGAGGTACTTCAATGGGGATCCATCAGACCATTGCCAGCCGCCATCAATGTCCAGATCATTCAGGCCAATCCACAGAGTAGCACTGTAACCAGTCAGGAGACCTAGAACAAGAGACAACCCACATCACCATGTAAAACGTCCTGGTAAAACTGCTGGTTTGTGACACGCTGCCCAGATTAGCCTCAAATGATTGTGGGCATCATCACTTCAGACTGAAAGACTTGGCTTGAATAAACACTCCCAACGTCTTGCTGAATTTATTCCCCCTCAAGTAGTTCTCCCTGCACCACACACTGGCCACTGCCTTAGACAGCGCCCAACTTTTGTTTTTAATTCATTCTCAGGAGCTGGGCGTCGCTGGCAATGGCGGCATTTAGTGCCCATCCCTAGTCGCCCTTGAGATGATGGTGATGAGCCTTCTTCTTGAACTGTTGCAGTCTAGGTGGTGAAGGTACTCCCATAATCTTTGTTGTGGTTTGATACAAATAAGTGAGGGTCTTGCTAGGCCACTTCAGATGGAAATTAAGAGTCAACCACATTGATGTGGATCTGGTGTCACTTTTCGGCCAGACCAGGTCAGGACGGCAGGTTTCCTTCCCTACAGGACATTAGTGAACCCAGTTGGGTTTTTAACAGCAATCCGACAGCTTCGTGGTCACTTTTACTGATGCCAGCTTTTTATTTCCAGATTTCTTAAAACTGAATTTGAATTCTCAAACTGCCAGGGTGGGATTTCAACTCACGTTCTCTGGATTATTAGTCCAGTAACGTAACCCCTACATTACCATACCCCTGGGCTTTGCTTAGTTCTAGGCCTCTTCCAATGCTGCTTTGAAACAAGTGGCCGGTTTTGAAGCAGCATTGAAGGAGGCCTAAAACTAGGCCAGGCCCAGGGGTACGGGGACTCCGCTGATAGCTTTCCCTTCTCTTTCTCCTGGACAAGTGTCTGGCCTCCACTGACTGAGGGGAGGGGGAAGGGTAGGGAGGGGGGCAGCTCAGGGTTAGGGGACCAGAGCTGGAGATCTGCTTTGCTGCTTATGAAAACTCGTTGAAAACCGTGGTAACTACTGCACGTCCCCCACATCACGAGTAGGAAATTGGGATCCTGCTTGAAAACACAGACATTTCAGAAAGTTCCACTAATCCCACTCAAAAATCAGACAGGTGGCAACTCAGCACTTAGAGAGTCAGGAGCAAGTGTGTTCAGGTCAGTGGCTCTCCTACAAATTAAAATAAATCAATAATGCTTGCTTCCTGTTCCCCCCCCCCCTCTCTCACACCCACAGTTGTTCCAAACTCAAATGCACAAAAATGAATCAGGCACCAAGGGATCAGACTGCAGGCGCTCGGAGTCTGAACTCTGGTGCGTCTTTGCATTTTCTGCCAGACTTGGCTCTTGGCCCTCTGCCAGAGGAAGTGACTCACATCATGGGAGCATTCCATCTCACGTTGAGGCAAAAATATTGGCAGGAGTCACCCCCAGGCGCTGGCCTGCCCCCCCCCGCTCCCACAAGAGTCCCTTGCTGAGGCCGGTCACGTGACCAGCAGAGGCCGGATGTGGAAAGGAAAACGCTAAAAAGATACACGAACACCGCAGCAAGAACTGTCGGCAAAGATACCGTAATATATGCAGTAGAAGCCACCGCGCCTGAACCTCACCTGCAGCTGCCTTCCTCCCATTTGCATAACTCATTAGAAGCAGGAGCGAAGGGGATGGGTTGAGCTCTTTATGGTCCAGGGTCATGACCCGTTCGACCTTGGCCCAGCCAGCCTGCTTTCTGAGTGGACTACTCGGAAAGTTCTAGAATGTACTTTGACTGCCAGAAGTTTTGTTTTTAAAATAATATTCCTTTCCCGCCCTCCCCCCCCACCCCACCCATTTATTTCTATGCCTCCTGATGCAGAGGCGTTGGTTTGTTATTAAAGACTTTCAATGGATTGTCGTCAGCGGCAAGCGTTCAAACTCAAGCCCTGATCCTGTCTTTGCCCCACCTCCCTCCATCCTCCCACTGGTCACTTTGGGCATCTCATGCGCTCGATAAATGAACCAGTTCATGCCACTCACACAATCTAAAGATTCACAGGACAGTTATTATGTGGGAGGAGCCTCCAGCATTTACTGCGCAGACAGTCCGAATCCCTGGCATCTAGCTCAGGGTCGGGTGTAGGCCCACGATCCGGGTGTGGGGTTTGGTGGAAGAGGAGGGAAAGAAGAAGGGAAAATAAGTGCCACAGTTTAATACTTTCATGGGTAAGATCCTTCAGACCTGACTCATTGGGGAATACAGCTGATAGTCTATCAGTGATTGTGATACTTGGTGCTGCAGCGAAGAGCTGGAATATCGAACAGAATGCAAAAGCAAGAAGGTACAAAACTTGTAAAGAGGATGAGCTATGGGATGAATAAACCCAGGATTGCCTTGAAGTGTCCGCTTGGCTCAGTGGGTAGAACTCTTGCCTCTAAGTCAGAAGGTTGAGGGCTCAGCTCTCACTCCAAAGATTTGAGCATGTGATGAAGGTTGATGCCTCAGTGCAGCACTGAGGGAGAGCTGCATTCTTCAAGGTGCTGATTTTTAGCTGAGGTTTCATCTGCCTGATCAGGTGGATGTAAAAGATGCAACAGCACTATTCAAAGTTCTCCTGATGTCCTGACAAGATTCATCTCTCAATCAGAACAGATTAAAAGTGGTCATTCATCTCATTACTGTTTGTGGGACCTTGCTGTGTGCAAACTGACTGTCGCGTTTCCCTACAAAACAGCGACTACATTTCACAAGTAATTTACTGATTGTGAAGCGCTATTGCACCTGAAAGCTGCTATAAATGCAAGTTCTTTCTTTCATCTATGCTATACTTTCCATTTGTGATTCTAACCATTAAACTCCTTATCCGCAACTATTCACTGGACCCCATGCACCGGGGAGAATAAAGAACTTGCATTTATATAGCGCCTTTCACGCTCTCAGGACGTCCTAAAGCGCTTTACAGCCAATGAAGTATTTTTAAAGTGTAGTCACTGTTGGACTGTAGGAAACGCAGCAGCCAATTTGCGCACAGCAAGCTCCCACAAACAGCAATGAGATAAATGACCAGTTCATTTGTTTTAGTGATGCTGGCTGAGGGATAACTATTGTCCAGGACACCGGGGACAACACCCCTGCTCTTCTTCGAAATAGTTCTGTGGGATCTTTATCGTCCACCTGAGAGAGCAGACGGGGGCCTCGTCTTAACATTTCAACAAAAGACGGCAACTCCGACAGTGCAGCGGCTCCCTCAGCACTGCACTGGCGTGTCAGCCTAGCCTTATGTGCTCAAGTCTCTGGAGTGGGACTTGAACCCACGTCCTTGTGACTCAGGGGTGAGAGTCACGGCAGGCCTGCGTCACTGCTGTACCGTTGATGTAGGTCTGCTCGTGAAGTTCAGTAATGCTCAGGAGATCAGAGCTCTGCTGCTGACAGCTGGTGCGGGCCTCGCTCCAGGAGAGAGTGGACTGAAAGTTGAACTGGTAGCAGCTGTTGGTCAGTGGGTCCTTGTCCCAGAATGTTTCACAGTCGTCACCTAAAAGCAGAAAAGGTTTATCACTAAAACTGCACAGAGCCGAGAGTCTCACACAATTCAGCTATCAGGCACAACAGTTAAGACCACAGCACCCCACAATAGATCAGAAACAAACTGTGCAGACACTATGGGCTGGATTTTGTCAATGGGGAGCTTTTGGAGGCAGGACTCCCATTTTTTGGGTTGTAGTCCCGCCTCCATCGACTTGTGCCCAACCCACGCTATTTTGCCTTGATTGACCTTGTTAAGCCCGCCCAGCGGGCTCAGCAGGCCAATTAAGGGACACCTGGTTACTGGTGACGTCAGCGATTGACATTTCATCTGTCAAGAGCTTTTGACAGATGAAAAATCAGCATTTGACAGCTCTGTGAAGCTGTCAAACACTGACAATCTGTCTTCTAACTTGAGTCCTTCTACTCAGACTCAGTTAGACATCTCTCCAGACCAGAAAGCAGAGGCTGCAGCTTTTGACAGTTCAGCGGCCATTCTGCTTTCTGTGCCGGTGAGCTGAGGGACTCCCGAGAACTGAAGGAAGGAAGCCTGCAGGAGAAAGTAAAGGTAAGTAAAACTTATTAAAACACTTTACACTTACCTCACACACTTACCTCTGCACACATGTACCCATCACTCACCTGCACAACGGACATCTCGACCCCTCCAACCCCTGCAGACCGACGGTCCGCCTCGCTAACTTGGCGTGGTTCAGAGCCGTCGGACAGCCCACACTTCAGGGCAAAAAATAGGGATTAGGCAAAAAACTGCCTGTTAACAGGCAGTTAATTGGCACTAATCCCCTTCCCGCCTCGGGGAGGCGGCTCCCAGCACGGGTCGGGTACCCGCCTCCTGGGACATTGGCACGGAGGCGGGTTGGGGGCGTGATAGGTTCCTGCCCCCCGATTCTGCAATTTTCCCACCAATCCCGCCTCCAAACCTGCCTCCACGGGGCTTGGAAATTCGAGCCCTATATATTTTCCAAGTGAGAACAATCATATGAGAGGAAATTCAGCTGTAAGCACAGCTATCAAAATCTAACCCCCCACCCACCAAACGAGCGAGTAAAGATAGATACCAACTTAAAAAATGCATTCTCAGGATGTGGGCTTCGCTGGCAAGGCTGGCATTTATTGCCCATCCCTTGAGATGGTGATGGTGGGCCTTCTTTTTGAACTGCTGCAATCCGTGTGGTGAAGGTACTCCCACAATGATGTGTCTTATAGATAGTACAAACTGTAACCACACTGATGTCAGATTTTTAAAAAAAAATCATTTATGGGATGTGGGCATCGCTGGCAAGGCCAGCATTTATTGCCCATCCCTAATTGCCCTTGAGAGGGTGGTGAGCTGCCTTCTTGAACCGCTGCAGTCCGTGTGGTGAAGGTACTCCCACAGCGCTGTTAGGGAGGGAGTTCCAGGATTTTGACCCAGCGACGATGAAGGATCGGCGATATATTTCCAAGTCAGGATGGTGTGTGACTTGGAGGGTAATGCCGTTGAATGTCAAGGGGCTGTGGTTAGACTCTTGCTTGTTGGAGATAGTCATTGTCTGGCACTTCTGTGGCACGAATGTTACCTGCCACTTATCAGCCCAAGCCTGAATGTCATCCAGGTCTTGTTGCATGTGGGCATGGACTGCTTCATTATCTGAGGGGTTCTGAATGGCGCTGAACACTGTGCAGTCATCAGCGAACATCCCCATTTCTGACTTTATGTTGGAGGGAAGGTCATTGATGAAGCAGCTGAAGATGGTTGGGACGAGGACACTGCCCTGAGGAACTCCTACAGCGATGTCCTGGGGCTGTGATGATTAACCTTCAACCACTACAACCATCTTCCTTTGTGCTAGGTATGACATTGTCGGATAGATGCCAGTGTTGTAGCTGTACTGGACCAGCTTGGCTAGAGGCGCAGCAAATTCTGAAGCACAAGTCTTCAGCACGATAGACGGGATGTTGTCGGGGCCCATAGCCTTTGCTGTATCCAGTGCACTCAGCCGTTTCTTGATATCACGTGGGGTGAATCGAATTGGCTGAAGACTGACTTCTGTGATAGTGGGGACCTCAGGAGTAAGCCGATATGGATCATCCACTCGGCACTTCTGGCTGAAGATGGTTGCAAACGCTTCAGCCTTGTCTTTTGCACTCACGTGCTGGGCTCCACCATCATTGAGGATGGGGATATTCTTGGAGCCGCCTCCTCCTGTTAGTTGTTTAATGGTCCAGCACCATTCACGACTGGATGTGGCAAGACTGCAGAGCTTTGATCTGAACCGTTCATTGTGGGATCGCTTAGCCCTGTCTATAGCATGCTGCTTCTGCTTTTTAGCATGCATGTAGTCCTGTGTTGCAGCTTCCCCAGGTTGGCACCTCATTTTTAGGTACACCTGGTGCTGCTCCTGGCATGCTCTTCTGCACTCTTCATTGAACCAGGGTCGGTCCCCTGGCTTGATGGTAATGGTGGAGTGAGGGATATGCCAGGCCATGAGGTTACAGTTTGTGGTGGAATACAATTCTGCTGCTGCTGTTGGCCCACAGCGCCTCATGGATGCCCAGTTTTGAGCTGCTAGATCGGTTCTGAATCTATCCCATTTAGCACGGTGGTAGTGCCACACAACACGATGGAGGGTGTCCTCAGTGTGAAGACGGGACTTCGGCTCCACAATGACTGTGTGGTGGGCACTGCTACCAATACTGTCATAGACAGATGCATCTGCGACAGGTAGATTGGTGAGGATGAGGTCAAGTAGGTTTTTCCTTGTGTTGGTTCTCTCACCACCTGTCGTAGGCCCAGACTGCCAGCTATGTCCTTCAGGACTCGGCCAGCTCGGTCAGTAGTGGTGCTACCGAGGCTGGGTGTGCCGTTGCCGTGTCCATAGCCGGTGCTGAGGTCGATGCTGGGTGGTCCATCCGGTTTCATTCTTATTATTGTGTTTCGTAGTGGTTTGTTACAACTGAGTAGCTTACTAGGCTATTTCAGAGGGCAGTTAAGAGTGAACCACATTGCTGTGGGCCTGGAGTCACATATAGGCCAGACCAGGTAAGGACGGCAGATTTCCTTCCCTAACGGACATTAGTGAACCAGATGGGTTTTTATGACAATCCGATAGTTTCATGGTTACCATTACTGAGACTAAGGGCGCGATCTTGCCAGCCCTGGGGGGGCGGGTATGGAGGCGGGACTGCCGGGAAAATGGCAGAATCTGGAGACGGGTGCCCAGCCCGCCTCCATGTCATCTTGCCAGGAGGCAGGTAGCCGACCCACGCCGGGTCCCGTCTCCTTGGAGGCGGGAAGGGGATTACAGCCACTTATCTGCTTGTTAACAGGTAGTTAACAGGCAGATAAGAGGATTATCCCCACTTTACCCACACAAGTGCGGGCTTCCTGAAAGCTCCGAACCCCACCAGGGTCACCGAGGTGAGTAATGGGTCTGCGGGGGTCGGAGGGGTATAAAAGTGCGCTGTGAAGGTAAATGATGGGTGCAAGTGTGGAGAGGTGAGTATGTGAGGTGAGGTAAGTGATAGAAAAAGTTTACTTACCTTTGCTTCTTCCTGTAGGCTTCAGTCGGTGGGAATGCGGAGAGTCGCGGACCTCCGCAGCAGAGATGACAGATGGCCGTTGTATTCTCCAATGCAACATCCATCTCATTTCTGCAAAGGAAAGAGGTTTGATGAGTCTTGAATTCAAGAACTCATCAAACTACAGAGAATGTCAGTGTTTGACAGCTTCAAAGAGCTGTCAAACGATGACAATTCATCTGTCAAAAATTTTTGACAGATGACACGCCATACGTTGACGTTCTCTGTAACCGGCTTTCCCTTAATTGGCCTGCTGAGCCCGCTGGGCGGTTTAACAAGGTCAATCAAGGGAAAATAACGTGGGTTGGCCAGAAGTTGATGGAGGCGGGACTGAAACCCGACAAGTGGGAGTCCCGCCTCCAAAAGCTCCCCATTGGCAAAATCCAGTCCTAACTTTTTATTCCAGATTTATTTAATTAACTGAATTTAAATTCCCCAGCTGCCGTGGTGGGATTTGAACTCACGTCTCTGGATCATTAGTCCAGGCCTCTGGATTACTAGCCCAGTGACATTACCACTATGCTCTTTTTGCGTCCCAGAAAAATTAGAACCCCCTCCCTGGCCAAAATTGAGTGCTAGCGCCCAAGAGCGAGGCGGGGCGCTACTGGAAGCTGCATCTGTCGCGCCACGGTATTGCAGGCCTTCCTCCCCTTCTTAAAGGGGAGGGGCCTTGCGCAGCACGACCCGGGGCCCAGCTGGGCCACTGGGGATCGGAGTGCCGGCAAAAGAACCCAGCACTCAAGAGAAGTGCCGGGCTCACAGAGCGCAGCCGGCACTCCGTGGGGGTGGGGGGGGGGGGGGGGGCAGGTCAGGAGGCCGGGGATGGCAGAGGGGGCAGGTGCTGGCAGGCAGCCAGCAACAAAAATGGCCGCCCAGCACCTCGCCTTTAATTAGCGCCGCCCCGGCTGCAGGTAGGCCCCCCTGGTCCCGTCGGACACCACGTCTGGCGGTAAGTCAGGGGGCGCTACTGAAGATCGCGGCTGGGGCGCTAACGGCTACTGCTGCCGCTAACCTCCCGCTGAATTTCGGGAGGCGTTGGCGGCACCGCACCCAGGCACTAGTTGCTTTGCGCCCCGTTAGCGCCCTCTTAGGATGCTAACGGGAGGTACAAAGCAACCGAATTTTCCCCCTAAACCTTTAGTGCAAGCCTGAACATTCAAGACTGTTATCTCTCAACCTCAAAGGACACTACCCCCCACATCCCCCTCTCCTCCTTCCCCCCACTACTCCCTTCTTTCCTCTCACCCCCTCCTGTTCCTTCCCCCAAAACCTCCCCTGTCCTTCCATCCCCCCATCCCTCTCCTTCCTTCTTTCCCACATCCCCTCTCTGCTTCGTTCCCCACATTTCCCCTCACCTTCCATCCCCCCACCCCTCTTTCCTTTCCCAACCCTCTCTCCTTCCTCCCCCAGCATATCCTCCTCATCCTCCAACCCCCCTCCTTCCATCCCCCAACCTCTCCTTCCTTGCTCCCAACATTTCCTCTCTGATCTTCCCCCATCCGTCTCTTATTCCTTCCCCCTACATTCCCCCTCTCCTTCCTGTGTCTATGGATGTTATTTATAAGGACTTCCAGAAGGCATTCGATAAGGTTCCACATAAGATACTTAACAAAAATGAGAGCGCATGGAATTGGAGGCTCTCATATTGGCTTGGGTAGGGAATTGGTTCGGAGGTAGGAGACAGAGAGATGGGGTAATGGGTACGTACTCAAATTGGCAGGATGTGACTAGTGGTGTCCGCCAGGGATCTGTACTGGGGCCTCGGCTTTTCATTATATTTATAAATGATCTGAATGAAGGAATCGAGAGCCGAATATCTAAGTTTGCTGATGACGCCAAGTTAGGCGGCACAACAAATAGTGTAGTTGGGAGCAAAGGGACATCGATAGATTCAGTGAGTGGGCAAAACTGTGGCAGATGGAGTTCAATGTGGGGAAGAGTGAGGTCATCCACTTTGGACCTAAGAAAGATCGATCAGAGTATTTTCTAAATGGTGAGAAGCTGGAAACTGTGGAGGAGCCGAGAGAGTTAGGGGCCCAAGTACAGAAATCACTTAAAACTAGTGGACAGGTACAAAAAATAAATTAAAAGGCTAATGGAATGTTGGCCTTTATCTCAAGAGGGCTGGAATAGGAAGGGTGGAAGTTGTGCTACTGTTGTATAAAATTCTGGTTAGGCCCCATCGGGAGTCACTGTGTTCCGTTCTGGGCCCCGCACCTCAGGAAGGATAGATTGGCCTTGGAGGGGGCAGCGCAGATTCACCAGAATGATACCGGGGCTAAAAGGGTTAAATTATGAGGACAGGTTACACAGACTGGGCTTGTGTTCCCTCGAGTTTAGAAGATTAAGGGGTGAACTAATTGAAGTGTTTAAGATGATTAAAGGATTGATAGGATAGACAGAGCAAAACTATTCCCTCTGGTAGGAGAGTCCAGAATAAGGGGGCATAACTTTAAAATTAGAGCCAGGCCGTTCAGGGGTGATGTCAGGAAACACTTCTTCACACAAAGGGGAGTGGAAATCTGGAACTCTCTCCCCCAAAAAGCTGTTGAGGTTGGGGGTAAATTGAAAATGTTAAAACTGAGATTGATAGACTTTTGTTAGGCAAGGGTATTAAGGGATACGGAACCAAGGCGGGTAAATGGAGTTTAGATACAGATCAGCCGTGATCTAACTGAATGGCAGAACAGGCTCGCGGGCCTGACTGACTTACTCCTGTTCCTATGACACATTGTAACCTGTCACTCGGGAGATCTGGGTCCCAAGTTCCTTCCTTTTTACAGCGAACACTGGAATATACGAGGGCTCAGATGTAATTTACTAACCACATTCACACCAAGTGCCAAAAATAATATTTTTATCCTTAAATGTTGCATAAGGAGTTACACACGGCCTTTAATAACTCTCTTGTGGGTGAAGGTGGGCACAAAGCCCTTTTTCTCCTTTCCCAATCGTGCCTCGATCTCTCCCGCAGACGGTGACTCACCCTCGGGTGCTCACCCAGTGGTGCCAGCTGCTACCTCACACAATTGGCCATTCTTCATGTGCGAAGCTAAACTGCCAATGTTAGCAGGCTGGTCAAGACCAGAGGGCCTCGCGGCCAAGTCTAATGCTGTCCTCGTGTGACATCCACACACGCACACGCACGCGCACACACACACACGTACACACACACTCACACACACAAACACGAACACACACACACACACACACACAAACACACACACAAACACACACAAACACGCACACACACACGCACGCGCGCACACACACACACGCACGCGCACGCGCACACACACACACGTACACACACACACAAACACGAACACACACACACACCACACACACACACACACACACACACACACACACGCACGCGCACACACACACGTACACACACACACACTCACACACACAAACACACACACACACACGCACACACCACACACACACACACGCACACCACACACACGCACACCACACACACGCACACCACACACACGCACACCACACACACACACGCACACAAACACCACACACACACACAAACACCACACACACACGCACACACAAACACCACACACACGCACACCACACACACGCACACACAAACACACACACACAAACACATACACACAAACACACACACCACACACACACACACACACACACAAACACACACCAACACTTGCCAGCAGCAGCCCTGGCAGCATTGCCCCATCCAGAGACACTGCAGATCTCTCAACTCTGCAGCTGGTCAAGGAGCGAGGTCTCATAAATCTTCCTTCAAGGGTTGGGCGGATTGTGATTCTCCCGAACTTGGGCGTCACACCATAAAGTCATTACCTGGCGCTGTCCCGGGCACTACAGACCTCTAATACACTAATCACATTTTGAGGTTCCCTTGCGTGAACTCTCTGAAATAAATCGGCTGTACTGCAAGATTTGGACTTGTAGCTAATAGAAATTACATGAAAAGCAAATTGTAAATCACTGTAAGTTTCATCAGAGTGATAAATCGACATAGCTTCAGGCAGCCTGATTAATACTTTTAGGAGCTTGGGGAAAGAGTCAAAGTTTCATGTTACAAGTGATGCCAAACTGTCAGAGATGATCTGAAGTTGCTTTGAGCAGAAATCCTGAAAAAAACACTCTCCGCTCCCGCAATGGAATGAGAGGGAGAGATTCTGTACACAGCACAGAGAGAGGGGAAGAGACAGAGACACAGACGGTGTGGCGAGGCACAGAGAAATCTCTTACTTGCCATTTAAAAAAAATAATAAAATGAAATGTTACAGTTTTAACATGTTTCAATTTTGTTCATCTTAAAATCTTCCTCATTTTAATGATCTGTTGACTCTTGGAAACTATATTTTTTTAAATCCCTTAATAGCAAGTAGGGAACTTGAACACAGACTGAGGGTCTGTAGGACAATTGGTCTTCTGTCATTCTTACTTACTAAATAAAAAGTGATTTTTGTTTTAAAAAGACAGACTTTGCTAAAAAAATAGAATCCATATGTGGGAAAAAAACACCAGCAAATTTGACCTGAATTCGAGGTCACATTTGTGCCAATTCATGGAAATATCTGCAGGGATTGCCCGCCCCCCTCCGCTCCTTAAACACAGAAGCTCACTTACTTTCTACGGGACAGAAGCCCCATCTTTCGTCCTTCCCATAATCCACTGTTGTTGCACACCAGAGGTGGCCGTCCTCTCGACCGATGCTGGTGCAGTCATGGTACCACTGACTGTCGTACATGAATGGGATGGTGCACGGCTTCCCGTGAGAGTTCCCCTGGATGGTGTAAATTTCTGCAGGGAAAAAAAAATAATGTTAAGAGAGAAAAAAAGGGGGCTGCATATAGTGACACCCACAAGTCCTGGCCAGAATGGAGGTGATTGGGTAATTTCCCCCGTCAATCACGCCTGTATGTGACTGGGATGGATTTTACGCACATAATTTTTTATTATTTAACCATTCTCCACTGACTGCACTTTGCTGGAGAAATAATCCTGGAGACTTTGCTGTAGTTTCGTCATGAGCTCGGCGACTCTGTAAATTAAAACCACAAGTCCTGCCTCCCACCTCCAACTCATTGGCAGACACAGTGATTGAAATCTGAATTAACAACAGAAAACGCTGGAAAAACTCAGCAGGCCAGGCAGCATCCGTGGAGAGAGAAACAGAGTTAACGTTTCAGGTCGATGACCTTTCGTCAGAACTGGAAAAAAGCAGGAAAAGGAACAGACTTTAAAGCAAGTTTAGGGGCTGGGATGTCAACACTCACCTTGTTAAAAAAAAACTCATATTTGAAACAGAAGTGGAAAGTGGTGGAAATACAGAACAATATGTTTGACGGTCTGGCTATTTGATTTTTTTTTAACATATTGGCAGCCAATCTTAATCCAATAAAGTTAGTATTCACTTAGAAAGATGTGGGCTAATTAAGGTAATATGGCAGGGATTTGTAAAAGGCAAATCACATGTGAAAAATGTAATAAAATTATTTGAGACTTGAGAAGTTAGGCTAAACCTTTATAAATCACTGGTTAGGCCTCAGCTGGAGTATTGTGTCTAAATCTGAGTGCCACACTTTGGGAAGGATGTCAAGGCCTTGGAGAGGGTGCAGAGGAGATTTACTGGAATGGTACCAGGGATGAGGGATTTCTGTTATGTGGAGAGATCAGAGAAGCTGGGATTGTTCTCCTTAGAACAGAGAAGGTTATGGGGAGATTTAATAGAGGTGTTCAAAATTATGAAGGGCTTTGATAGACTAAATAGGGAAAAACCATTTCCACTGGCAGGAGGGTCGGTAACCAGAGGACACAGATTTAAGATAATAGGCAAAAGAACTAGAGGGGAGATGAGAAGAATTTTTTTACGCAGCGAGTGATTATGATTGGGAATACACTGCCTGAAAGGGTAGTGGAAGCAGATTCAATACTAACTTTCAAAAGGGAATTGGATAAATTCTTGTAAAGGAAAAAAATTAAAGGTCAATAGGGAAAGAGCCGGGGAGTGGGACTAATTGGATCGCTCTTTCAAAGAGGCACAATGGGCTGAATGACCTCCTTCTGTGCCGTAAGATTCTATGAGAGACGGACTGCATTGATAAAAGAAATGCAATGGATGTTGTATACATGGATTTTCAAAAGGTGTTTGATAAGGAGGCTTGTTGATAAAATTAAAGCACGCGGGATTAAAGCGAGTTTGGTAGTATGGATAGGAAGTTGGTTAAAGGACAGAAAACTGGAAGTTAGTGATTACTAAAAAAAATTCTACTTGAGCAATATAAACAATGGTGTCCCCTAGGGGTTCGTGTTGGGACCATTGCTCTGGACCTGGATATAGAGGCACAATGTCATAATTTGCGGATAAGGAGAAAAAACGACTATAAGCAACTTTAGGAGCACACAGACAGGTTAGTGGCTTGAGCAAAAGCAAAATACTGCGGATGCTGGAAATCTGAAATAGAAACAGAAAATGCTGGAAATACTCAGCAGGTCAGGCAGCATCTGTGGAGAGAGAAACAGAGTTAACGTTTCAGATCAAAGACCTGTCATCAGAACAGACGAAAGGTCATCGACCCGAAACATTAGTTTGGACAGATGAATGTCAGATAACATTTGATGAGGAGAAATGTGAAGTGATGCATTTTGCGAGGAAGAATAAGGAAAGGATATATATGTGTGAAATAATGAAGCTTTAAAAGTAGAGGAGCAGAAACACTTAGGATTCAGACACACAAACCTTCAGAAATGGGAAGACAACTTGAAGCTGTAAAAAAAAATGGATATGGGATCTTAGATTTTATTAATAGAGGTAGAAAGTACAAAATTAAAGAAGTAGTGTAACAACTTGTATTTATATAGCACCTTTAACATAGTAAAACGTCCCAAGGTGCTTCGCAGAAGTATTATAAGACAAAAAATTTGACACTGAGCCATAAGGAGAAATTACGGTAGATGACCAAAAGCTTGGTCAAAGAGGTAGGTTTTAAGAAGCGTCTTAAAGGAGGAAAGAGAGGTAGAGAGGCGGAGAGGTTTAGGGAGGGAATTCTAGAGCTTAGCGCCCAGGCAGCTGAAGGCACGGCTTTCAATGGTTGAGCGATTAAAATTGGGGATGTTCAAGAGGCCAGAATTAGAGGAGCGCAGGTATATCGATGGGGCGGTGGGAGGGGGGCGGGGGAGTTGTGGGGCTGGAGGAGATAGGGAGGGGCAAGGAGGGATTTGAAAATAAGAATGAGAATTTTAAAATCGAGGGGTTGCCAATGTAGGTCAGTGAGCACAGGGGTGATGGGTGAATGGGACTTGGTGCGAGTTAGGACACGGGCAGCTGAGTTTTGGATGACCTCAAGTTTACGGAGGGTAGAACGTGAGAGGCCGGCCAGGAGTGCCTTGGAATAGTCAAGTCTAGAGGTAACAAAGGCAATGAAGGTTAGAACAAGTAAGGTTAAGAGAAGAGCTGATAGAGGTGGTCAAAACTAGTTGCCCTGGTCGGTGCGTCAGTAACTACCATGAAAACAGCAAAGGAAAAGATTAGGATTTGTTTTTAGGCAGAGGTGCATTAGGGCATGGAAGTAGAATCTATAAAACTTTCAAAAGGGAAGTGGATAAACATTTGAAATGCCTTTAGGATCTTTCAGAGAGTCAGCACAAGCGCGATTGGTTAAATGGCCTCCTTCTGTGCTGTAAAATCCTATAATTCTTTGAAGCGTTATCCAGTCACTAGAGAAGAAACTGGACTAGAACAAAGACCACACAGTCACTGAATCACTTGTGATGATCAAGGACTTAATTAGTTTGTGTTTATAACTACTACAGGTGTCTGACACACGTCTGTGCCGTGTATCGCCCAGGAAACCTTAGAACAGATTCCCAGGTCGAATGATGGTGGAAGATTTTCTGGACATTTCCTCAGTTGAGATAAACGTCATAAGAAAAACATTGCTGGAAAATCACCAAGGCTGAGACTGCAAACAGGACCCCACAAACAATACTGAGTCATTCATCGTTGGAGCTTCAGTTATAACAATCCGACAAAAAAATACTGAAATCACACGTTAAAAAAAAGTTAAAAATCAGGAAATTATAAGGTTGTAACTTAATGAAAGGGTTTGGATGATTTATATATAGAATGATGGATTCCCAGGAGGAAATGGCCCGAATCAACCGCAGTTGACTGGAGCTGAACCTTGAGACTGGCTATTGCCACTAATTCACTCAGGATGTAATCCATCGAACAGGGAGAATCCAACACCAGCTGAGTTTCTTCCCTTTGGTTCAGCTGTGGCTCAGTGGGTAGCACACTCGTCTCTGAGTCAGAAGGTTGTGGGTTCATAGAAACATAGAAGATAGGAGCAGGAGTAGGCCATTCGGCCCCTCGAGCCTGCTCCGCCATTCAATGAGATCATGGCTGATCATCCAAATTCAGTACCCTGTTCCTGCCTGCTCTCCATATCCCTTGATCCCTTTAGCCTTAAGAAATATATCCAACTCCTTCTTGAATATATTTAATGAATTGGCCTCTACTGCCTTCTTTGGTAGAGAATTCCACAGGTTCACCACTCTCTGGGTGAAGAAATTCCTCCTCATCTCTGTCCTAAATGGCTTACCCCTTATCCTTAGACTGTGACCCCTGGTTCTGGACTCCCCGACCATCGGGAACATCCTTCCAGCATCTAGTCTGTCTAGTCCTGTTAGAATTTTATAAGTTTCGATGAGATCCCCTCTCATTCTTCTAAACTCCAGCGAGTACAAGCCCAATCGACCTAATCTCTCCTCATACGTCATTCCTGCCATCCCAGGTATCAGCCTGGTGAATCTTCACTGCACTCCTTCCATGGCAAGGACATCCTTCCTCAGATAAGGCGACCAAAACTGCACACAATACTGAAGATGTGGTCTCACCAAGGCCCTGTACAACTGCAGCAAGACATCCTTGTTCCTGTACTCAAACCCTCTCGCTACGCCTGCTGCATCTGCATGCTTACTTTCAGCGACTGGTGCACAAGGACGCCCAGGTCTCTTTGCACTTCCCCTTCTCCCAATCTATTGCCATTCAGATAATAATCTGCCCTCCTGTTTTTAACACCAAAGTGGATAACCTCGCATTTATCCACGTTATATTGCATCTGCCATGCTTTTGCCCAATCACCCAACCTGTCCAAATCATACTGGAGTTTCTCGGCATCCTCCTCACAGCACACACGCCCACCCAGCTTTGTGTCGTCTGCAAACTTGGAGATATTACATCTAGTTCCCTCGTCCAGATCATTAATATATATTGTGAATAGTCCTACCCCAGAGACTTGAGCACATAAAGCTAGGCTGACACTCCAGTGCAGTGCTGAGGGAGTGCTGCACTGTCGGAGGTGCTATCTTTCAGATGAGACGTTAAACCGAGGCCCCGTCTGCTCTCTCAGGTGAACGTAAAAGATCCCAAGGCACTATTTTGAAGAAGAGCAGGGGAGTTCTCCCCGGTGTCCTGGCCAATATTTATCCCTCAATCAACATAACAAAAACAGATTATCTGGTCATCATCACATTGCTGTTTGTGGGACCTTGCTGTGTGCAAATTGCCTGCCACATTTCCCACATTACAACAGTGACTCCACTTCAAAAGTACTTTATTGGCTGTAAAGCGCTTTGAGACATCTGGTGGTCGTGAAAGGTGCTATAGAAATGCAAGTCTTTCTTTCTTTCTTTTGGTTGATGTGGGGGTGAAGATAGAACCAGTTTCACGTGACATTGGACAAAGACTATTTGTATTCTCGGGCATCACAGGGCCAGGTCAACACGCAGGGTCTGTGGGTAGAAAACCTCTCAAAACTATTCAGATTGGAGACACAATTGAGGTTACATAATTAAGCACCGTTTCATGTAATGAGTGGGTCTGGCAGGGAAGGAGGGGTCGGGTGTCACAGTCCCTCCGAGAATTTTGTATCTTCCTCCTTAATTCCTGAAAGTAAATCAGGTAAAAACTGAAGGAATTCCGTCAAATATAATTCATCCTGACCCATTTTCTTCGGTAATGTTTTGACCCTTGTATGACCTGCTTATTGAAACGAGGCGTGCTAACTATTAGGACCAGTTTCGACACTCAAACCACCTCAATGACTCGTGGTTAACCTGAACTGCTGTCCACCTTCCTCTCCATCAAATTCACTTTCTCAACAGGGTGCCCCAATACCAATGGTGGTGGGGAGAGGCTATGGGTCCAAAGGATCCAGCAATCTTCCACCATCAGGGAGCTGGATTAACCTGCTCGCATTAACTTGGATGTCTTCAGCTCTCCCACTCTACGGGGTCGATTTTCCTGCAGGTGCGGGGAATTGTCGGGTTCCCCGAATGTCGGGGTTCCCACACGAATCTAAATGGATCTGCCACATCGATGCAATTTTCCCACAATTGGCCAATTCATTTCCAGCGTGTGGGAACCCTTGCTAATTGACTATTTCCAGTCAGAAAGCCCCACAGTATGATGTCATTATTCGTGGTACTTTCAAGGTCCAAAGCAAGCACTGCATCCTCTGAAGGCTTCCAAACAATCCATACAGGATGGCAGAGGAGCCTGCAGCAGCTGTGGCCAGTGCCAGACCCCGAGCTGCCTCCAAATTCGACGAGGCTTCACTGCAGGCATTATTGGATGGGGTTAGGGCCCACAGGGAGGTCCTCTTCCCTAGGTCAGGGAGGAAGAGGCCTCCCACTGAGGCCAAGGCTGCATGGATGCAGGTGTCAGCAGATGTCAACTCGCTGAGAGTCACCAGAAGAACCTTGGCATTACATCTCTAACTCCTTCCTTTACCCCCCCACAGTACTATCCAGAGCCCCCATCCCCACTGTGGAGGAGGAAGAGGCTGTGCAGCCAGACTCCTCAGAGAAAGCTCCAACCTCTGAGGGCACAGCGTCAGCAGAAGTAAGCGCACCCAGCACCAGCGCAGACACTCACACCTCGGGGGGACCTTCGGGACATAGAGTAGGGTTGTCACCTGGTGTTTCACAGCTCACAAGTGAGCATCAGCAGATTGTGGAGACAGGGACAGCAGTGGAGAGTCTTCGTCGGAGGGCGCAGGACTCTGCCAGCTCAGCTCAGCTGCATGTCAACCCTCTGCCTCTGGGTCCATCCGCAAGAGAAGAGGTGATGGATCTCCATGCACAGATGCAGGAGTCTCTGGCAGGTTTTGTCTCCAGGGTCGCTGCGAGTGTGGAGCGAATGGAGGAGTCCATAGCGAAGATGAGCTGAGCCTTTGCGTAGTCATTGGCGCATGAACGCATCACCATGGAAAGGTTGGCACCCTCCATGGAGGAGATAAGTCGCCAGGGTATGGAAAACATGGTGAGTGCTCATAATAGAATGACATCTCTTGAGGAGCGATGGGCATCTATTGAACAGAGAAACCAGACCTTCATGGAAGTCCTTCTGAGTAGGACTGCCAGTGCAGATACGGGTCCCCATGGCCCCCTGATGCGCAGCAAGGTGCTCTCAAGCCACATCCAAGCGTTGGCCCCTTCTGGCCTGTACAGCTTCAGGTGAGTGAGCAGCAGCCTGGCGCTCCTGCTGCTGATGCTGCTGTTCCTGGTTCTGCTGCTGACGCCTCTGCTGCTGGAGATCCTCTAATGGCATGAAGGGAAGGGAAAAAAGGCCTCCCATACTTCTGGTAGATGCCTCCGTTGAGGAAGCGCTGAGTGAGGGTGTCGAGAGGTGCTTCCCAGGAGCTCACATTGGAGAAGTGTGTGAGGCTCCAACTTTCCACAGCTGTGCCTAAGCCTGGAACAAGTTGCCCCAAGCCTGAAACAACAAGGTCCTGCAACCTACAAATGTTGTCTGATTAAATCTCTTCTTTCCTGATTGACCTGCAGCTGATAGTAAGCAAGCCGATATTGTTCACGCCAGGTTTCATCAGCGGGGTTCCCACCAGGCATGTTTAGCGTGGGAAAAGGCTGAAAATAGCAAGGGCCCCTTAAAATGGCAATTATTGGTGATTAGGCTCCCGACGACCAGTCCCGCCTGCTGCGGGTGGGACTGAGTCGGGTCGGATTGAAACGCCGGGGTGAAAGTCGGACGGGGTGGAGAATCAGGCGGGCGGGGGGGGGGGGGGTCGCGACCCCCTGTTTTTGCGATTTCCCCCCCCCCCACACGCCTGAAAACCCGCCTGACGTCTCCAGGAAAATCGACCCCTACATGTTGGTTCCGTTTTCTCACATTGTCAGTGGCTCCACCAGGCCATTCCGCTCCCCACCCTCCCCCAGACACTGCCAGCTGTTTCTGCAGGCTCACTCCTGCACGATCCTTTTTGAGAGTAGTAGAACCTTAGTGAGTGTGCGGAGACTGGGGGTGAACTCTTAAAAGATGCACTGCTGTCTATTGAAAGAAAAGGTGTGAGCAACACTGCGATGTCACGCCAGGAGAAAGAAAGAAAGAAAGAAAGAAAGAAAGAAGTCGTGAAGGCGCTATATAAATGAAAGCCTCTTTTTTTCCCAAGAAGATGGCCCACCACCACCTTCTCAGGGCAACGAGCGACAGGCAATAAATGCCGGTCTTACCAGCAACGGCCACATCTTGAGAACAAATTTAAAAAAAACATACCGGGAGAATTGTCAGTGTTTTGGGGAACGCATCCCATGATTCTACCATTTATAGATGGGCCACTAGTTTATTGATGTCTGATTTTTATTGTATTTTGGGATTCATTTGCAACTCTCTCCCCTTTACCGTGAAAATTGCAAACCAGTTACCTCTGAGTCAGAAGGTTGTGGGTTCAAGTCCCACTCCAGAGACTCGAGCACATAATCTAGGCTGACACTCCAGTGCAGTGCTGAGGGAGCGCGGCACTGTCGGAGGTGTCATTATTCCGATGAGACATTAAACTGAGGCCCCGTCTGCCCTCTCAGGTGGATGTAAAACATCCCGTGGCACTATTTCGAAGTGCAGGGGGCAGTTTCACGGTGTCCTGACCAACATTTGGCCAAATTGGCTGCTGTGTTTTCCTACATTACAACAGTGACTACACTTCAAAAATACTGCATTGACTAAAGTGCTTTGGGACACCCTGAGATCGTGAAAGGCGCTATGTAAATGAAAGTCCTTCTTCTTTCAGTGGTTAATATGGTAGATGCTCAGGTGAGGTGTTGGTGAATGAGGCTCTCCTGGACTTCAGCCGGCCCTAAAAACTTCCCAATTTAGTGAGAATACTGCTGAACGTAAAGGAGATCCTTAACTAGACAAGAACTTCGGGCTGCACTGATATCAAATCTTACCGTGATAAGGTCGAGCGCACAGATCCTCGTCAGTGTTGTAAATCCTCCACACGTTAGTTCGGGCCGTGTCAAGCTCTGGGGTGCTGGCTTCAGGCTTCTGGCTCAGGAAGCTGCTGAGCTGACTGCCCAGACTGTTACAATGCCATCGCATCTGGGCGGACTCCTGGTCACACTCCGTCATACCCAGTGTGGGCGCAGTGTCGTTGCTCCTCTGGATGCTCAGGCACTGCTTGGATCCGAGGTTGAAGAGTCGCAGTCTGGACACCCATTTCCACTGCTGCTGGTCGAAGCTTTCGTTACAGGATCGAGCCAGTCCGACGCTGGTGCCCCTGCTCTCCAGGCATCCCTCTGCCTTCTCACTGTATATCAGAAATATACTGGCATCTGCAAATCAGAAATATATAATTAAAACAAAGTACAAGAGCTCACACGAGGAATCAATGTTCGACAATATCAAACCAGATCGCAGCAATATAAAACTGTGGGAATGGTACATCGAGTGTACCTTCATACACCCAGAGCCCAGCGACATGTATAAACTGCACCATTAGTCACACGTAGCCAAGACATGTATTGCTCAGGGGTGTGTAGATACTGCATTGCTATACTGAATTTTTAATTGGAGCACAGCCCAGGGGAGAGTATGTATTTCACATTCCTTATCCACACAGCCCAGGGCAGTGTACGTACTGCATCGAAGGGTGGGATACAGTGGCATGGTGCAGTGGGAATCAACAGGGGGATGGGTCTAGCAGTCAGATACAGGTTGGCGTTGTACTGGCGACCTGAGCCATCCTGGGTTCCTCCTCACCACGGGCTGGGTGGGGGGAAATAAATGAAAGACATTACTCGTGGGTGGGGACTGATTCCTGACTGCAATTCCCCCTCAGAATCCGATGAAGAATTGTACGAGCAGAAGGCGGTGTAGATCTCTGGGGGGGGGGGGGGGGGGGTAATGTTAACCTAACTCCCACTCGATGTTCCCGTTTAGCTGCGCGGCCGCGGCTGTCTGAAGCTCCTGCGCAGGCCGCTTGCCAGTGTCTCGACGCAGAAGTTTGAATGGGCCGCGCAGCACCTTAAAGGGGCCGCGCATCCAAAATAAAATTACAGGGAATAATGCTCCCACCCCCGGTAGGAATCTGAAGGGATCGGCTCGGCGTCCCGTTTTACAGCCGCCAACACCCCCGAATTTACTCGACTGACTTTGTCAGAAAAAGAAAAGAAAGGCTTTATGTGCTCAAGTCCCTGGAGTGAGACTTGAACCCACAACCTTCTGACTCAGAGGCGAGTGTGCTACCCACTTTTCTTTTAATATACTTTATTGAACATTAGGAACATTTACAACATCGTGATCATTTCATTGTATGATACAAATCAATTCCGACGCTCTGCACAGCCATTCCTCCACCACATTTTAACATCAAAACCTGAAGTTTAATTTCTCTCCTGTAACATATATTAATCGATTGTACTTTAAAAATTGATTGTAAAATACTATCTTTAAATTCCTTTCTGAATAAAATACCCACAGAGCCTTATAATGATCTTTTAGCTTATATTTAAAATGCTCTTATAGATTGATTCTCCTCCCCTTAAAAAACAGAGCATTCCTTCTTTGCACAATCACGAATCTAGCCAAACTGAACATTAAATTAATTGCCGCTCCGCTAGACTCGGACAAACTCTCCTGCAATCCCCATCTCAAAATTGAGTCCCACGGGATTCCCATTCTCGCTCTTCGGTCCCCACCCAGCAAAAAAACTCCACACAACTGTCGAACATAGGACTTAAAATCATTTAACTGTGGACATAGAAACATAGAAGATAGGAGCAGGAGTAGGCCATTCGGCCCCTCGAGCCTGCTCCGCCATTCAATGAGATCATGCCTGATCATCCAAATTCAGTACCCTGTCCCTGCCTTCTCCCCATATCCCTTGATCCCTTTAGCCTTACGAAATATATCTAACTCCTTCTTGAATATATTTAATGAATTGGCCTCAACTGCCTTCTGTGGTAGAGAATTCCACAGGTTCACCACTCTCTGGGTGAAGAAATTCCTCCTCATCTCAGTCCTAAATGGCTTACCCCTTATCTTTAGACTGTGACCCCTGGTTCTGGACTCCCCCGCCATTGGGAACAGCCTTCCTGCATCTAGTCTGTCTAGTCCTGTTAGAATTTTATAAGTTTCAAAGAGATCCCTTCTTATTCTTCTAAACTCCAGTGAGTATAAGCCCAATCGACCCAATCTCTCCTCATATGTCATTCCTGCCATCCCAGGTATCAGTCTGGTGAATCTTCGCTGCACTCCCTCCATGGCAAGGACATCCTTCCTCAGATAAGGCGACCAAAACTGCACACAATACTCAAGGTGTGGTCTCACGAAGGCCCTGTACAACATTCTTGTTCCTTTACTCGAATCCTCTCGCTATGAAGGCCAACATACCATTTGCCTTCTTAACCGCCTGCTGCACCTGCATGCTTACCTTCAGCGACTGGTGCACAAGGACACTCAGGTCTCATTGCACTTCCGCTTCTCCCAATCTATTGCCATTCAGATAATAATCTGCCTTCCTGTTTTTGCCACCAAAGTGGATAACCTCGCATTTATACACATTATACTGCATCTGCCATACATCTGCCCAATCACCCAACCTGTCCAAATCACACTGGAGTTTCTCGGCATCTGCCTCACAGCACACACGCCCACCCAGCTTTGTCTCATCTGCAAACTTGGAGATATTACATCTAGTTCCCTCGTCTAGATCATTAATATATATTGTGAATAGCTGGGATCCTAGGACTGATCCCTGCGGTACCCCACTAGTCACTGCCTGCCACCCATTTATTCCAACTGGTTGCTTCCTGTCTGCCAGACAGTTCTCTATCCAAGTCAGTACCTTGCCCCCAATCCCATGTGCCTTAACTTTACATGCTAATCTCTTATGCGGGACCTTATCGAAAGCCTTCTGAAAGTCCAAATACACCACATCCACTGGTTCTCCCTTATCTATTCTACCAGTTACATCCTGAAAAAATTCCAGTAGATTAGTCAAGCACGATTTACCTTTTGTAAATCCATGTTGACTTTGTCCGATCCTGTCACTGTTTTCCAAGTGCTCTGCTATTACATCTTTTATAATGGACTCTAGCATTTTCTCCACTACCGATGTCAGGCTTACCGGTTTATAATTCCCCGTTTTCTTTCTACCACCTTTTTTGAATAGTGGGGTAACATTAGCTACCCTCCAATCCATGGGAACTGTTCCAGAATCTATAGAATTTTGGGAGATGACCAGCAATGCATCTACTATTTCTAGGGCCACTTCCTTAAGTACCCTAGGATGTAGATTATCAGGCCCTGGGGATTTATCGGCCTTCAATCCCGTCAATTTCCCTAACACCATTTCCCTACAAATACTGATTTCATTCAGTTCCTCCCTCTCATTAGACCCTATGTTCACCGACATCTCTGGGAGGTTATTTGTATCCTCCTTTGTGAAGACAAAACCAAAGTATGTATTTAATTGGTCTGCCATGTCTTTGTTCCCCATTATAAATTCCCCTGATTCTGACTGCAAGGGACCTACGCTTGACTTTACCAATCTTTTTCTCTTCACATATCTATAGAAGCTTTTACAGTCAGTTTTTATGTTCCCTGCAAGCTTACTCTCATACGCTATTTTCCCCCTCTTAGTTAATCCCTTTGACCTCCTTTGCTGAATCCTATACTGCTCCCAATCCTCAGATTTACTGCTTTTTCTGGCCAATTTATATGTCCTCTCCTTGGATCTTATGCTATCCCTAATTTCCCTTGTTAGCCACGGTTGAGTCACCTTTTTTGTTTTATTTTTATGCCAAACAGGGATGAACTAATTCTGTAGTTTATCCATGCGATCTTTAAATGTTTGCCATTGCCTATCCATCGTCAACCCTTTAAGTAACATTCCCCAATCCATCCTACCCAACTCGCACTTCATACCATCGTAGTTTCCTTTATTTAAATTCAGGACACTAGTCTCTGAGTCAACTACTTCACTCTCCATTTTAATGAAGAATTCTATCATATTATGATCGCTCTGCCCCAAGGGGCCTCGCACAACAAGATTGCTAATTAATCCTTTCTCATTACATAATACCCAGTCTAAGATGGCCTGATCTCTAGTTGGTTCCTCAACATATTGGTCCAGGAAACCATCCCGTATACACTCCAGGAATTCCTCCTCCGCAGTATTGTTACTAATTTGATTAGCCCAATCTATATGTAGATTAAAGTCACCCATGATAACTGCTGTGCCCTTATTGCACGCGTCTCTAATTTCCCGTTTAATGCCATCCCCAACCTCGGCATTACTGTTTGGGGGTCTGTATACAACACCCACTAACATTTTCTGCCCCTTGGTATTTCTCAGCTCTACCCATACAGATTTCACATCATCAGAGCTAATATCCTTCCTTACTATTGTGTTAATCTCCTCTTTAACCAGCAATGCTACTCCACTTCCTTTTCCTTTTTGCCTTTCTTTCCTGAATATTGAATACCCCTGGATGTTGATTTCCCAGCCTTGGCCACCCTGGAGCCATGTTTCCGTAATCCCAATCATATCATATCCATTTACATCTATTTGCGCAGCTAATTCATCCACCTTATTACGAATGCTCCTCGCATTAAGGCACAAAGGGGGAAAAATTCAGTTGGTTGCGCCTCCCGTTAGTGCCTTAACGGGACGCAATGCAACTAGCGCCCGGGCGCGGCACTGCCCACGCCTCCTGCAAAATTCAGCGGGAGGTTAGTGGTGGCGCTAACCGGTCGCACCCTGTGGCACTGCGCCGCTGGCGATGACGTCATTGGCGTGCGCAGCGCCTCGCTCACGCCCAGCCACAATCTTCGGAGGCGCCCCCTGACTTACCGCCGGACGCTATGTCCAACGGGGTCGGGGGGGCGTACCTGCGGCCGGGGCGGCGCAATTTAAAGGCGAGGTGCAGGGTGGCCATTTTTGTTGCTGGCCGCCTGCCAGCACCTGCCTGCGCTCCCGTCCCAGACCTCCTGAAACGCCTCCCCCCCCCCCCGTGGAGTGCTGTCTGCGTTCCAAGAGCCCGGCACTTCTCTTGAGTGCCGGGCTCTTTTGCCTGCACTCCCGATCCCCGGGGGCCCAGCTGGGCACCAGGTCGCGCTGCACAAGGCCCCTCCCCTTTAAGAAGGGGAGGAAGGCCTGCAATACCTTGGCGCGACGTGCCGCAGCGTGTGGCGCTGCGGCACATAACGCCGCAATATTGACTCACAGCGCCCCAAGAGGGATGCGGGGCGCTTCCAGTAGCGCCCCGCTTCCCTCTTGGGGCGCAACTGCTCAATTTCTGGCGCGGGGATGCTACTTTTAGCGCCCCGGCGAAGTTAGCGCCCCAGTTGGGACGCTACTCAATTTTTAGCCCAAAGCCTTCAGGCTTGTTTTTTTAACACTCTTAGATCTTTTAGAACTATTATTTATGTGACCATGTTTGATTTAAACCCTTGACTTCTCTGCCTGCCACTTTTGCTTTTCCCCTTCCTGTCTTTTGCTTTTATCCTTGTTTCCCATTCCTCTGTCTCCCTGCACAGGTTCCCAACCCCCTGCCATTTTAGTTTAAACCCTCCCCAACAGCACTAGCAAACACTCCCCCTAGGACATTGGTCCCAGTCCTGCCCAGGTGCAAACCGTCCAGTTTGTACTGGTCCGACCTCCCCCAGAACCGGTTCCAATGTCCCAGGAATTTGAATCCCTCCCCCTTGCACCATTCCTCTAGACACGTATTCATCTGAAATATTCTTCTATTTCTACTCTGACTAGTACGTGGCACTGGTAGCAATCCTGAGATTACTACCTTTGAGGTCCTATTTTTTAATTTACCTCCTAACTCCCTATATTCAGCTTTTAGGACCTCGTCCCGGTTTTTACCTATATCATTGGTACCTTTATGCACCACGACAACTGGCTGCTCCCCCTCCCCCTCCAGAATGCTCTGCAGCCGCTCCGAGACATCCTTGACCCTTGCACCAGGGAGGCAACATACCATCCTGGAGTCTCGTTTGCGGCCGCAGAAACGCCTATCTATTCCCCTTAAAATAGAATCCCCTATTACTATAGCTCTCCCACACTTTTTCTTCCTGTCCTGTGCAGCAGAACCACCCACGGTAAATGGGACAGAGTCTCATCCCTTGTGCCACACACTGGGCAAGTTGCCCCCTCTACTCGTCCAACCTTGCACAAGACCGTCATGGTAAAAATCCGGTTATGAGCCAATTTGAAATCCAGTTCAATCCACTCTGGACATTTAAAATTCGCCCACACTCCCTTCCAAATCCTGTTGAAGTCCAGCTGTGGGTATAGACTCTGTCAAAACTCCTGACCAGCAGGTGTCTTGAATCTCCATTCTCTAAATACCTCATAGAAATCTCGAGTATTACAGTTTTCAAATTGGGCCAACTCTCCCCCTTTCTCCAGCAGAAAGCTTGGAAAAGCGGGACGCATTTTACTTCCTTTGGAGATTTCTGCATTTATTTGTTCCATCCAATCCTGTGGCATTGCCCTCACAATCTTCTCATACATGATCCCTATTGCTTTTTCCTCTACCTCCTGATCACACCATGTCCCTCACTATCGCTTCCGGCAACCAACCTGGAATTACCTTGTATAATACATCTTTCACACATAGAATACCAGCTTTTATAAAAGCTTGATTAAATAATACCTCTACTTCAATGTCGACCCACCTGTTCAAAAATAAGGGCTATTCTAAAAATTCCTCAGCCCCCTTGGGCATAAACTGCACAGTTTTTAAAAATTGGGCCCAAGTCTCTACAACCCCCTTATAAAACCTAGGGAGAAGTTTAATCGATTTCAAAAATATTTTATTGTATTCCATATACAATATCCCCTGCCCTCCTATCCCACTTCATTTTAAAAAATGCTCAAAACTCTTCCAAAAATTTGTATTTGACTTCTGAAGAAATCTCTTCACCCATTTGATTCTAAAGGATTTTTTCTTCAAATCAATATCTGGGAAATTGAGTTCTCCCTGATTTCTCTGTCCAATGATGGTATTGTAAGCCACCGAGGCTGGTTTCCCTTCCCATAAAAACCTCACACAAGCCTCTCGGATGGACTTTTCCGCACACTCAGGAATATCCTCCACCGTCAAAAAGTACCATAGCTTAGATAGCAGGAGAGCAGACACCACTGCCGCTCTTCCTTGCACTTTCAACCACCTTCTTTCCCATCTTCCCAAAATCTTTTTAATTTTCATAACCTTCGGTTCCCAACTTAATCGATCCACTTCATCCCTGTCCTTCTTGCACCCCATATGCACCCCCAGAATTTCCAAAACCTCCACCACCTTAAAGGGACTTTCCCCCAACCATTCCCCCCTACCCCTCCCTGCAACCAGGCATTGGGACTTACTATCATTCACTCTGGCTCCTGAAGCTCTACAATATTCCTCCGCTACATCCATAGCTTTCCTCACTGACTTCCCATTTCTCAATGTTAAGGTTGTGTCATCTGCATATTGGTGTATCACCGACACCAGCCCAGAACTGGGAACCACAATCCCAACTACACCTTGTTTCTTTCGCATCATGTAACCTAATAGTTCTGCTACCAATGTGTACAACAATGCAGACAGGGGACAACCCTGTCTCACTGACCTCTGTATCGGAAAATACTTGGATAAAAAGCCATTACATTTAACACAGCTAAATATGCTTGAATAAAAAATCCTTATCCACTCAATGAAATTTTCCCCGAAACCAAATGTTTCCAAAACCTTCAATAAAAACTCATGAGAGACCCTATCAAAGGCTTTCTCTTGATCTATCTTTAATACATACGCCTCCCTCCCACTCTCTTCCATGAGCTCTATCGCATCTCGGATTGAGGCCGCAGAGTCTGCGATGTCCCGGCCTATGACTCCATAGGACTGAGAGGGCAAAACTATCTGCGGCAACACCTCCTTCATACGATTTGCCATAACCCTCGCCAAGATCTTATAATCCACATTTAATAATGTGATGGGCCTCCAATTCTTCAGATCCCTTCTATCCCCTTTATTTTTATAAGTTAAGCTTATGACACCTCTCCTCAATTTTAATTTCCTTAAAAACTTCTAAGAGCAACGGACTTAAAATTTCGAAAAATTCTTTATAAAATTCTGCACTTAGTCCATCGGACCCTGGGCTTTTCCCCCCTTCATTCCACTTATTGCTACTTTTATTTCCGCTAATCCTACTTCTTTGTCACACATGCTTCTCTCATCCTCCTTTAAACCCTTTTCAATAAAAGCTCTAACCTTCTCCATCGCCAAATTGGAAATGTCTTCTTTTGTATATAACTCTTGATAAAAGCTGCTAGCCGGCTCTAAAATCTCCCCACTTTCATTAATGATCTTCTTCCCAACCTTCAACTCTCCAACTGTTGCAGCTTCTCTTGCTCTAGAAAATATCTAGTGCATCTTTCACCCTCCAATGCATCTCTAGCCTTTGCATGGAGAATGGCACCCTTGCATTTTTCAGCTTGCAATAATTCCCACTCTTCCTTTAAAACCCGGAACTTAGTCTCAGCTCCCTTATCCCCTCCGTCAACTGCTTTACAGACATTCATAAACCTTTTGTTTATATTCTCTTCTCGACGCCGGTTAGCTGCCGCTCTTTTTCCCATAAAGTACCGAAAAAACTTTTACCTCATTTTTGAAATTGTCCAACCAAACTCTTCTTTCTTTCAAGAACAAAGGTTCCTTCTGAGCATTCTTTATTATATTTAAAATCCCTTCTTTATAAGTAATTTCTTTCAGGTATTGATTGTTTAAAATCCACAGCCCTGAACCGATCATAACTCTGCTGTTCCTAATTCTAAGAACCAAAGCCGAGTGGTCACTAAAAAATACTTTTTTATAGTAAATCTCCATCACCTCAGAATTTAACCCTTCCCGCATGTAATGAAATCTGTTTGTCTTGATTCTGTATTCGTTTTGCACTCATGTATATTACCCTCCCCCACGGTGTATAGTTTCACTTCCTCTTTCCCGACTAACCTGGAAGGTTCCAGGTCTTGGCTCTTGGCTCCGCTCCTGACTTCTCTTACTTAAAGATCCCAGGATCTGTATGACTCATTTCTGTGAACCAGTCGGCGTGTTGAGATGTTAGCTCTGATCTTAGTGATTAAAAGCCAACTTGTTTAAGTCTATAACTTCTAGTTTTGTGGTTATTGAAGGCCCATCAATTTTAATCACTAAAGAATACTAGGATGGATCGACTCCTAAAACCAGAGCGTCTGGACTTGGATCCACATTCTGCTGAAGCATCAAATCAATTTGGACACTGGCTCAAATGCTTCGAACTCTTCACGGGGGCCTCATCCGCTAGCGAGGTAGATAAACTGAGTCTACTGACTACTCGCGTAAGTCATCGGATTTATTCGTTCATCCGGGACGCCACCTCTTACACGGAGGCCATCACTATCCTGAAGGCCCAATACCAGAGGCCGGTAAATGAAGTGTACGCCAGACATCTGCTGGCTACACGCAGGCAGCGACCAGAGGAATCAATGGACGATTTCTTACAGGGCCTAAAGGACCTGGTCTGGGACTGTAACTGCAAGGCCGTGACGGCCAACGCGTACTCTGACGAATTGGTCCGCGATTCCTTCATCACGGGCCTCAAATCGAATTATATCCGGCAGAGACTGCTGGAGAAGGAGGTCCTGGACTTAAAAAAGGCAGTGGCCACTGCGCGATCGCTGGACGTGGCCCAGAGAAACTCTGACTCTTATTCTTCCGGCCATGCGGCCCTCACCGCCTCGTGCGCGCTGAGGGGGCCGCCATCTTGGAATCAGCCATCTTCCCCATCCAGGTCTCAGACCAGCTCTACGCCGCCGGAGTCCCCACACAGAAGTTCACCCAGGAGTCCTACTACAGCGGCAATGGCTCGAGGCCCGAAATGCTACTTCTGTGGCCAGGCCAAGCACCCCAGACAACGATGCCCAGCGAAGGATGGTACATGCTTCAAATGTAAGAAAAAGGGGCATTTTAGCAAAGTCTGCAGGGGGAATCCGATTTCCAACTCCGTCACCGCCTCGTGCGTGCTGTGCGGGCCGCCATCTTGGGATCCGCCATCTCTTCCTGACACAACGGCCGCCCAGGGCCCAACAGTGGCTTCGATCACGGTGCATCAATCCAGGCCACACCCGTTGACAAAATCCATGATGGACATACAGGTAAACGGGAATTTAACGAAATGTTTAATTGACTGTGGGAGTACCGAGAGTTTTATCCACCCTAGCCTGGTACGGCGGCACTCATTAACGGTAACCCCTACACGGAGCAGAATTGCTATGGCTGCTAAGCCCCACACTTCGGACATTTTGGGCTACTGTGTGGTAACACTGACTGTAAAAGGCACGGACTACAAGGATTTTGAACTCCTTGTGATGCCAGAACTCTGTGTTAATGTAATCTTGGGCCTGGACTTCCAGTGCCACCACGAAAGTGTCACGCTAGCATATGGTGGGTCCCAGCCGCCACTCACAGTCTGTGGCCTATCAACCTTAAAAATCAGCCCGCCCTCTTTATTCGCTAATCTCGCTCCGAACTGTAGGCCCATAGCGACCAAAAGTAGACGGTACAGTCTGGAAGACAGACACTTTATCAAGGCGGAAGTGGACAGACTCCTGCGGGAAGGCATTATTGAATGCAGTACCAGCCCGTGGCGTGCCCAAGTAGTCATAGTTAAAAATAGCGAAAAGAAACGGATGGTAATTGACTACAGCCAGACTGTTAATATTTATACCCAGCTGGACGCCTACCCTTTACCCCGCATATCAGGAATGGTCAACCAGATTGCGCAATACCGAGTCTTCTCGACTATCGACCTCAAATCCGCGTATCACCAGCTCCCCATTAGAACGGAGGACCGCCCATACACCGCCTTCGAGGCGAACGGGCGCCTCTACCATTTTCTCAGAGTGCCCTTCGGGGTAACAAATGGGGTCTCGGTCTTCCAACGTGAGATGGACCGCATGGTTGACGAGAATAAACTACAAGCTACCTACCCCTATCTGGACAATGTCACTATCTGCGGGCACAACCAGCAAGACCACGATCTAAATCTTGCGAGATTTTTAAAAACTGCCCTAAAGCTGAATCTAACCTACAACGAAGACAAATGTGTCTTCAACACAACCCGTCTCTGTATCCTCGGCTGTGTGGTGGAAGATGGGGTAATTGGACCGGACCCTGACCGATTACGCCCCCTAAAGGAACTGCCCCTGCCACACAATCCCAAAGCTTTAAAAAGGTGCCTGGGATTTTTTTCGTATTATGCCCAATGGGTGCCCAATTACTCTGATAAGGCCCGACCCCTCATTAAATCGACGTCCTTCCCACTATCAGCTGAAGCTCGGGAGGCTTTCACCAGTATTAAACAGGACATTGAAAGGGCTGCAGTGTGTGCAGTGGATGAATGCATTCCCTTTCAAGTCGAAAGCGATGCGTCAGACTTTGCCTTAGCTGCGACCCTCAATCAGGCTGGGAGACCTGTGGCCTTCTTCTCCCGAACCCTTCAGGGACCTGAAATCAGGCACTCTTCTGTCGAGAAGGAAGCACAGGCTATAGTGGAGGCAGTGCGGCACTGGAGACACTACCTAGCCGGCAAACGTTTCACCCTGCTCACCGACCAGCGGTCGGTGGCTTTCATGTTTAATAACAAACAAAGGGGGAAAATCAAGAATGACAAAATACTCAGGTGGAGGATCGAACTATCCACGTTCGACTATGATATTATGTACAGGCCGGGAGCCCTTAATGAACCCCCAGACGCCCTATCGCGGGGAATGTGTGCCAGCATTCATACGGACAAATTACAGGGTCTCCACAACGACCTCTGTCACCCAGGGGTCACCCGACTATACCATTTTATAAAGTCCCGCAATCTGCCCCACTCCATCGAGGAGGTCAGGGCAATGACCAGAGCCTGCCGCGTCTGTGCGGAATGCAAGCCTCGTTTCTACAGGCCTGACCGTGCACACCTTATCAAAGCCACACGGCCATTCGAGCGCCTAAGTCTGGACTTCAAGGGACCCCTTCCCTCTGCCGACCGTAACGTATACTTCCTCAATATCATTGATGAATATTCCCGCTTCCCCTTCACCATTCCCTGCCCAGACATGACCAGTGCCACGGTCATCAAGTGTCTCTGTAATCTATTCTGCATGTTTGGCATGCCGAACTACATACACAGCGATAGGGGGACGTCATTCATGAGTGACGAGCTGCGCCAGTTCTTGCTCTCGAAGGGGATAGCCACTAGCAGAACCACTAGCTACAACCCCCGGGGTAATGGGCAAGTGGAAAGGGAGAATGCTACTGTTTGGAAGGCTGTCACGTTAGCCTTAAAGTCAAAAGGCCTTCCGACCTCCCGCTGGCAGGAAGTCCTCCCAGACGTGCTCCACTCCATAAGGTCTCTGTTATGTACTGCCACTAACGCTACCCCTCACGAAAAGATGTTTGTTTTCCCCCGGAAATCCACCTCGGGCATATCTCTACCCGCGTGGCTGACGTCTCCGGGGACAGTACTATTGCGGAAGCACGTGAGAGGCCATAAAACGGACCCCCTTGTGGAAAAGGTACAGCTCCTCCATGCAAACCCTCAGTACGCCTATATCGAATACTCTGACGGGCGAGAGGACACTGTTTCCATAAAAGACCTCGCTCCCTCGGGGAGCGGAGAGAACGATGGGAGACTACCCGATGAAGACCTACATTACAAAGAGACAGGACGCCCAGAGGTATCAATACCCAGCTTTAACCTGGAGGACACTGCAGATAACCTGGAAGACACTGCGGAGGCCCGGACAGCGGAGGAACCAGAATCCACTCCCCTAGAGGCACCCCAACCGGCTTTGCGCCGATCCCTGAGAACTGCAAAACCTCCTGACAGACTCACTTATACCAACTTTTAAGAAACATCACCCCGATGGACTAAATCTATAGAAGGGGTGAATGTAATGAAATCTGTTTGTCTTGATTCTGTATTCGTTTTGCACTCATGTATATTACCCTCCCCCACTGTGTATAGTTTCACTTCCTCTTTCCCGACTAACCTGGAAGGTTCCAGGTCTTGGCTCTTGGCTCCGCCCCTGACTTCTCTTACTTAAAGATCCCAGGATCTGTATGACTCATTCCTGTGAACCAGTCGGCATGTTGAGATGTTAGCTCTGATCTTAGTGATTAAAAGCCAACTTGTTTAAGTCTATAACTTCTAGTTTTGTGGTTATTGAAGGCCCATCACCGCATTAACACAAAATCTATTCAGCTCTGTTTTAAAACATCACCCACCCAACTTGTTCTGGAGAACTCCCTTTTTATGGGGTTCCGGTCCCTCCATAAGTCTCTCAAATTTAAATTTGCCATCATTTTTACAATCATCCCTCTGGAGTTATCATCCTTAAAGGTCATCTGGGCTGAAATGTCCTTCCGAGATAAAAATACATTAAAATCCCCCACTATACAAGGATTTTCCACCTCTGCCACTTAAGTGAATAACCCCCGAAAAAACTCGCGACGCTTGCAATGGTCGTTCGGTGCATAGATATTAAAGAGATCGCAATTAAATTCCTCCATTTTTACCCTTAGCCGTAAAAATCTCCCCTCAGTGTCCTTGTCCACCAAGGCAACGTTCTCTTTTATGGATGGACTCACCAAAACAGCCACCCCTCTATGGTTATTGTTTGCACAACTTGCAAACACCCCTCCCTTCCAAACCTTCTGAACTCTTTCTAGGATATCCTCATCCCAAAAGGTTACTTGCAGACACAACGGGCTGGATTTTCATTCAATTAAGGGCCACCCGGCAACAGGTGACGTCATGGACTGAAATTTCATCTGTCAAGACGTTTTGACAGATGAAATATCAGTGTTTCACAGCTGTTTAAAGCTGTCAAACACTGACAGTCTTACTTCTAACATGAGTCCTTCTCCACAGATTCAGTTAGAAATCTCTCCTGCACAGAAAGCTGCAGGCTGTCACTTTTGACAGATCGCAGCCATTCTGCTTTCTGTGCCGGTGAGATGAGGGACTCCCCGAACCTAAAGGAAGGAAGGCTGAAAAGATAAGAAAATGTATGTAAAACTTGTTTAATCACTTTAGACACACCAAACACACTTACCTTTGCACTCATGCACACATCACTCACCTGAACACTGACATCTCAACCCTTCCAAGCCCTTCAACCCAACGGCCCGACTCCTCCAACTTGGCGTGGTTTGGAGCCATCGGGAATCCCACAGGTCAAGCTTAAAAATAGGGATTAGGCTAAAAACTGCCCGTTAACTACCAGGTAGTTAACAGGCAGTTAATTGGCACTAATCCCTTCCCGCCTCGGGTAGGCGGGTCCCAGTGCAGGGTGGGTACCTGCCTCCTTTGAAACTGGCATGGAGGCGGGTTGGGGGCGGGATGGGGTCGGGACCCCCGATTTCGGGAATTTAACCCCCCGCACACCTCCAAACCCGACTCCACGGCACACTGAAAATCAAGCCCAACAAGTCCGTGCCTTTAAAACCCTGCAACAACTGCTGCAATTTCTTCTCACCCCTCAGTCCGTTCACATTAATCGAGACCAATGTAATCATGGCTCCAAAGAAGGGAAGTATGCCTGATAATCTCCCCATCATTTAATCTCTGGTCCTTCCCTCCTCTCATGCTCCTTCCCAACTTTTCAGCCAGCTGTTGTTTTTTCCTGCAGCCTCCGACTCTTTTTCAGCACCTGTTTGAACCTTCACTGCTGTTTCAGCCTCTTCCTTGCATTAAATTTGGGCCCAGGAGCTGCCCTTTCTCCCTCCTTCTGCCCCTCACTAACCTTTCCCTTTCCACATGATGCCACCCCACCCCCGACTTCCATGTCTCTGTCCCCCTCTAATTCCTCACTCTCAAGCTCTTCTGCAACCCCCTGTGCCTGCTCCCCGTCAGATACATAATCCTGCTCCCCGTCAGATACATCATCTCCCATAGAGAGTCTTCCTGCTATCGCGGTTTCTCCAACAGTGCCGCTCCCTTTGACCTCATCTCCACCTCTGACCCTTGCTCCCTGATCCTTCTCTCTCTGGGACAATGGCGCACCTATATTGCTCCCTTCTGGTGTCTTTGTCTCGCCGCTCCCATCCTGCTGCCCCTTTAAGGCTGCTGCCTCTTGCACCCTCTCCTGGTCTTGCCCCCTCCTGCTCACCGAGATGTCCGACTCCCAGTCTTTCTTTGGAGTACTTACATTTACCACGCACCCCGCTCCCGCCTCCTCTCCCCCCGCGGACACCAGATTCTTTAGGGAGAGCTGAACCGTATTATGGCTCGAGTCGGCCCTCGACCCGTGCTGCCCTCTGCTGTCTTTGTTCTTTTCCACTGTACTTGGTGTGTTTTCCACCATCTCCATCCTGTTCTCTGCTCCGCAATTTTCTGCCTCTTCCTGTGCTCTTTTCTCCTTCAATTTACCAGCTGTGTCCTCCGACTGCTCCGCTCCTCCGGCTGTTCCACTCACACCTCCTGCTCCTTCTCCCATCTCCTCGTCACTCATAGAGCTTCCTTCTGCCTCACACTCACAGCGGTTGGGGCCTTTGTGACACACCCCACAGCTCTCCGCCTTGCAGCTCCGAGCGATGTGTCCATGACTCACCGCAATTATATCAGTACAAGTCTGGACAGTTTCTTACAAGACGGTCGTGTCCAAGACAATAATAACAAACCTTCACTTGTTTATCATGCAGTACTCGGAAGTACTGCACTCCTTCCATTGTCTCAAATTTCATGCTGTACGGTAATGACTTCATCCCCTCTGGGAACTGCACCTTTACGTAACGGGTTCCATCTGCTACCCGTGTTCCTGGATAGTATCTCCTCTTTATTGCTGAGCAAATTTTAATGTCCCACGACTCCAACTTTTTGATTAGCACATCGTCCTCAATATAAACTGGCAAGTTTAAGAATGAGACCACCATCTCTTCCGAATATAGCAGAGATACCTCCAAGAACTTATCGGCAACTTTCAAACTGAGTAAAAGTCTTTCCACCTCCTCTCAGCCACTGACCATCACCTCGAACCCAACATTCGGCTTTGGTCGGCAGGCAAAGCAGCTTCCCTCGCCACAGTCCTCATGTACCGCTTGGATAATATCCCAAGCTCGTATCTCCTTATCCTCGCACTGAACCACCACCGTGTTTTCTTTTCCAAACCTCCTGGGGTCCCGGCCCAAATCTTTGGGCCTTTTTCTTTCCCTTCCAACCACAGTTTCTCCCCTAATTAAATTCATCTTGGGAACACTGTCCTCTGAGGGGCCCAGCACTCCGGACCCCTCAGCAGCCATCTGGCTGTTGTTTATGGGCCAAAAAGGCCATAATACCTGAAAAAATAACCACCACCAACTTTTTACAAACTCACTTCAACTCCCTGCTGCAATCAGGCAACCAGTAACACCTGCTCACTCCTAGCCCTTCCCACCGAGAGAGTGCTGCCCACTGAGCCACGGCTGACAGAGAGTAATATTGGGAGGTTACGCAATAAGTGCACTATATTTATACTGAGATTGTTGCTGGGCTGTTGGGGATCCTGTTCGGCCATTCAAGCCCATTGCACCCAGGGCCCATTTCTGATTATTCTATCATGGACTCCCTCTCCCACTCACTAAAATTGTTAGATTCCCTACCTCAGAGATACTAAGTGTCATTCCCTGCAACAAATCAGTGCTATTAATATCTTTACAAGAAAGAGCTTGCATTCCTATAGCACCTTTCACGACCTCAGGATATCCCAAAGCACTTTACAGTGCTTTTGAAGTGTAGTCACTGTTGTAATGTAGAAAACGCAGCAACCAATTTGTGCACAGCAAGCTCCCACAAACAGCAATGTGATCATGACCAGATAATCTGTCTTAGTGATGTTGGTTGAGGGATAAATATTGGCCAGGACACTGGGGATAACTCCCCTGCTCTTCTTCGAAATAGTGCCATGGGATCTTTTACATCCACCTGAGGGGTCAGATGGGGCCTCGATTTAACATCTCATCTGAATGACAGCACCTCCGACAGTGCAGCACTCCCTCAGTACTGCACTGGAGTGTCAGGATCGATTATGTGCTCGAGTCTCTGGACTGGGACTTGTACCCACAACCTTCTGACTCAGCGGCGAGAGTACTGAGCAAACGAGGCAGGGTGTAAGTCAGGCGCCAACTCGATCCCATCGGCTTCCCACCGGACGGGACAGGTTCAAATCTCCCTCCCCCAATGTCCAGCACACATCTGTCACACTCAATATACTGCAGCACTATCACAGCATTCCCCAATCTGTATCCATCACAGCAGCTTCTATTCTGCCTGTTTATTTGTACAGTAGACAGTCCGTTCCCTCTGTTTACACAGCTTATACTCTAACAGCTGACTCTGCCCAAAGGTTTCCCAATGGCTCTGTCTATACTCTCAGGCTATATTCCTGATGCAGCCATTGCCACAGACTGGGCCGTATCACTTCTCTAAAAGAAACCCTTATTTGTTTTTGCTGCATTTTGTGCCATCCAAGATGAGGGACATTTAAGTTCTGGGCAACTAGTCTCAGCCTTGAGCAGGCCCAGATTAAGTACAGCGTGGGGTGGATGCAGAATCTATCCTGCTCCATCAGCGTGGCTCAGCACCAACCTCAGGTGAGCTTGTCAACTCTCCAGGACACTGCTACCTACGCGCAACCCGGGAGAAAATAAATCACAGGGGCACTAAACAAAACTGTGCGTTCTTTTCATTTTCTTTAAACACTTTTATTCATTATAAAAAATATTGGAGAGGGGGGAAAAAAGCCGGGCGGCAGGTCTTGTGATGAAGCCTCCAGGAATAGGCCCAACCAGAATTGGCACCCCTAACCTCAGGAGGCTACCCGTCCGCTGTACCATTCCATTCAGAGCCAGTAACGAGGCTCTGTGAGTCAGCCTGGCAATTAGTGAGGAACTAAGGCCGTGTCCCAGTGCCCGCCTCGCAGGAACTGGATTAAGACCGTCCCAAACCGCATTACACATGGGAGACCCTTTCAGGCACGACCGGTTCTGTCAGAGAATTCCCTGAGGGAGTGCTGCACTGTCAGAGGCGCCGTCTTTTGAATGAGGCGTAAAACCGAGGCCCCGTCTGCCCCCTCAAGTGGACGTAAAAGATCCCCGGACACTATTCCGAAGAAGAGGAGTGCAGTTCTCCCCGGTGTCCTGTCCAATATTTATCCTTCAACCAACATCACTAAAAAAAACAGATTATATCTTTCTTTACTGATGAAAAGGATACTCTCAGTATTGCATCCCCATGGATAGGAAACGTGAGCTTTCAATACCTAAACATTATAAGTGTAGCAAACAGGAAACCGATGGGAACAAACTATGGGATTTCTGGAGCTGTGCTTGACGTTGATCCAGTTGACTGTATTTAACTTTGTGTCAGTTTGTTTTTTTATGCAACCACATAGTTAGAGGCCTCCTGCCAAGGGATTGGGCTCCTCCCTCTGGCTTTGTGTTGCTCGAAGTTGCAGGCTCCTGAAAACACAGCTCCTTGTTGAAAAGGGGTACGGCCACCGAGGGTTGCCAACTCTGGTTGGATGTATTCCTGGAGGTCACGTCACATGACCTCCCGGCTTCACCCGCCCCACACTCCCGTCATTGGTTGCCAAGCACGCCCAGCCTCGCGGTGTCCCGCCTGCCCACGCCAACTGGAAAGCGAACACTCTGACTAGATGAATCTTGACTTGTCACAAAACAGCTATTTTTCCCATCGCCCATATATTTTTATAATAAAAGCGTTCAAAGAAATTGAAAAAGAAAACCACCATTTTTTCTAAATGCCCCTAGAATTTTTCTGCTGGGTTGCTCGCAGCAGTGTCCTTGAGATTAACCTTGAATTCCTGGAGACTCCAGGGCAATCCTGGAGAGTTGGCAACCCTACTGTCACTTCATTATAAAAACCACATTCTTTTGTAGCGTTTCAAAACAAAGACATGGGCGATAAAGAGAGCTCAGTGACCCTGTGATGTCATTAAGGTTCCCAACCCTCACGATTTGATCTCACGGACACTGCAACATGAGAGAAAAATCATAGGGGAATTTAAAAAAAAATCCGAGATGGAAAAGAAGGCTGTTTGACTTAACAGTCAAGAATCATCCAATTGTCTAACCAAGGGTTTGTTCGCTTCCCAATTGGGCGCAGGAAGGCGGAACGCCACAACGATGGACATGTCGCCCGACCAATGGTGGGACTGCGGGGGCGGTGGCGGTTGGAGATCATGTGATGAAACCTCCAGGGATATGTCCAACCATTGTTGACGATTCTAGGTGTCATCGATAATACCCAGCCTGGAAAAATGTGGAATATTTAAGCCCCCAGTCCCAAAGGCGAGAGAAACACAATGTTAAGTGTGGATACTGTAAGCTGCGCGTGTCTCCCGGGGTTAGCTACTTGAGACGTGTTCCCAGGCCAAGCTGAAGCTGCAACCCCTGTTAAACAAATGGAGCCACTCCAGGGTGCAGGTAGCTGGAGTGGCATCATTGCATCTCTGGAGTGGCTCTTTGGTGGTAAGCAAATCTAAATAGACTGTCTGCATCCCTCCTGAGGGGCAAATGATCCGCCATCAATCTCCACACCATTTGGTGGCCAGGTAGAGTAGCTTCGATGGTCATTAGAGAGCAGGTCTGGAGCCTGTCCTCTCAACTAACGGATGTTAGCTACTGGTGCCTCTATGAAGAACATACTGAAGGGCCTGGTGGCACAATGGGTTATTAGTCCACATCATAAATTTGCCTTTGTATGAGTGGTTAAACTGACTCACAGGCATAAGCTGGGGAACAGTGACACGTATCATCACTGAGTGATATGCACTGCAAACTCTTCCTTATCCAGATATGAGAGAGAGCTAGAAAAAGAGAATGAGACAGAGAGAGAGAGAGAGAGACGAAAGAAAGGAAGAACTGGTGTATATATATATATAGCATCTTATTACATTCTCAGGACATCCCAAAGCATTGCACAGCCAATGAATTACTTCTGAAGTGTAGTCACTGTTGTTTTATTGGAAAACACAAATTGTGCTGAGTAAGATCCCACAAACAGAAAATGAGATAAATGACCTGTTGATCTTTTTTGGTGGTGTTGTTAGAGAGAGGAATGCTGACCAGGCCACCGGGAGAACTCCCCGCTCTTTTTTGAATAGTGCCGTGGGATCTATCATAACCTCCTGATGGCAGGCAGGACCCCCAGATTCTCTCATCTGAAAGACAGCGCCTCTGACAAGGCAACACTCCCTCAGTACTGCACTGGAGAGTCAGCCTAGATTATCGTTCGAATCGACAGGCACCAATCCCACACTTGAACATTAACATATTCCTGTTAGACATACTAGTTTGGTTGGTTAAAACAGTAAGTATCCACACAGACCAGGGAGTCCAAGGCTTGATCCCTTGTCTGAGCCGAGTTCGCTGCTCTCAGCCAGAGTGGCAGTAAGGACGCTAATTGGCCTCAGTGCTCCCAGGTTTCCTACTGCCGATTCCTGCTAGATTACACGTGCCTGGAGCAATGGTACAGACAGGATCAGGTTCGGCGGCGATGCCACGCAGTGGAATAGCCTGCCAACACTCACCGGAGAGGCTGGCCTGTGAAGACCTGCTGCTTGGCTCAGCTGCCTGAGGAAGCTCTGCACCTGGAGAGCTTTTCCTCAGCAAGGAGTCAGCATCTTCAGGAGACATACGTGGTAGAAAAGGAGCATTAAAAACCGACACTCTGGTCAATGGGAACTTCCTTTTCTCCTCGGTTGCACCGAGTTTGGGCGGTGACAACCCAGCTTCCGCTGGCTGCGAGTTCACAGCAGAAACTGTCCTTAATTCAGCATTAGGTTGGCAACGTCATTCAGCTGGCACTAGATTACATAGAATTTACAGCACAGAAATTGGTCTATGCTGGTGTTTATAACTCCGCATGAGCCTCCTCCCACTCTGATTACCATCCCAACCCCCTACTCCTCTATTCCCTTCGTCCTGTGTGCATCAAGCCTCTCTTTAAGTGCGTCAATGTTTGGTCTGGTTAATGTGCGGTGAGGGTTGGGCACACTTCCGCCATTTGGGTTGCTGAGGGAGCTCCACCTTGTATCCCAGGTTAAATACCTGCTCTCCCTGTCTCACCAAATTCCCCACCCCCCACCCAACACCTGAGAGACTTGCCACCTTACTGCACCTTGCCCAGGCAGCTTTACCCATGTATTAGCTTTGGCAGTAATTGTTAGTAGGCTTTACAACTAGAAGGAGCATCAAATGCACATTTCCAGCAGGATCACTGGACAGTGATGGTTTTCCCCTCCCCCCAAATTGAAGACTGGAGATTGGACCTGCCGTCTTTCTGGTCTGTATGGCTGAGGCAGTTACTGGTTGAACTCTCTGAGGCATCGTGAATGCTCAGAGCTCCCTGCCGGATGCTAACTCTGGGTGTCCATAGTGGAGAAGTATTCCAGCAATGACACCCGGCATAACATCTCATCTGTGTGTGTCTGCTTCGTTCTCTGGATTCAGGCAGTTATGGGTTCAAGCCCAAATCCAGGCTGATACCTCAGTACAGTACGGAGGGAGTGCTCCGTCATCAGAGATACTGTCCCTCGAATCAGACCTTAAATTGAGGCCCCATCGGCATACTCCAGTTGATGTAAATGGTCCTATTTGAAGAGCAGGGAGTTCTGGCCTTGTCCCGGCCAAAAGTCCTGCTCCCGTTCCGCCGCCATCAGGAACAGATTAACTGATGATTCATCTCACTGCTGGCCGTGGGGACCTTGCTGTGTGCAAAGTGGCATTTGCTAAATAGCAGCAATCACGGCATTTCAAAGTAATTCATTTTGTGTGAAGCACTTTCAAATGTGAGAAGACACTGGGGGAAAAATTCGGTTGGTTGCGCCACCCATTAGCGCCTTAAGACGGCGCTAAGTGGGGCGCAAGCCAACTAGCGCCCGGGCACGGCTCTGCCCACGCCTCCGGCTAAATTCCGTGTTCGTTAGTGGTGGCACTAACTGTTAGTGCTGCACCGCTGCCGATGACGTCATCGGTGTGCGCAGCGCCCCGCTGATGCCCCGGCCGCGATATTTAGCAGCGCCCCCTGATTTACCGCCAGACGCTATGTCCGATGGGGTCAGGGGGGCCTACCTGCGGCCGGGGAGGCGCAAATTAAAGGCAAGGTGCAGGGCGGCCATTTTTGTTGTTGGCCGCCTGCCAGCACCTGCCTGCGCTCCCGTCCCCGGCCTCCTGAACGCCCCCCCCCCCCCGCGGAGTGCCGGCTGCGCTCCAAGAGCCCGGCACTTCTCTTCGGTGCCGGGCTCTTTTGCCTGCACTCCCGATCCTCGGGGGCCCAGCTGGGCCCCAGATCGCGCTGCACAAGGCCCCTCCCCTTTAAGAAGGGGAGGAAGGCCTGCAATACCGCAGCGCGACATGCTGCAGCGTGTGGTGCTGCAGCACGTTGCGCCACGATATTCACTCGCAGCGCCCCAAGAGGGATGCGGGGCGCCTCCAGTAGCGCCGCGCTTCCCTTTGGGGCGCAAACGACCAATTTCCGGTGTGGGGGCACGAATGTTTCCGGGGCACTACTTTTAGCGCCCTGGCGAGGCTGGCGCCCCAAAGGGGGCTATACTCAATTTCTCCCCCACTGTGTTCTGGCCAACAATATTCCCTCAACCATCAAAAACAGATTAACTGGTCATTCATTCATTTGCTTTTGTGGAACCGTGTTGTGTGTAAAATTGGTTGCTGTGTTTGCCGACACAACAGGGATTGTGTACCAAAAATAATCCAATGGTTCTAAAGCATTTTGGGAGGTGTATAAATTCAAGTCCTTCATTCTTCATCCTTTCACGTGCTGTAAGCTGCTGAAAGGTCTACGCCCACTACAGCAGGGAGCGGGGACTCGAGAGACACCAGACACGTGCCACACAAACCCGGTCAGCTATCTTCACAAGCAATGTTCGGTTCCTACGCAAACGGTGTACCAAAATATTTGCCAACATTTATTTAACAGAAACTGTAGACCGGAGGAGATCCCTTGGTAAGTTTCGGGGTGGGATGGGGGAAATAATAGCATTAATTTAGAATGGGAGATGGGACAAATTGTTATAGTATAGACAGCAATGCTTATTCAACATCATTTTTTTTAAGCAAATACTGAGGCACATTCTCAAAATTTGGATGGCACTTCTGCAAATTTGAACTCTAGTCAAAGTCTTTAATGTGGCGTGCCCTTGCTGAATCTATCAACCAGTGACCCTGTCACACTGTGTACTGTGGGGCAACATCTAAAATGCTGTTCTTTTTTTACATCGAGACACCAAGGAGCAGGCCAAGGATCCGAGTGCAGGACTCCACACAGGCCGCAAAGAGTCGGAGAGAAGACAAGGTTAATTACTGAGGACACCAAGCGTGGATTTTAACAATCGCTGATGGGTCCTGGGTTTCACTACACAATGGAGGTAAAGGTTTCCTCTCTCATGGTCAGTACAGAGTCTGGCCTTTTGCAGCCGGTTTTCAGTCCCCGGCAAAACAGTTGTCCCCCGCCAATGGAGTCAGACTGGTCCTTAAGCTGCTCAATGGTATCACAACATGTGGAGAATGGAGTGAGTTGCTCAACAACCTCATTATCCTTTGAGATGTTCGAAAGAGTCCTGGGCACCAGGAGCTAATTGAGGAACCCAACCATTGTCTACCAAACTATAAGTGTTGAGCACAGAAAGGACCCCACAATAACTCACAAATATCAACAGCAATTGTATAGGCACAGTGTTGGCTGACTTGCTGTGTAGCAGGTGATATGAAAGTATTATTTTATGAGGCACAGCTCAGTCTGCTGTGTTTTTTTGGCCCAGAAATCTTCCTCCACCTTCTCCCGGAGGCACCAGGGGGTGTTGACTTTGGCCCACAGACCACCCTCTGGTACCTTGTTTTCGTGGCCGGTCTTTGTGTTTAGACGGTTCTGGTTTTTTTATTCGTTTATGGGATGTGTGCGTCACTGGCAAGGCCAGCATTTATTGCCCATCCCTAATTGCCCTTAAGAAGGTGGTGGTGAGCCACCTTCTTGAACTGTTGCAGTCTGTGTGGTGAAGGTACGCCCACAGTGCTGTTAGGGAGGGAGTTCCAGGATTTTGACCCAGCGACGATGAAGGAACGGCGACATATTTCTAAGTCAGGATGGTGTGTGACTTGGAGGGCAACTTGGAGGTGTTGGAGGTGGTGGTGTTCCCATGCGTCTGCTGCCCTTGTCCTTCTAGGTGGAAGAGGTTGCGAGTTTGGGAGGTGCTGCCGAAGAAGCCTTGGCGAGTTGCTGCAGTGCATCTTGTAGAGGTTCAACTGCTGGGGGAGGGGCTGGGGGGGATTACAGCTGAGCCCAAACTTGTCCAGACCCGACATCCACTTTCCAGCAGGAAACACTGCAGGAACAGGCCAACTGCAGCATCGCTCCCGCCACTACAAACCCGCTGAGATCGGGAAGCTCAGTGGAGACTGGTGAGCAAACCAAGGTCTGTAAAGCTCCGCTCCAGAATGGGCAGTGTATTTACTAACTGAACCACTCGGAGAGGTCACACACACCCTGTGACTCATACAGTAGTGACTGTGACTGCACTCTTGCTGCTGCTGATAGAACCTCGAATGTTGAGGTTCAATGCTTCTTAAATTGCAACAGTGACTACACTTCAAAAGTACATCACTGGCTGTAAAGTGTTTTGGGACGTCTTGAGGTCGTGAAAGCTGCTGTATAAATAATGCCAGTCTTTCTTTATTAATCTATCAAAATGAACACCTGTGATGTGTGACTATATTACACACTGTAAGATTCAGGCTGCAGTGTCCAACTGAAGGTCTCTTACCCGTTTTTTCCATATACACTTTGCAGACTGCACCATGCAAACTGTGCACAATATAAAGAGTAATTTAAGGAGCAATAATCGGGATTTGAACCAAAAATTAGTTTGCGGTACTACTTTGATTCATAGCCTGCACATGGACATTCATTAAACGACAGCTAATGTAACAATGGGGACAAGCCAGCGATGAAGACACGATAAGAAATGCCATTTCTGTGATGGTATAAGAACATAAGACGTAGGAAGTAGGTCATTTGGCCCCTCGAGCCTGCTCCGCCATTCAATAAGATCATGGCTGATCTGATCTTGGCCTCAACTCCACCTCCCTGCCCGCTCCCCATAACCCTTCACTCCCTTACATTTCAAAAATCTGTCTATCTCCACCTTAAATATATTCAATGACCCAGCCTCCACAGCTCTCTGGGGAAGAGAATTCCAAAGATTCACGACCCTCTGAGAGAAGACATTCCTCCTCATTTCCGATTTCAAAGGGTGCCCCTTTCCAAATGTGCCCTCTGCCTGAGTGTAGCTACTAGCGTCAGTCGTGGCTCAGTGATAGCACTCTCGTCTCTCCCGCAGAAGGTTGTGGGTTCAAGGCCCACTTGAAGGGACCTGCGCACAAAACCCAGGCTGACACTTCAATGCAATACTGAGGGAGTGTCAGAGGTCCCGTCTTTCAGATGGGATGTTAAACCAAGCCCCTGTCTGCCCTCTCAGGTGGACGTAAAAGATCCCACGGCACTATTTGAAGAAAAGCAGGGGAGTTATCCCCGGTGTCCTGGTCAATATTTATTGGAGTGATTATTTGCACGAACATTCTGCACGGCCGTCTGCGCAGGCGTGCTTTTACCGAGGCCACGCATGCGCATTACCCAACATTGCAGCCATGTTTTCTTCAGCTCCATGAGAGAACTAGATCCGTTGGCGGCCGGGGAGGAGGAGAGGTAATCAAGAGGGTAGGGGGAGAGAGAAGAGGGGGAGAGAGAGAGGAAGGGTAAGAGAGAGACAGGTGGACATGAACTGGGGTGGGGGGGGGAAGGAGGTCAGGAACCTGGGCGGTGGGGGCAGGAACTTGTTTGTAGGGTGGGAGAAGGTCTTAACCCACGAGGGTGAACCCTGTCTGTTCCCAGTGAGCTCTGTTCTGTCTGGAGTAGGCAATCAGAATGGCTCGAGTTACACTTTGAAAAGTAATTGATTATGTAGGCAGGGAGGATCTAATTACACATTCCAGATAAACTGCTGGGTGTGTCTTGTCCTGCAAGGGAACCAATCAGCAATCAGGTCTTGTCATCCAAATGGACCAATCAGAACTTTGGTGTTGCAAATAGACATGACCAATATTTAATCCCTCAACCAACATCACTAAAAACAGATTATCTGGCCATTATCACATTGCTGTTTGGGGGAGCTTGCTGTGCGCAAATTGGCTGCCGAGTTTCCTATGTTACAACAGTGACTAGACTTCACCGGCTGTAAAGTGCTTTGGGACGTCCTGAGATCGTGAAAGGCGCTGTATAAATGTAAGTTCTTTCTTTTTACCGACATGTGACCAATAGGGTAGGCAGACGACCTTCTCCTACATGTTGACCAGTGCCACTGTGAGCCAGCCACCAAGACAAAGTTAGACCAGCCTTTAAAAACAATACAGTGTAAGACTCTCCACATTCACTCCGACATGGTAACACCGTAAAGGTCCTTCTTTCCAGTGGGCCCATTCTGAACTATGGTTTGCAGCCAGCCTCGAAACAGTTAACAACTGTAAAACCAAAAATGGGCCGTTGGCAGCTAAAAATCTAATACAACACGATGGAAAGGAGAGAAATCTACACCAAAATAAGCAGAGCCGGCCTGTGTGGGGAGGGAAGAATGCGGGCATTCAGTCCTCATTGGTATGTAAATGCTACAAAGGATATTGCTTATAGAAAATAGGATAGCTCAACTCGAGCTGGGGGAACTGAACCACCCAGCCAATTTGGGATCCAGCTGAAATTCCTATCGGTTGCAAAAGCCAAAGAGAGAATTGTCCCTAGCAGAGCTATCATATAATCCCACGAGTCAAGCACATCTACAGATTGGAGTCTGGAGACTCGAGACGCCTCACTCTGACATCGCCTTCAGCTGCGAGTTGATTAAGCAATGATTGGGGTGCTGGGATTCGGTCATATAGCAGATCAGCTGCTTGTAGCATCCAGGCATCAAACTTGATGGGGTGGATACAGAGAAACTATTTCCCTGGGCACAATCTTAAAATGAGAGCTCGGCCATTCGGGAGTGAAATCAGGAAGCACTTTTTCACACACGAAGGGTAGTGGAAATCTGGAACTGATGGTGGGTCATTTGAAACTTTCAAGTCTTAAATCAACAGATTTTTGTTAGGTGAAGAACATGGAGCAAAGACGGGTAAATGGTGTTGAGGTACAGATCAACCGTGATCTAACAGATTGGCGGAACAGGTTCGAGGGGCTGAATGGCCTACTCCTGCTCCAATGCTATTAGCAAAAGAATCACTGCAGTCAGAAATGCAATGGGAAAATACATTGGGCTGGATTTTCATTCAGGAGTCGGGTTGGAGGCTGGACTACAACTTTCGGGGTTGTAGTCCCGCCTCCATCGAGATGTGGCCAACCCACACGATTTTAACTTGATTGACCTTGTTGAGCCCGCCCAGCGGGCTCAGCAGGCCAATTAAGGGCCACCCGGCAACAGGTGACGTCACAGACTGAAATTTCATCTGTCAAGAGGTTTTGACAGATGAAATATCAGCGTTTCACAGCTGTTTGAAGCTGTCAAACACTGACAGTCTTACTTCTAACATGAGTCCTTCTCCACAGACTCAGTTAGAAATCTCTCCTGCACAGAAAGCTGCAGGCTGTCACTTTTGACAGATCGCAGCCATTCTGCTTTCTGTGTCGGTGAGATGAGGGACTCCCCGAACCTAAAGGAAGGCTGAAAAGGTAAGAAAAGGTAATTTACACTTCTTTAATCACTTTAGACACACCAAACACACTTACCTTTGCACTCATGCACCCATCACTCACCTGAACACCGACATCTCGATCCCGACGGCCCGACTCCTCCAACTTGGCGTGGTTTGGAACCGTCGGGAATCCCACAGTTCAAGCTTAAAAATAGGGATTAGGCTAAAAACTGCCTGTTAACTACCTGTTAACAGGCAGTTAATTGGCACTAATCCCTTCCCGCCTCGGGTAGGCGGGTCCCAGTGTGGGGCGGGTACCCATCTCCTTTGAAACTGGCAGGGAGGCGGGTTGGGGGCGGGATGGGGTCGGGACCCCTGATATCGGAAATTTAACCCCCCACACGCCTCCAAGGCACACTGAAAATCGAGCCCATTGGGTCAAAGCAGTGCGACTGGCTCTAAAGTGAATCTATAAGTTAGCATTGGAACTAGGGTTGCCAACTCTGATTAGACGAATTCCTGGAGGTTCCATCACATGACCTCCCACCAATGCTCACCATGAGCTGCGCGGCCGCGTGCATTGCCGCCATTGATCACCCGACACCTCCATCTCGCAGTGCGCTGCCTTCCCACACCGGTTGGAAAGCGAACAGGCTCTTGGTCTGTTCTGAACTACCCGACTGGATGACTCTCGACCGTCAGTCCTTTTCCCATGTCCAATATTTTTATATAACTAATAAACGAAAGGGTTCAAAGTAAATAGAAAAAAAAACCCACACTCCTTTAATGTCCCTATGGTTTTTATCCCAGGTTGCTTACAGCAGTGTCCTGGAGAGCAATCTTCAATTCTTGGGAGACTCCTGGAGGATTGGCGACCAATGTTCCCTCTAAGCTGCGCAGCTCTCTGCCAGTCCCGGCTTTTCCAACGTTAAATTTCGCGCATGTGCGTAACTGTGACTGGGCCGCGCACCCGTTGGCGACCCTAATTGGTACCTGCTGCTATTTACTGGGCTCGGGTCCAGCCCTGGTTTAATTTTGCTCAGTCCTGAATAACTTCAGCAACAACATTTGAAAAACTGTCTTGCAAAAGTCGGCTTCCTGTCTGATCCCCTGAGAGTTGGAATCTGAAGATTATAGAGACACAGAAAGAAACTCGGGCTTTGGGAAGCAAAGGGCAAATTGTGTGGTTTTCCTTCCAACTTTCTGTTAGTTCTTCCACTGCCCCGATTTTATTCTCTTTCATTTTCCACAGTCCAGTTTAATTTTCAAAGCTCAACTTGCCACTCCCCTCCGCCTTGTTGAGTTTCACTGTCATTTTGTTCTTCAAAATGTTTTGTTAGATTTGCAAAATTGCTCACTTTCTGAAAGCTTCTGCCAGTATCCCTGCACCGCCTGCCTTGTCTGCCAATCACCAACATGGGCTCAACTTACTAACTGGCCATGAGCAGCAGCAAGTGCCAGAAATCCACAGCCACTCTACACAGAAAAGGGGTGCAGCCCTTACTGTGAGCGGCTATTTAAAAATTTGGAGGCAGAAATTTGGGGCAGATTAAAATCTGAGAGAGAATTGGAACTGAAATTCAAAATTCTCACTGTTTATATGCACACTCGATCAGACACAGAAATAAAATACCACTGGGGGGGAAATAAAATGATACAGTAAACTGCCCTACATTTAGAATTCTACGGGTCCCATCTTTACTCATGTAAGAGTTTCTATTCCTGCTAAGTGTTTAATGATTTGATATAAGTTAGAGTTAAAGGCAGGGGAAGAGCAGGCGAATTCTTTCTGGTATTCTGGCCAATATTTATCCCTCAACCAACATCACTAAAAAAAAATTACAACAACTTTGTATTTATATAGCGCCTTTAACGTAGTAAAACGTCCCAAAGCGCTGCACAGGAGTATTTAAGACAAAAAATTTGACACCGAGCCATATAAGGGGATATTAGGGCAAGTGAAGAGGTTGGTTTTAAGGAGCGTCTTAAAGGAAGGCACGGCCACCAAAGGTTGAGCGATTATAATCAGGGATGCTCAAGAGGGCAGAATTAGAGGAGCACAGATATCTCGGAGGGGGTTGTGGGGCTGAAGTAGATTACAGAGATAGGGAGGGGGGGCGAGGCCATGGAGGGATTTGAAAACAAGGATGAGAATCTTGTTATTATCTCATTACTATTTGTGGGAGCTTGCTGTGCGCAAATTGGCTGTCACGTTTCCTACAATACAACAATAATCACACTTCAAAACTACTTAATTAGCTGTAAAGAGCTTTGGGATGTCCTGAGGTCGTGACAGGCGCTGTATAAATGCAAGTCTTTTCTTTCTTTCTGATGTACTTGAATTGGTGGGCGAGCTGTCCTCGGGTTCACACTGCCCGACAGCCTGCGGCTGAAGCGGTTCCTAATTAGGAGCTGGGGTGTTTGCTTGGTGAATTCGCCCCTTCGCCGCGGGAGAAGGGTTTGGATTCCATCTCTAAATGTCAAGATTACTATGCAAAAGTTTGGTGATACACAAACCCCGTTGTTTGTGCTAAGGCCAAGGCTATCATGACAACATTTTTTCCATACTGGAGTGAAGTAATCTACGAGAAGCCCAGAGTGTAAGAAAGCATTGACCAAGGAAAGGTCATTTAACCCATCAAGGCCACATGTCCTGGGGGACCAGCCCTACCATGGGCGCCATTCTACTTACTTCATTTCTTGAGGGACAACTCAGAATTAATACTCCCTGTCCCTCAAAGGAGTGACATCTCCATGATCCCAGTAGGACAGGAGTATTCGATCGTCTCTGTACATATGTGTCCTGTAACTTTCAAACCCATTCCTGACCAAATACTAAGTATTTTTTTTGGAGTGATTATTTGCAGAGTTTTTTGACTCCCTCTGCGCATGAGCACTCGATCTGAGGCAGCTGGCAGTGGAGCCGAGCCCGGAGCGCCGGCCTAGAGCCTGAGCCTGAGCCTGCGACCAGGGTGTTTGGGTTATCTTTCAAAAATCAATGACTAGATTGAAGGAACCTCTGGGACTTTTGCCTAGAATATCGCTGTTATTATCTACACAAACATTTTTGCGGCCTTCAGAGAGAGAGAGAGAGGGAATCGGAGGGTGGAGAGAAAGAGGAGGGGGAGGAGAGAGAGAGAGGGGAGAGGGAGAGAAAGATAGGAGGGGGAGAGAGAGGAGGGGGGAGAGAGAGGGGAGAGAGAGAGAGGAGATCGGAGGGAGAGAGGGAGGAGTGAGAGAAAGATAGGAGGGGAGAGAGGAGGGGGAGAGAGGGGATCGGAGGGGGGAAAGAGAAGAGGGGGAGGAGGGGAGAGAGAGGGGATCGGAGGGGGAAAGAGAAGAGGGGGAGAGGAGGGGAGAGAGAGAGGGGATCAGAGGGAGGAAAGAGAAGAGGGGGAGAGGAGGGGAGAGAGGGGATTGGAGGGGGGAAAGAGAAGAGGGGGAGAGAGGAGGAAGGAGAGAGAAGAGGGGGAGAGAGGAGGAAGGAGAGAGAAGAGGGAGGAGAGAGGAGATCGGAGGGGGAGAGAGGGGATGGGGAAGAGAGCGGGCGGGAGAGAGGATCGGAGGGGGTAGAGAGAGAGGGGGGAGAGAAAGATAGGAGGGGGGAGGGGATCGGAGGGGGGAAAGAGAGAAGAGGGGGAGAGAGGAGGGAGGAGAGAGAGGAGATCAGAGGGGGGAGAGAGAGAAGAGGGGAGAGAGGAGGAAGAGAGAGGAGCGGGGATGGGAGGGGAGAGGAGGTTAGGAACACGGGGGTGGGTAAAGAGCACGGAGGGCACAGTGGGGATGGGGAAGAACGTGATTCAGGTCTAAAGGGGGGGGAGAGAATGAGAGCGAGAACGTGATCCAGATGGTAAGACGGATCATGTTCTTCCAACCCCACCCCCTTTACACCCGCGCCACGTTCTCCCTCTTCTCCCCCTAGACCTGGTTGATTTCTTGGAGAGCTGTCACTATTCACTTCATACCCAATAAACCTATTGGCAATCCGTGGCCCATGCACAGTGCCCCATCTATAGGGGGGGGGGGGGGGGCGGAGAAGGTGATGAACTTGGGCAGGGGGAGAATATCAGAAACTGGGGGGCGATGAGGAACTTGGGCGGTGGGCCAGGAACCTGTTTGGGGTGGGGTGGGGTGGGGTGGGAGAAGGTCTTAATCCGCTAGGGTGAGCCCTGTCTGTTCCCAGTGAGTTCTGTTCTGTCTGGAGTCGGCAGTCAGAATGGCTCGAATTACAGTTTGCAAAGTTATTGATTATGTAGGCAGGGAGGATTTAATTACACATTCCAGAGAAACTGCTGGCTGTGTCTTGTCTTCCAAGGGGACCAATCAGCAATCAGGACTTGTCATCCAAGGGGACCAATCAGAACTTTGGTGTTGCGAATAGACACGTCCAACTTTTTCACTGTGAGTGTGTTCTATGAACTCATTACAGGGCAGAGGAGGAGGAAAATTTGTCTGACCTTCAGCCTCTTGCGGCTCGTTAATTTTATATTCATGTCTTCCAGTTCTGTTCACGATCAAACTTAAATAAACCTGCTCAGATCCACGTTATTCATCCCTCTAAGTATTTTAACAGCCGGGATTATGTGGCCCTTTAATCTTTTAGCCAATGAAAACAATTCTTCATAACTTAGAACCTTACGTTCCCCCAGTCAGCTGAGATCCTCCTTCTGAATCCCTTCCAATGCACGTGTCCTTTTCAAGTTTTTTTTATCAGGTGTCTGATACGTATGGAAACCCATGTTTATGATTCTCCAAACCCAGCCACTGAATAACCCACACAGGTAGAGTTTCTGTTTGCCCATTAAGGATTAAGGTGTCAGCCGTGCCTCCGTGGGTAGCACTCTTGCCTCTGAGTCAGAAGGTTGCAAGTCCCAACCAGAGATTTAAGCACTAAATCTAGGCTGACGCTCCAGTGCTGCATTGTCTGAGACGCCGTCTTTTGGACGAGACGCAAAACCAAGGCCCCATCTGCTCTCTCAGGTGAACGTAACAGATCCCATGCCGCTATTTTGAAGAAGAGCAGGGGAGTTCTCCTTGGCCAATATTTATCCTTCAACCCACATCACTAATACAGATTGTCTGGTCATAATCACATTGCTGATTGTGGGAGCTTGCTGTGCGCAAATTAGCTGCCGGGTTTCCCACATTACAACAGTTCTAAAAATAAGTACTTCATTGGCTGTAAAGTGCTTTAAGACATCCTGAGGTTGTGAAAGGTGCTATAGAAATGCAAGTCTTTATTTTGTTATACAAAATGCGCATGGACCATTGGTGGGGTTTAACTAACCTCGCAGCCAACCAGCACGTGGCACTGGGGATCTGCCTGCTCTTTGTCCAGCAAGACCACCAGGAGTTCTGGCACTGCCTGGCAGGGTTATCTGGAGCTAAGAATCTCAGTCCCCATGATGGGTTCATCACTCCAGATCATTAAAATGATAAAGGGATTTTATAGGGAAGATAGGGAAACGATTTCCTCTGGTGGGGGGTGGGGCGTGGCAGAGGGGACACAAATTTAAAATTAAAGCTAGGGAGTAAAATCTGGAAGCACTGTTTCACACAAAGGGTAGTGGAAATAAGAACATAAATAGGAGCAGGAGTAGGCCATTCGGCCTCTCGAGCCTGCTCCGCCATTCAATGAGATCATGGCTGATCTTCTACCTCATCGCCACTTTCCTGCACTATCCCCATATCCCTTTATTCCCTTAATATCCAAAAATCTATCGATCTCTATTTTGAATATACTCAACGATTGAGCCTCCACAGCCCTCTGGGGTAGAGAATTCCAAAGATTCACCACCTTCTGAGTGAAGACATTTCTCATCTCAGTCCTAAATGGCCGACCCCTTATTCTGAGACTGTGACCCCTGGTTCTAGACTCCCCAGCCAGGGGAAACATCCTCTCTGCATCTACCCTGTTTCAATGAGATAACCTCTCATTCTTTTAAACTCCAGAGAATATAGGCCTAGTCTACTCAATCTGTCCTCATAGGACAATTCCCCCATCCCAGGAATCAGTGTGGTGAACCTTCGCTGCACTCCCTCTATGGCAAGTATATCCTTCCTTAGGTAAGGAGACCAAAACTGTACACAATACTCCAGGTGTGGTCTCACCAGGGCCCTATATAATTGCAGTAAGACATCTTTACTCTTAATACTCCAATCCCTTTGTAATAAAGGCCAACATATCATTTGCTTTCTTAATTGCTTGCTGTATCTGCATGTTAACTTTCAGTGATTCGTGTACAAGGACACCAACATTTCCCAATCTATCACCATTTAAAAAATACTCTGCTTTTCTATTTTTCCTACCAAAATGGATAACTTCTCATTTCTCCACATTATATTCCATTTGCCATGTTTGTGCCCACTCACTTAGCTTGTCTATATCTCCTTGAAACCTCTTTGCATCCTCCTCACAACTTACATTCCCACTTCCGCGGATAGAAGATATTTTCGCCTCACTTCTGCACCCACTGAACGCCCTGCTGCAAACTGGAGTGACATGGAAAAGGAGTGATGAGTGTAAGCGTGCCTTTCAGGAATGTAAATGCCTAATCACTTCAAAAGAAGTATTGGCCCACTACAACCCAACACGACCGATTCGGTTGGCATGTGATGCGTCACCCTACGGCATTGGAGCGGTACTGTCACACAAATTCCGTGACGGTTCAGAGAGGCCAATAGCCTTTGCGTCGCGCTCGCTAACCTCAGCCAAGCGTAACTACGCCCAGATTGACAGGGATGTCCTCAGCCTGGTGTGGGGGGCGAAGAAGTTCAATCACTATCTGCACGGGCAGAAATTCACCCTACTGACTGATCATCAGCCCCTGGTCTCCATTTTTAACCCAAAGAAGGGCGTTCCGGTGATGACGGCGCAACGGCTGCAAAGATGGTCACTTTTTCTAGGGGCACATCAGTACGACATAGAGTACAAGGGTACGAAACAGCATGGAAACGCTGATGGGCTGTCACGCCTACCGTTGCCTACGGTAGAAGAAACACTGGCAGTGGACCCTGTTGAGATATTCCATGCGACCATAGTCGAATGTTTGCCTGTTACAAACTCGAGTATAGAGAAGGAAACCCGAAATGACCCGACACTCTCTCGGGTCTACGATTTGACGGTGAAGGGATGGCCAGCATATGGCGACTCACTGTTGCCAGCATTCTCGCCAAGGAGGGAACAGCTGTCAGTGTGCCGGGGAACCTTGATGTGTGGATCCCGAGTGGTAATTCCACCCAAGTTGAGAGATAGAGTGCTCAATGAGCTTCATGAGGGTCATCTGGGAGGGGTAAAAATGAAGAGCCTAGCCAGGGCGTTTGTGTGGTGGCCGGGAATCGATAAAGAAATCGAGGATATGACCAAGAGCTGCACAGGATACCAGAAGGTCCAAAACGCTCCACCACAGGCCCCGCTACATCCATGGGAGTGGCCCTCATCTCCATGGCAACGGGTACACATTGATTTTGCTGGTCCATTTATGGACTCAATGTTTCTAATCGCTGTGGACGCCCATTCGAAATGGCCAGAGGTCATTAAAATGTCCTCCACCACCACGGAGAAAACTATTGCAGTCCTAAGGACCATCTTCACCAGGAATGGGTTGCCAGAACAGATTTGCTCCGACAATGGGCCACAGTTTGTGTCTGAGGATTTCCGGAGGTTCCTGAAGAATAATGGGGTGAAACATTACACATCTGCCCCATATCATCCAGCCACAAATGGATTGGCTGAGAGGTTTGTTCAGACCTTTAAAAAGGCCATAAAGGCAATGTATAATGACGACATACCACTACAACACAAGGTGGATAGTTTCTTGTTTGCTTACCGGAATGCGACACATGCAGTAACCAACCAAGCTCCAGCCATACTGTTCTTCAACCGAAGGCTAAGATGTCGCCTGGATTTGCTCAAACCAAACATAAGACGAGATGTTGAGGATAAGCAATTCCAGCACATAAATGAGAAGCCAACCCGGAGCTTCAAGGTAGGGCAACCAGTCTTGGCCCGCGACTACCGAGCAGAAAAATGGCAGCCAGGAACGATATGCACACAGCAGGGACCACTAATGTACACAGTGGACGTTGGAGAGAGCATTGTGAGGTGCCATGCTGACCAGATTCTAGAGTCACAGGAACAAGCCAAACCCGTGCCACGAGCAGGTGCACCTGGTAATCAACCTGAAGTACAGATTGCGTCTACCTCAGAAGCAGTGGTATTGGAAGCTGACGAACCAACCAGTGACCATGAACCAGAATCAGCTTCGCCGCAAGAACAGGATGCTCGAGAAAGGCGCTATCCAGTCAGGATCAGGAAGCCTCCTCAAAGACTGAACTTATAAATGATTATTTCAGTTGATGTATATAATATCCAGAAAGTTGTAATTAGTTATTATTTAGTTGTTAAATGAATGTTATGTACTGTTTATCTAAAAGGGGAGGAATTGTTGTGTATGTACCTTTAAGGGAAGAACTGGTTTTAGACTGCAGTACCGAAGGTGACCACCCCTGTATAAAAGGCCCTAGCAGGCTTCTGTATTTCAGTCTGACGTTGCCCTCCTGTTCAGTAAAGTACCTGTTAAACTGTTCTCCCAAAGTCCGTGTATTATTGAGGCGCGGACTTTACACCACCCAGCTTTGTATCATCAGCAAACTTGGATATATTACATTTGGTCCCCTCATCCAAATCATTGATATAGATTGTGACTAGCTGAGGCCCAAGCACTGATCCTTGCGGTACCCCACTAGTTCCAGCCTGCCAACCCGAAAATGACCCGTTTATTCCTACTCTCTGTTTTCTGTCCGTTAACCAATCCTCAGTCTATGCTAGTATATTACCCCCAATCCCATGAGCCCTAATTTTGTTTAATAACCTCTTGTGTGGCACCTTATCGAAAGCCTTCTGAAAATCCAAATACACCACATCAACTGGTTCCCCCTTATCTATTCTGTTAGTTACAACCTCAAAAAACTCCAACAGATTCGTCAAACACGATTCCCCTTTCATAAATCCGTGTTGACGCTGTCCAATCCTATTATTATTAAATCTGGAATTCTCGCCCCCAAAGGGTTGTGGACTCTGACCCAATTGAAATGTTCAAGTCTGAGAGTGACAGATTCTTGTTAGGTTAGGATATCAAGAGGTATGGATTAAAGGTGGGTAAATGGAGCTCAGATATCGATTAGTCATGATCTAATTGAATGGCAGAATGGACTGGAGGCTGACTGGTCCATGATCAAGTATTGAATTGAGTCTACCATAGAGACTTGACTTGGTTCCGGATTTCCATTACCAGCATGTCAACTTAACTTTAAAGAGACCCTGCTTGGGTCTCCCTCTTCCCCCAACCCCACCCCAAGGGAGGACGGTCAAAAGTTGGTCACTATAGAACTGACAAGCTTGGGTTTGAGGAGAAGCTAGCGAGCAGCTCCCACTACCTGTTGACTGTTTATCACTTGCCTGATAATCAGCAGGTGCCAGAATTCCTCACATTCAGCAGGGTGAGCAGAATAACTCACCATAAAATGTGCTGAATTCATTGCCAGTATCTTTTTGGGCATGGGCACATAGCACTGAACCAGTGATCAACCAGCAGAAGGTGCAGAGCTTCAGCAGCAACTGCTTGCCCCTCTGCAACCTAATCAAGGTAGGCACTGAACCCTGGATATGTAAGCGCACTTTCTCATACCCGACTTCCAGGTAAACACTTCCAGTAGCAGTCATCTCAAGCCTCAGGGTTTCCTTCTCGACATCTATCTGCCTTCAGCTTAGAGAAGAGCCTATGCAGGGCAGTTTGTAACGTGCCAGCCCTCTTGATGTTCTAGCCTCTCAAGTCCAATGTCTTGCACCAGGTTTTATTGTCACCAGCAGCTTATACCAGGTTCTTATGTCAGGGGCTCTAGCAAAGCGATGCTCCTACTGCGAGACCGATTCCCCCTCCGTGTGCTCCGTGATTGTTTTGTGTAGGCCGCAGCTCTCCCTCTCTGTAACTATTCCCTACTTTGTCACAAATCTGTATCACAGCTTGATGCTAGGCCTTGTACATAAAGTCCTTCTGTTCCATGGCCAGGCGTCCTGAATTGTGAGGGAGAACTGTATGGAAAGACGTGTTTTACACTGTGAGCATAACCCTCATTTAATAAAGTTGGCATCCACTAGAACCCCAGGCATGATAATGAATCAACAATTGGAACAAACACCCCTTGTATCTTCCAATCCATACATTTGAAATTCTATAGTGGGCCGTGCAGTTAGCCAACTGTTCAAGGTGATCAGTACTAGATACCCAAGTCAGTCTGCCAACACAATATCAGTAAAAAGGTATCCTCAATTCTTTCAGAAACCAACACTCCCAAGACTTTTTTGAACTTAACTCATGGCCTGTCATGAAGAACTTTCTCAAATGCTTTTTGGGAGTGTTGATACACCACATCATAGTTCTATTTGACCTGGTCAGTTGACATGTATCTGGGATTCTATTGGTCTGGAAAAGCAATTATTACAATTGTAAAACATCCCATCAGGTGAAATCTCAACAGGGGCGGGGTTAAAGTTGAGTTTCTGATTTGCTTTAATTGGCGGGAGGTGCTTTACTCTGGTTTGCACGGCCTGAAAGCCCGCAGCTGAAGTGGCTTCTACTTAGGATCGAGAGTATTTGCTTAGCTGAAGGGTTCTTTCTACAGACAATGAAGGGCAAGGTTTGAACACATCTGTACTGCATAGTTTATGTCAGGCTATAATGGAATGGCCTGAGGAGATGCGATGATGCTACAGGAAGGCGTGACGTTATCTCCAGATCGGTCTCCTCATGTTGCAGTGAAAGAACCGAAGAGAAGAAAAGGATGGGCAGCTGTGACACTTTTTGGGGGATTTGGGTCAAAGATATTAAATTGATTTATAAATAATCCCTTTAGTTATTGGGAGTAGATGAACTATTCTTGGGTGAAGCTGCTGCTGGGACCCCAACCTTCAGTCTTTTTTAACCCGTATGTTTTGCAGTATTTTATTTTCTCCCTGTACTGATGAGTATTCTCTGTGAAAGGGGAGGCCGGGAGCCTGCTCACTGCCAACCTTCTGCTTTCTGCTCGGGATAAACTTATTTGTCAGGCAGAATATAGAGGAAAAAGGAGCAGAGACTCATTCTGGTGCTTCCCCAAGGTCGTGCGCAGCGTGAGTACCAAGGGAGTGCTGCACTGTCAGAGGTGCCGTCTTTCGGGTAAGACATTAAACTGAGGGCCTGTCTGCCCTCTCAGGTAGACATAAAGAATCCAAGGGCACTATTTCGAAGAAGAGCAGGGACGTTGTCTCGGGTGTCCTGGCCAATATTTATCCCCCAACCAAAATCACTAACACATATTATCCAGTTAGTATCACACTGCTGTTTGTGGGAGCTTGCTGTGCGCAAATTGGCTGCTGCGTTTCCTACATTACAACAGTGTCTACACTCCAAAAAAAAAGTACTTCATTGGCTGTAAAGCACTTTGGATTGTTCTGAGGTCACAAAAGACGCTATATAAATCCAGTCATCTGCTCCGCTTGTTTACCCGAGTGTACAACAAATGTGATTAGAGTTGTCGCCATCAACTTCAAGGAGTTTATAGCCATTATATAGGGAAAGGTGGGCAACATCAAAGTCCAGCTTTCTCCACAGCGATTGACTTGTTCTTCACAGTGTTGAACATAACGCACTGTTTTCCCTCCCACTCGCTCACTTTGGTCTGAGGTATTTAAGATGATTAAATGACTTAATACAGCAGATGGAGAGAAATTATTTCCTCTATGCAGAGTCCAAATCAAAATTAGAGCCAGGCCATTCATGGGTGATGTCAGGAAGCACTTCTTCACACAAAGGGTAGTGGAAATCTGGGTCTCTCTCCCCCAAAGAGCTGTTGAGGTTGGGGGTCAATTTCAAAACAGAGATAGATAGATTTTTGTTAGGTAAGAGTAATAAGGGATATGGAACAAAATGGAGTTAAGATACAGATCAGTCATGATCTAATTGAATGGAAGAACAGGCTTGAGGGGCTGAATGGCCTTCTCCTGTTCCAGTGCATCTGACACCGGCACTTTCTTGCTCCTTCAGGTGTGGCGCTAAACACTCAGTGGAAGTTTTTATTTTATTCGTTCCTGGGATGTGGGCGTTGCTGGTAAGGCCAGTATTTATTGCCCATCCCTAGTTACCCTTGAGAAGGTGGTGGTGAGCCGCCTTCTTGAACCGCTGCAGTCCGTGTGGTGAAGGTGCTCCCACAGTGCTGTTAGGGAGGGAATTCCAGGATTTTGACCCAGCGACGATGAAGGATCGGCGATATATTTCCAAGTCAGGATGGTGAGTAACTTCGAGGGGAACTTGGAGGTGGTGATGTTCCCATGCGCCTGCTGCCCTTGTCCTTCTAGGTGGAAGAGGTCGCGGGTTTGGGAGGTGCTGTCGAAGAAGCCTTGGTGAGTTGCTGCAGTGCATCTTGTAGATGGTACACACGACGGCCACAGTACGCCGGTGGCGGAGGGAGTGAATGTTTAAGGTGGTGGATGGGGTGCCAATCAAGCGGGCTGCTTTGTCCTGGATGGTGTCTTGAGTGTTGTTGGAGCTGCACTCATCCAGGCAAGTGGAGAGTATTCCATCACACTCCTTACTTGTGCCTTGCAGATGGTGGAAAGGCTTTGGGGAGTCGGGAGGTGAGGCACTCGTCGCAGAATACCTAGCCTCTGACCTGCTCTTGTAACCACAGTATTTATGTGGCTGGTCCAGATAAGTTTCTGGTCAATGGTGACCCCCCAGGATGTTAATGATGGGGGATTCAGCAATGGTAATGCCATTGAATGTCAAGGGGAGATGGTTAGACTCTCTCTAGTTGGAGATAGTCATTGCCTGGCATTTGTCTGCCGCAAATATTACTTGCCACTTATCAGCCCAAGCCTGAATGTTGTCCAGGTCTTGCTGCATGCGGGCATGGACTGCTTCATTGTCTGAGGAGTTGCGAATGGAACTGAACACTGTACAATCATCAGCGAACATCCCCAGTTCTGACCTTATGATGGAGGGAAGGTCATTGATGAAGCAGCTGAAGATGGTTGGGCCTAGGACACTGCCCTGAGGAACTCCTGCAGCGATGTCCTGGGGCTCAGATGATTGACCTCCAACAACCGCAACCATCTTCCTTTGTGCTAGGTATGACTCCAGCCAGTGGAGAGTTTTTCCCCTGATTCCCATTGACTTCAATTTTACTAGGGCTCCTTGATGCCACACTCGGTCAAATGCTGCCTTGATGTCAAGGGCAGTCACCGTCGCCTCACCTCTGGAATTCAACTCTTTTGTCCATGTTTGGACCAAGGCTGTAATGAGGTCTGGAGCCGAGTGGTATTGGCGGAACCCAAACTGAGCATTGGTGAGCAGGTTATTGCTGAGTAAGTGCCGCTTGATAGCACTGTCGACGACATCTTCCATCACTTTGCTGATGATTGAGAGTAGACTGATGGGGCGGTAACTGACCGATTGGATTTGTCCTGCTTTTTGTGGGCAGGGCATACCTGGGCAGTTTTCCACATTGTCGGATAGATGCCAGTGTTGTAGCTGTACTGAACAGCTTGGCTAGAGGGGCGGCTAGTTCTGGAGCACAAGTCTTCAGCACGATAGCCAGGATGTTGTCAGGACCCATAGCCTTTGCTGTATTCAGTGCACTCAGCCATTTCTTGATATCACGTGAAGTGAATCGAATTGGCTGAAGACTAGCTTCTGTGATGGTGGGGACATCAGCTGTAGGGCAATATGGATCATCCACTCGGCACTTCTGGCTGAAGATGGTTGCAAACGCTTCAGCCTGATCATTTGCACTCGTGTGCTGGGCTCTGCCATCATTGAGGATAGGGATGTTCATGGAGCCTCCTCCTCCCCTTATTTGTTTAATGGTCCACCACCATTCATGACTGGATGTGGCGGGACTGCAGAGCTTTGATCTGATCCGTTGATTGTGAGATTGCTTAGCTCTGTCTATCGCATGCTCCTTCCACTATTTAGCATGCATGTAGTCCTGTGTTGCAGCTTCCCCAGGTTGGCACCTCATTTTTAGGTACTTCTGGTGCTGCTCTTGGCATGCACCAAATTAGTAACAATACTGTGGAGGAGGAATTCCTGGAGTGTTTACGGGATGGTTTCCTGGACCAATATGTCGAGGAACCAACCAGAGATCAGGCCATCTTAGACTGGGTATTATGTAATGAGAAAGGATTAATTAGCAATCTTGTTCTATGAGGCCCCTTGAGTCAGAGCGATCATAATATGATCGAATTCTTCATTAAGATGGAGAATGAAGTAGTTGACTCAGAGACTAGGGTCCTGAATTTAAATAAAGGAAACTACGATGGTCTGAGGAGCGAGTTGGGTAGGATTGATTGGGGAATGGCACGCAAAGGGTTGACGGTGGATAGGCAATGGCAAACATTCAAAGACCGAATGGATGAGCTACAGAATTTGTTCATCCCAGTTTGGCATAAAAATAAAACAAAAAAGGTGACTCAACCGTGGCTAACAAGGGAAATTAGGGATAGCATAAGATCCAAGGAGACGACATATAAATTGGCCAGAAAAAGCAATAATCCTGAGGATTGGGAGCAGTTTAGGATTCAACAAAGGAGGACAAAGGGATTAATTAAGGAAGGGAAAATAGAATATGAGAGTAAGCTAGCAGGGAACATAAAAACTGACTGTAAAAGCTTTTATAGCTATGTGAAGAGAAAAAGATTGGTGAAGTCAAGCGTAGGTCCCTTGCAGTCAGAATCAGGGGAATTTATAATAGGGAACAAAGAAATGGCAGACCAACTAAATTCATACTTTGGTTCTGTCTTCACAAAGGAGGACACAAATAACCTCCCAGAGATGCCGGGGAACATAGGGCCTGATGAAAGGGTGGAACTGAAAGAAATCAGTATTGGTAGGGAAATGGTGTTAGGGAAATTGATGGGACTGAAGGCCGATAAATCCCCAGGGCCTGATAATCTACATCCCAGGGTACTTAAGGAAGTGGCCCTAAAAATAGTAGATGCATTGCTGGTCATCTTCCAGAACTCGATAGACTCTGGAACAGTACCCATGGATTGGAGGGTAGCTAATGTTACCCCACTATTCAAAAAAGGTGGTAGAGAAAAAGCGGGGAATTATAGACCGGTAAGCCTGACATCGGTAGTGGGGAAAATGCTAGAGTCCATTATAAAAGATGTAATAGCAGAGCACTTGGAAAACAGTGACAGGATTGGACAAAGTCAACATGGATTTACAAAAGGTAAATCATGCTTGACTAATCTACTGGAATTTTTTGAGGATGTAACTGGTAAAATAGATAAGGGAGAACCAGTGGATGTGGTGTATTTGGACTTTCAGAAGGCTTTCGATAAGGTCCCGCATAAGAGATTAGCGTGCAAAATTAAGGCACATGGGATTGGGGGCACGGTATTGACTTGGATAAAGAACTGGTTGGCGGACAGAAAGCAAAGAGTTGGAATAAACGGGTTGTTTTCCGAGTGGCAGGCAGTGACTAGTGGGGTACCGCGAGATCGGTCCTAGGACCCCAGCTGTTCACAATATATATTAATGATCTGGACGAGGGAATTGGATGTAATATCTCCAAATTTGCAGACGACACAAAGCTGGGTGGGAGGGTAAGCTGTGAGGAGGATGTCGTGAAACTCCAGTACGATTTGGACAGATTGGGTGATTGGGCAGAAACATGGCAAATGCACTATAATGTGGATAAATGTGAAGTTATCCACTTCGGTGGCAAAAACAGGAAGGCAGATTATTATTTGAATGGCAATAGATTGGGAGAAGGGGAAGTGCAAAGAGACCTGGGTGTTCTTGTGCACCAGTCGCTGAAGGTAAGCATGCAGGTGCAGCAGGCGGTTAAGAAGGCAAATGGTATGTTGGCCTTCGTAGCAAGAGGGTTCGGGTACAGGAACAAGGATGTCTTGCTACAGTTGTACAGGGCCTTGGTGAGACCGCACCTTGAGTATTGTGTGCAGTTTTGGTCACCTTACCGGAGGAAGGACGTTCTTGCCATGGAGGGAGTGCAGCGAAGATTCACCAGACTGATACCTGGGATGGCAGGAATGACGTATGAGGAGAGATTGTGTCGATTGGGCTTATACTCACTGGAGTTTAGAAGATTGAGAGGGGATCTCATCGAAACCTATAAAATTCTGTCAGGCCTGGACAGACTAGATGCAGGAAGGATGTTTATGATGGCTGGGGAGTCCAGAACCAGGGGTCATAGTCTAAGGATAAGGGGTAAGCCATTTAGGACTGAAATGAGGAGGATTTTCTTCACCCAGAGAGTGGTGAACCTGTGGAATTCTCTGCCACAGAGGGCAGTGGAGGCCAGTTCATTAAATATATTCAAAAAAGAGTTGGATATATTTCTTTAGGCTAAAGGGATCAAGGGATATGGGGAGAAGGCAAGGACAGGATACTGAATTTGGATGATCAGCCATGATCTCATTGAATGGCGGAGCAGGCTCGAAGGGCCGAATGGCCTACTCCTGCTCCTATCTTCTATGTTTCTATGCTCTTCTGCACTCCTCATTGAACCAGGGTTGATCCCCTGGATTGATGGTAATGGTAGAGTGAGGAATATGCGGGCCGTGAGGTTATAGATTGTGGTGGAATACAATTCTGCTGCTGCTGATTGTACTTAATTGGCTATAAAGCGCTTTGGGACATCCAGTGGTCATGAAAGGCGCTATTTAAATGCAAGTCTTTATTTCGCCGATGCCCAGTTTTGAGCTGTTGGATCTGTTTTGAATCTATTCCGTTTAGCGCGGTGGTAGTGCCACACAACACAATGGAGGGCGTCCTCAGTGTGAAGACGGTTCTTCGTCTCGGACTGTGCGGTGGTCACTGCTACCAATACTGTCATGGACAGATGCATCTGCAACAGGCAGATTGGTGAGGACGAGGTCAAGTAGGTTTTTCCCTCGTGTTGGTTCTCTCACCACCTGCCGCAGGCCAGCTCAGTCAGTGGTGGTGCTACCGAGCCACTCTTGGTGATGGACATTGAAGTCTCCCACCCAGAGTACATTCTGTGCCCTTGTTACTCTGAGTGCTTCTTCCAAGTGGTGTTCAACATGGAGGAGTTCTGATTCATCAGCTGAGGGAGGGCAGTAGGTGGTAATCAGCAGGTTTTCTTGCCCATGCTTGACCTGAAGCCGTGAGACCATGAAGTGCTGAGGACTCCCAGGGTCACTCCCTCCCGACTGTAGCGCCACCTCTGGTGGGTCTGTCTTGCTGGTGGGACAGGACATAGCCAGGGATGGTGATGGAGGATTCTGGGACAGTGGCTGAAAGGTATGATTCTGTGAGTATGACTATGTCTGGTTTTATTTTTATTATTGTTACAACTGAGTGGCTTGCTAGGCCATTTCAGAGGGCAGTTAAGTGTCAACCACACTTTTGTCTGGAGTAACAAATAGGCCAGACTAAGTAAGGATGGCAGATTTCCATCCTTCAAGGGCATTAGTGAACTAGATAGGTTTTTACGACAATCCAATAGTTTCATGATCACCATTAATAGCTTTTTATTCTTGATTTAGTTAATTAATTGAATTTAAATTCCCCAGCTGCCATGGTGGGATTTGAACTCATGTCGCTGGATCATTAGTCCAGGCCTCTGGATTACTTGTCCAGTAACATAACTACTATCGCAATAGCAAAATACTGCGGATGCTGGAAATCCGAAATAACAACAGAAAACGCTGGAAAAACTCAGCAGGCCAGGCAACATCCGTGGAGAGAGAAACAGAGTTAACGTTTCAGGTCGATGACCTTTCGTCAGAACTGGAAAAAAGCAGGAAATGGAAAGCAAGTTTAGGGGCTGGGAAAAGGGGGAGGGGATGAAAGAACAAAAGGGAAGGTCAGTGATAGGATAGAAAGCAGGAGAGGTTAAGAGACATTGAGACATTAAGAGATATTCAAGGCAAGAGGAGGTGGTAATGGGACAGGTTAAGTAAGAAAGAATGGCTCTGGATGAAGTGTGAATTGCGCTGGCAGAATGAAGGACAGCTGGGAGGGAAGAAAAAAAGGCCAAACAAAAAGTGTGGATAAAAAAAAGAAAATATATATGTGATAGGGGCCGAGGTTATGATCTGAAATTGTTGAACTCTATGTTGAGTCCAGAGGGCTGTAGAGTGCTGTTCCTCGAGCTTACGCTGAACTTCCGTGGAACAATGCAAGAGGCCGAGGACGGTGAGGTCCGAGTGGGAATGGGGCGGTGAATTAAAGTGACAGGCCACTGGGAGCTCACGGTCCCCCTTATGGACTGAACGGAGGTGTTCCGCAAAGCGGTCACCCGATCTGCGTTTGGTCTCCCCAATGTAGAGGAGACCACATCGTGAGCCACATAACTACTATGCTACCTTTCCCTGGTATCTTTAGCAAGAAGGATTGATAAAAGACAAAAAAAAGGGTGATGCCATTTACACATAATTACACTACGAATATAGTAACCCACCCACAAGTGCATATTATTGGGACTGGAAACTTGGGAATATGCAATTAGTCTCCGTTCAGTGGGACACTCAGAGGTGTACTTTGCTACAATATGGCTCTTTCAGCTCTCAGACCCCCTCCAGTGATGCTATTAAAAGAAATGGTTTCAGGCTTCCTTGACTCAGTCCCTGTTGGGCATGGGTGAACAGCACAAAATTGCCCTTAATTGGCAGTCTGACAGGACAGTGAAATGAATATTTTTTTCCCCCAAAGGCTGAGTTTAAGGGATGCAGCAGATGGAAATTTGCCCCATTTTAACCTGTACCTAAATAAAGGGGGCGCACACTCTTCCACTCAACTTGAGCCAAGTCAAGCCCCCAAAAATGTTCTAAATGATATACAAGGCTGCAACCAGATTCAAAAACTGGAGTCAAATCATGCCTGTATGATTCAAAAATGGTCGAGCTTTTAAAGGAAGGAAAGTGCTCCTGATCTTATAGATGCCACAAACATTTCTGATAACAAATAAATGAAAGTGTTCAAAGGAAATGAAAAAAGAACACATGGGAATGGTAGCATAGTGGCCTGGACTAATAATCCGGAGACGCGAGTTCAAATCCCACCGTGGCAGCTGGGGAATTTAAATTCAGTTAATTAAATAAATCTGGAATAAAAAGCTAGTATCAGTAATGGTGACCATAAACTATCAGATTGTCGTAAAAACCCATCTGGTTCACTAATGACCTTGAGGAAGGAAATCTATTGTCCTTACCTGGTCTGGCCTATGTGTGACTCCCGATCCACAGCAATGTGGTTGACTCTTAATTGCCCTCTGAAATGGCCCAGCAAGCCACTCAGTTTTAAAAGAAACGCTACAAAAAACAATAATAATAGACCACCCGACATCACATCTCCCAAACCTGCAACTCTTACCACCATGGTGACGCATGGGAACACTTGGAAGCATTGTCACTGGGTCAAAACCCTGGAACTCCCTCCCTAACAGCACTGTGGGGGTACCTTCACCACACGGGCTGCAGTGGCTAACTATCACCTTCTCAAGGGCAACTAGGGATGGGCAATAAATGCTGGCCTTGCCCCGATGACCTATCTCGGGTTTGCTCACAACAGTCTAGGAGATTAATCTAGGAGACTCCAGCACAATCTGGGACTGTTGGTAACCCTATGGGAGGGAGCTGATTAAATGGCAATCTCTCTTGCCCTCCACCCCATCACGGACCTTCCCCTTTGTTCTCCCCCCGCGCCCCCCCACCACCAACCTTCCCTGGCTCTGCACCTGCTTATAAACTGTTAAATCTCTAACTTCTTCCAGTTCTGACGAAAGGTCGTTGGCCTGAAACATTAACCCAATGTTTCTCTCCCCACTGATGCCGCCTGACTGGCTGAGTGTTTCCAGTCTTTTCTTACAAACACAGTGACATTCAACTTAAAAGTTTGGTCACATAGAAGCCGGTCTGGGCCAGATCCTATTTGAGCTTCAAAGGCTTTATCACGAACCACTGGCAGAAGTTGAAATAACAGGGGACACAATTTAACAATGAAGAAGGCAAGTGAGGCTGGGATTTTTTCAAAGGGTTATCGAAGCTCTGGAATAAGTTAGCAGGGAAGGTCCATGTGGCAGACAGTATAGATGGATTGCATAGGATATACGGCACAGAAACAGGCCATTCAGCCCAACCAGTCTATGCCAGCGTTTATGTTCCACACGAGCCTCCTCCCATCTTTCCTCATCTAACTATCAGCGTAACCCTCTATTCCCTTCTCCCTCATAGGCTTATCTAGTCTCCCCTTAAATGCATCTATACTTTTCGCTTCAACCACTCCCTGTGGTAGCGAGTTCCACATTCTCACCACTCTTTGAATAAAGAAGTTTCTTCTGAATTCCCTATTGGATTTCTTGGTGACTATCTTATATTGATGGCCTCTAGTTATGCTCTTCCCCACAAGTGGAAACATTCTCTCTCTATCCACTCTATCAAAACCTTTCATAATTTTAAAGGCCTCTATTAGGTCACCCCTCAGCTTTCTTTTGTCATGAGAAAAGAGACCCAGCCTGTTCATCCTTTCCCGATATGTATACCCTCGCATTTCTGGTATCATCCTTGTAAATCTTCTCTGCACCCTCTCCAGTGCCTCTATATCCTTTTTATAATATAGCGACCAGAACCGTGCGCAGTACTCCAAGTGATGGTCTAACCAAGGTTCAATACAGGTTTAGCATAATTTCCCTACTTTTCAATTCTATCCCTCTAGAAATAAACCCTAGTGCTTGATTTGCTTTTTTTTTATGGCCTTGCTAACCTGTGTCGCAACTTTTAGTGATTTGTGTATTTGTACTCCGAGATCCCTTTGTTCCTCTACCCCACCTAAACTCGCACCCTCCAAGTGATAAGTGACCTCCCTATTCTTTCTACCAAAATGTAATACCTCACATTTATCTATGTTGAACTTCATTTGCCAATTATATGTCCATTCTGCAAGTTTATTAATGTCCTCCTGTAATTTGTTGCAGTCCTCCTCAGTATTGACTATCCCCCCCAATTTGGTGTCATCCACAAATAGAAATTGTGTTTTTGATTCCAAAGTTGAAATCGTTAATATAAATTGTGAACAGCAGTGGTCCCAGCACTGATCCTTGTGGAACACCACTACCCACTGTGAATAGCTACCTTTTACCCCTACTCTCAGCTAGCTATCCATTCTGCTACTTGTCCCCTGACTCTGCATTCTCTGACCTTGTTCATCAGTCTATTATGGGGTACCTTATCGAAGGCCTTTTGAAAATCTAGATAAATTACATCTACTGCATTACCCTTGTCTACTCTCTCTGTTACCTCTTCAAAAAATTCAATGAGGTTGGTCAAGTAAGACTTTCCCTTTTGAAATCCATGCTGACTATTCATTACTATATTTTTGGTTTCTAGATGTTCTTCTATTTTCTCCTTTAGTAGGGATTCCATTATTTTTCCTACCACCGATGTTAAGCTGACTGGTCTATAATTCCCTCGGCATGTTCTATCCCCCTTCTTAAATATAGGTATTACATTAGCTATCCGCCAGTCCTCCGGCACTACACCTTTTTCTAACGAATTATTAAATATGTATATTAATGCCTCTGCTACCTCTTCCCTAGATTCATTTAAAATGCGTGGATGCAATCCATCCGGACCAGGGGTTTTATCCTCTTTGAGTTTGATTAATTTATTCAATATATCTCCTTTTTATTTTAAATGCACTTATCTCATTACTAATCTCGTCATCCAATGTCATGTCGACCTGTTCTATCTGGGTTAAAGAAACAATTGGATGATCTCTTGAGGGAGGAGATATAGGGAGACGACGGGAATGAGCTACAAAATAGAACAGGCTTGCTGGACATTTTTCAGTCAACTCTCGATTAAGCAGCTGGTCACTCAAATCTGTTTATGATGTAATAGCAACAGATCCCAGAAAGGGCCATTATTTGAACAGGAAACCCACAGGATCTCACTGTGATTACACATTTCTGTAATTACACATTCTGAAAAACTCCAGCCAAAACTACTAAAATATAGGAGATTTGTCTGGTTTTAAATCTGTTCATGATGATGCTGGTCCTTTAAATAAATACTCAACAGCCTTCTGCAAAAACAGGAGGGTTGATCCCACATACTTCTTCCTGTTGTCTGTCGCCACATAATTGAAATTTTGCGAGCTTTTGGTAAAATAACTTGTATTTATATAGCACCTTTCATAACCTCAGGACCTCCCAAAGTGCTTTACAGCCAATGAAGTACATTTGCAGTATAGTCACTGTTGTGATGTAGGAAACATATTTGCACACAGCAAGGTCCTACAAACAGCAGTGTGATAATGACCAGTTAATCTATTTGAGTGCTGTTGGTTGAGATATAAATATTAGCTAGGTCACCAGGGAGAACACCCCCTTGCTCTTCTTCAAAATAATGCCACGGGATCTTTACATCCCCAAGAGGGCAAGTGGGGCCTCAGTTTAACGTCTCATCCGAAAGACAGCACCTTTGACAGTGCAGCACTCCCTAGTGCTCATTGGAGCAAAGGAGGTTGAGGGGTGATTTGATAGAGGTGTGCAAGATTATGACGGGTTTGGATAGGCTAGACGGGGAAAGGCTGTTCCCACTAGTTGATGGTACAAGGACTAGGGGACACAGATTTAAGGTTTTGGGCAAGAGATACAGGGGGGACGTGAGGAAAAACTTTTTTACTCAGCGAGTGGTGAGGACCTGGAACTCGCTGCCGACGGAAGTGGTGGAAGCGGACACACTCAATGTTTTCAGGGGGAGACTGGATAGGCACTTGAGAGAAATAAACTTGCAGGGCTACGGGGATAGAGCGGGGTAATGGGACTGACTGGATTGCGCTACAGAGAGCCGGCACGGACTTGATGGGCCGAATGGCCTCCTTCTGTGCCGTTACGACTCTATGACTCTCTCAGCAGTACACTAAAGTGTCAGGCCAGATTTTGTGTTTAAGTCTCTGGAATTGGGAGTGTTTTAGATTTGAACGTCAACCCAAGGTGCAAACTCCTGCTACTTACAGACGGTTAAGAATCAACCCATGATCACAATAGACAATGGCTTGCATGCAGACTGATTGTCTGGGACAGAGGTTGAACAAAGGAACACTCATTTCGAAACCAGACAATACTGTTGAAAACAGAACCTGCCTAAAGCCTAGTTAATTCAAAACTACCAACAGAAACAAGCAGAAGTTCCCTAACAGTTTTGGTGTCGTCGACAAAGGGGCCATCAGACAAAGCAATTAAAAGCCTGCGGAGACAATCAAATCTGACCCGGGGGTGGGGGGTGGTCGGGGTAGTGGTACCCACATGGGTCCCAACTATGCCTGCCTTTTCGTGGGATATGTGGAACATTCTTTGTTCCAATCCTACTCAAGCGCCTTCCCTCACCTCTTTTTTCGATACATTCTTCTTCTTAGGCAGTCCCTCGGAACTGAGGATGACTTGCTTCCACATTAAAAATGGGTTCTCAGGTGACTGATGAGTTCAATGCGGGACCTACAGTCTCTGTCACAGGTGGGGCAGATGGTGGGGTGCTTGGGTTGACGTGCGCTCCTTGCGCTGCCTGCGCTTGGCTTCCGCTTGCTCCCGGCGAAGAGACTCTAGGTGTTCGGCGCCTTCCCGGATGCTTCTCCTCCACTTTGTGCGGTCTTGGGCCAGGGATTCCCAGGTGTCAGTGGGGATGTTGCACTTTTTCATTGATGACTGTATCGCTGCCGTTGCCTGCTCTCACCCTAAACTAGAAAATTTCAGCAACTTTGCTTCCAATTTTCACCCTTTCCTCACCATCACATGGTCCATCTCCGACTCTTCCCTTCCTCGACTTCTCTGTCTCCATTTCTGGGGATAGGCTATCGACAAACATCCACTATAAGCCCACTGACTCCCACAGCTACCTGGACTACACTTCCTCCCACCCCGCTTCCTGTAAGGACTCTATTCCATTCTCCTAGTTTCTCCATCTCCATTGCATCTGTTCTGACAATGCCACCTTCCATACTAGTGCTTCTGATATGTCTTCCTTTTTCCTCAACCGAGGATTCCCCTCCACTGCGGTTGACATGGCCCTCGACCGTGTCCATTCTATTTCCCGCAATTCTGTTCTCATCCCTGCCCCTCCCTCCCGGAACCACGATAGGGTTCCCCTTGTCCTCACCTTTCACCCCACCAGTCTCCACATTCAACGGATCATCCTCCACTATTTCCGCCACGTCCAGCATTATCCCACCACCAAACATATCTTCTCCTCCCCTCCCCTTTCAGCATTCCGAAGTGACTGCTCCTCCGCGACACCCTGGTCCAGACCTCAATCACCCCCAACACCCTTTCCCCTTCCCGTGCAAGCACAGGAGATGCAACACCTGCCCTTTTACCTCCTCCCTTCCCAGTGTTCAGGCCACAAACATCCCTTCCAGGTGAAACAGCGATTTACTTGTACTTCTTGCAATTTAATATACTGTATTCGCTGCTCACGATGCAATCTCCTCTGCATTGGGGAGACCAAACGCAGATTGGGCGACCGCTTTGCGGAACACCTCCAATCAGTCCGTAAGGGTGACCCCGAGCTTCCGGTCGCCTGTCACTTTAATTCTCCGCTCCACTCCCACTCTGATCTCTCTGTCTTCGGCCTCTTCCACTGTTCCAACAAAGCTCAACGTAAGCTCGAGGAACAGCACCTCATCTTTCGATTAGGTACTTTACAGCCTTCTGGACTCAACATCGACTTCAACAATTTCAGACTATAACCTCGGCCCCTATTTTTTCAGATGGCAGCTGTTGATGTTTATGACATTCCCATTTACACTTCTTCTAGACCAATCTTTTGTTTCTTCACCTGTCCCATTACCATCTCCTTTTGCTTTGTGCAATCATACCTTTTGTCATTTAATCACTCCTGCCTTCCACCCTATCACAGACCTTCCCCTTTTGTTCTTTGATCTGAATCGTGAGCTCTGTTTCTCTCTCCACAGATGCTGCCTGACCTGGAGTATTTCCAGCATTTTCTGTTTCTATTCCACGTGAGCACCTAGCCTCAATTGCCTTACCTGTCAATCATTTAAAGTAAGCTCATGATTGAAGCCTAAACTGCCAATCATGGAGGCCTAACAAACGGTACTTACGCCCCAACCGAGAAGGGTTTAAACTAATTGGGCAGGGGGATGGGCTCCAGGATGTAACATTAGAAAGGGAATATAAAGTATTCTAAGGATTGGGAGAGGCAGAAAGCACTAAAATAAGAAATAGTAAGGTATTGGGGGGGTCAAACTAAGAAAGAATACAGGATGGTCTAAGATGGGTTTACAGTGTATGTATGACCTGGCTCAAAAAAGGGCAGGATTGGGTATTAAATATTCCTGGTTATAAAGTGTTCAGGAAAGATAGGGAAGGATAGATAGGAGGTGGTGTGGCAGTATCGGTCAAGGAGAATGTTACAGTGCTGCAGAGGGAGGATGTCCTGGACGGGTCAAGGACAGAATCTATATGGCTAGAGTTAAGAAATAATAGAGGTGCCATTACACTACTAGGTGTATTCTATAGACCACCAAATAGTGGGAAAGATAGAGGAACAAATTTACAGAGAAATTACAGAGAGGTGCAAGAACTATAGCATAGTAATAATCCTAATATAGACTGGGATAGTAATAGTGTAAAGGGTAGAGAAGGGAAGAATTTATGAAGTGTGTTCAGGAGAACTTTCTTGATCAGTACGTTTCTGGCCCGATGAGGGAGGAGGCATTGCTGGATCTGGTTCTGGGGAATGAGGTAGGTGAAGTGGAGCAAGTGTCAGTAGGTGAACATTTAGGGAACAGTGATCATAGTATCATAAAGATTAGATTAGCTAGGGAAAAGAACAGGGAGCAATCTGGAGTAAAAATGTTTAACTGGGGGAAGGCCAATTTCAGTGGGATGAGTCATAGTCATACAGCACAGAAAGAGGCCCTTCGGCCCCTCATGTCCGCGCCAGCCATCAAGCCCTGTCTATTCTAATTCCATTTTCCAGCACTTGGTCCATAGCCTTGTATGCTATGGCGTTTCAAGTGCTCATCTAAATGCTTCTTGAATGTTGTGAGGGTTCCTGCCTCTACCACCCTTTCAGGCAGTGAGTTCCAGATTCCAACCACCCTCTGGGTGAAAATGTTTTTCCTCAAATCCCCTCTAAACCTCCTGCCCCTTACCTTGAAACTATGCCCCCTGGTTATTGACCCCTCTATTAAGGGGAAAGTTCCTTTCTATCTACCCTATCTATGCCCCTCATAATTTTGTACACCTCAATCAGGTCCCCCCTCAGCCTTCTCTGCTCTAAGGAAAACAATCCCAGCCTGTCCAGTCTCTCTTCATAGCTGAAGCGCTCCAGCTCAGGTAACATCCTGATGAATCTTCTCTGCACCCTCTCCAATGCAATCACATCCTTCCTATAGTGTGGCGACCAGAACTGCACACAGTATTCCAGCTGTGGCCTAACTAGCGTTTTGTACAGCTCCATCATAACCTCCCTGCTCTTATATTCTATGCCTCGGCTAATGAAGGCAAGTAACCACCTTACCTACCTGTCCTGCTGCCTTCAGGGATCTATGTACATGCACACCAAGATCCCTCTGGTCATCTGTCCTTCCTAGGGTCCTACCATTCATTGTGTATTCCCTTGCCTTGTTAGTCCTCCCAAAATGCATCACCTCACACTTTTCAAGGTTAAATTCCATTTGCCACTGTTCTGCCCATCTAACCATCCCGTCTATATAGTCCTGTAGCCTGAGGCTTCCCTCCTCACTATTTACCACTCCACCAATTTTCGTGTCATCTGCAAACTTACTGATCATACCTCCTACATTCATATCTAAATCATTAATGTACACTACAAACAGCAAAGGACCCAGCACCGATCCCTGCGGTACACCACTGGACACAGGCTTCCAGTCACTAAAACAACCTTCGACCATCACCCTCTGCCTCCTGCCACTAAGCCAATTTTGGATCCAATGAGAATGGATCTGGCCCGAGTAAACTGGAATCAAAGATTGGCATGCAAAACTGTAATGGAACAATGGGCTGCCTTTAAAGAGGAAACAGTTGAGGTACAGTTGAGGTACATTCCCACTAGGGGGAAAGGCAGGGCAACTAAAGTCAGGGCTCCCTGGATGACGAAAGAGATAGAGAATATGATGAAGCAGAAAAAGAGTGCGTATGTTAGGTTGCAAATACATTTGAGAATCAGACTATATATAGAAAGGTCAGAGGAGGGGTGAAAAAGAAAATGAGAGGGGCAAAGGGAGGGCATGAGAATAGAATGGCAGCTAACATAAAAGGTAATCCAAAAGTGAAAGGGTAGTAAGAGGAGGGGTGGGGCCGATTAGGGACCAAAAAGGAGACCTACGCATGGAGGCAGAGGTATGCTTGATGTACTAAATGAGTACATTGCATCTGTCTTCACCAAGGAAGAAGATGCTGCCATAGACATAGTAAAGGAGGAGGTAGTGGAGATACTTGATAGGATAAAAATTGAGAGAGGTATTATAAAGGCTGGCTGTACTTAAAGTAGATAAATCACCAGGAGCGGATAGGATGCATCCGAGGATGCTGAGGGAATTGAGGGTGGAAATCGCGGAGGTAATTGTAAAGTCTGTGGGTTGTTTAGTTAATTAATACACAGACTACCAGAGTAACTTAAAACAGGACTTTACTATTCGAAGGTCAGGGCGAATCTGCCCAATAACTCCTGACACAGCACTTATATACCGGTGTGGTCACCGTCGGTATTACAGTATACAGAAGCCAACAAAGTAGTGCAACACCTAAAGTAGTTCTCTTAAAGGTGGACGGTTACATACAATAGTTCTCTTAAAGGTAGACGGGTACATACACTACAATCCTCCCTTTTTAGCTTACAACATACTGATTCCCCATTAAACATACATTATAACATATATACAACTTTATGCAAGACAGTTCACAGATTCAGTCTCTCTGGAGGTTTCCGGACTCTGTCCGGATAACGCCTCGGTGGTGTCGTAACTCCCGGCGGGGTAGCAGGTGCTTCTGGCCAGGTCGACTCGGCTTGAAGGACAGTGTCAGGTTCATCTGATTCCAGTATTACCAGATCGGAGGTAGGTGTTCTGGGTATCTCTGTCTCAACATTAACCGTGTAAGGTGGTGGAGTAGATTGGCCATTTGTGGCTGACCCTATGATCTGGTCAACATGGCGCCTTATTATACTGTCCCCAATGTCCACCGTATACATCAACGGCCCTAGCCTTTTTCCAATAGTTTCAGGCTGCCATTTCTCGGTACGGTAGTCCCGGGCCAAAACTTGTTGACCTATCTGAAAAGATCTAGTTGGCCTTTCATTCATGCCCTGGAATTGCCGGTTCTCTACGTCCCTTCTGACGTTTGGCTTAAGCAAATCCAGCCGGCATCTTAGTCGTCTATTAAAAAAACATCATGGCGGGTGTTTGATTTGTGACCGCATGTGTTGCATTCCTGTACGCCAACAAGAAGCTATCCACCTTATGTTGTAAGTTAATGGCTTCATTACCCATGGCCTTTATGGCCTTCTTGAAGGTCTGGACAAACCTTTCAGCCAATCCATTGGAGGCAGGATGGTATGGGGCTGACGTGTAGTGCTTAACCCCATTGCTCTTTAAGAATTTCTTGAATTCTTCGGACACAAATTGCGGTCCATTATCAGAACAGATCTGTTCCGGCAGCCCATTCCTAGCAAACATGGTCCTTAACACTGTGATGGTTTTTTCCGTGGTGGTGGTGGACATCTTTATTACCTCCGGCCACTTGGAGTGTGCATCCACCGCTATTAGAAACATTGAGTCCATAAATGGACCAGCAAAGTCGATGTGTACCCTTTGCCAAGGAGATGAGGGCCACTCCCATGGATGCAGAGGAGCCTGTGGTGGCGCGTTTTGGACCTTCTGGCATCCTAGACAGCTCTTAGTGATTTCTTCGATGTCCCCATCAATGCCTGGCCACCACACGAACGCTCTTGCTAGGTTCTTCATTTTCACTCCACCCAGATGTCCCTCGTGCAGCTCCTTTAACACCTTCTGTTGAAGTTTGGGTGGAATCACCACTCTAGATCCACACATCAGGGTTCCTCGACACACTGACAGCTGTTCTTTTCTCTGCGAAAATGCTGGCAGCGTTGGTTCGCCCTGTGTTGGCCATCCCTCCACCGTTAAATCATAGACTCGTGAGAGAGTCGGGTCATTTCTTGTTTCGTTTTCGATCATCGAATTTGTTACTGGTAGACATTCCACTATGGATGAGTGGAACAGCTCTCCCGGGTCCACTGTAGTCGCTTCTTCTACTATCGGCAATGGCAAGCGCGATAACCCATCAGCATTTCCATGCTGTTTGGACCTTTTGTATTCGATGTCATATTGGTGTGCCCCAAGTAACACGGACCACCTCTGTAACCTTTGCGCTGTCATGGTGGAAACGGCCTTGTTAGGGTTGAATATGGACACCAACGGCTGGTGGTCTGTCAGTAATGTGAACTTCTTGCCCTGCAGGTAATGATTGAATTTCTTTACGCCCCACACAAGGCTGAGGGCCTCCCTATCTATTTTAGCATAATTTCGCTCCGCGGAGGTCAATGATCGGGACGCGAATGCCACTGGCCTTTCCGAGCCATTTGGTAACTTGTGTGAAAGTACTGCTCCAATTCCATAGGGGGAAGCATCACAAGCTAGACGAAGAGGTAACGTTGGGTTGAAATGAGGCAACACTTCAGAGGTAATCAACGCCTTGCTTCTGCGAAAGGCCTTTTTACATTCCTCACTCCACTTCCATGGTACTTCTTTCCGCAACAGAGCATTCAGCGGATGCAGCATCGTGGATAGATTCGGCAGAAACTTGTGATAATAATTAATCAACCCCAAGAATGATCTTAACTGTGATACGTTTTCCGGAGCGGGGGCCTTCACGACAGCTTCTATCTTGTCAGGTGACTTGTGCAGCCCCTCTCGGTCAATGACATGACCGCAGTACGAGATCCGTTTTTGGAAGAACTCACATTTCTTGCGATTAACTCGAAGGCCATATTCCTTCAACCTAGTGAGCACCAGTTTCAAATTTGTGAGGTGTTCTTCCTCGTCTTCTCCCGTAATCAGGATATCGTCTAAGTAACACTGCGTGCTTGGAATTCCTTGTAATACCTGCTCCATGGCCCTCTGCCAAATTGCTGGAGCCGAAGCTACCCCAAAAACCAGTCTATTATAACGATACAAGCCTCTGTGTGTGTTGATGGTGAGGTACTGACGCGACTCTTCCTCGACTTCCATTTGTAAGTATGCCTGTGCCAGGTCTATCTTGGTGAAGTGTTTCCCTCCAGCCAACGAAGCAAAGATATCTTCAATCCGCGGAAGCGGGTATTGTACCGTGTGAAGCACCGGATTCACTGTGATCTTGAAGTCTCCGCAGATGCGGACCTTCCCCGGTCCCCCTGGCTTGTCACTTGGTGAAGACTTCATGACGGGAACAATGGGCGTGGCCCACTCACTCCAGTCCACTTTTGACAGTACCCCTGATCGTTCAAGTTCTTCCAGTTCTGCCTCCACAGCAGGTCGTATCGCGTAAGGTACCGATCTGGCTTTGAAAAATTTTGGGCTTGCATGTTCTGCAATCTTAACCTTTGCTTTAATTCCTCGCAGTGTTCCCAGTCCTTGCTGGAATACCTCTTTAGCTTCATCTAATATTCTGGACAACCGTTCAGGTTTGACATCTTCCTTTCCGGAATCTACCGTCATGGTGTTTAGTGAATGCCAGTCTATCTTTATTTTCCTGATCCACTCCCATCCCAGAAGTGGTGGACCTCCCTCAGGCAACACATACAGGTCCATCCTTTGGTGCTCTTTGTCCTTGTATCTCACCTTGACTTCTATCTTTCCGAGGGGTTAACTTTGTGCCCCGTGTATGTCTTCAATACTAGTTCCGTATCCCGTAGGGGAATATGCTTGAATAACTTTTTATAATCATGCTTATTCATGACCGTCAACGCCGATCCGGTGTCCACTTCCAATTTCACTTGGACTTTTGCAATCTGTAGTGTGATCCAGATAGCTCGTCGGTCAGCTTCATTACTCACATTGTGAATTCTCAGACTATCCAGTTCCTTGCAGTTGGAGTGTGAGTCCGAATTCTGTTCTTCCGGACTCTTCCTAGTCACCTCATGTACCTTTCTGTACCTCTTTTGTGGTGACTCTTTATTGTTGGTCTTCTTTCCTGACCGGCATACCTTAGCTATGTGACCGAGCTTGCCACATTTCCTACATTCCTGGTTTTTAAACCAGCATTGGTTCTGGTCGTGTGTTGTCTTCCCACAACGATAGCATTTCATTGTACCCGAAGTAATTTGCTGCACCGAGTGCCGCTGCCTTTAGCTGCATTTCCGCCGTTCCTTTCGTTCGATGCAGCAATAAGGACAGCCTTCTCAAGTGTAAGATCGTTCTCTTCGAGCAGTCGTTTTTGTGTTTCTTCCTTCGACATTCCGCACACGAATTTGTCTCGCAATGCCTCTGTCAGATTCCCTCCAAACTGGCAGTGTTTCGCTAGTCTACGCAGTTCGACCAAGTATTCTGCGTTGCTTTCATCGTTCCTTTGCGTTCTCGCATAGAATTTGAATCGTTCCGCCAACATCAACGGTGTGGGGTTCAAGTGATCCTTCAGAACAGCCACAATATCATCGAAAGTCTGATCCGCCGGTTTAGCTGGTGATAGTAGATGCTTCAAGAGCCCGTATGTCTTCGCGCCCATCGAGTTTAGCAAGGTTATAGCTTTGTCATCTTCTTCTATTTTATTGGCCTCACCATAGATCTCAATGCGTTCCACATACGTGGCCCAGTCTTCTACCTCGGAATTAAAATCGTTGATGTTACCACGCTTAGGCATCTTCCTCTCTTCCTGATAACACCATGAATTATTTCTTTAAATTTTCTTTTTTTTTCCAAGATGGCGGTTCCCGCGAAAATGGCGGTTTCCCGCGCTTATCTTCTCTCCCCGCCCACTTCAATGGCGGTTTCCCGCTTCTGTCGTCTTCTCCGCCTAATGGCGGCTTCCCGCGTTTCTTCCCCTGGCGGGAGGGGTACACTTTCCCCACGGGCGACGGCCGCTGGCTTTCAGGTGCACAGCCTGCGCGTCGGCTTCAGTGCTTTCCCTTTTCTCGGCAGGGCAACCGGCGCTGGGTACACCCCGTTGACGGCGAACAGTTTCAGCCGCTGGGCTGGCTCTCGCTCAGTTCCCCTTGCTCGGGCTCTGTCTCTCTCCCGCTCGCTCGGCTCTACCGGCGCTGGGTACACCCCGTTGACGGCGAACAGTTTCAGCCGCTGGACTGGCTCTCGCTCAGTCTCCCTTGTCGGCTCTGCCTCTCCCGCTCGCTCGGCTCCCAATCGCGCCTCCCAGCCCTCTCGCAGTCCGGTGCTTCCCTCCCCGGCTGCGGCTGAGTTTTTATATCTTCCCGCGCCTACGCTCCCGGTCGCAGCGCTTCGTGGCTTCGGTCGCTGCCCGGCCTTTTTCGCCGGTCGTGGTCTAGCTGTCTCACGACGCCGTTGTGTCCCCAGCCTGTTTGTACCGCGGCTTCCTTGCTCCACGCTGCCCCAGTCTCAGCGCCTCTGGGCCCGACTTCTGTCCGGCTCCTTTCCCCCTCGACCGTGGTCGAGTGCACCGCCCTTATCCTCCGGTTATTCTTTTTACTTTTCCCTTACTCAGTCACCGTGGCCGGCTTGCTTCTCGTGCTGATCGGCTCACTCCTCACCGTGGCAGAAGGGACAGTCAGTGCCTGTTGCTGATGGAAGTCTTTGTCTCTGAATTCTTCCTCCTTTCCAGCTCTGCAGACTCGAGTTTTCTCCCAGCAGAATGACGAGGGCGGTTGCCTCTTCTCGACGCTCGTTAACTGCTTCGGAAGTATTGTTGCCGCAGGGTACGATCGGACTCGTCGCCACTGTAAAGTCTGTGGGTTGTTTAGTTAATTAATACACAGACTCCAAGAGTAACTTAAAACAGGACTTTACTATTCGAAGGTCGGGGCGAATCTGCCCAATAACTCCTGACACAGCACTTATATACCGGTGTGGTCACCGTCGGTATTACAGTATACAGAAGCCAACAAAGTAGTGCAACACCTAAAGTAGTTCTCTTAAAGGTGGACGGTTACATACAATAGTTCTCTTGAAGGTAGACGGGTACATACACTACAGTAATGACCATAATATTCCAATCCTCCTTAGATACAGGGGGTGGTGCCAGAGGACTGGAGAATTGCAAATGTTACACCATTGTTCAAAAAAGGGTGTAAAGATAAACCCAGCAACTAAAGGCCAGTCAGTTTGACCTCGATAGTGGGGAGGCGTTTAGAAACAATAATCAGGGACAAAATTAACAGTCACTTGGACAAGTGTGGATTAATTAAGGAAAGCCAGCACGGATTTGTTAAAGGCAAATCGTGTTTAACTAACTTGATTGAGTTCTTCAATGCGGTAACAGAGGGTTGATGAGGGTAATGCAGTTGACATAATGTACATGGATTTCCAAAAGGCGTTCAACAAAGTGCCACATAATAGGCTTGCCAGCAAAGTTGAAGCCCATGGAATAAAAGGGACAGTGGCAGCATGGATACGGAATTGGCTAAGTGACAGGAAACAGAGAGTCGTGGTGAACGGTTGGTTTTCAGACTGGAGGAAGGTGTACAGTGGTGTTCCCCAGGGGTCGGTTCTAGGACCACTGCTTTTCTTGATATATATTAATGACTTGGACGTGGGTGTACGGGGCACAATTTCAAAATTTGCAGATGACACAAAACTTGGAAGTATAGCGAACAGTGAGGAGAGTAATAGACTTCAGGAAGACATAGACAGGCTGGTGGAATGGGCGGACCCGTGGCAGATGAAATGATACATTTTGGTAAAAAGAATGAGGAGAGGACATATAAACTAAATGGTACAATCCTAAAGAGGGTGCATGAACAGAGAGACCTGGGGGTATGTGTGCACAAATCGTTGAAGGTGGCAGGGCAGGTTGAGAAAGCAGTTAAAAAGGCTTACATGATCCTGGGCTTCATAAATAGAGGTATAGAGTACAAAAGTGTGGAAATTATGATGAACCTGTATAAAACACTGGTTTGGCCCCAACTGGAGTTCATGTGTTCAATTCTGGGCGCCGCACTTTAGGAAGGATGTGAAGGCCTTAGAGAGGGTGCAGAAAAGATTTACGAGAATGATTCCAGGAATGAGGGACTTCAGTTATGTGGATAGACTGGAGAAGCTGGGGTTGTTCTCCTTAGAGCAGAGAAGATTGAGAGGAGATTTGATAGACGTGTTCAAAATCATGAAGGGTCTAGACAGAGTAGATAGAGAGAAACTGGTTCCCATTGGCGGAAGGGTCGAGGACCAGAGGACACAGATTTAAGGTGATTGGCAAAAAGAACCAAAGGTGACATGAGGAAAAACTTTTTTACGCAGCGAATGGTTAGGATCTGGAATGCACTGTCTGAAAGGGTGGTGGGGGCAGACTCAATCACGGCTTGCAAAAGGGAGTTGGATAAGTATCTGAAGGAAAGAAATTTGCAGGGCTACAGGGAAAGGGCGGGGCAGTGGGACTAGCTGAACTGCTCTTGCAGAGAGCTGGCACGGATTTGACGGGCCAAATGGCCTTCTTCCGTGCTGTAACCATTCTATGATTCTACGAATGTATAAGAGGAGGACATCGGGAAAGAAAAGAGCACTGCAGTTGGAGGTTAGAGCAACAGGAGCTCACCTCAAGAAACAGGACAACATCGAAGAAGACACAACAGCCTCGAGTGCGATGGGCTGATCACCCAGGATGACTCAAAGACTCTATTTCAGAATGGTTGTATGAACTTGTGCCAATCATTTAAATAAAGTTGTTTAGCTGTAAACCGATTTGTCTGTGTAGTACTTTTCCAAAGTTACCATCCAGGGTTCAACCTTTTGGTCACCAGTATGGGCCAGTGTTTGGATTGTGTAGACATCCCTACAAGAGGGGCTTGAAACCACAACTTCTGACTCAGAAGCGAGTGTGTGTGTTACCACTCCCTGTCACGCTGTTGGTAAGAGGGAACAAGAACAAAATGCAGACACCAAGCCCTCTGTTAAGGACACTGTAACCAATGCTAGAAAGTGAGGCTCATTAGATTCCCTCCTTCTTCCTGGAGGCCAGTATTTGCCTCTTCCCAATCCTACTGGGAAAATCAGCAACTTTCCATGGGAACAATTGTGGGTGTAAACATAGTGCAATGCAAGGCACAGCGATGCTGGCACACTAACCCACTGTACTGCCGAGCTACTACAAGTGTTTCACAAATTTGCCCCATGGCCATCTCTGCAAAGTATACAGACTTACTTCGAGATTTCTTTGGCAGGTTACTCAGAGAGGGCTGCAATCATCCCGAGCACCAAACAACAAATCAAAATAAAATGGATACTGATGAACCGTAAGTAAACCGAGGGGGTGGGCATGTTGGGGAATCGATATGGGACGGAGATCACATTATGCCCCCATTGAAACAAGATATTGATGCCACCATCTTGAAACGGGCAAAGTTGTACCATCATTGGTTTGAATCGAATGTGGTTAACGTGGTAACTGGAGTACTGAAGTGCTGAAAAAACGAGACCTTCAGTCAAACAGACAGAAAGATAAGAGTAGGTGAAGCTGGACAGCATCCGAAGAGGTGACATGCAGCTGAGCAATCAGTGTGTGTAAAACCTTATCCAACCCTACAGCAAACTTGGATCAAAATAGGACTGGCTACAAAGATCAGATTAATTTGTATTTTTTTTCTATATAGATGAGGTCTATCCTTGGCACGAGGTTTAACATTTAACCCTACTGAGTCATAAAAACAACTTGCATTTATATAGCACCTTTAACGTACGTCCCAAGGCGCTTCACAATAGCGTAATCAGAGATAAATTGATTAGCATAGAAACACTGTACAGATATACTCCTGTGTCTGTCCAAATACTTTTGTCTCCATGTATTACTTGAACTGGACCCACCTGGCCCTGCTCTCTGGTTATGCCGCCAAAGATTATATCTTATCTGCTATAGCTGGCAGAATGTTTGTCTCCCCATCATTGACTGCTGTAGCCGGATTCCCCCATTCCCAGTGCCCAGCGCAACCAATTATAACAGCAATAGAGCCAGTTCCTCTATCGGAAAGTCACGATCATCCTTGTATACTACAGGTCGCCAGTCCATTACATTGCACTGTCCCGACACTGAAGCCCATTACACTGGAAGCCAATGTACACAAGCATTGGGCAACAGACCTGCACTCTTCCCCCATTAGAAAGTTGAACAGGAAATCATGCCAACCAATGGTGAATGCGAGAGCCTGCGGCGAATAAAAGTGTTGATTCCATTAAATTGTGAAACTGGCAAAACGTTAGGCAAGTTAATGAGCGCGCTTTCATCTAAATGAGGTGAAGGAACAGCAGTGTTTGGAGGGGGGCAGAAAGCACGAGGGACGTGTAACAGTTTGAAAGTGGACTGTGGTTCAACGTTTGTCTGGCAGGACTCACACCAGCAAGCATGATGGGACAGTAATGTTAGAAAGGGACCGAGATACTGAACGAGGAGAGGAATTGGGAATAATCTTTTCAATACTAGATTTCCCGGGGATATGGTCCAGTGCTGATAGTTGAGCAGGTAGTTTGAGGAGGCCCCACTCTTCCTTCCCCTAGGATTCTCAATTTGAAACAAAAAAGGAATTTCAAACCACCTCCTGAACAAGCAGCACTGGACAATATCCCTGGGAAGTGCAGTATTGAAAGGATTATTCCCAATTCCTCTCCTCGTTCAGTATCCCAGTCCCTTTCTAGCGTTACTGTCCCATCAGATCTGCGAGTGAGAGTCCGGCTAGACAAACTTTACCTTACTGCTTGTTTAGTTTGGATTGCACAAGGGCCGTGCATGTCTGCCAGCTCCCTTATCTCAATGGCACAACTGTAGACCCAACAAAAAGCAGGTCACCCACTCTGCCAGTGGGATAAGCGAGCTGGGTTCAGCAATGTAAACATGGAGGGACTGACGTACAGACACTCCTGTCCTGCCATTCGCAATAAACCAGCAGTAATGTAAAAGCACTACAGAGGCAGGCCGAGGCTTGTTTTAATACAGCGAGGCAGGCCGATGGTTGGAAGGATGCCATTCCTGGAGTGGCATTAGATGGTACAAGCTCAGATGGTGGCAGAAATATATATTTTTTTTAAAAGACATCAAAAGCCACAAAGGCTCTTCAAACACCTCCACAGACAACAGGATTAAACTGCACACGGTGTTGCTAACAGAGCCTCTCCAATCACCTAGACTAGGTTAGGGTAGCTTGTTTGAACTTGTAATCAAATACATGTCAGGTCCATCAGCAAACAAGAGAGACAGAGAGAGGACTGATTAACATTTTGGGTGAAGGCTTCTTGTCAAAACCTGACATACTAAGCTGTTGGTTTTTTTCTTTTCAGAGGCTATTGGACCCGTTTTTATTGAAGGCCTTCGAGAGGGTGCAGAAAAGATTTACAAGAATGAGGGATGAGGGACTTCAGTTATGTGGTTAGACTGGAGAAGCTGGGGTTGTTCTCCTTAGAGCAGAGAAGGTTGAGGAGATTTGATAGAGCTGTTCAAAATCATGAGGGGTCTAGACTCTGAGTACTTAGTACTCAAAAAGTATTTCATTGGCTGTAAAACGCTTTGAGGCGTCCGGTGGTCGTGAAAGGCGCTATATAAATGCAAGTCTTTCTTTTTTTTTTAGACAGAGTAGAGAGAGAGAAACTGTTCCCATTGGCGGAAGAGTCGAGAACCAGAGGACACAGATTTAAGGTGATTGGCAAAAGAACCAAAGGCGACATGAGGAAAAACATTTTTACTCAGTGAGTGGTTAGGATCTGGAATGCACTGCCTGAAAGGGTGGTGGAGGCAGACTCAATCACGGCTTCCAAAAGGGAGTTGGATAAGTACCTGAAGGAAATAAAATTGCAGGGCCACGGGGAAAGGGCGGGGGAGTGGGACTGGCTGAAGTGCTCTCGCCGAGAGCCGGCACGGGCTCGACGGGCTGAATGGCCTCCTTCTGTGCTGTAACCATTCTATGAAAACAAAAAAAGGAATTTCAAACCAGATCCTCAACTAGCAGCAGTGGACCATATCCTTGGGAAGTGCAGTATTGAAAGGATTATTCCCAATTCCTCTCCTCGTTCAGTATAATCTCTGCCCGTCTAACATTACAGGGCAGCACGGTGGCATAGTGGTTAGCACTGTTGCCTCACAGCGCCAGGGACCCGGGTTCGAATCCGGCCTCGGGTGACTGTGTGGAGTTTGCACATTCTCCCCGTGTTTGCGTGGGTTTCCTCCGGGTGCTCCGGTTTCCTCCCACAGTCCAAAGATGTGCGGGTTAGGTTGATTGGCTATGATAAAAATTGACCCTTAGTGTTAGGGGGATTAAATACGTGGGGTTACGGGGATAGGGTGGGATATGTGTTGGTGCAGGGGTTACGGGGATCGGGTGGGATATGTGTCGGTGCAGGCTCGATGGGCCGAAATGGCCTCTATCTGTACTGTGAGGTTTCTGTGATTACTGTCCCATCATGCTTGCTGGAGCGAGTCCGGCTAGACAAACTTTAAAGAACCACAGTCCACTTTCAACTGTTACATGTCCCTTGTGCTTTCTGCCCCCTTCAAACATCGCTGTTCCTTCACCTCATTTAGATGAGAGTGCGCTCATTAACTTACCTAACATTTTGCCAGTTTCACAATTTAATGGAATTCACATTGTTCTTCTCCACAGACTCACACTTTCACCATTGAGTTCCTGTTCAGCTTTCTAATGGGGGTGAGTGCAGTCCTGGGCAGGCAGAGCCTGCACTATGAAAGGCTTCCATCAGACACTGATTCAGATTCATGGAAAACAACAGGACTGACGGAAGAGAAGGGGGAAAACCAGGAGGAGAGGAACAAACGTGCATTTATATCGTGAATATCCTGACCTTCGGTGTCCCAAAGCGACTTCAGTGCAGTACTGAGGGAGTGCTGCACTGTCGGAGATGCCATCATTCGGATGAGACATTAAACCGAAGCCCCGTCTGCCCGCTCAACTGGATGTAAAAGATCCCATGGCACTGCTTCAAAGAAGAGCTGGGGAGTTCTCCCCGGTGTCCTGGCCAATATTCATCGCTCAACCAACATCACTAAAACAGATTATCTGGTCATTTATCTCAATGCTGTTTGTGGGATCTTGCTGTGTGCAAATTGACTGCCACATTTCCTGCATTACAACAGTGAATACGCTTCAAAAGTACTTCATTGGCTGTAAAGCACTTTGGGGCATCCGAGGTTGTGAAAGGCGCTATATAAATGCAAGTATGTCTTTCTTTTTCATGCCAACCAATGAGTACTTTTCACTTATGCAGGCAACTGTTCTAGCCGATTTATGCAAAGCAAGATCCCACAAACAGCAATGAGATAAACGACCAATTCGTTTGTTTTAGGTAACGTTGGCCAAGGCACCAGGGGAACTCCCTGCTCTTCTTCACGTAGTGTCGCAGGATCGCCTAAACCCACCTGAAAAGGCAGACGTTGTCCTGGATTAACGTCTCATCCAAAACGCGGCACCTCCAACAGTGCAGCGCACTCCCTCAGCCCTGCACTAAGTGTCAGCCTTAACACCATACTGGCATTTAGTGAAGCAGAAATTCCACCTCAATGATCGATTCGGATTAGAGTATTGGTGCTTTAGAACTGGGTCCTGAGGCCCAAAGGTCTGGGCTCCGTTCAAGTAATTGCAGACCAGGCAGGGATTATCCTCTTTGGGGTGGAGTTTTGGCAGAGGGGGACTTTGTCACGCCTCCCCACCTCCAATCCAATCCTGAGCCGTTTCCCCAGGGTCGGGGCTCAATGAGATTTCTCAGCAGGCTTCCAGCAGCCAAGAGGGAGTCTGTCAGTGCCAAGACGGAAATCTTCCCTGTTCCGCTGTGGGGACATTGCCAGCAAGGGGCACCTTACAGAGGCAGAAGAGCGCTGAACTGCCCCACCAGAGACCTCGGCCAAGACCAGGGCCTTCCGCAGTCGAGTGCCAGGCTGGAGGGAAAGGTAGCTGCTTCAGGGTCCTCTCCCTTCACAGGAGGACCTCAAGGCCGTTACTGCCACTTCCCAGGGCAAACGGTCGCCTTCCCCAAGGAAGCGCTAAGTGTGGTGGGCAAGAGGGAAACCCACCGGGCCCTGCCCTCTGACCTTATGTGCCAAGTGGGGAGGCAGTGGTGGTCCCAGCAGGGGCAGGGGAAAGGGGAATCCCGGTCAGGGCAGTGAAGTGGTAGTCGGCCTCACCGCTTGAATTATTCTTCATTTCAGGCGGGATCTCAGAAGCCCAAATGCCAGTTTATTCCGAATGCTCAATTCTCAATGTTTCTCAATGAAGCAGAATGGAAGAAAGTGGAACCAAAGAATAATGGGGTTTCTCTCCATTAGGTTATTACAGCAGCCAACAGTTTCAAAAGATAAATAAGATGTGTCAAATCAATATTATTTCTCCCCATCCTTAGGCCTGGCTGCTGTACCTATCCGACTGGAAAGGAGGCATACCTTCGCCCACGAGCAGGTAACGAGGGTGGCTCCAGGGGACCATCGATTGACCTTTGCTCCCTCCCGGTCGGGAGGTGCGAGCTGAAGCTTCGTATGGTGGAGTTCGGGAACTTGCCTTAAATAGGAAAGACCATTGGGAGGGGGGTGGCTAGGACCAACTCATCAACTCATTTGTTAGGATCTCTCGGAAAAGGCTGTTCCAACAACTCCACAACGCTGCATCACGACTGATCCCAGAACCCAAAACCTTTAAAACACCATTTTCAGAATTTTATTTTTAGCTCAAACCGTAATTTAAAAATTGGCAGCCCTGATTAATGATAGAGTGACGGATAGCTGTCTCAAAATTACTCTTGTCTATGCACTTTAAAAAAAAATTAACATTTAAAGCTTCATGCAGCTTCCATTCCTATTAGATTTAACTAACCCAATTTCAGATGGTGGTACAGTTTATGGCTTCCACTAACTATCTCCATCATCGGTGTCCTGTTGGGAGATGGACACTCTGCTACACATTCTTGGGCAGGAAGCGATGGCTGGCACAGTCCACCTGTCAATCTCTTCCAGTTCCTTGTTGGGTTAGCATTGAAGGTTCCTCTCACGATTGCACATCTCTGAGCAAGCGGGATTGAACCTGCTCACCAACGTGCTAGCAGAATCAGTTCTAAATTGATCCAGTGCAGGGGCGGACAACCCGCATGCAGCTTTCCCCTTTCCAAGCCGATTGGCTGCGGCGCAGCCATTTATCTTACCCCTTCCATCATTGGCTGACCCCGGTGCTCACGTGGTTGATTGGGCGAGCACTGCAGTCGCATGTAGTTGCACACCTGGAGTGGTGTCAGGTGAGAAGCGGGAAGTGCCATTTTAAGCGCGGCAGGAAGGGCAAGGGAGTGAGGAGTGGCAACCTGAGAGGATCGGCATTTTGATTTAGCTGGGCGCAGTGTCAAGTTGGAGAAAGTAGCAAACTGACGATTCAGATTAAGCATCAATATTTTCAAATGTAATTTTTTTTGGCAGGACTGTATGAGGGACTTGTAATTTGAGACAACTTTCAGGTCAATGAAAAGGCAAGAAAGATTTGCACAGAATACTTTCTCCTGGGGCGGGGGACAGAGGATTTCACTACAATTTGAAGAAAAGGAGCTTTATTTAAGTGCAGAAAATAACAAGATTGAAAACAGAAAAGTAATTTCTGTAGAGTAATTGTTGGTGCTGCACTGGAGTCTGAGGCCCAGAGTTTGCTCGGGTGAGCTGGTGCTCCATCTTAAGGCACTTTTGCCTCGATGGGCTGCAAACACTTGGATCATGAACCTTTGGGACTGGAGTCAATGTCTGAGGAGCTGAGTGCGACCCACTTTTGGCATCATGCTCTCAGGATTCAAGCTGTACCCAGACTGTAAATGGGCCTGAAAACGTGACCATAGGTGAGTTAGTGCAACCATTATGGAGCAAAACCCTCCAGCTGTTACGTGACCTAGAAGCATAGAATTTCAGCACAGAAGGAGGCCATTCAGCCCACTGTGCCTGTGCTATGTACTATATCCCATTCCTTGTACACTCCGTGCTTATCGGATTCCTCATTAAATGTTTGACTGACAGCTTCAATCGCCCCTGGTGGTAAGGGATTCCATATCATAATAACCCTTTGTATGAAAAATTTCTAAGCTTCCCCTTTATGCATATTGCCCTAATTCTAAATGTATGGCCCCTTGTTACAATGGAAATAATGTTTCACCATTAACCCTTTCAAACTTTGATCACTTCTAACCCCTTACCCACTTCTACCAACTCTGCTCCAGCGAATACAGTCCTAGTTTTCAAACCTCTCTCATAATTATATCCACTCATTCCTGTTATCCTCCTAGTGAATCTATGCTGGTCCTTCACCATGGTTCTAAAACCCTTTCTATAATGGGATGGCCAAAACAGCACACAGTACTCCAACTGTGATCTAAAAGAAAGAAAGACTTGCATTTATATAGCGCCTTTCACGACCACCGGACTTCTCAAAGCACTTTACAGTCAATGAAGTACTTTTTGAAGTGGAGTCACTGTTGTAATGTGGGAAACGCGGCAGCCAATTTGCGCACAGCAAGCTCCCACAAACAGCAATGAGATCATGAGCAGATAATCTGTTTTTGTTATGTTGGTTGAGGGATAAATAATCTAAACTACGTTTTGTGTAGATTAATCAGCACTGCCATTCTTTGTATGCAAGAATATCCAAATCCCAATTGTCCTTTTTATAGAAAACCTGCACACCTGCTATTAAAGATGTATCTCTGTTCCTCCACTCCAGAGAATTTTGCTCTTTGAGCTATATTTCCTTTCTCTCAAAACGTACAGTTTCATGTTCAGCGCAGCATAGATTTACCAGAATAATAACTGGACTGCAAGGGTTAAATTACGAGGAGAGATTATACAAACTAGGGCTGTATTCCCTGGAATTTACATGGTTAAGGGGTGATTTGATTGAAGTTTTCAAGATATTGAGAGGAACTGATGGGCAATGTTACCCCTCATTTTTTTTTCGTGCATGGTCCTTTTAAATTGCTGCCCATTCAAATTTTGCGCATGCGCAGTTTTTACAAAGCAAAAGCCGATGAGCGGCCTGAGCGGGACCTCACAGACACTGCGCATCTGCGCACCTTCGAGGGAACATTGCCGATAGGGTCGATAGAGAGAAACTATTTCCGCTGGTTGGGGAGTCGAGGATTAGGGTGCATAGCCTAAAAATTAGAGCCAGACCTTTCAGGAGTGAAGTTAGGAAACACTTCTACACACAAAGGGTGGTAGAAGTTTGGAACTCTTCCGCAAATGGCAATTGATGCTGAGTCAGTTGTTAATTTTAAATCCGAGATTGATAGATTTTTGTTAACCAAAGCTATTAAGGGGTATGGGACAGAGGCAGGTATATGGAGTTAGGTCACAGATCAGCCATGATCTCACTGAATGGCGGAACAGGCTCGAGGGGCTGAATGGCCTACTGCTGTTCCTATGCTCCTATCTATGTTAATAGAAACATAGAAGATAGGAGCAGGAGTAGGCCATTCGGCCCCTCGAGCCTGCTCCGCCATTCAATGAGATCATGGCTGATCATCCAAACTCAGTACCCTGTCCCTGCCTTCTCCCCATATCCCTTGATCCCTTTAGCCTTAAGAAATATATCTAACTCCTTCTTGAATATATTTAATGAATTGGCCTCAACTGCCTTCTGTGGTAAAGAATTCCACAGGTTCACCACTCTCTGGGTGAAGAAATTCCTCCTCATCTCAGTCCTAAATGGCTTACCCCTTATCTTTAGACTGTGACCCCTGGTTCTGGACTCCCCCGCCATCGGGAACATCCTTCCTGCATCTAGTCTGTCTAGTCCTGTTAGAAATTTATAAGTTTCAATGAGATCCCCTCTTATTCTTCTAAGCAGCCCTGTGGCCTCCTGTGATCTCCAGTGTTCTTCCTCACAGTTTGCTATGCTTCCTACTTTGGTCTCTTGCTCGCGACAGGACTTGGCCAAGAATCCTGTTTGTACCAACTCATGTATCAATGCAATATCCACCTTTCAGACCAATACAATACTGATAATGACCATCCACCACCAGCTTTGGGAGTCCCTCCCCTAAAGAGCATCCTTTGCAATGCAGTAAGAGGGGGAAGCCGCTCTGAATCTCAACTCTATCATCTCTTAGCAGGACTGGCTATAAATGAAGACGAAAACACATGCGGGTGACAGGCACGAGGTGGGCAGCATGTGACCAATCCCAGCCATGCCATCAGTACCACAGCTCTAAATTCACCAGTTTTAAAAGCACTGGGCGGACTGGATGGTGCAATGGGTTAGACACTCCTCTTTCACCCTGGGTTCAAAATCCAACCAGTTGCAGCAAGGAAAATTCACCCGTAGAGACGCACTGGAGTGTCAGCTTGGCTCAGTTGGTAACACTCCAACCTCTCGGTCAGAAGGTTGTGGGTTCAGGTCCCAGTCCAGGTCTAGAGCACGTGATCTAGGCTGACATTTCAGTCCAGGGCTGAGGGACTGCTGCACTGTCAAGAGGTGCTGTGTCCTTGATGGTAAACCAAGGTCCTCTCTCAGGTAGACTCTAAAGATGCCGTGCCACTATTTGAAGAATAAGCCATTTCCTCCTTTAACCAACGTCACATTAATTGGTCCTTCACTTCATGTTTTCCAGTGCACAGTACACCTTAGTGTTTCCTAATATAATAATATTTTCCATACTCTAAAGTAATTAATTGTAGGTGAAGTTTCAGGATCTTAATAAGGGATAAGAACATAAGAATAGGCCACTTGGCCCCTTGAGCCTGCTCCGCCTTTCAATAATATCATGGCTGATCTTGTGCTGAAAGCCACTTCCCTGCCTGCTCCCCATAACCCTTCACTTCCTTATCTTGCAAAAATCTGACTTCTCCACCTTAAATGTATTTAATGACCCAGCCTCCACGGCTCTCTGGGGCAGAGAATTCCACAGATTTACGACCCTCTGAGAGAAGAAATTCCTCCTCATCTCAGTTCTAAAAGGGCGACCCTTTATTCTGAAACTACGTCCGGATGTGCTATGAATGCAAATCTTTCTTATTGGGCAGGATGGGGCTGCAAGGTTAGGAGGTCATTGTAGGATTTCCGAGCTGGCAGGCATCATTACAAGTAGATAACCTACCTGTGGGGCCTTCGTTCTTCCAGTTCCTCCACACACTGTAGCAGTACAGCCTAGCTTAGCATCCACATGGAAATACCATCAGGTCATTGTAGTTAGGTGATACCACGTATGGGTCTTCGATTCCTGTGTGATATAAAGCCCCAGGACCTGTGCTACTGCACCAGCTTGTTCTGACCTGAACCTAACTAACTAACTATTGAACAGTAACTCCCCTCTACCCCAACAACACTTTGCCTCTGCAGGCCGAATGGATAAAAAAGACTTGCATTTTATATAGCGCCTTTCATGACCTCAGGACGTCCCAAAGCCCTTTAAAGCCAATGAACTACTTTTTTTGAAAAAGTGTAGTCACTGTTGTAATGTAGGAAATGCAGCAGCCAATTTGCGCACAGCAAGCTCCCACAAACAGCAATGTGATTATAACCAGATCATCTGTTTTTAGGTGTTGGTTGAGGGATAAATATTGGCCAGGATACCGGGGAAAGCTGGCATGGGATCTTTTACGACCACCTGAGGGGGCAGACAGGGCCTCGGTTTAACGTCTCATACCGACAGTGCAGCACTCCCTCAATACTGCACTGAAGTGTTAGCCTAGATTTTGTGCCCCTGGATTGGGACTTGAACCCACGACCTTCTGACTCAGAGGCGAGTTGTACCACTGAGCCGCAGTTGACACTGGATAGGATCGTGGTGCGTGGAGGATCCAGATCTCTCACCTACCAGGTGGGCAATCCATATTCTTTGTTCGGCAGCTCGCACACACCATAAGGAGGTACCAAAGTAGTCCAGGTTAGGAGGAGTGTGGGAAGGCTGCTGGTCAGGGGTGGCGACGCCAGCCTTTAGGACCAATCCACCATAGGATTTGTCGATTGCTGCAGTTAAACCTGGACAATAATATTTAGTAAAAGTGTGAGGATTGCTCCGTGTGGCAATCTTGCTATCAATTGGAACATGTTAAGAATTCCTTAGGAAGCAGCAGTGGAACATGTGGACTGATCTTTAAGTTGTCCCAGAGCTTCCTCCTGCAGACAGCAACAGTGGACAATGCACTCAACCCCCTGTTCCTCTTAAACTGGCTCAATCGAGTATTTGCTCCATAGGAACCAAATAGCTGTCAATAGACATAAAAAGTTAGGCCTCTACCAGCATGGACGTAGCAGAAATAACATTCCACTTTGGAGATGTAATGGGTCAAATTCTTGACCCAAATAAAACTGATGAATGCCAAGGTTCACCTCACCAGAATGTGAAAACAAACACAGCTGATCTACAATAAGGGCTTAACAGTTTATAAATCTGGAGTCAAACCTATGTATACGCAATACACTGCATAAAATTGAACTATGAATGACCATTGCACAATCTGTTTCCCATTTTGTTAAGTAAGGGGTAATCCGGGGGGATGCCACGCGCGACGTACTGCCCTACAAGCCTGTCGAACCCCTTATAGTGGATGGTCTGCAGGGACTACATGAAGATTAATGACAACTAGGTATTTCTCCTGGCTCAGTGGGTAGCACTCTCGCCTCTGAGTCAGAAAGTTATGGGTTCAAGTCTCACTCCAGATCCTTGAGCACATAATCTAGGCTGACACTTCAGTGGAGTGCTGCACTGTCAGAGGTGCCGTCTTTCGGATGAGACGTTAAACCAAGGCCCCAGTCTTCCTGAAGTGCAGAGGAGTTCTCCCCAGTGTCCTGGTCAATATTAATCCCTCAACCAACACCACTAAAAAAGATTTTCTGATCATTATCAAATTGCTGTTTATGGGAGCTTGTTGTGCGCAAAATGGCTGCTGCATTTCCTAAATTACAACAGTAAAAATACTTCATTGACTGTAAAGCACTTTGGGATGTCCTGCGGTCATGAAAGGTGTTCTATAAATGCAAGTCTTTCTTCTTCATCAGTTTAAAAATAGTGAGCTATTAATGGATGAAAATCATGGAACATAGGATGGATAGCGTGCCCGTGCTTTCCCAATATAACGGGCAAGGCTCCCAGCTGGTATGAGTAGGCCCTTCTGTTCCTAACTTTGCCCTGAAGAGCCCATTGCAAAAAGTAAGACACCTTTAGCTTGGGGGGGGGGAGGGGTGTGGAAAGAAACTGGGGCAGCACCTCGGTCTTCATACAATGGGAGAACAGTAGACCACACGTCGCACTATCATTGCAGTGTCAGCTGTGGTTCAGTGGGCAGCATTCTTGCCTCTGAGTCAGAAGGTTGTGGGTTCAAGTCCCACTCCAGAGACTTGAGCACAAAATCTAAACTGACACTCCAGTGCAGTACTGAGGGAGTGCAGCACTTTTGGAGGTGCCGTCTTTCATATGAGACATTAAACCATGTCTGTCCTCTCAAGTGGACGTAAAAGATCCCATGGCACTATTTGACAAAGAAGAGGCGAGTTCTCCCCAGTGTCCTGGCCAATATTTATCCCTCAACCAACATCACTAAAAACAGATTATCTGGTCATTGTCACATTGCTGTTTGTGGGAGCTTACTGTGCGCAAATTGGCTACTACATTACAACAGTAGCTACACTTCAAAAGTACTTCATTGGCTGTGGAGTACTTTGGGATCTTGTGAAGTCGTGAAACATGCTATAAATGCAAATTCTTTCTTTACTCATCTCATTTCTGAAATTCTGTAAATTGGGCTTTCACTGGCCGGAAAACAGTTTTACGGATTGACTGTTTCAGCCAATCAAAAGTCCAGTCTTTGAAGATCTATGGTGCAAAGGTCGATCTTTGGCATGTTATCTTCAAAGCGGGTTGCCAAACAAAAAGCCCGACAGTGCAAATAAAGTCACTGGTGGCACTTGATGGGTTAGGATCAAAGCCCAGTGTAGATTATTATGATTTCAATACGGGGTCTCTAAATGCTGCAGAACACTCGATTGGACTCTGGGTTCTCCAAAAGGGCCACAAACAATTTACATCTCTAAGCAACCCATGGAAACTCTCCAACTATACAAAAGCCTGTGATCTATGATCTATGATCTATGATCTAGGGGCAGCACAGTGGCATAGTGGTTAGCACTGTTGCCTCACAGCGCCAGGCACCTGGGTTCGAATCCGGCCTCGGGTGACTGTCTGTGTGGAGTTTGCACATTCTCCCCGTGTTTGCGTGGGTTTCCTCCGGGTGCTCCGGTTTCCTCCCACAGTCCAAAGATGTGCAGGTTAGGTTGATTGGCTATGATAAATTGACCCTTAGTGTTAGGGGGATTAAAATATGTGGGGTTATAGGGTGGGATATGTGTTGGTGTAGGGGTTACGGGGATCGGGTGGGATATGTGTCGGTGCAGGCTCGATGGGCCGAAATGGCCTCTATCTGCACTGTGGGGTTTCTGTGTGTTTCTGTGTGAAAATACCAGACATCGCTCAAACAATATTCCTCTTCAATTCCCAGATATTTCTGACTGTTTCATTTGAACATAAGAAATAGGAGCAGAAGTAGGCCATTTGGCCCCTCGAGCCTGCTCCACCATTCAGTAAGATCATGGCTGATCTTCGACCTCATCCCCACTTTCCTGCACTATCACCATATCCCTTGATTCCTTAATATTCAATAAATCTATCGATCTCTGTCTTGAATATACTCAACGGCTGAGCCTCCACAGCCCTTTGGGGTAGAGAATTCCAAAGATTCACCACCCTCTGAGTGAAGACATTTCTCCTCATCTCAGTCCTAAATGGCCGACCCCTTATTCTGAGACGTGACCCCTGGTTCTAGACTCCCCAGGCAGGGGAAACATCCTCCCTGCATCTACCCTGTCTAGCCTTGTAAGAATTTTGTATGTTTCAATGAGATCACCTCTCATTCTTCTAAACTCTAGAGAATATAGGCCTAGTCTACTCAATCTCTCCTCATAGGACAATCCCCCCATCCCAGATTGCACTCTCTCTATGGCAAGTACGTATATCCCTCCTTAGGTGAGGAGACCAAAACTGTACACAATACTCCAGGTGTGGTCTCACCAGGGCCCTATATAATTGCACGAAGATGTCTTCACTCTTTTGCTCCAATCCCTTTGTAATAAAGGCTAAAAATGTTTTGTTTCTGTAAATGCTTGAACCAACAGAGTGAAAGCCACCAGTGACAGACCTATAACCAGCAGACCTTCACAGCTCACAGCACGCTCTCCAAGTCTGGAAGGACAGTCCCCACAATTGTATTGTTGGACCAGGTGTTTGCCCCACACTTAAAGCCGACGTACCATGGAAGGTTTGTGCACCCAAAAATATGCTTCATTGAAAATCTTTCAACAAAGCCGCGTGCTAATTCCCAAGCGAACAGCCTCTAACCAAGTGTATCTTCCGATGAGAGGTCATCGACCTGAAACGTTAACTCTGTTTCTCTCTCCACAGATGCTGCCTGACCTGCTGAGTGTTTCCAGCAATTTCGGTTTTTATTTCATATTTCCAGCATCCACAGTAGGTGTAGTTTTTGGTTAAGACAAAGAAGCATTAAAAACCACACAGGCTCCACATTCCCGTGCCATGAGAGCCTTCTCCACTTCTCCATGCTTCCCCTCCTCCTCTGGACCCATCTTTTGTTTCTCCAATTTTTCTCATTAATATCTCCTTTTGCCTTGCACCATCATCACTTCTGTTATTTAATCATCTCCTGCCCTCCACCCGATCACAGACATTTCCCTTTCTGGCTTTTCCTGCCCCTGTACTTGATTAAAAACTGCTACATCTGCAGCTTTTTCCAGTTCTGACGAAGGGTCATCGACCTGAAACGTTAGCCCTGTTTCTCTCTTCACAGATGCTGCCCAACCTGCTGAGAGTTTTCCAGCATTTTCGGTTTTTATTACAGATTTCCAGCATCCGCATGATGTGGCTTTTTTTTTTAAACTCCTCTTTTGGAGCTGGTTTCTGCCGGCGGTCCCAGATCCAAAGTACTGGGAATGTGGCACTAAGCCAGACAAACGTGGCCAGTGGGCAAGTTTCCAAAGCAGCAGCTTTTCATTTTGTTCAGTTACAGCTCGCCCTGATCAAGCCAAGCCAATCTCACCAAGGTTGGATCTTCCCACCAAGGCACCGTGCTCATCCCTTCTAACCATACCAGAAGTGGGGGAAATGGTGCAGCTTGCCAAGCTAGAGGCTGAATGGAAACATCTCCGGTCAGGCTTCACGATCAGACAATTCACAACAGGAGATAAAAATTAACTTCTTCGCACATCAGTTGTGAAAGAAAAGACTTGCATTTCTATAGCGCCTTTCACGACCTCAGGACGTCCCAAAGCACTTTACAGCCAATGAAGTACTTTCGGAGTGTAGTCACTGTTGTAATGTAGGAAATGTGGAATTGCGCACAGCAAGCTCCCACAAACAGCAATGTGACAATGACCAGATAATCTGTTTTAGTGATGTTGATTGAGGGATAAATATTGGCCAGAACACTGGGGAGAACTCCCCTGCTCTTCTTCAAAATAGTGTCATGGGACCTTTTACGTCCGCCTGAGAGAGCAGACGGGGCCTCGATTGAACATCTCATCCGAATGACGGCACCATCGACAGTGCAGCACTCCCTCAGTACTGCACTGGAGCGTCAGCCTAGATTTTTGTGCTCAAGTCCCTGGAGTGGGACTGTGAACCCACAACATTCTGACTCAGAGGCACTGAGCCACAGCTGACAAAGCTGTTGTGGGTAGGGAGGAGAAAATTTTAAAAAAGACCAAGGAAAGGGAAAGCTGCAGAAAGGATCGACTTCCTCCATCTCCCACGCCCTCAGTCTAAACATACCCAACATTACCAGATTTCATATTCCGCCAGCCTTATGATTGAGAACTATGGTCACACGTTAACAGGCTAACGCAGGTTCCAGGCACCAAACAAGGTGATGGTTTGTGGGGAAGTGTCAAGGGTAAGTGTTTTGGACAGACTAACTCAAGGTTGAAAAAAAAAGTTTTAAAACTGGTTTCCCCACAGTTCGTGTGGAGGGAACAGAGGGCAAAAACATTAATACAAAGGCAAAATACTGCTGCTGCCGGAAATCCAAAATAAAAACAGAAAATGCTGAAAATACTCAGCAGGTCGGGCAGCATCTGTGGAGAGAGAAACAGAGTTGACGTTTCAGGTCGATGACCTTCCGTCAGAACTGGAAAAAGTTAGAGATGCAATAGGTCTCAAGCAAGTGCAGAGGCAGGGAGAGGGAGGAGGGGAGGGAAAACATAAGAACATAAGAAATAGGAGCAGGAGTAGGCCAATCGGCCCCTCGAGCCTGCTCCGCCATTCAATAAAATCATGGCTGATCTGATCCTAACCGCCAATCCACTATCACAGAACCATCTCCTGAATCTAACAGAATAAGGCGCACGAAATAGGAGCAGGATCAGGCTACACGGCCCCTGGGCCCGCTCCGCTACCCACAGGGCCATGACCGATCCAAACCTAGACTCATGTCCAAATTCCTGCCCGCTCCCCGTAACTCTTAATTCCCTTTACTTCTAGGAAACTGTCTATTTCTGTTTTAAATTTATGTAATGATGTAGCTTCTACAGCTTTTTGGGGCAGCATATTCCATGGACCTACCACCCTCTGAGTGAAGTAGTTCCTCATTTCAGTTTTGAAAGAGCAGCCCCTTATTCTAAGACTATGCCCCCTAGTTCTAGTTTCACCCATCATCGGGAACATCCTCCCCGCATCCATCCGATCCAACCCCTTCACAATCTTATATGTTTCAATAAGATCGCCTCTCATTCTTCTGAACTCCAATGAGTAGAGTCCCAATCTACTCAACCTCTCCTCATATGTCCATCCCCTCATCCCCGGGATTAACCGAGTGAACCTTCTTTGTACTGACTCGAGAGCAAGTATGTCCTTTCTTAAGTATGGACACCAAAACTGTACGCAGTATTCCAGGTGCGGTCTCACCAATACCTTGTACAACTGAAGCAATACCTCCCTATTTTTATATTCTATCTCCCTAGCAATGAAAGCCAACATTCCATTGGCCTTCTTAATCACTTGCTGCACCTGCATACTAACCTTTTGAGTTTCGTGCACCAGGACCCCCTGATCCCTTTGTACTTCAGTACTTTCCAGTTTGCCATTAAGAGAATAACTTGCTCTACGATTTTTCCTGCCAAAGTGCATAACCTCACACTTTCCAGTATTGTATTCCATCTGCCAAATCTCTGCCCACTTACTTAGCCTGTCTATGTCCCCTTGCAGGTTTTTTATGTCCTCCTCACTCACTACTTTCCCTCCCATCTTAGTATCATCCGCAAACTTTGATATGTTACACTCGGTCCCCTCCTCCAAATCGTTAATATAGATTGTAAAGAGTTGGGGACCCAGCACTGACCCCTGTGGAACACCACTAGTTACTGATTGCCAGTCTGAGAATGAACCATTTATCCCAACTCTCTGCCTTCTGTTAGATAGCCAATCCTCTATCCATGCCAGAATATTACCACCAATCCCGTGATTTTTTATCTTAAGCAATAATCTTTTGTGTGGCACCTTATCAAATGCCTTTTGGAAGTCTAAATACACTACGTCCACTGGTTCCCCTTTATCCACCCTATATGTTACTTCCTCAAAGAACTCCAGCAAATTTGTCAAACATGACTTCCCCTTCATAAAACCATGCTGACTTTGTCCTATTAAATTATGATTATCCAAATGTCCTGTTACTGTCTCCTTAATAATGGACTCCAAAATTTTACCTACCACAGATGTTAGGCTAACCGGTCTATAGTTTCCAGCCTTCTGTCTACTGCCCTTTTTAAATAAGGGCGTTACATTAGCAGTTTTCCAGTCTGCCGGGACCTTTGCTGAGTCCAGGGAGTTTTGGAAAATTATTACCAATGCATCCACAATCCCTACCGCCACTTCCCTCAAGACCCTAGGATGTAAGCCATCAGGTCCAGGTGATTTATCCGCCTTGAGTCCCATTATTTTACCGAGTACCACTTCCTTAGTGATTTTGATCGTGTTTAGCTCCTCCCCCCCATAGCCCCCTGTTTGTCCAGTGTTGGGATATTCTTAGTGTCTTCTACTGTAAAGACTGACACAAAATATTCATTCAGTGTTTTTGCCATCTCCATATTTCCCACCATTAATTTCCCGGTCTCATCCTCTAAGGGAACAACATTTACTTTAGCCACCCTTTTTCTTTTTATATAACTATAAAAACTCTTACTATCTGTAAGAAAGAACAACAGGGAAGGTCCGTGATAGGGTGGAAGGCAGGAGAGAGTAAATGGCAAAAGATATGATGGGGCAAGGCGAAAAGGGGTGGTTATGAGACAAGAAATAAAACATGGGTCTAGAGGAGGTGGAAATGGCAATAGCAGAATCATTACCTACAGCCGCTGTCCGATAAAAATGGAGGCAGAGGCCCTGATCTGAAATTGATGAACTTGATGTCGAGTCCAGAAGGCTGTAAAGTGCCTTATCGAAAGATGAGTTGCCGTTCCTCGAACTTCTCTTGAGCTTCATTGGGATAGTGTGGGAGGCCGAGGACGGAGAGTCAGAGTGGGAATGGGGCAGAGAAATAAAGTGTCAGGCGACCGGAAGCTCGGGGTCACCCTTATGGACTGAACGGAGGTGTTCCGCAAAATGGTCACCCAATCTGCTTTTGTTCTCCCCAATGTAGAGGAGACCGCATCGTGAGCAGCGAATAAAATATACTAAATTGCAAGTAGTACAAGTAAATCGCTGTTTCACCTGGAAGGAGCGTCTGGGGCCCTGGACAGGTGTTGCATCTCCTGCACTTGCACGGGAAGGTGCCGTGGGAAGGGGAGCGGGTGTTGGGGGTGACGGAAGAGTGGGGAAAAAATTTATATTGGGCTGCATTACATTTGTATGTAATAACGTTGGTGAAACGCCCTTTTGGTGCATGCAGGGGTTCCATGATGGTGATCGTCACTGGAGCCCTGACACACGGCAGTACAGTGCATCAGGCTGCGGCCTTGTCCAAGGTCTCCACACGCAGAACCTCCGATCAGCCCCTTCTAACAACAGTCAGCCCCTTCTGGAGAGGAGGGGAGAAGGTTGGAATCCTGTTTCCAATTCATTGTCTTCCGGTTATTATTAGTGCAGCGAAACATCAAAGACAGGCCTCGTAAATTGTGGCATTCTTTGAACTCTTCAAATAAACTCTGGGGCAGAAATTCGAACACAGCTTTCAGAATGTTCACTGCTGAGCTGTGTGGGCCCAGTGATACAGCGAGAAGGACTTTACACTTGTATCGCTCCTGACCACCTCTCTTGGAAATGTCCCAAAGTACTTCACTTGGAATGAATTACATTGTGCAGTTCCCTTTGCTATGTGGGCAAATGTGACAGCTGTTTGTACACAGCAAGATCCCACAAACAGGGAGACAAATGACCAGTTAAATACTGTGCTGTAGGAGCTCAGTGGCATTGCATGTGGGCCCAGCGTCTAGCGATATTACCAAAGTCAAATACGATCGGTTAATCCCCTCAGCCAGATGAGGTCAGACTCTCTGGACATCGAGAGCTCCTCCACATTCCGGGAGCTGAAGTATTTGAGCCCTGGATAAATAGCGTTTCACCCAAGACTGCAATATCGTGGCTCGATTAGGAACGGGGGAGGCCATTCAGCCCCTCGAGCCTGTTCCGCCATTCAGTTAGGTCATGGCCGATCTTCACCTCAACTGTGTTTACCCGCCTTTGATCCAAAACCCTTGATACCCTTACCTGACAAAAATCTATCGACCTCAGTCTGGAAGATCGGGAGTTCCAGATTTCCACTACCCTGTGTGTGAAAAAATGCTTCCTGATTGCACTCCTGAACGACCTTGCTCTAATTTTAAGATTGCGCCCCCGCATTCTAGATACCCCCACCAGAGGACATAGTTTCTCCGTATCTACCCTATTGAACCCTTTTATCATTTTAAGCATCACGATTAGATTATAAATACATTCAATACAAAAATGGAACAAAACACCCTGCGCACCTGTCAAATAATGAACACGCAGAGTTTGGGGAAGCGGGTGAATGAGGGGAGATGACAGGCGCTAGACTAGCCAACTCTTGGCCTTAGCTCCGAGAGGTGGACTGGCAGAGAGCAGGCACATCCCGGGATGTCCCACTGCTGACTTCCACTCTGGTAAAGCATCCGGCTCCACTTAAGAGTCAGAGTCATAACGGCACAGAAGGAGGCCATTCGGCCCATCGAGTCCGTGCCGACTCTCTGCAGAACAATCCAGTCAGTCCCATTCCCCCGCTCTATCCCCGTAGCCCTGCAAGTTTATTTCCCTCAAGTGCCTATCCAGTCTCCCCTTGAAAACATTAGTGTCTCCGCTTCCACCACTTCCGTCGGCAGCAAGTTCCAGGTCCTCACCACTCGCTGCATAAAAAAGTTTTTCCTCACATCCCCCCTGTATCTCTTGCCCAAAACCTTAAATCTGTGTCCCCTAGTCTTGTACCATCAACTAGTGGGAACAGCCTTTCCCCGTCTAGCCTATCCAGACCCGTCATAATCTTGTACACCTCTATCAAATCACCCCTCAACCTCCTTTGCTCTAATGAAAATAAATCCAGCTTCTCCGACCAGTCCTTGTAGCTAAGATCCCCCATCCCCGGAACCATTCTGGTTCTTACCACTTTATTCCAGATCAGGGACCCGTGGTGTGAGGGACGAAGGCTGAGAATGCCAGCCCACAGCCCAGCGCGCTAAAGCAGCAAAACACAGCAAGAAGTCCAACATTCCCCTCCTTTTAATTCTCTATCAGCACACTCACTACAGAAACTTGACTGCCCGGTACCAGGGCTGGACAGGTACTGGAGCAGACACACTGCAAATACATTCTTCTACAGTACTTGGCAATGTTCATAATAACTATTTATAACATGCACTTTTCCTCCAAAGTGATACTTTCTTTTACCCATCCTCCGTCACAGGCACTGACCTCATGCTAGATTGTGGTTCTCTGGGCATGAGCAGGCTCACAGTACCTCACACCCAAGTGGTCATTCTAAAAGTGAGAGCCTATAGACTGTGACAGTCATTAGGCTATCAGACTGTGTGGGGCATCACACCCGAGTTTTATCCTGTGAGGTGTCAGCCGTGGCAGCACTCGCGCCCGAGTCAGAAGGTCGTGGGTTCAAGTCCCGCTCCAGGGACCTGAGCACAAAATCTAGGCTGACACTCCAGTGCAGTACTGAAGGAGTCTTTCAGATGAGACGTTAAACCGAGGCCCCGTCTGCCCTCTCAGGTGGACGTTAAAGATCCCACGGCACTAATGTGAAGAAGAGCAGAGGTGCCCTGGCCAATATTTATCCCTCAATCAACATCACTAAAAAAAGATGATCTGGTCATGATCACATTGCTGTTTGTGGGAGCTTGCTGTGCACAAATTGGCTGCCGTGTTTCCTATATTACAACAGTGACTACACTTCACAAAGTACTTCATTGTCTTTAAAGAGCTTTGGGACATCCTGAGGTTGTGAATGGGGCTATATAAATGCAAATTTGCTGTTTTTCTTTCCCCCCACACAGAGGGAGTGCTGTACCTTTAAATACGATCAGCAAATTCAAGACTGGGCAGGGATCAAACCGGGTTTGCAGAGCTCAGATCCACAGCCTGTAATGAATTCGCCCACTAGGAGAGCTCGCCCATCGGTTTAAAACACAGAAAGAAAAGGTGCAACGTACACTCTTTGCAAGAGAGGAATCGCACAGCTGCAGTCCAGCTGTGGCTGCCGCTGGATCCAACAGAACCGGGCAGGGTCTGGGAAACATCAGCGGACAGATAGGATCCTGCAACTAATTAGCCCGACAAGTCCAGTCAGGCAGCACGTCAGATAGTGCGCACAAACTCCCTGACCCCCGTCCCCACTCCTAGGGTTAGGGTAGCAGCATATTCTGGGTGGGCGCCCATTCCCTTTGTGGTGTTACTGGGCTGCCCGCCTCGGCTCCTCAGCTGTGGGTGGGGGGGGGTTATCACTGACAGACTTCACTACAGCACAACTGGGATGACTGCACCAGCTGAGGATATTAAGCTTCTCAAAAAATGAGTCTCATTTCAAATTTTCTTTCCTCACCAGACAAACCAGTTTGTACATCTCAGTGGCCCCACTTCCACCGGGATCAGTGTGCCGGTTACGTGCAGGTGTGCACTTCCTGCGGTCTCAGCCTTTGGGCCCTCATCCCATGGCTCTGGGTGATGGTGTGAAACAGGCGACATTGTTACACATCTCTCCCCATTTTCATTTCCATTGGCGTCAGCGGGAGAGATGCATAACAGATGACTGAATCGTTACTGCTCGCATCTACACTATCAGCCAAGGTCAAAATGATCCCCCCTCCGCCCCGAGTTCCTGATATCGAATAAGAGCCATTGAGTGGAGTTGGCCGCTTTACCAGAGAGGAAATCAGCAGCGAGACATCTGAGAACCGTATTTATTGGCCATCACTAGTTACCCTGAGCGTCCATCACCGAGTGTGGAGTCATGAAGGCCAAACCAGACAGGGGTAAAAGATAAAAGGATATTAATGCAGACTGAGCAAGGGGCAGTCGGTGGCAGCCGATTCTTAACCCCAAAATGTTATATTCACCCCTCTTCTGCTCAAGACGTTGACTTACGAGGACAAACTCCAGAGCCAGAAATGACCACTTGGCAAATCAAGTCCGTTCCATCCAGAGCGTACGTTCGATCATTCTAACACAGACTCCCCCCTCCGCCTGCCCCGCTCCACCCAGAGGCCATGGCTGTGTATTCTCCCATCCCTGTCGTCCAGCTGGTCAAGTCTGATGGAACAGCCAAGGAGCTCTGGAAGGACCTGGACAGAACTTCTAAGTGGGTGGAACTATGGCAGATAAACTTCATTACAGATAAATGCAAGATCTTATACATTGGAAGAAAAAGTAGGGGTGACACACTTACTCAATAAATGGTACTGAACTAGCTGGGGGAGAGGCTGAAAGAGATGTGGGGGTGATAGCAGATTCTAACCTCCCCACATCCAGTCTTTGCTGAGCAGCAGAACAGAATGGCGAGCTGGGCTGTCAGATCAGTCGGGTGCAGGCTCGAGGCTGTCTTGCTGAAGCTGGGTGGTGTTTAGTTCAGGCTGCAGTGACCCGGCAACCCAGGTAGTTTGTTCCGACTTGACATTAATATTGTCCCGATGCATCGCTCCTGGTTCTATGGGAGTGAGCTGCCCTATTGCACCCTGTCCAAGAGCTGCTATTCCTGTGTGAGCCTCAACAAGTTCAGCAAATTATTCAACTGTGGGGCATCGCAGCAAAGTTCTATCACCCTCACGTGGTGTCTACAGACACACACTTCCAGCAGGGTTACTGATCAGAAGTGAGAACCCGGCTGATATTTCCCCCTCCTTGGCTTAGGGCTGCTGAGGCCAAACATAACTTCCCTACTCCTGACTGAGCACAGACTGGGGGGGAGGGGGGAAGAGAGAGAGAAGGGGAGGGGGGAGAGAGAAAGAGAGGGGGAAGAGAGAGAGAGAGAGAGAGGGGGAAGAGAGAGAGAAAGAGGGGGAAGAGAGAGAGAAAGAGAGGGGGAAGAGAGAGAGAAGGGGAAGAGAGAGAGAAGGGGAAGAGAGAGAGAAAGAGAGGGGGAAGAGAGAGAGAGGGGGAAGAGAGAGAGAAAGAGAGGGGGAAGAGAGAGAGAAAGAGAGGGGGAAGAGAGAGAGAAAGAGAGAGAGAGAAAGAGGGGGGAGAGAGAGAGAGAGAGAGAGAGAGAGAGGGGAAAGAGAGAGAGAGAGAGATGAATCTTTTGTAAAATTTGAGTTTGGTTTCCAGAAACACTCTTTTCAAAGTATGGTTTTACTCTTTTCCTCTATTTTGAAAACATCCCAAACTCTAATTATTAATGAATGACTTCCAGATTCTCGGGGAGCAGCAGGACAAGAGGGGGTGAAGGCGAGGGGTCGAGGGTCGGCGAAGGTCGGGGGGGCGAAGGTCAGGGGGGGCGAGGGGGCGAAGGTCAGGGGGCGAGGGGGCGAAGGTCAGGGGGCGAGGGGGCGAAGGTCAGGGGGGCGAGGGGGCGAAGGTCAGGGGGGCGAAGGTCAGGGGGGCGAGGGGGCGAAGGTCAGGGGGGCGAGGGGGCGAAGGTCAGGGGGGCGAGGGGGCGAAGGTCAGGGGGGCGAGGGGGCGAAGGTCAGGGGGGCGAGGGGGCGAAGGTCAGGGGGGCGAGGGGGCGAAGGTCAGGGGGGCGAGGGGGCGAAGGTCAGGGGGGCGAGGGGGCAGGTTCAGAGCTGACGCCAGGAAGTATTTCTTTGCACGGAGGGAGATGGGCTGCAGCAGCACAAAGGGAGTTCGGGGCCGGGACACTGAAACCATTTAAAGAAACAGCTGGACACTGTAATGGGAAGACACCGGGGATGGCTTTGTGGGAGGATGGGGTTCTCAATCCAGACCTACCTGGTGATTGATGATTTTAGAATATTTGCACAAAGATAAAAGTGCCTTTTAAAAGCTACCTGCTTATTGCAATTATCATACAAATAGGTTTTGCCTGTCACTGCTTTTAAGAGAGTGTTTTCTCAGCACATGTTCAAACGTGATCAGGTATCTGTAATCCACGGATGAAAGGGAGTGCAATAGAGAGGCAAATGTTTCAAATAAATTAGATAAGTACATAATTACTGTCTCCCTTCAGCCCCACCTGCACTCCTGCAGGTTTCCCACTGCTCCGTGATAGGTTTCTGTAACACAACCTTTGGAGCCCCACCACCCCCACGGCCCCTTCTCTCCGCCCCCCCCCCCCCCACTGCCCCTACCCCCCCTCCCCACACGGCACCTCACCCCCCCCCCCCACGGCACCTCACCCACTCACCGCCCCCCCCCACCCACACGGCACCTTACCCACCCCCCCATGAGCCAGCAACAGGTGCAGTTGGCGAGTGTGTACATGACACCAGTCACACCACAGGCACCAGTCACAGCTCTCGAATCCTCTATATTCTCTCTGATTCCAGTCCCACACTTTCAATGTCTAGAACTTAAAATCGGTGTCGAGGCCTGTGTTGTGGGTTTGACCGGGTCGTGGAGCGATTTGGGATCTTTCGATCTGGCCGTCGCTCTGCCCGATCTAACGACAACAACTTGCATTTATATAGCGCCTTTAATGTAGTAAAACGTCCCAAGGCGCTGCACAGGAGCGATTATCAAACAAAATTTGACACCGAGTCACATAATGAGATATTCGAACAGCTGACCAAAAGCTTGGTCAAAGAGGTCGGTTTTAAGGTGGATCTTAAAGGAGGAGAGAGATTTAGGGAGGGAATTCCAGAGCTTAGAGCCCAGACAACAAAGCTTCAAATCGAGCGCATGTTCTCAAATCACTGATTACTCACCACACAAACCTCGTTACACTCGGGGCTTTTTGACACCGTTATTCTGAATGCATCATAGTTGCTGGTTGTCGGGTGATCTTCTGCGCGGACTTCATTAAAATGATCTCAGTCACTCCTTCATGCAAAATCGTGTACAGATACATAGCCCCACGAAAACATGAGAGTATCGCGCTCACTGGCATTCCCAGTGAACCCTCACACACCAGAGCTCAGCCGCTCACGTCAGCCCCTGCTTCCCCGGCTCACTGGGTCGCACTCTGGCCTCGGAGTCAGAAGGTTGTGGGTTCAGGTCCCACTCCAGGGACTTGAGCACAAAATCCAGACTGACACTCCAGTGCAGTACTGAGGGAGAGCTGCACCGCCGGAGGTGCCGTCTTGCGGATGAGACGTTAAACCGAGGCCCCGTCTGCTCTCTCAGGTGGACGTGAAAGATCCAATGAACTATTTTGAAGAACAGGGGAGTTCTCCCCGGTGTCCTGGCCAACATTTATTCGTCAACCGACACCACTAAAAACAGATAATCTGATCATGATCACATTGCTGTTTGTGGGAGCTTGCTGTGTGCACTTCAAAAGTAATTATTTGGCTGTAAAGCGCTTTGGAACATCCTGAGGTGGTGAAAGGTGCTATATGAATGCAAGTCTTTCTTTCTTACTATACTGCCTGTGGTATATTAATATAGAAGCACCCCACGCTATTGTGGGGGGGGGGGGGGGGAGGGAGAGAATCAGTTAGGGTTCACGCTCCTGATCATTAGTTTGTGGGAAAGTGTATGTGCGGGTGAACGTTAGGGTAGAGGAGGATCGGCGTGGCTCTGATCCCTCCCACAGCAGCCTGCAGACACTCTGAGCTGGATTTTGCTGGGTCCCCAACTGCATGGTGCGGGGGATCCAGGTGAAGGCGGGAAACCTGGAAATTCAGCTTTCCTGGCACACTGTGGAGTTTTATCTCCACAGCGTGTGTGCGACGTCAGGGGCGGGTTTCCCGCCCGCAAGTCAGCCAGATTTGACAGGCTGGCTTCCAGTTGGACGGGGAACACGGGCCAGGAAGCCACAGGACCAGGGAGGCTGCTGGGCCCAGGATGGGGGGTGGGGGTGTTCCAGCCCAGGCGGGGGGGTGGGGCCGATCCCTGACCCTGGGGCTGAGTTGCGATCCCCAGGGGGGTCTGATCCCCGACCCAGAGTCGCGATCCTGGGAAGAGGTGGTCCGATCCCTGACCCCGGGGAGGGTCAGACTGATGGCGGGGGAGCTTGGGGGGGCTGGGAGGAAGGACTCATGCTTCTCCTGGCCCCACTAGGATTGCTCCCCAAGGCGGAGGCCGCCTTGTTGCAGCCACCGGGAATCCCGAGCCCCGGCATCCCCGACCGCCTGCAGGTTGAAGTAGAGGCTTCAGGCCTCATTATCATATTTAAATTGCCAACCTGCCTCCCTGCAGTGGGTTGGCAGCCACCACTGCCCCCCCCCCGCCTCCGTCGCTCCCGAGTCATGGAAGTGGGTGGGTTGGAGTTGCGGTTCATATTTTTTCAATTTTCGCTCCCCCCTCCACCTCAACGCCTCCAACCCACCCATTCTTACCTCAGAAAATTCCAGCCTCTCTATCTGGGGCACATGTGAGGAAAGGCATTTCAACCAAGTGGGAGTTTTGTATAAGCCCCTTGGTAGCAGCTGTGAAGTGGCAGAATTCATAAATGCAGAGATTAGACAAGCATGTAGCAAGGACAGAGTGGTTTCAATGGGGGATTTTAACTTTCAGATAGATTGGGATAAGCAGACTGGCTCGTGTCAGAAAGGTAGTGAATTTCTCGTGTGTCTGGGATAGTTTTCTGCAACAATATGTCCTAGAACCAACAAGGGGCGCACGCCATATTAGATTCAGTAATGAGTAATGAGCAAGATTTAGTTAACAGCTAATGGTGCGTGAACGTTTATCTAATACCAATCATAATATGATCGAGTTCAACGTAGTGTTTGAAAGGGAGAAACATAAAACCGCTACTAAGATTCTAGATTTAGGGCAGCACGGTGGCATAGTGGTTAGCACTGTTGCCTCACAGCGCCAGGGACCCGGGTTCAAATCCGGCCTCGGGCGACTGTCTGTGTGGAGTTTGCACATTCTCCCCGTGTTTGCGTGGGTTTCCTCCGGGTGCTCCGGTTTCCTCCCACAGTCCAAAGATGTGTGGGTTTAGGTTGATTGGCTATGATAAATTGACCCTTAGTGTTAGAGGGATTAAATACGTGAGGTTACGGAGATAGGGTGGGAGATGTGTAGGGGTTACGGGGATTGGGTGGGATATGTGTCGGTGCAGGCTCGATGGGCTGAAATGGCCTCTATCTGCACTGTGGGGTTTCTGTGATTCTGTGATTTAGGTAAGGCCGACTTCAACGGGATGAGGCAGAGACTGTCCACAGTAAACTGGGCAAATCTGTTAGTGGGTAAAACGACAGATCATCGGTGGAAGATGTTCAAAAAATAATTTCTTGTGGTACAGAACTAATTTATACCACAAAGGGGCAAGAGCTCTATTTGCCAAAAGAAACAGCCATGGACGACAGAAGAGGTAAAGGGACAGCATAAAATTATAAGAAAAAGCAACCGATAGTAAAAGCTACAAAAATAGAGTATGAAAAGAAACTTGCAAGGGATATCAAAATCAACAACATTTTTTACAATTATATTAGGAAAGAGGTGGTCAGGAGCAATGTGGGTCCCCTTGAAAATTGAGAACGGTGATATTGTAAATTAAAATATGGAAATCACAGACATGTTGAATAATTACTTTGCGTCAGTATTTACAGTAGAGGAAGAGGAGAGCTTGCCAGCCCAAGGTAACTAATATTGAATCAGGGAAGGGGACTCACCAAAATTGACATAAGCAAAATAACAGTAATGAAGAAAATAATGGCACTAAAGAGTGACAAATCCCCAGGGCCAGATGGTTTCCATCCCAGGATTTTACAGGAAGTAGATGAGAATATTGCCGATACCCTAACTATAGTCTTCCAAAGTTCTCTCAATTCAGGAATTGTTCCTTTAGATTGAATAACTGCACATGTCACTCCGCTATTTAAAAATGGTGAGAGAGGGAAACCAGGGATTTATAGACCAGTTAGCCTAACATCTGCTGTTGGGAAATTACTAGAGTCTATAATTAAGGATAGAGTGACTGATCACCTTGAAAATTTTTAGCTGATCAGAGAGAGCCAGCATGGATTTGTAAAGGGTAGGTCGTGCCTGATGAACCTGATTGCATTTTTTGAAGAGGTGACTAAAGTAATGGACAGGGGAATGTCTATGATGTTATTTATATGGACTTCCAGAAGGCATTTGATAAAGTCCCTCATAAGAGACTGTTGGCTAAAGCTGAAGCTCTTGGAATTGAAGGCAAATTATTGACCTGATTAGGAAATTGGCTGAGCGGCCGGAGACAGAGAGTGGGGATAATGGGCAGGATGTGACTAATGGTGTCCCACAGGGATCTGTGTTCGGGACTCAACTGATCACTGTACTTATAACGACTTAATGATGGGATAGAGAGAGCCACATATCCAAGTTTTCCGATGACACAAAGATAGGTGGCATTGTAAGCAGTGTAGGTGGAAGCATAAAATTACAGAGATGTTGATAGATTAAGTAAATGGGCAAAACTGTGGCAAATGGATTTCAATATAGGCATGTGTGAGGTCATCCACTTTGGACCTAAAAAGGATAGATCAGAGTACTTTCTAAATGGTGAAAAGGTAGAAACAGTGGAGGTCCAAAGAGACTTAGGGGTCCATGTACATTAAAATGTCATTGTCAGGTACAGAAAATAATGGAATGCTGGCCTTTATATCTAGAGGACTAGAATACAAGGGGGTAGAAGTTATGCTGCAGCTGTACAAAACCCTGGTTAGACCACACCTGGAGCACTGTGAGCAGTTCTGGGCACCACACCTTGGGAAGGATAGACTGGCCTTGGAGGGAGTGCAGCGTAGGTTTACCAGAATGATACCTGGACTTTAAGGGGTTAAATTACAAAGAGAGATGACACAAATTAGGGTTATATTCCCTGGAATTTTAGAAGGTTAAGGGGTGATTTAATCGAAGTTTTCAAGATATTAAGGGGAACAGATAGGGTAGATGGAGAGAAACTATTTTCACTGGTTGGGGATTCTAGGACTAGGAGACATAGTCTAAAAGTTAGAGCCAGACTTTTCAGGAGTGAAATTAGGAAACACTTCTACACACAAAGGGTGGTCGAAGTTTGGAACTCTCTTCCACAAATGACAGTTGATGCTGGGTCAGTTGTTAATTTTAAATCTGAGATTGATAGATTTTTGTTAACCAAAGTATTAAGGGATATGGCAGGTATATGGAGTTAGGTTGCAGATCAGCCATGATCTCATTGGATGGCAGAACCGGCTTGAGGGGCTAACTAGTCTCCCCCTGTTCCTATGCCTGTACTCAATTCCTAGAAATCACTTCAGTTTTAGGGGCTCGCTTTCCGGGTCCACGCGGTCAGTGTAGAAGCCGGCCTGTTGTCAGTACACATCAGAAAATGGCAGGCAGCGTACCTGGGCTTTACTGACATGCACCAGCTGTGGGTCACTTTCCTCACTCCCAAACCGTAGGAAATTTAGGCTTTCATCCGTCTTTGGGCCTGGAGGTTTAGTCACTTTATTTAAAGTCCGTGGAAGAAATTTTGATCGTATTTTAGTTTTAGCCTGAAGGCTGAGGGGAACATCATGCTAAGTTTAGGCTTTTACTTTCTATATTTTCCTCCCGGAATGTTTTTTTCAATATTTATGTTTCCAAAAATGTCTCAATTATTGACCCTGCCCGCCCGTTGCTCCAGAAATTGGGGCCGGGGGTGGTTTAACTCCTGGGTGGGAGGCGGCAGAAAATCGAGAGGCCCGAAGGCCAACAGCAGGTCAGTGGCGGGATTGGCTACTGAGATGTTCTGCGGAGGTCCCGCAATCGGGGCGGGGCGGAGTGGGGGTTGGGGGCGGGGCGGGTTCATGGCCGGGGAGGCCCAAGCTTTCCTCCTGGGGTCCAGTGGACCTCTCCTGCTCCGTGCCCCCACAAGGAAAGTAAATGGCATTTTTGGGTCTCTCCCAGCTACGATCCATTTTCTCGCTGGATTGGGCCTGGCGGGAAACTCACTGCCGCTTCCCGCTCAGGCCTCCTGGTAAAAACTGCGGTCGGGTCCAGATGACGTCATCGCGACCAGATGTGCATTATGTCAAGAAGGACCCTGCCGGCTTTGGGCAGCTGGCTTGCCGCCTGCTCGGGGGAGCGGGTGAAAATCCAAACTCAGCCCACCCGCTCGGTTTCTGTCGTTAAAAATTGCCCCCATTGTTTCACGGCACTCACAATTCACAAGGCCGCAAATGATGCTGAGAAATAATAAACTGGGGCTTGAATGAATACAGACATTGCATTCGTCTGGTTCAATCCCGAACATCTGGTCCAGAAGCCGTGGAGACTGATCAGTCCTAGATCATTTTGATCTCGACTCTTTATCTTGAATTATAGTTTCGTTTTCGTAAGAAATTTTGTTCCATCTTTGAAAGCATTTAGTTCTAACATTGCTAGATTAGGTGAGTCTTCAAAACTGTGGCAGATGGAGTTCAATGTAGGAAAGTGTAACGTCATCCACTTTGGACCTAAGAAATATAAATCAGAGTTTTCTTGGAATGGCGAGAAGCGGGGAACTGTGGAGGAGCAGGGAGATTTAGGGGTCAATGTACAGAAATCAGGAAAAAAAACTAGTGGACAGGTACAAAAAAAAATTAAAAGGCTAATGGAATGTTGGCCTTCATCTCAAGAGGGCTGGAATAGGAAGGGTGGAAGTTGTGCTACTGTTGTATAAAGCGCTGGTTAGACCCCATCGGGAGTCACTGTGTTCCGTTCTGGGCCCCGCACCTCAGGAAGGATAGATTGGCCTTGGAGGGGGCAGCGCAGATTCACCAGAATGATACCGGGGCTAGAATGATTAGATTATGAGGAGAGTTTGCATAGACTAGGCTTGTATTCCCTTGAGTACAGAAGATTAAGGGGTGAACTAATTGAGGTGTTTAAGATGATTAAAGGAGTTGATGGGGTAGAGAGAGAGAAACTATTCCCTCTGGCGGGGGGAGTCCAGAACAAGGGGGCATAACCTTAAAATTAGAGCCAGGCTGTTCAGGGGTGATGTCAGGAAGCAGTTCTTCACACAAAGGGTAGTAGAAATCTGGAACTCTCTTCCCCCTAAAATGCTGTTGGGGTTAGGTCAAGTGTAATTTTCAAAACTGAGATTGATAGGTTTAGGCAAGGGTATTAAGGGCTACGGAACCAAGGCGGGTATACTGACAGAGTTAAGATATAGATCAGCTGTGATCTATTGAATGGCAGAACAGACTCAAGGGGCTGAATAGCCTACTCATGTTCTTTTTATAAATAACAAAGTTAGGAAAATAAAGTAAAATCATTTATTGAATTTTTTACCTTCTGATTATAACTTTAAAAAGCCACTGGCTGTTGCCTGAGGATCTATACTCCAGCCTCAGATCGCCACGAACCTTCATCACAAGTAGCCCAGTAACTGAACCCAAAGTTCTCGATTGGGGAAAGGCCAATTTTACTAAGCTGAGATGTGATTCAGCAAAACTGGAAACATCTACTTGAAGGTAAATCAGTGTCAGAGCAGTGGGAGGCATTCAAGGAGATAGTGAGGGTTCAGAGCAAATATGTGGGACTCCCAAATATAGAGCCCCCTGGATGTCATGGGGCATACAGGGTAGGATAAGGCAAAAAAGGGAAGCTTATGTCATATACCGAGAGCTAAATACTGCAGAAAGCCTAGAGGAGTATAGAAAGTGCAGGGGTGAAATTAAAAAGGAAATTAAGAAAACAAAAAGAAAGAGGGCATGAAAAAATATTGGCAAGTAAAATCAAGGAAAACCCAAAGATGTTTTATAAATACATAAAAAGCAAGAGGATAACTAAAGAAAGAGTAGGGCCTATTAGAGACCAAAAAGGAAGCTTGCATGTGGAGGCGGAAGACATGGGTATTGTTCTTAATGAAAGAGAGGGACGATGCAGACATTGTAGTTAAGGAGGAGGAATGTGAAATATTAGATGAGATAAACATAGAGAGAGAGAAAATATTAAGGGGTTTAACATCTTTGGAAGTAGATAAATCACCAGGCCCAGATGAAATGTATTCCAGGCTGTTACGAGAAGCAAAGGAGGAACTAGTGGAGGCTCTGACCATCATTTTCCAATCCTCTCTGGCTACAGGTGTGGTGCTGGAGGACTGCTAACGTTGTACCGTTGTTTAAAAAGGGAGAAAGGGATAGACCAATTAATTTACAGGCCAGTCAGCCTGGGCAAATTATTGGAATAAATTCTGAGGGACAGTGTAAATTGTCATTTAGAAAGGAACGGATTAATCAAGGACAGTCAGCATGGATTTGTTAAGGGAAGGTCGTGTCTGACTAACTAGATTTAACTTTTTGAGGAGGTAACAAGGAGGGTTGATGAGGGTAGTGCTTTTGATGTAGTCTACATGGATTTTAGCAAGGCTTTTGACAAGTTCAATATGGCAGACTGATCAGAAAAGCAAAAGCCCATGGGATCCAAGGGAAAATGGCAAGTTGGATCTAAAACTAGCTCAGAGACAGGAAACAACAGGTAATGGTTGATGAGTGTTTTTGTGACTGGAAGGCTGTTTCCAGTGGGGTTCCGCAGGGCTCAGTGCTGGATCCCTTGCTTTTTGTGGTATATATCAATGATTTAGACTTCAATGTAGGAAGTATGATTAAGGAGTTTGCAGATGATACAAAAATTGGCCGTGTGCTTATTAGTGAGGAAGCAAGCTGAAAACTGCAGGAAGGTATCAATGGACTGGTCAGGTGGGCAGAAAAGTGGCAAATGGAATTCAATCCGGAGAAGTGTGAGGTAATGCATTTGAGGGGGGCTAACAAGGCAAGGACATACACATTAAATGGTAGGACACTGAGTAGTGTAGAGCCACAGCTGTCCCCTGCTCCGCAGAGCGCGGACCCTCCAGTCACACTCGCCGCAGAGCGCGGGCCCGCCCGTGTCACACACCGCAGAGCGCGGACCCGACCGTGTCACACACATCAAAGTGCACTATTGTATAATGTACTATAATATTTACAGGGTGTACTACTCCCTCCAGCATACGTTGAAAGAAAGACTTGCATTTATATAGCGCCTTTCACGACCACCGGACGTCTCAAAGATATTTACAGCCAATGAAGTACTATTTGAAGTGGAGTCACTGTTGTAATGTAGGAAACGTGGCAGCCAATTTGCGCACAGCAAGCTCCCACAAACAGCAATGTGATAATGACCAGATAATCTGTTTCTGTTATGTTGATTGAGGGATAAATATTGGCCGGGACACTGGGGATAACTCCCCTGGTCGTCTTCGAAATAGTGCCATGGGATCTTTTACGTACAACTGAGAGGGCAGACGGAGCCTCGGTTTAACATCGCATCCAAAAGATGGCACCTCCGACAGTGCAGCACTCCCTCAGTACTGCACTAGAGTGTCAGCCTAGCTTTATGTGCTCAAGTGCCTGGAGTGGGACTTGAAACTACAACCTTCTGACTCAGGCAAGTGTGCTACCCACTGAGCCACAGCTGACAATAAAACTCACTGCTGGCAATACAGGACCTCCCCCTTACTGCCTGGTCCTTCACTCCTCAAAGTGATACCCACCAAAGAAAGAAACTTACCACCTGCACGAACCGTGCTCGATCTCGAACTGTACAGTGAGGTAAAGGGGCTGCAGTGTGGATAAAGCACAGCATGTATCTCGAGGTCCAGGCCGTGTTATAACTGTGCAAGTTCTGCTGTCAGTTTATATGATCTGAACCCCCTAGATATGTGCGTTTAGAAACATAGAAGATAGGAGCAGGAGTCGGCCATTCAGCCCCTCGAGCCTGCTCCGCCATTCAATGAGATCATGGCTGATCATCCAAATTCAGTATCCTGTCCCTGCCTTCTCCCCATATCCCTTGATCCCTTTAGCCTTAAGAAATATATCCAACTCCTTCTTGAATATATTTAATGAACTGGCCTCCACCGCCCTCTGTGGCAGAGAATTCCACAGGTTCACCACTCTCTGGGTGAAGAAATTTCTCCTCATCTCAGTCCTAAATGGGTTACCCCTTATCCTTAGATTATAACCCCTGGTTCTGGACTCCCCGGCCATCGGAAACATCCTTCCTGCATCTAGTCTGTCCAGGCCTGACAGAATTTTATAGGTTTCAATGAGATCCCCCCTCAATCTTCTAAACTCCAGCGAGTATAAGCCCAATCGACACAATCTCTCCTCATATGTCATTCCTGCCATCCCAGGTATCAGCCTGGTGAATCTTCGCTGCACTCCTTCCATGGCAAGAACGTCCTTCCTCAGATAAGGCGACCAAAACTGCACACAGTACTCAAGATGTGGTCTCACCAAGGCCCTGTACAACTGCAGCAAGACATCCTTGTTCCTGTACTCGAACCCTCTTGCTACGAAGGCCAACATACCATTTGCCTTCTTAACCGCCTGCTGCACCTGCATGCTTACCTGCAGCGACTGGTGCACAAGAATACCCAGGTCTCTTTGCACTTCCCCTTCTCCCAATCTATTGCCATTCAAATAATAATCTGCCTTCCTGTTTTTGCCACCAAAGTGGATAACCTCACATTTATCCACATTATAGTGCATTTGCCATGTTTCTGCCCAATCACCCAACCTGTCCAAATCATACTGGAGTTTCACGACATCCTCGTCACAGCATACCCTCCCACCCAGCTTTGTGTCATCTGCAAATTTAGAGATATTACATCCAATTCCCTCGTCCAGATCATTAATATATAGTGTGAACAGCTGGGGTCCTAGGACCGATCCTTGCGGTACCCCACTAGTCACTGCCTGCCACTCGAAAAAAGACCCGTTTATTCCAACTCTTTGCTTGTCTGCCAACCAGTTCTCTATCCAAGTCAGTACCTTGCCCCCAATCCCATGTGCCTTAACTTTACACACTAATCTCTTATGCGGGACCTTATGGAAAGCCTTCTGAAAGTCCAAATACACCACATCCACTGGTTCTCCCTTATCTATTCTACCAGTTACATCCTCAAAAAATTCCAGTAGATTAGTCAAGCATGATTTATCTTTTGTAAATCCATGTTGACTTTGTCCGATCCTGTCACTGCTTTCCAAGTGCTCTGCTATTACATCTTTTATAATGGACTCTAGCATTTTCCCCACTACCGATGTCAGGCTTACCGGTCTATAATTCCCCGCCTTTTCTCTACCACTTTTTTTGAATAGTGGGGTAACATTAGCTACCCTCCAATCCATGGGTACTGTTCCAGAGTCTATCGAGTTCTGGAAGATGACCAGCAATGCATCTACTATCTCCAGGGCCACTTCCTTAAGTACCCTAGGATGTAGATTATCAGGCCCTGGGGATTTATCGGCCTTCAATCCAGTCAGCTTCCCCAACACCACTTCCCTACAAATACTGATTTCTTTCAGTTCCTCCCTCTCATTAGTCCCTATGTTCCATTTCTTTGTTCCCCATTATAAATTCCCCTGATTCTGACTGTAAGGGACCAACGCTTGACTTCACCAATCTTTTTCTCTTCACATATCTATAAAAGCTTTTACAGTCAGTTTTTATGTTCCCTGCAAGCTTACTTTCATAATCTATTTTCCCCCTCTTAATTAATCCCTTTGTCCTCCTTTGCTGAATCCTAAACTGCTCCCAATTCTCAGGTTTACTGCTTTTTTTGGCCAATTTATATGTCCTCTCTTTGGATCTTATGTTATCCCTAATTTCCCTTGTTAGCCACGGTTGAGTCACCTTTTTTGATTTATTTTTATGCCAAACTGGGATAAACAAATTCTGTAGTTCATCCATGCGATCTTTGAATGTTTGCCATTGCCTATCCACCGTCAACCCTTTGAGTGACATTACCCAATCAATCCTACCCAACTCGCGTCTCATACCATCATAGTTCCCTTTATTTAAATTCAGGACCTTAGTCTCTGAGTCAACTACTTCACTCTCCATCTTAATGCAGAATTCTATCATATTATGATCACTCCAAACCAAGGGGCCTCGCACAACAAGATTGCTAATTAATCCTTTCTCATTGCATAATACCCAGTCTAAGATGGCTTGATCCCTAGTTGGTTCCTCGACATATTGGTCCAGGAAACCATCCCGTATACACACCAGGAATTCCTCCTCCACAGTATTGTTACTAATTTGGTTAGCCCAATCTAAATGTAGATTAAAGTCACCCATGATGACTGCTGTGCCCTTATTGCACGCTTCTCTAATTTCCCTTTTAATGCCATCCCCAACCTCTGCATTACTGTTTGGGGTCTATACACCACTCCCACTAACGTTTTCTGCCCTTTGGTATTGCTCAGTTCTACCCATACAGATTCCACATCATCAGAGCTAATAGCTTTCCTTACAATTGTGTTAATCCCCTCTTTAACCAGCAATGCTACCCCACCCCCTTTTCCTTTTTGCCCATCTTTCCTGAATATTGAATACCCCTGGATGTTGCGTTCCCAGCCTTGGTCCCCCTGGAGCCATGTTTCCGTAATCCCAATCATATATTCATTTACCTCTATTTGCGCTGCTAATTCATCCACCTTGTTACGGATGCTCCTTGCATTAAGACACAAAGCCTTCAGGCTTGTTTTTTTTAACGCTCTTAGACCGTTTAGAATTATTATTTACTGTGGCCATGTTTGTTTTAAACCCTTGATTTCTTGGATTGCCATCTTTGTTTTTCTCCTTCCTGTCTTTTGCTTCTATCCTCGTTTCCCTTTCCTTTGTCTCCCTGCTCAGGTTCCCAACCCCCTGCCATTTTAGTTTAAACCCTCCCCCACAGCACTAGCAAATACTCCGCCAAGGACATTGGTCCCGTTCCTGCCCAGGTGCAGACCGTCCGGTTTGTACTGGTCCCACCTCCCCCAGAACCGGTTCCAATGGCAGCATTCCCTCTGTCCAGTGTGTTCCACTTCACGCAGCTCACGCAACCTGCGTGTTGTCCTGGTTTGGTCCAAGCCGCAGTGCTATCTTCACTCCAAGTGACTCCCCATTACACCCAGATACCAGTGTGCCACTGGCAGCCTCACAGTACATTCTGGACTCACGCACTCAGTTACACTCAGACGCATGTCGCGTCAATGGCAGCATTACAAAAAACTTAAGACAGTCAATCCAGCTATGAAGGTACGAACAAAGGAACACAATCACAAAAAGAGTAAAGTTCTAGTCAACAATTCTGAGCAGATCCACGAGGCTGATTCCTAGAGTCAGAGGAATAGGTATGAAAACTAGGACACTGCAATCTTTACACAACGGGTAGTGGAAATGTGGAACTCTCTCCCCCAAAAAGCTGTCGAGGCTGGGGGTCAATTGAAAATCTCCAAACTGAGGTTGATAGGTTGTTAGGTAAGGGTATTAAGGGATATGGAACAGGTAAGGGTATTAAGGGATATGGAAGCAAGGCGGGTTGAATAGCGGAACGGGCTCGAGGGGCCAAATGGCCTACTCCTGGTTCCTATGAAAGGAGCTGAACGAGAGGGGGGGGGGGGGGGGTAGTGGTGGGTCTTACAGAAGTAGATGAAGATACTAAATGGGACAGAAAATATTAATTTTAGGCCACGATTTGAAAGTGAAAGCCTTAGGTACAAACTGGGAAAAGGCAAGTTTAGGACTGATGTGAGAAAACATTTCTTCAGTGTGAGTAATAGCTGGATTGGGCTCTGGGTGAGACACTGAAGGCAAAATCTCAGGAGTCATTCAGAGACGCAGTTAGATGCGGTCGTGTGGGAGGGGAGGGGTTGTAGGTTCCTGTGGAAGGGTGAAGCAGACGTGCCAAATGGCCTCTCTTATCTGTACTTACCTTTGTGATTCGTGACGAAGGTGAATATCACACCAAGCCTGTGCATCATTGGTTCAATACTCAGGTGAGATTCACCAACACCCAGTGCGCCCTCATCTGTTGCTGCTCCTTCATACCAGTGACTGAACACCATGAACACACGGCTCTGGCTGCAATATTCTCCACACCGTTAAACCGAGGCCCCCGTCTGCCCTCTCAGGTGCCAGTAAAAGATCCCATGGCACTATTTCGAAGAGGAGCTGGGGAGTTCTCCCCGGGGCCAATATTTAACCTGCCACCAACATCACTAAAAACAGCTGATCTGGTCATCATCACATTGCTGTTTGTGGGAGCTTGCTGTGCGCAAACTGGCTGCCTAATTTCCTACATTACAACAGTGACCACACTTCAAAAGTGCTTCATTGGCTGTAAAGCACTTTGAGACAGCCTGAAGGCGTGAAAGGCAAATTCTCTTTTTTTTTAACTCTTTGGCTGACCCGACGACAGTAATGGTGTCTGCATCCCGCCAACGCATCTTGAAAGGGGTAAGGGCCCACGTGAGATGTGTCACCTGATTTATATCCAGACAATGGCACAATAGAATAACTTGCAATTACATTTTGTATCCAGTCTCAAAAGATTTTTTCTAAAAAGATAAAAAAGACTTGCATTTATATAGCGCCTTTAATGACCACTGTACGCCCCAAAGTGCTTTACAGCCAATTAAGTACTTTTGAAGTGTAGTCACTGTTGTAATGTAGGAAACGTGACAGTAAATTTGGGCACAGCAAGCTCCCACAAACAGCAATGTGATAAATGACCAGATAATCTGTTTTAATGATGTTGATTGAGGGATAAATATCGGCCAGGACACCGGGGAGAACTCCCCTGCTCTTCTTCGAAATTGTGCCGTGGGATCTTTTACGTCCACCTGAGAGAGCAGACAGGGTCTCGGTTTAGCGTCTCATCTGAAAGACGGCACCTCCGACAGTGCAGCGCTCCCTCAGCACTGCACTGGAGTGTCAGCTTGGATTTTAGTGCTCAGTGGCGTGGGGGCATAACCACTGAGCCATGGCTGAATACAACAAAGCATTTAAAAGATTTCGTGCCACAGACAGCACAGTGTTTGCCCCATCACATATACGCCATGGGGGGGGGGGTCAAGACAGCAAGAGGTGTTTTTGCAAACTGGCACCGAGGTCGTGTTTAATAACTCCCACTGAGGAAATAACGCTCCCAACTTTTCATTGGCCCTCTGCAAGTGGTGGGCCCCACCAACACATTGCGGAGAACAGTTATATAGGGGTCAGTGAACCCAATTAAAGAGGGAACCCGCAGCTGCACAAAACCGGCGCGGGTTGCCTGTGCTGCCCAAATATTACCAACCACTTGCCTGGCCACTTCACTCGGGCACGGCCCCCTTCTAAAAGGGCCAAGCTGTAAGGTGATGGGGGGGGGGGGCTCATGAGGCAGGTCTTACTAAGACAGAGGCTGTTCACTAAAAGGCAATGTCATCATTAAAGCACCTTCTCTCTACAGTCTGCAATTCCTTCCAACACATTGAGTTCTGGCCCAACAAAAAAAATCGCTGAGTCTCTTTCCCCCCCTCCCCCTCATCACAAAAAAAAAAGTCACATCTGTTTTCACTCAGTTCGGGACATTCCTTCTGCTGGATTCAGCCATTAAACTAACTTTATTTCACACAAAAAATATTAAGTATCCAGCTTTAGTAAATGGGAGTAAAAGGCATCAAATGATCCACATTGCGCTCGGAGAGGATTAAAGGGGGATTGCAATGAACGCTTAAAAAACTTTCGCTGCCCACGTTTTTGTCTTGTTTGTTTGGCAGCAGACAGTTAAAAGTCTTGAATGAAGAAAAAAAATTAAAAGATTCTTACCTGAGCTGGCACAGCGCAGTCCCGCAACAAGGAGGAGGAGAAGGCAGAGAGCGCTGGGCTGGCAGCGGGAGCCGGTGCCCATGGCTGGCGGAGAGGGAGGGACAGACAGAGAGGTCGGTGGGGTGTGGGTGGGTGTGTGTGGGGGGGTGGAGAGAGAGAGACTCACAGACGGCGAGCTGAGCCTGAGCCCCGTCTGTCTCCGAGTGATTCAAGTCTCCGAGAGAAGAGGCAGACACAGCGCGTCAGCAGCCCCGCAGAGCCAGAGCGCCACTTCCACCCACCCCACCCCCCTGCACAAGTTGGGAGCAAATCTGCATCTTTTAACATTAAAAAAAAGAACTCACACTTGAAATTATTTGCACTGTTCCTCCATTTTTTAAAAAAAAAAGTCATATTTGCAGGAAGAAAATCTGCTTTCAATAAAGAAAGACTTGCATTTCTATAGCGCATTTCACCACCTCCGGACGTCTCAAAGTGCTTTACAGCCAATGAAGTACTTTTTTGAAGCGTGGTCACTGTCGTAATGTAGGTAACGGCGGCAGCCAATTTGCGCACAGCAAGCTCCCGCAAACAGCAATGTGATAAATGACCAGATCATCTGTTTTTGCGATGTTGGTTAGGGATAAATATTGGCCAGTGACCGCTAGTAAATTCGCATTCTGGGCTGGAGTTGGAAATCTCAAAAGGGTAGGGATGGCTAGATTTATACCCTCGGTTTATATTTCTGCATTGAAGCTGCCAGGGTTGGAATTTTGCACCCTCTCTTTTTATAGAGAGGCTGATGATTGGGGTCAACTGGGGAGGGGCTTCAACTGAAAGGAATAAAATGCCAGACTACAGCCACTGCCAAAGGCCCTCACCTCATCCGACCCAAAGCTAAACCTGGGAAATGTTTGGCACGCCAGACTTTGGGTTTCATTGTCTCCAACTGTATGACAGTGGAAAGGCTCCCAACACCCTTATCCCCAGAATTTCAAACCTTACTGAAATGTTGGGGATTTGTAACCTGGGACATCTCTTGATTCGACAGGTATATGTACAAAAGATTACCCCGTAAACACAAGGCACTCACGTAGAAGATATAGGAGCAGGAGTAGGCCATTCGGCCCTTCGAGCCTGCTCCGCCATTCAATGAGATCATGGCTGATCATCCAAATTCAGTACCCTGTCCCTGCCTTCTCCCCATATCCCTTGATCCCTTTAGCCTTAAGAAATATATCCAACTCTTTCTTGAATATATTTAATGAACTGGCCTCCACCGCCATCTGTGGCAGAGAATTCCACAGGTTCACCACTCTCTGGGTGAAGAAATTCCTCCTCATTTCAGTCCTAAATGGCTTACCCCTTATCCTTAGACTATGACCCCTGGTTCTGGACTCCCCGGCCATCAGAAACATCCTTCCTGCATCTAGTCTGTCCAGGCCTGACAGAATTTTATAGGTTTCAATGAGATCCCCTCTCAATCTTCTAAACTCCAGTGAGTATAAACCCAAATCGACACAATCTCTCCTCATACGTCATTCCTGCCATCCCAGGTATCAGCCTGGTGAATCTTCGCTGCACTCCTTCCATGGCAAAAACGTCCTTCCTCAGATAAGTCGACCAAAACTGCACACAATACTCAAGATGTGGTCTCACCAAGGCCCTGTACAACTGCAGCAAGACATCCTTGTTCCTGTACTCGAACCCTCTTGCTACGAAGGCCAACATACCATTTGCCTTCTTAACCGCCTGCTGCACCTGCATGCTTACCTTCAGCGACTGGTGCACAAGAACACCCAGGTCTCTTTGCACTTCCCCTTCTCCCAATCTATTGCCATTCAAATAATAATCTGCCTTCCTATTTTTGCGACCAAAGTGGATAACCTCACATTTATCCAAGTCAATACCTTGCCCCTAATCCCATGTGCCTTAATTTTGCACGCTAATCTCTTATGCGGGACCTTATCGAAAGCCTTCTGAAAGTCCAAATACACCACATCCACTGGTTCTCCCTTATCTATTTTACCAGTTACATCCTCAAAAAATTCCAGTAGATTAGTCAAGCATGATTTATCTTTTGTAAATCCATGTTGACTTTGTCCGATCCTGTCACTGTTTTCCAAGTGCTCTGCTATTACATCTTTTATAATGGACTCTAGCATTTTCCCCACTACCGATGTCAGGCTTACCGGTCTATAATTCCCCGCTTTTTCTCTATCACCTTTTTTGAATAGTGGGGTAACATTAGCTACCCGCCAATCCATGGGTACTGTTCCAGAGTCTATCGAGTTCTGGAAGATGACCAGCAATGCATCTACTATTTCTAGGGCCACTTCCTTAAGTACCCTGGGATGTAGATTATCAGGCCCTGGGGATTTATCGGCCTTCAATCCCATCAATTTTCCTAACACCATTTCCCTACAAATACTGATTTCTTTCAGTTCCACCCTTTCATCAGCCCCTATGTTCCCCGGCATCTCTGGGAGGTTATTTGTGTCCTCCTTTGTGAAGACAGAACCACAATATGTATTTAGTTGGTCTGCCATTTCTTTGTTCCCTATTATAAATTCCCCTGATTCTGACTGCAAGGGACCTACGCTTGACTTCACCAATCTTTTTCTCTTCACATATCTATAAAAGCTTTTACAGTCAGTTTTTATGTTCCCGGCAAGCTTACTTTCATATTTTATTTTCCCTTCCTTAATTAATCCCTTTGTCCTCCTTTGTTGAATCCTAAACTGCTCCCAATCCTCAGGATTATTGCTTTTTCTGGCCAATTTATATGTCCTCTCCTTGGATCTTATGCTAGCCCTAACTTCCCTTGTTAGCCACGGTTGAGTCACCTTTTGTTTCATTTTTATGCCAAACTGGGATGAACAAATTCTGTAGCTCATCCATTCGGTCTTTGAATGTTTGCCATTGCCTATCCACCGTCAACCCTTTGAGTGACATTCCCCAATCAATTCTACCCAACTCGCTCCTCAGACCATCGTAGTTTCCTTTATTTAAATTGAGGACCCTAGTCTCTGAGTCAACTACTTCATTCTCCACCTTAATGAAGAATTCGATCGTATTATGATCGCTCTGACCGAAGGGGCTGCGTACAACAAGATTGCTAATTAATCCTTTCTCGTTACATAATACCCAGTCTAAGATGGCCTGATCTCTGGTTGTTTCCTCGACATATTAGTCCAGGAAACCATCCCGTAAACACTCCAGGAATTCCTCCTCCACAGTATTGTTACTAATTTGGTTAGCCCAATCTATATGTAGATTAAAGTCACCCATGATGACTGCTGTGCCCTTATTGCACGTTTCTTTAATTTCCCTTTTAATGCCATCCCCAACCTCTGCCTTACTGTTTGGAGGTCTATATACTACTCCCACTAATGTTTTTTTCCCCTTAGTATTTCTCAATTTTACCCATACAGATTCCACATCATCAGAGCTAATATCCTTTATTACAATTGTGTTAATCCCTTCCTTAACCAGTAATGCTACCCCACCTCCCTTTCCTTTTTGCCTATCTTTCCTGAATATCGAATACCCCTGGATGTTGAGTTCCCAGTCTTGGCCATCCTTGAGCCACGTTTCCGTAATCCCAACCAAATCATATTCGTTTACCTCTATTTGCGCAGCCAATTCATCCACCTTATTACAAATGCTCCTCGCATTAAGACACAAAGCCTTCAGGCTTGTTTTTTTAACGCTCTTAGACCTATTAGAATTATTATTTACTGTGGCCACGTTTGATTTAAACCGTTGATTTCTCTGACTGCCACTTTTGTTTTTCTCCTTCCTATCTTTTGCTTTTATCCTTGTTTCCCTTTCCTCTGTCTCCCTGCTCAGGTTCCCAACCCTCCCCCACAGCACTAGCAAACACTCCCCCAGGACATCGGGTCGCATTATTTTTACGCCGCATACTGTTGCAAGGAAATAGGGTGAATTAGAGTCAAATTAGATACAGGAAGAGGAATAAAGAGAGGGAAAGAAAGATTGGATTGAGAGAAAGAGACAGAAAGGAAAAGTAAGAAAAATAATTTAAAATACAGCTAGGAACAATTTACTACCTGCAGGAGTGAGACTCCGGTTTCAGTTGTTCCCTTTCTGGGCCTCCAAGGTTGAATTTTATGTCAGGTCCATGAATCACATCATTAACAGGGTCCTTACAACATGAAATACCAGCCCTAAATGGCCATGCTGAGATTAATTCGTACTTAGGGTACAAATGCATCAATTTCTTGACACTCACGGGGAGATTGACCGTGAGCTCCTGTTTTCGCGAGGCTAACGGCGAAGTGGCGCAAATCGTCCAGCAATTTGTGGCAATTCACAACTCACAGCATAAGTCTTCCCCGCCGCAAATTGCTGTTTTTTTTATGCACTAATAATGGTGGGCGCTGTGAACGTGCTCTTATTTTTCCAGCAATTAATGGTCCAATGTCATTAAAGTTACTAAAAGAATACTTTTTTGTTTCCTCATTTTCTCTGCCCTCGTTATCATCACCCTCTCCTTGCTTCTCTTGTATCTACCTCCCTCTGTTCTACCTCCCCATTATATCGCCCTTTGCCAGTAACAGCATCTGTGTATGACTTGCCCTGTCCTCTGGTAAAGTGACATTCAAACAATGGCTAGGAGGTATCTTAGAGCACCCCTGGTGTCTCAGCTGAGATCCTTGCAGGGGGATGACACGTAAAATCTTACCTCACCACTCCAGGAACATGGCACTTTTTATTAATATTTACTATTTCCTGAACACTGAGGGAATACTATTTCCTGAACACTGAGGGAATCACCCTAGGGTTCTCCTTATATAATCCTACTCATCATACCATCAGTACTATACATCAGTACCAAGGCTACTTCCTCAACTAACCATCATGACAGGACATGAGTATGAGTTACCCAAGGATAGAACTAGGTTAGATGTCAGGGAAGTTTTCTCTTTGCAAAGGGTTGTTGTAGCTAATTTGGGGCTACGTGGACCAGGTGATATTCTAGGTCGACACGATCCCAACAGAAGCCTTTGGAGTCAAATAAAACTCTGACCACGAGTGAATGGCAAAGTAAAAGAATGCTTTATTGCAGAGCTCTGGGAGAAGCAGCTATACACCCGGTGTGCAATCGCCACACTTCTCATTTTACACACACAAAGCCCCTGCCTATATACAGGGGTCAAAACAAATTACCTCATATTACTAATCACCGCGATACCCCGTGACATCTATAATGGTTACCTATTTTAAGCAAGCGATGGACCCTAGGTCTAAAACCTTTTTCGGGACCTTTAACCGCAGACAGGAGAAGCAGAAGTCCAACCTATTTTTCGTTGTAAGGTGACCACAATCGTTCAATAACAAAACTGCAGCTGGCATTATCTCATCCCAGCCTACGTGCGAGCTCAGGGGGCCCCTTTGTCAACCAGTTTAATGTCAAGTATCCCGACAGCCTTTGCAAAAGTCCTTAATACTGAAATTCTCCTCAACAGGGTCATCAGCCTTTGAAACAAGTTGCCGGCTCGTGAAGTGAGTGTGGAGTCACTGCACTAATTCCACATGATCCTATCTTGTCGAGAAGTCTTTTAAGCGGTACCTTATCAAAAGTTTTCCGAAAGTCCAGGTAAGCAACGAGGTTACCCTCATCCACTAACCTGGTAACTTCCTCAAAAATTTCAATCAAATTTAGGAATCATAAGATGGTTACAGAACAGGAGGCTGCCATTCGGCCCATTGAGCCCGTGCCGGCTCTCTGCAAGAGCACTTCATCTAGTCCCACTCCCCCGCCCTTTCCCCATTGCCCTGCAAAAAATTCTCTCTCGGGTACTTATCCAATTCCCTTTTGAAAGCCACAATTGAATCTGCCGCCTCCACCACCCTTTCAGGCAATGAATTCCAGATCCTAACCACTCACTGCGTAAAAAGGTTATTCCTCATGTCGCCTTTGGTTCTTCTGCCAATCACCTTAAATCTGTCTCCCCTGGTTCTCAACCCTTCTGCCAATGGGAACAGTTTCTCTCTAGACTCATGATTTTGAACACCTCTGTATTCTCTTAGTCTGACCCCACCTAATACCGTACCATTTTTTACTCTAGTGCTATCTGTCTCTCCCAATCCTTTGTGCACCTTGTTTCTCCTTTCTAATTTGTAAGACATGACCTTCTTTTCTGGAAGCCGGGTGTCCTGGAGATGACCACCTCTGTCTAAGTGGTCATATAGTGCATCCCTAATGATTCGCTAGAATATCTTATCCATTACTGACCTCAAGTTAATAGGCCGATAGTTACTCGGTTCTGCCTTTTAAAAATTGAAACGACGTTAGAACCCTTGCAGTCTAAGGGAACAGTCTCCGACACCAGTGAGCTATTAAAGATACGGGCAAGAGGCTCATTTCCTTAAGGACTCTCGGGTGGTTATAATCTGGACCGCAGCCCAAACTATTTTAAGACTCTTTATTCTTTCCATCTTCCGTTTAACCTCTGTCCCTTATCCTCCCAACTTTTAAATTTGATTTCTCTCATTTTTCTTTTCGTCCATCCATATCTGATGGTGGTCCTTCTATGTTATGACTGATTAAAAATCAGCGAAATCTGTTGATGTTATGCTAGTGAGAGCATTCAAGATGATAATGTTTAAAAAAGGGGACAGTCTGTCCATTTCCATGGGTACTGTTAATTATCCCTTTCTCTTCAATGTGGGACATTATGCTTGAACATAGGATGATAGCAGGTAGGAGGGCAAACTTGAGAAACTAGGACTATTTCCATCAGAGCAAAGAAATCAAAAAGATAATTTAATAGAGGTGTTCAAAATTGAGAGGTTTTGATCAAGTAAGGAGAAATGGTTTCCACTGGTGGATGGGTCAGTAACCAGAGGACACAGATTTAAGATAATTGGCAAAAGAACCAAAGGGGCGATCAATTTTTTTTTTTAAAAAACACAGCAGGTTAGGATCTGGAATGCACTTTCTGAAAGGGCAGTGGAAGCAGCTTCAATAGTAACTTTCAAAAGGGAATTGGATATATACTTGAAAGGGAAAAATGTACAGGGCTATGGGGAAAGAGCCGGGGGGAGTGGGACTAATTGGATAGCTCTACCAAAGAGCTGGCACAGGCACGATGCATGGCCTCCTTCCATGCTTTAAGATTCTAGAACTATGATGTAATAGAGGTTTTTTTAAATTATGAAGGGTTTTGAGAGGATGAACAGGAAAAGATTTCCTCTGGTTGGGGAGCCATTGACAAATCGTCAACTTAAAAAAAAACTCGATGGTTGTTGGAGTGTGGAATGCTTGGTCACAGGGAGTGGCCGAGGCAGAGAGCATCACATCTTTTAAGGGAAAAGTAGATAAACATGTGAAGCAGAGAAAGAAACTTGGGTCAGGAGAAGAGCACACGGATTATTTTTGAATTGTTCTGGTGAAGCGGCGTGATAGACAGTACGGGCAGTAAATTTCTATGGTAAATTCTTTTACTAATGGGCAGGTTACTGGCAGTTTCAGTATGGAGAGTCGAAAATCTAGACATGGCCAAAAGGTCTCCTCCCTCCAATTATTTCCGTGTTGTAGAATGTTGGAAGCTTTAGATCTGGAGATTTTCAATACATCAGTAAAGAAACTAGCAAAACTCAAACACACAATTCCACCTGCCAACCTGGCTCTCGGTTGCCCTTTGTTCAGTTTTGGTCTTGGCAAGTGATAGCAACTCCAGGTAGAGAGGTTACACAGGTTTTTCTGCTATACATACAACCTACAGGCAGTGCAAAGAAGGGCATCAAGGCAGGTCCTCAGTAGTAGAGGGATGAGCCAAGAGGATAGTTAGGGATCTTCAGTCTCAGAGGCACATCGAAGGGGATTTTCCAGACAGATACAAGACATTTAATAGATAAAGTAAACTTAGAATAATAATTTGATGCATGGTGGGGCAGCAGGACAAGAGGGCACAGCTTCATGGTTGCAAAGGGGGAGTTTGGACAGCAAGTAGGAAGTATTTATTTACAGAGTCATCACCAGCTGGACTGGGTTGCTAGAATGAGCAGTCGCAGCCAGGACACTGGGACTCATTTAAGAGCGAGCTGGATGCTGTAATGGGAAGCCAGCAGGGTTGGTACTCTCTGGGAGGGTGAAATTAAATGGGCTGAAGGGCCTTCTTCATCCAAACCATTGCCGATGCATTAAATCCCAGGGGCATTTGATTTGGATGTGGAGTCTGTTGGCACATGGAACTCGGTTAACTCGGCTTCTGAAAGGTGTTCATGTAAGCCCTGTTCCTGGGACTAGGGACAGGGTCACTGGCAAGGCTTGGAAGCTAAGCAGAGCCAGGCCTGGTTAGTAGCTGGAGGGGTGACCATCGGGGAAGACCAGGTGCAGAAGGTCACGGAAGGAGCCCCGAGGAGGGGCGGTTGGTGAGAAGGTCACGGAAGGAGCCCCGGGAGGGGCGGCTGGTGAGCAGGCCCGGGCGTTGGGCTGAAGATTGTCGGACAGGAGGAATGGTGGAAATGGAATGGCGGCGCACACAGACGCAGCGGCTTTGCTTCTCCCAGGACGGTGCTATTTACGTTTAATGTTATTTGTACTGGACTCATGGGAGCTTGCAAGATCACATTTTGTTGTTCATGTACTTGTACAATGACAATAAAGTTGAATTATTATTATTTAGTTCATTCAATATAGAGCAAAAGGTGATCGGCATCATTAAAGAGAGAGAGATACAGATTTCACTTGGCAACAGTCAGTTTGTTCAGGTGACCAGTTTCAGACCTTGGGACTGAAACAAGGATTCCTGCCATTCGGATATTCAGCAAGGACATTGCAACCTACGCTTTTGGTCATCTGCCCCAACATCTCGATGTGGTTTGGAATCAACATTTTTTTTATATAACACTCCTGTGAAAGTGCCTTGGGACATTTTATTACATTAAAGGCGCTATATAAATATAAGTTGTTTTTGTAAACTTGTGCGCGTAAGAATCGGCTGAAGCACGGTCCATTGACCGGCGACTACCAAATAAGGTAAGGCCACTTCCAGTTTGATAAAGAAATCAGTATATATAAAAAAAGCTTTTGTGTTAAATTGAGAGAAAAAGAGAGAGAAACCTACTTGAGCACATGCCTACACTGAGAACTGCAGACAAAACTCTGCTTGTAAACGGCGTTATACTCTGAAGAAATTATACTCTGCTTTTAGATTTTTTTTTATAAGTAGAAAAAATAAAGCGATTATAACCATAACATTGAATTCTTTACTACGCAACTGAACAACAGAAGACTGTTTAAAACAAGAGTGTCCTATAGACCTTCTTGGGGCTGAAGCCGTGGACTTGCTTATAGTGTTATATACACTATAATGTGCCCAGGTGGGCTCTACCCGATACTGACCATGTCTAATCCCGTGTCTTTACATTTCCTCAGTGAGGAGCTGTGGATCACATGTTAGGAGTCAATCAACCCCTTTCCTAGTGATAATGCGGCAACACTGACAGGAAGGCATTGCATTTCACAGGTGTTGAGAGCATGGTCTTCTGCGGGTGCAGTGACTGAATCCGTGCATCCACAGCTGTTACCCAAACTTGTAGGATAGACCCTCACCTTGTGAATAGTAGAAAGTCGTAGAGCTCATCAAGGCCAGGCTCCAAAGGGAAGCCAAGGTAAGCAGTGGTCATGTTCCCATTCTACATCAAGCTGGCTGATTTCCCTCCCGCCCAATCAGCTGTTGTCCAATCGTGAAGCAGTTCTAGAGTGCGCGGTATAATGGTCCCACTGTACTTTCAGCAGTTTAAATCTAGGGTCAGCTGGCAAACAAACTAATGCCTATTAAATAGCTTTCAACCTTAAAACAAAAGCTCACCATAAATGCTTAATTTGGCGTAAAGGGGTTAAAATAGCTGCTGCTGGTCTGTATGACATGCCGTCCCTATAATCATCTCACTGCCCATGGTGAGAACACACTTCACCAAGGTGGATAGACTGGTTCAAGTGTGCTTTTGCACAATAAGAAACATGTAACTTCTCCTCTCAGAGAATACAACCACTGATATGCACATACACTTAAATGTCCCATTGTTCCCTGTAAGGTCTCAAAGCTGTGTTAACTTTTCTTGACTCCCAAATGATCTAAATGCATTTAAAATGCAAGTTAATTCAATCTGAATAAAACAGTGAAAATGGTCAGGTGCTATATCCTTATGCATTTAGTAACTGCGCCATTTCTGGAATATTTTAAATGAAATGAGACAGAGGCTAATATCTGTGAGCTTTTTGGTGAAGTGTAGTGCAACCATAGAAGGAATGGACACTTCTCAGCTTTCCTCCCACAGCTTGTACATATATATGAATGAACACAAGAATGTTTAGGAAAAGAGAATGGTCATTTGGTCCAACAAGGCTTTCACTGCTTGATAAATCTCAACCACACCCACCATCTCACCATATCCCTCGATCACTTCTCTTTCTAGAAACATTCGCCGATTTAGACCATCGGTTTCAATAATAATTGTACTCCAAACTCCCCTTGCCTTTGTGTAAATGTTCTGCCCGACCTCCCTTCGTACTTCTAGTTGCCCCATTTTTAACTTGTGCCCCATGATATTTGAACTTACCACAGTGAACAACTAACTAAGTTTTCCCCAGTGTCCTGGCCAATATTTATCCCTAAAACAGTTTACCTGGTCGTCATCACATTGCTGTTTGTGGAAGCTTGCTGTGTGCAAATTGGCTGCCACGTTTCCTACATTACAACAGTGACATTTTTTATATTTGTTCATGGGGTGTGGGCGCTGCTGGCAAGGCCAACATTTATTGCCCATCCCTAATTGTCCTTGAGAAGGTGGTGGTGAGCCGCCGCCTTGAACCGCTGCAGTCCGTGTGGTGAAGGTGCTCCCACAGTGCTGTTAGAGGGAGTTCCAGGGTTTTGATCCAGCGACAATGAAGGAACGGCGATATACTGCCAAGTCCAACCTGATCTGGCTCCAGTCCGATACCAACGTGGTTGACTCTTAACTGTCCTCTGAAGTGGCCTAGCAAGCCACTCAGCCAAGGGAACTAGGGACGGGCAATAAATGCCAGCCTTGCCAGTGATGCCCACATCCAGAGAATGATTTTTTCTTAAAAAAGATTACTTCTTAACTCAAGTTACCCTCTCTCCTAAAAAGTTGTAAAAAGTACAATATATTTACATTTCACAACAGCATTATAAAAGATGAGTGTGTAAGGTCAAATTAATTGTGTGACAGGTATCTGGATATAGGGCTGGCAACCGTCCTGGAATGGAAGATGAGTCTCCCAGGCACGGCTGCTAGCAACCCGGGAGCAGAGTTTGCCCTTGTGGTTTACACCTGGGTACTTTGTTTGCCTGCTTGCGAGAGGCTTCTTGGCTCTCGGAACTGCTGTGTCAGTACCTTTCTACCTAGACACAATTTAGGACTCAGAACCCAGAGATTCAAACATGAAGTGCTTTATTGGAAGGAAAGGAAGTTCTGGCAAGTTCCGAACAAAGAGAGCTAAACTTAACCGAGAGAATACCCAACCATTTATCTCCTGTGACAGCGCCACCACAGGTGGGAGGAGAACACACACTAGAACACACAATACATAACATTTCCTCCCCTCTTAAATGGAAGGTCCACATTATTCCTCAATAGGTAAGTTACTTTCAATACACTCAACTAACCTAGGGTAGAGGTAGACTGCCTCAAACCCTGACTTTACCCTGGGGTTTATTCTGCCCCAGTCTTGTGGGTAAGTCACTAAGCCTACAGATCCAAGCGTCTTGGAGGCCGCCGCTCTCTGACAGGATACCGGCGGTCATCGCTGGCTTCCACAGCAGTAGGCATTGACACAGGCCTGGATGGAGAAGGTGCCTGTGTCAGTTGAAAGTCAGGAGTTTGCACAGGTGGAACAGTCTCTTTGACTTCCTGTGTTGGAGAAGAGCACTGTGGCAAAGGATGCTGGTTTGCGGTATCATTCGGAAACAGTTCAGGCCAACCAGCCATTGGAGCCTCTGTGGCTGTCTCTGCTCCTAGCAACAGTTGATCTGTGTGTCTTCTCCAGACGACGTCCTCAGCAGTCTCAACTGTGTAAGACACAGGGCCCGTCTGCGCGATCACCGTAGCAGGAACCCATTTCGGTCCAGTGTTGTAGTTTCGAGCTAGGACGTGCTCTCCCGGATGAAACCGTCTCTCCTTGGCTCTTTTCTCTTTCTTTTCAACTTGAGCTTCTTGTTGACGATGGACAACCTGCTCTGCCCTTGGAGGTTTGAGTAAGTCAAAACTTGTCCGCAACTGCCTCTTCATCATGAGCGAAGCGGGGGAAATTTTGGTTGTGGCATGCGGCTCGTTCCTGTAGGGCAACAGGAAGCTGTTCAGACGTTGGTGGATTGAGCCCCGACCTTGCGATGCCTTCAAGGCGTACTTCAAAGTTTGCATGAACCTTTCTGCCTGGCCGTTAGTAGAGGGATGACCTGATGTGTTGGACACCATTCACATGCAGGAAGGTTGCAAACTCCTGTGATACAAATTGTGGACCATTGTCACTTACGAGTTGTTCCGGTGAGCCATAACGGCTGAACATCTCACCAAGTTTCTCAATTGTTTTCTCTGCCGTGGTAGACCTCATCACAGCGACCTCTGGCCACTTACTACGAGCGTCCACATGTACTCGCTGCCACACTTCTGCAGGCCAATCCCAGGGGTGTATGGTTGCCAGCTGTGGAACATTCCGGACCCTTTGACATGGGGAACATGTTTTGGCTTTCTCCTCAATATTCCCATCAAGACCTGGCCACCAGAAGTAGCTTCTTGCCATTTCCTTCATCCAAACCATCCCACTGTGGCCTGTATGAAGTTGTTGCAGTATAGGTTCCCTCAAAGGTGGCGGAATGATGACACGGCGTCCCCAAAGAAGACAACCTGCCTGGACGGAGAGCTCATTTCTTTTTGAAACGTAAGGTTTCAAACTAGGAGAATCTCCTATCGCTCTCCCTCGAATGACATCGTCCATTACCTCAGACAGGACTGGATCGTTGCAGGTGTACCTTCGCACCTGAACTGCAGTGACAGGTGCTCCCTCCACTTGTCTAAAGTAGAAGATGTCTTATCTGACGAGGCTCTGGGGGAGTAACAGGCAAGGGTAGCCTCGAGAGAGAGTCTGCGTTGCCGTGCAAGTCTGATTTGCGATATTTGATGTTATGTGTGTCCTGACAACAGTAAAGCCCACCTTTGCATCCTGCTTGCAGCGAGAGACGGAATTCCGGTGTGGGGCCCGAAGATTGAAGTCAATGGACGGTGGTCTGTCAGGAGTGTGAACCTTCTCCCAAACAGGTACTGATGAAATTTTTGAATTCCAAAAACGATTCCCAAGGCCTCGCGCTCGATCTGCGCATAGTTACTCTCGGCCTTGTTCAAGGTGCGTGATGCGAAGGCGTTTCACCCGAAGGCATGATGTGGGATATGACTGCTCCCACACCATATGGTGATGCATCACATGCTAGCTGCATGGGTAGCTTTGGGTCGAAGTGTGTCAGGACCTCCGAATTCAGCAATGCTTTCTTTGCTCGGGCGAAAGCTTCGTTGCACAGTTCAGTCCATTTCCATGTTTTGCCTTGACATAGCAACTGATGTAACGGCTTCAGCAATGTTGCTAAGTCTGAAATAAACTTCCCATAGTAGTTAAGTAGCCCCAGAAATGAATGTAACTGGCTCACATTCTGGGGTGCTGGGGCCTCCACGATCACCTTGACCTTTGGCGGCGCCTTATGCAGGCCAGTAGCATCAATCACATGCCCCAGGTACTCAACTGAAGACTGAAAGAATTCACATTTGTCTTTACGAACTCTGAGTCCGTACTCTTTCAGTCGTTGTAGTGTCGCATCCAAGTTCAGAAGATGATCCTCCTCATTTGTCCCAGTGACAAGGATGTCGTCCAGGTAGCACTGGACTCCTGGCAGTCCACTCAAAATCTGATCCATTGCCCTTTGGAATAGAGCAGGGGCCGACGTAACTCCAAATGGAAGGCGGCAGTACCTGTATAGCCCTTTATGTGTCACAATTGTCAGCAGCTCCTTTGATTTGTCATCGACATGCATTTGTAGATAAGCCTGGCATAAGTCTATTTTGCTGAACTTTTGCCCTCCGGCCAGGCCCGTAAAAAGATCAATGAGGGGAAGAGGGTACTGTTCCACAGACAGCACCTGGTTAATAGTCACTTTAAAATCCCCGCAGATTCGAACAGATCCATCCTTTTTCAGGACAGGAACAATGGGTGTGGCCCATTTGCTCACACTCACAGGCTCCAGGACTCCATTCTCGACTAAGGCCTCCAAGTTAGCCTCAACTTTTGGCCTAATTGCATAGGGTACAGGTCGGGCTTTGTGAAACTTCGGCTTGCTGTCAGGTTTAATGTCCAGTCTCACGCTGATCTTTTTCATGCTCCCAAGTTCCCCATTGAAGAGTTCTGCATGTTTGTTTAACACTGCAGTCAGACCTGACTCCCCTTTTGACATCATGCAGACTGCAGGCCAGTCCAGCGTGATTTTCTCTAGCCACGCACGTCCTAGTAGCGATGGGTAATTTCCCTTTACCACATGTAGTGGCAGTTTTGCAGTCTGTCCGTTCAATTTAACTGTCACCTCAATGACGCCTCTCATGGCCACAGGTTCGCCGGTATACGTCTTTAGCACAATGTTTGTTGGCTGAAGGGTAAGATGCTTTAGCATTTCGTTGTAGACAGTGTCTGAAACAAGGGACACGGCCGCGCCTGTGTCCACCTCCATCCGCACTGATTGTCCCTCCACCAGTGGTGACACCCAGTAGCCATATATGCACCTCTTCCTCCTCAGAGGTGTCGCTCCCCTGTTTTGCTTGTTCCATCATACTGCACTGAATGAACACTCTTTTTCCTCTCTTGTCCAAATACAGACATTTTGCTTCCATGCTTCCCAGCTCTGTCTGTTCTTTTTTTTTAACCTCTACAGGCGTGTTCAATGTGACCCTTTTTGCCACAATTTCGGCATTCCAGCTCCGTACACCAGCAGTCATTAGCGTGATGGCCCGTTTTCCCACAACGGTAACATGTGCCGTTCCGCGCACCTTTAGGCTCAGACGACACCTTGTGAACTCTCCCTGTTGAACTCAACTGGTGAGCCTCCTTTTCCGCCATCTCCATGGAGACACTAACTTCAATGGCCTTTTCAAGAGTAAGGTTGTCCTCAGTAAGAAGGCGCTTCAGTGTGGCTGCATTTTGCAGACCACACACAAGTCTGTCTCTAATGGTGTCATTCAGCACCTCCTTGAACTGGCAGTGTTCCGACAACCTTTTTAAAGCAGCAATAAACATCGTCACTGATTCCCCCTCCTCTTGATTCCGTTTATGGTGGTTGTGGACGCTGTTGGTGCAAAACTATGTGCAAAGATACTCAACTACAGGGGCCCCAACTGTTACAAGGCAAATGCAGCAACAAAATTAAACGACAAAGTCGAGTTGGCTTTGGTCCCTTGAAATGAATGCTTTTCATAGAATCGTACAAATTTAACAACAGAAGGAAGCCATTCGGCCCATCATGTCTGTGCCAGTCGAAAAAGAGCTATCCAGCCTAATCCCACTTTCCAGCTCTTGGTCCATAGCCCTGTAGGTTACAGCACTTCACGTGCATATCCAAGTACTTTTTAAATGCGATGAGGGTTTCTGCCTCTACCACCCTTTCAGGAAGTGAGTTCCAGACCCCCAGCACCCTCTGGGTGAAAACATTTTTCCTCAACTCCCCTCTAATCCTTCTATCAATTACTTTAAATCTGTGCCCCCTGGTTATTGACCTCTCTGCTAAGGGAAATAGGTCCTTCCTATCCACTCTATCTAGGCCCCTCATAATTTTATACACCTCAATCAATTCACCCCTCAACCTCCTCTGTTCCAAGGAAAACAACCCCAGCCTATCCAATCTTTCCTCATAGCTAAAATTCTCCAGTCCTGGCAACATCCTCAGAAATCTCCTCTGTACCCTCCTCTAGTGCAATCACATCCTTCCTGTAATGTGGTGACCAGAACTGTACGCAGTTCTCTAGTTGTGGTCTAACTAGTGTTTTATACAGTTCTAGCAGTCCACCAGTCCTCTGGCACCACACCTGCAATCTCGACCTGCTGGATTAGTTAGCACAAAGACTTGGGAAATAAAGTGATGCATTGAGGAGAAAGAACAAACTTGTATTTATATAGCACCTTTCATAACCTCAATGTCCCAAAGCACTTCAAAACCAATGATGCACTTTTGAAGTGTTGTCACTGTTGTAATGTAGGAAACAGGTTCCACAAACAGCAATGAGATGAATGACCTGATAATCTGTTTTTAATGATATTAGTTGAGGCCAGGACACTGGGAGGACACGTCCCCCCACCCCACTCTATTTCAAAGAGTGCAGTGGAATCTTTTACATCCACCTATGATGGCAGAGTTTAGCATCTCATCTCATATTGAAACATATAAGATTGTGAAGGGGTTGGATCGGGTGGATGCGGGGAGGATGTTCCCGATGATGGGTGAAACTAGAACTAGGGGGCATAGTCTTAGAATAAGGGGCTGCTCTTTCAAAACTGAGATGAGGAGGAACTACTTCACTCAGAGGGTGGTAGGTCCATGGAATATGCTGCCCCAAAAAGCTGTAGAAGCTACATCATTACATAAATTTAAAACAGAAATAGACAGTTTCCTAGAAGTAAAGGGAATTAAGGGTTACGGGGAGCGGGCAGGAATTTGGACAGGAGTCTAGGTTCGGATCGGTCATGGCCCTGTGGGTAGCGGAGCGGGCCCAGGGGCCGTGTAACCTGATCCTGCTCCTATTTCGTGTGTCTAATTCTGTTAGATTCAGGAGATGGTTCTGTGATAGTAGATTGGCGGTTAGGATCAGATCAGCCATGATCTTATTGAATGGCGGAGCAGGCTCGAGGGGCCGATTGGCCTACTCCTGCTCCTATTTCTTATGTTCTTATGAAACATAGCACCTATGATGGTGCAGCGCTCTCAGTACTGCACTGGCGTGTCAGCCTAGATTATGTGCTCAAATCTCTGGAGTGGGATTTGAAACCCAACCTTCTGACTCAGAGGTGAAGGTACTACCACTGAGCCTAGCTCAATACTTTTGCTCCAGTTGATTGAGATACAGGTTCATCTCAAACTCGTACCCTATGTGCCCCCTCTATAAACCTGTCTGGGTTTTGTGAATTACAGGAGGCTCACTCCTGGTATGCTGAGGTTGGTGGTATGTTTGATTCCAAGTGGTCATTCACTATTTAAAACCAACCCTTCAACATGAAAGTCTTTGATGATGGGTTCTTTGGGCGCACCTTGTATAGACCTCAAAATCTGTATTTCATGGGGAAACATGACAAATATGGCCATTCAGATCCAGGAAGACTCCTGGGAAAACTCATCTAATTCTATCCATTGGCAAGGCATCAAGTGATGTCCAAGCAGACTATGGCCAATCTTCAACCAAGTGCACATATATAGTGCTTCACCTGAAACTGGGAAAGGAATCATATATCATGTAAAAGTTATAATCAAACATAACAAGCTTGTGATGAGTAGTTTTTGTGGAGGATAAACTTTCAAATTGAGGTAAAGAAATTATATTGCATAGGTGAAAAGACTCTCCAACCCTCTCCCTCCCATGTGAAGCAGGTTTCCAACTGCACCAATTGACTGGAGAAAAATGACTGATCAGCAGACCCAGCACACGGGGAGTTGTACACCAGGAGAAAGGGGAATTGTACAACTGATGCAATGTACGTGAACCATTTTAAAGTGACCATGGTCTCGGTTGGATTTGTTCAATTCAAATGGTACATGGCAGAGGAATGTTTCTTGCTCAGCCCACTTCAGTCTTTCAGGAACTTTGGGTTACAGGCGTGTTGTTAAGGCCACGTTTGTGGTTGGGGGGGGGGGTGGAAATCGAGGCTCAAATAGATCAGTGTCACAAATATTTTCAAGTCCCTGAAGGGCATAAAAAGCTGGAGGTGAAGAATGTAAGTTTGTTTGCAGCATTAATTCAAATACTTTGCAAACTTCGGCCAATCTCTTTGTGGCCTTTTATGTGCTTCACCTTCACTAAGCTCCAATCTACTGTTTTTTCTCAAACACCCATCATGGAATCTTACAGCACAGAGGTTATTACACAAAATAAGGCTCATGGGATTGGGGTAATACATTAGCATGGATTGAGGATTGGTTAATGGTCAGAAAGCAGAGTAGGAATAAATGGGTCATTTTCGGGTTGGCAGGCTGTAACTAGTCGGGGTACCTCAAGGATCAGTGCTTGGGCCTCAGCTATTTACAATCTATATCAATGGCTTAGATGAGGGGGACAGAGTGTAACGTATCCAAGTTTGCTGATGATACAAAGCTGGGTGGGAAAGTAAGTGGTGAGGAAGACGCAAAGAGGCTTCAAGGGGATATAGACAGGCTAAGTGAGTGGGCAAGAACATAGCAGATGCAATATAATGTGGAGAAGTGTGAAGTTATTCACTTTGGTAGAAAAAATAGAATAGTGTGGCGGTACCACTGAGTTAATCTAGCTAATTGTATATAATTCCCTTTAACGATGTTCTAACACCAGCCTAAACCTGTACTATTGTGTTGGGCATTACTGGGTTTTGTATATAGTGTTCTGCGTGTACGGGGCGTGGCCCCTTTAAGAGCGCGGGTAAACGCAATGACGTCACGTCGCACATCACATGACCACCCCAAGTGCGGGAAAACACGATGACGTCACGACGCAATTCACGGGGCTGCCGAGGCAGTCCTCGTGGCATCCCCGTCGGGTAAAGACCTGCTCCATGGCTCTCCTGCATCGATCTTTGTTGTTTAATGTTGGATTTGACGAATTCCAGAAAAGACCTGTTTGATTGTTCGCCTGAGTCGACCTCAGTTATTAGTTAGGAATACATCAATTCCTACAATAGCAGAATATTTTTTAAATGGTGAGAGACTGGGAAATGTTGGCATTCAGAGGGACCTGGATGCCCCTGTACACAAATCACAAAGTTAACATGCAGGTACAACAAGCAATTGGGCAAGCAAATGGTAGGTTAGTCCTTATTATAAAGGGATTGGAGCACAAGAGTAAAGATGTCTTTACTACAATTATATAGGGCCTTGGTGAGACCACACCTGGAGTACTGTGCACAGTTTTGGTCTCCTTACCCAAGGAAGGATATACTTGCCTTAGAGGGAGTGCAACGAAGGTTCACCAGACTGATTCCTGGGATGAAGGGATTGTCCTACGAGGAGAGATTGAGTAGACTAGGCCTCGAGTTTAGAAGAATGAGACGTGATCTCACTGAAACATATAAGATTCTTAAAGGGCTTGACAGGGTAGATGCTGGGAGGATGTTTATGATGGGGACCGAGGATATGATCTGAAATTGTTGAACTCTATGTTGAGTCCAGAAGGCTGTAAAGTGCCTCATCGAAAGATGAGGTGTTGTTTCTCGAGCTCGGTCCCTATCATATATATATTTTTTATCCACACCTTTTGTTTGTGTCTTCTTTTCGTCTCTCCCACATGGCAGCTGTCTTTCATTCTGCCAGCGCAATTCACACTCCATCTAGAGCCATCCTTTGTTTCTTAACCTGTCCCATTACCATCTCCTTTTGCCTTGAATACCTCTTAATGTCTCTTAATCTCTCCCGCCTTCTATCCTATCACAGACCTTCCCTTTTGTTCTTTCATCCCCTCCCCATTTCCCAGCCCCTACACTTGCTTAAAAATCAGTTCCATTTCCTGCTTTTTTCCAGTTCTGACGAAAGGTCATCGACCTGAAACGTTAACTCGGTTTCTCTCTTCACAGATGCTGCCCGACCTGCTGAGTATCTCCAGCAATTTCTGTTTTTAATTCAGATTTCCAGCATCTGCAGTATTTTCTTTTTGTACAGCTTTATCAACTTGTCCTGCCACCTTCTAAGATTTGTGTATGTGAAGCCCCAGGTCTCTCCGTTTCTGCACCCCCTTTAAAATTGTATGATTTTGTTTATATTGCCTTCTTCATTCCCCCACCCAAAATGTATTACTACATGATTCTCTGCAGTTTCCTCTCACCCCTCTCCCTCTGCTTCCCTAATTGGCTCTGATCTCTGAGACATCTACATGCTAATCTGTATTGTAGATTGTAGCCCTTAATGCTAGAAATAATAATTAGTTTCTGCAAAATGCAGAGGGGGGCCAATTAACAAAAAGGAAAAGGAGGTAGAATCAGCAGCCCAGTTACGGCTAATGTTCGTGTTGGACTCTCTGGCTGGAGGCCAGAGTTCAAATCCCAGCTGTGACCAACATATGAACCCAGCGACCTTCATAAGAACATAAGACGTAGGAGCAGGAGGTCATTTGGCCCCTCGAGCCTGCTCCGCCATTCAATAAGATTGTGGCTGATCTAATCTTGGCCTCAAACTCCACTTCCCTGCCCGTTCCCCATAACCCTTGACTTCCTAACCTTTCAAAAATCTGTCTATCTCCACCTTAAATATATTCAATGACCCAGCCTCCACAGCTCTCTGGGGAAGAGAATTCCAAAGATTCACGACCCTCAGAGAAGAAATTTCTCCTCATTCCCATTTTAAAAGGGTGCCCCCTTATTCTGAAATTATGCCTAGTTCTAGATTCCCCCACGAGGGGAAATATTCTCTCTGCATCTACCCGGTCAAGCTCCTTCAGAATGTTTCAATAAGATCCCCTCTCATTCTTCTAAACTCCAATGAGTATAGGCCCAACCTGCTCAACCTTTCCTCATAAGACAACCCCTTCATCTCCGGAATCAACCTCGTGAACCTTCTCTGAACTGTCTCCAATGCAAGTATATCCCTCCTTAAATAAGGAGACCAAAACTGTACGCAGTACTCCAGGTGTGGTCTCACCAACGCCCTGTACAGTTGTAACAGGACTTCCCTACTTTTATACTCCATTCCCTTTGCAATAAAGGCCAACATTCCATTTGCCTTCCTAATTACTTGCTGTACCTGCATGCTAACTTTTTGTGATTCATGTACAAGGACCCCCAGATCCCTCTACCTCAGCATTTTGTAATCTCTCCCCATTTAAATAATAATTTGCTTTTTTATTTTTCCTATCAAAGTGGATAACCTCGCATTTTCCGACATTAAACTCCATCTGACAGATTTTTGCCCACTCACTTAGCCTATCTATATCCCTTTGGAGATTCTTTGCATCCTCCACACAATTTGCTTTCCCACCTATCTTTGTATCAGCAGCAAATTTGGTTACATTACACTCAGTCCCTTCATCCAAGTCATTAATATAGATTGTAAATAGTTGAGGCCCCAGCCCTGATCCCTGCGGCACTCCACTAGTTACAGTTTGCCAACCTGAAAATGACCCATTTATCCTGACTCTCTGTTTTCTGTTAGTTAGCCAATCCTCTATCCATGCCAATATATTACCCCCAACCCTGTGAGCTCTTATCTTGTGTGGCACCTTATCGAATGCCTTCTGGAAATCCAAATACACATCTACTGGTTCCCCTTTAATCACCCTGCTCATTACATCCTCAAAGAACTCCAGCAAATTTATCAAACACGATTTCCCTTTCATAAAACCATGTTGACACTGCTTGACTGTATTATGATTATCTAAATGTCCTGCTAGCACTTCCTTAATGATGGACTCCAGCATTTTCCCCAATGACAGATGTTAGGCTAACTGGTCGATAGTTGCCTGCTTTCTGTCTCCCTCCTTTCTTGAATAGGGGCGTTACATTTGCAGTTTTCCAGTCCGCTGGGACCTCTCCAGAGTCCAGGGAATTTTGGTAGATTACAACCAATGCATCCACTATCTCTGCAGCCACCTCTTTTAAGACTCTAGGATGCATACCATCGGGTCCAGGGGACTTGTCCACCTTTAGTCCCATTAGTTTGCCTAGTACTTTCTCTCTAGTGATAGTGATTGTTTTAAAGTCCCCCCACCCCCACCCCAATAGTCCCTTGATTATCCATTATTGGGATGCTTTTAGTGTCTTCTATCATGATGACCAATACACTGGAGGTCTTACCAGGTCTTGGCAAACACACAAGGTCAGACCATCAGTCCGGCTCTACAGAAAGTGGGACAGAAAAGGAGGAGTGCAAAGAGGAAAGCATACAAAATGGGGCTAGGGGAAGAGAAGTCGACAGGGGTAGAAGTTAGTCAGGGATGGGTGGAACTGCACTAGTTTTTGTAAACTGCAGTGGGAGAACCAAATTGCCCTTGGTAACTTGGTACCCATTAACGATGAGTACAGAAAGCACAAAAGAGCAGTTATGTTAATGCATAAAGACATCTAATAGCCATTGCTGTAACTCACCTAGGACGTTATTGCCCATACGTAACTTTTGTGTTCAACATCAGATGAGAATTCGGATTCCAGAAATCACTTCCTGTAAAGCTGAAAATATAACATTGAGATGGGAAAACGCAATAACATTTAAGACTTTTTTTTAATCCACTAAATAATATGGATTAGCCCACATGGGAAAGGAAACACTAAAGGGCATAGTGCCTTGAAGACAAACAACTCCACCTTTAACTTCGTTCGTCGTCATTATCCTTGGAGCCTCCGTTTTCTTGCCAATTCCTGGAATTAAGCTATTACATGTCTGACATCTAAAATCTTGACTGAACTTAGAGACGAAGAAGTAGAATAAACCAAAAATCAAGGGCAAAAGAAAGTTGCTAACATTTGTTGTGACCTTTATGGACAGGGATGGCCAAATTGTTTGTCCTTGGAAGACAAACGTGTTAGCCGTGGCTCAGTGGGTAGCACTCTCGCCTGAGTCAGAAGGTTGTGGGTTCAAGTCCCACTCAAGAGACTGGAGCACAAAAATCTAGGCTGACACTCCAGTGCAGTGCTGAGGGAGAGCTGCACTGTCGGAGGTGTCATCTTTCGGATGAGACATTAAACCAAGGCCCCAGTTGCCCTCAGGTGGACATAAAAGATCCCATGGCACTATTTCAAAGAACAGCAGGGCAGTTATCCCCATCCTAGCCAATCTTCATTCCTCAATTGCCATCACTAAAACGGATTATCTGGACATTATCACATTGCTGTTTGTGGGAGCTTGCTGTGCGCAAATTGGCTGCTGCGTTTCCTACATTACAACAGTGACTGCACTTCAAAAGTACTTCATTGGCTGTAAAGCGCTTTGGGATATCCTGAGATTGTGAAAGGCGCTATATAAATGCAAGTCTTCCTTTCTTCCTTGGAAGACCCATAGGTACATACCATGGAGCCTTGGGAGTCACATACAAAATTTAAATCCATCCCATCAATCTGCAAACATCTCAAACTACTGATACCAACAGATTCTGGTGCTCTTGCTTTGGAATTATCCCCCAAATGAGGCAATGCACCAACTAATTAGTGATTAAGTAATACAAGCACTACATTAGAATGTATTGCCTGGGCCAAATGTATGTTGAATGTTTAAATGTCTTAATCTAAATGTACACTCTCGGGAGCCGCAAGCCTACATTTCGTTGTACTGCACTTGTGCACTAACAATGACAATAAAAGTTGATTTGATTTGATTTGATCAGGGCTCAGAGGCTGCAAGTGGTTCATAGACCACAGCTATATAATTTACGGTAAGTGTAAATGCATCAATGAAATGGTGGGAGAGCCTTCCACTTCTGGAATCTGGGTTTGAATCCAGCCCAGGTTGATGGGGACGGAAGTCTTCTGTATGCTGGCCACAAGGGTCGTGTGTGAAATGAATTGGGGCCATCACAATCTAGTTCTAGTTAGCATGGGCCAAGCACACAAAGCTGCCCCTAATTCAACACTAATTGGCAAGCTCACTCAGAGGTTACAGAATGGCTGGTGTGGGAAATGGAAAATAAAGCCACATTGAGCAGTAGGGACAGAGGCAAATTGCTGTAACAGAGGGAGCTTTAACTCTACATCTGGCTCTACCTGGCCCCAATGCTGCCACCAGTGCCTAAAACGTAAATTGTTCCATTCACCTGGGTGAACACTTGGCTATGCGCTTGAAGTGCTGTAACCAACAGGGCTGCAGACCAAGAGCTGGAAAGTGGCATTAGGCTGGATAGCTCTTTTTCGGCCGGCACAGACATGATGGGCCAAATGGCCTGCCTCTGTGCCGTAAATTTCTATGATTCTATGAAAACCAGGTTATGCAGTACTATTTCAAGTAATATACATCTAAATGAAAAGAAATTAAAACAATGTATTGGCTCAGTTATATCCTATTGCCATCAGTCAGTCAGAGGATCTGTTTCATGTGTCCTGGCCAATATTTATCCCTCAACCAACGTCACTAAAACAGATCATCTGCTCATGATCACGTTGCTGTTTGTGGGACCTTGCCGTGTACAGATTGGCTGCCACGTTTCTTATATTAGCAGTGACTACACTTAAAAAAAAAAGTACTTCATTGGCTGTAAAGCGCTTTGGGACAGCCTGAGGTCATGAAAGGCACAGCATAAATACAATTCTGTCTTTTGATGTACAATCCACAATCCCCTAAATCAGGGTGCTCCTCATAACTGCATCTCCTTGCAACATTCTTTGCATCACTTACTTTGTTATTGTATTTCTTAAACAGAAAGTTCTATCCTGCTTACCTTCTTACACAGAAGCACATTGACCAGAATGGTATGTCCACCCGCAAAGACCTTGGCCGAGACTGTTATTTCAGTTTACATTCAATAACCACAGAGGAATATTTGGGCCTGCTTGGACCTAATTCCAAAGAGATAAAACAGCCATATTTCATCAGCTAGGTCACCCAGTTCCCAGTCATGGCAAGAGGACTTGAGGCCCTCCAGGGTAACACAGGCCAAGGTTTGAATTTCAGACAAGAGAAAATAATATTTTCAGGAATATTAAGTTTATGAGGTTCAATTTATTAGCAGATGAATAAAAGAAACAATTTTCTACACTGCAGCAGCTATCAATGGACATCTAACGGTTTGGAATCTGCACAGTCAAAGCAATACACTTTATTGAAATATACACAGCAACCCTCATCAAGAGACTGGGTTATTAGCCAAGCATGTATTTCACAGTGACACATACTCACAGGGGCTCCACGGTACCTTCCTTTTGATTCAAAAGAAAATATCCGTACCGGTTTAACTTCACCCCTTCATTTTGTTTTTTTTTACTCTTTTGTACATTAATGTAAAGCTGTAGTTTAGAAGAGGCTCACGCAGTTGAAATCAGAATCGTCATCATACCACTACAGTATACAGTTAAATAGAGGCATTTGTACAAATTTCTTCTTTTTAAAAACAGAACAGTCGGAAAGAGAGGAACCACAGGGAGAGATAAACTGGTCTGAAAGTTTACAAAACCAGGAGTTATTCACAGTGTTTTAACTAGCTGCAATGAAAGAAATTGAAAGGAACACTCTAAAGCCAAAGTTCCTGCACACGTGTAACTGCTGAATGACAATCGGCCATAAGGGGACATTGATGAAGGATTTAGCTATGGGATGTATATTTATTTGTGGGGGGGGGGGGGGGGGGGAAAAAGAGAAAGAGAGGGAGAAGAGGTTGCCCAAAGATTGCTCATATGCAGTGTACTAACTGGAACTGGAACACACGAGATTCCAAACACACACACACACTAGGAGGAATAAATCAAAAGGAAAGGTTTCCATAAAATTGGGTGATCAGGTTTATCAAAACGCAGTCTTGGTCACTTTATTCCTTACGTTAAAAAGTGTTTTCTTGAAGAAGAAAAAACACTACATCTGATCCAACTCACCGTGTTAGAGAGTGACTAAAACCCAAGAAAATCTGGTACTTTTTCAATCTTTTGTCATACAGAGCGCAGGCTGCAGCTATTGCAGGTATTACAAGCGATGCGTTAAATGGATCAACTTTATAACCTGCTAAAGACTTGTCAAGCTGTAATGAAATTCACCATAAAAAAAATTGAACTGAAAGAACATCTCTAAGTCTGCTGGACAATTATTGGTACGTGAGCAAATAGAATTGTTTGGCCGCAAGTACGGAGTAGTTCTCCTTCCCTGGAAAAAACCAGCTCTAGTTTGTGTGTTTAAAAAGGTACAAGAGTAACTTTCCTCCTAAGATTTGTTTAGAAACTTGAGTTGCAGCAACTGCACATCACATCTTTTAGCGCATCAAAAATGCACTAAACAGCAACTTTCTCTAATATTTAGGTGAGTGGAGGTATTGAGGCCTGAAGTGGACATTAATAATTATAGTTGGGTGGGTGAGGGGGGAAAAAAAAAGTACACACAAATGAGGATCACCCGAACCAAACTGGGTTTGGCAAGATGGTGTTCTCTCTCTCTGGAAAAAAAAATCTGATTAAGCCCAATGCAGACAGACAAAGATTACTCATTCTTTCTGGCCAAACTATGAAAACAGACTCCCGTACAGCTAACCAGCCCACGCACACACACAACGATTACCCACTGCGCAAAAGAATTTCGTCACCCCTTGAAAAGGGACATCTGCAAACTTGTCTTATTTTCAAATATTTTCTGGGGATCCATTTCCGCTGCTCATATCAATCGCCAGAAACATTGTGGCTTAAACTATTATTTGTTTTGCCAAAAATGCCAATTTAATCTTGTAAAACAATACAGAAAAAACATCGCTGATGTTTAATGCAGACATCTGTCCCAGCCAGATTTATGCTAAGGTAACACTCTCTGTCTGCAGCACCATTCCTTCTGGGAGGAAAAAATAAACATCTGCGTCACAGATTGGTAACGTCAGTTATTCATTTTGTCAAAACCGGTGTTGCCCATTGGACTAATGGTCACAGGGCAGAACAAGCTTCCCAAGTCGTTTATGATCGGAGATAGTTGCACTGGACAAAGCTTCCAGTTTGTGTTGCGCTCCCTTGGACTTTTGGACAAGGAGCCAGCGTACCTCAACTTCACCGTGATCCTCTTTCTACCCCATTCCCCCCCCCCCCACCCCCCATTTCTGAACTCGGGAGAATCTAACACAGCCCCAAAGGACTCGGGGCGATGGCAACAGTTACAGTCAAATTCGTTCTTCTTAAAAAGGCTGCTGCTTGACCAAGAACACAAGCACCAATCCCAAACATCTAGGCAGAAGTGCTCTTTGCAAAGTGCACCCTCTGGTTGGAAATCACCAGGAACCAGACTTGGTACCCCTTTTCCACCGCCTCTTCCCCAGGATAATTGTATATTTCCTAACCTTAATGCAACCCATGCACACTCCGATTGAGTACAAGTTCAGACAAGTGTTTAAAAAAAAGGAACATGACCGATTTAATCAGTTATCTAATGTGATTAAAACAGACCGCCAAATTGCATTCCACTGAAGTTGGAAGTATACAATAACTTGCCTTGGTCCTTCAATAAAATCAGAATAAAAGTCAAATAAAATTCTTTAAAAAATATACTCAAAACCACTCCAGTGTTGTTTGTCCTTAATGATGCTTTAAAGTCAGCTGTAGAATTTGGGCTGGTTACTGTGCATTAGCTCTGTGCGTATGATTCCATTCCAAATAGGGACCTCAAAAGGTCGTAAAACTTTCTACACAAGGACAGTGCCCCTAAATCTGGGTCCAACTTTAGAGTTACTGATAACGACCCCCACTGAATTTTGTTTGCTATTTTACTTTGCCCAACTTGATTTTTAAATGACAGTTCGGCTCCCATTGCACCCCCCACCCTCTAAGCGTGGACATCAACTTGCTTTTGCAGGGACAGCACGGCAACAAAATAACCCAATTTCTAGACAGAAACAGATGACAATAACCACACCGATGGGCATAATATCGTTACTCTTTCCTTATCTTTAATACCAGTGACATGTGGATTCAGTGGGTGCCTACAGCTATGGGACTGGAATCTTCAATTTAATTTTGGGGAGGGGCAGAAGCAAATCTCATTAATTTAACCAAATTAATAAAGCGTACTTCCATAGCTTAAATGGTCACCTTTTCCATACCTCAACAAGGAAGAGCTGTTGCGGATGCCACTCCAAGTAGTGCCTTAAAGTCAAAAGTCAAACGGGTCCACTCAGATACCAAGACTTCACTGGGACACCAGATCCAGCTCACACATGCAGTTGTTCACCATTTTTGGAGAAAAGTGCAGTCGAGCCAGGTCCCTGTGTGATGTACACCAATTCCAGAGTTCAACGATTTGTAACGTTGATATTCTGTCCAGTTTTTGTTGAGTAAGGATTCAGGACAGTCCAATAGGAGGAGATGCCACTCGTAGTGAAATCCTTTCACACAAAATACTGGGGCAGCACAGGCATGATGGGCCGAATGGCCTCCTTCTGTGCTGTAGGATTCTGTGATACTAGCCTGAGCTGATGTTGCCTCATTTTACCTAAAATGAATAACTCTGCACCAAGTTTTGAGAAATTGCAGTTCCCCTATATCTATTTCAAGGAGTAGATTCTACACTGTGCTGCAGGCCATCTCGCCAGCTCATTTTTTCAGACCTCCAGCAGAATTCCCTGCACAACACTCCACACAGAAAACCAGACTCCAATTTTGCTACTGTACCAAAGCTTGATCATCGTTTGCTCAACAGGTTCTGACTTGAATTCTAAGCTGTACCAGAGGGAAAGTACATTCTTCTCACTTTGTTTTACCATTCTGGGAAGGGCATGAAACCATGCAGTAAAAAAAAAGCCTCAAGAGACTCTATGGCTAGAATGTGAAACCAAATATAAAGTGTTTTGATTTTGACCACCAGCCACCCTATTAATAAAAGGAGGCTCCTTAAACATTTCCTGGCTGGGAATGGGAGGGGAAAGAAAGATTCCAGGTGATGTAGGCATACTGTGTGCTCAGACACAGATTGAAACCAACAGCTCTCCATAGGGTTAGTTCATGACCTCAAGGAATTTATTAATCAAAATTCTGGAGGGGGGGGGGGAAGCAATAGTAATGTATTACTCAATGAGAGAGACTGTGAGCAAGAGACACAAACAATGAGGGGGGATAGAGAGAGAAAGCAAGAGGGAGAATGAAGAAGAGAGGAAGTGCATGAGAGGGCAGAGAGAGAGAGAGCACGTACACGAGAATGAAGGAGAGAGGGAGTGCACGAGAGGGCAGAGAGAGAGAGAGCACGTACACGAGTAGGAGCATAGCACTCTCTCCACTCTGGGCCAACACCCTTCACACACAAGTGCACAATTTGCTTACTGTTCTACAAGGTTTGCAGTGAACATACAGGAGTTCAGGAACAAGACCACCCTCAGGATAATCGTCATCCATATTCAGTTTGAGATAACCTCGAGTGACAAATCAGTACCTGCACTCAAAAAAAAGTATGAATTTAGTGTATTTTGCAAACATGTAACCCTCTTCCTACTCCAATAAAAGCAAACATTATGAAAAGCATTTCATTCAGAACTACTCAAATGGACTTGCTCACCCAACAAAAAACAACTGGGGCAGTACAGGCATGATGGGCTGAATGGCCTTCGTCTGTGCTGTAGGAGTCTATGATACTAGTCTGAGCTGATGTCTTATTTTACCTAAATTTTACTCCTGTGCTGTAAGTTTATACTTAAAAAAAAAAATAGGAGCTACACACTTCTTGGTAATAGTTTTCCTCACAAAAAGTAAAGAGAAACGTTTAGCTTTATACTTGGGAAAAATGCTCAGAAATATAATGTGCTTAACCAGAAGATCAACTATCCCTCGGTGGGGGGGGGGGGGTTGATTTTATTACATTTGACCAACTGCATCCAACCACTGCCTGCCCCAGGGTGGGGTCCAGCAGCACTTCGCCCAACTCTGACCAACAACTCGGGGCTCTGTAGTTACCAGGTTAACTGGTCATTTGGTCACTCAACAAGGAGCGGTCATGGGAAGGGATGGGATGTGGCCAATTAACATCAATATTTATTGACCAGAGCTAGACCCCTCAACTTAAAAAAAAAATAAAAAAAATACTGAATTTGAACCATTCACATACAAAGACAATTTTCCGCCCTGAAGGATTTATTACTTAAAAAGGAAATGAAAGCAGTCACGTGAAAGTCAGACACGTTTGGACATCTGCGTTTTCCCAGCTGAATACTTTCAATTATTTTCCCACCCAAAATAAAAAAATTCAGGTGGAAACCAACAGTGGATCACAGACATTGTGTTGGCCTGGCTCTTTAAATGCACCAAACCAGTTGGCAACTAAACTGTGCAAAGCAAGACCACCAAAAGCTGAAGTGAAGGGCCTGGTTTGGGGAGGGTGAGCAAGAGGGATTAAATTTTTTTTTTAAATGACCCATTACCAGGACGGAGCAAAAAACAAAAAAAAAAAGCTGAAAAAGCAGATGCCTAAATGTCAAATCAAAGTATTTTTCCTGTTGCAGATTCTTCAAAGTCTTAGTGTTGTCTGTGCCTCAATCTATACCCACCCAATCAGCAAATGAGCAAACGTGTTAAAGTACTGCAGGAACAGTGCAAGCAAAAGCAGCATAGAAACAGAGTCAGAAAGCAAATGGACAGGAATCTGGGCTGTGGAATGGGGGTGGGGAGAGGGAGGAAGAGAAATGCTCCAATTTTTTTTAAAGACCAATAGAACTGTATCCATAACAAACTGAAAAAGAACACCACTGCCACCAACAGGCAGCCTCAAAAACCTTGAAACAGTCAAGTCCCCAGTCCGATATCTCTGCTCAATTTGAAGCAGATGTTACCAATTCGTATTTTTTGGGGGGGGAGGGAAAAGCATTTAAAGGCAAACACCCTCTTCCAGCACAAAGCCACTTTCAGTTCAAGGTTGTGTCTGGGCTACAGCCAAGGGACATGGGAGCAGGATGCAGATTCTGATCATTGTCCTTTTCATTAGCAGCCATCAGTCATGGTCCGTGATTCATAGCCTCTGTCGTCACCTCCTTGCTTCCTGCCTGGAGAATCGCAGTCTCTGTCCATCTCTCTTCGGAGAATCAGTGAGGACGTTCTTCCCCACAGGTGGACAGACACGGGGAAAACACCTGGTACAAATCAGGATATCACCAGCACGGATTCTGGACTCCTTTTCTTTAATGTACTATCTCGGCGGATAGTCTGCATGCTCAGTTTGAAGTGTTGTTATTAGATAATCCAGAGGTTGATGCGACCACACCTGGGCTCGTGCTAGCCACTGACTTCCTAATATGAGGCATCAAGTATGGGTCACTGGCGAGTTGCTGAACATCTATTCGGTCCTCTTTACGATATGCCAGACAGCGGCGGATAAAGGCCTGCAGTAGAATTAGAGAAAAAATAATAATATCCCCTAAGTTCCATAATATTATAAAATTCTCAGAAATATTGACAAGTAGCTGATCATCTTGGTACTGACAGGGAAGTAAGTCAAAATAACTAAGACTCAAAAGTTTTTTTTTGAAAATGAATGACTGTGCTCAATACCAGGAACCAAAGGTATGATATTGTAAGGGTGACCCCGAGCTTCCGGTCGCTTGTCACTTTAATTCTCTGCTCCACTCCCACTTTGACCTCGGCCTCTTACACTGTTCCAATGAAGCTCAACGTAAGCTCGAGGAACAGCACCTCATCTTTCGATTAGGCACTTTACAGCCTTCTGGACTCATTGAGTTCAACAATTTCAGACCATAACCTTTGCCCCCATTTTTCAGGCGGCAGCTGCTGATTATTCTGCCATCCCCATTTGCAACATTTAATCTCTCCTGCCTTCCACCCTATCACAGATCGTCCCTTTAGTTCTTTCCTCCCCACCCCCCACTTCCCTGCCTCTGCACCTGTTTAAAACCTGTTACATCCCTAACTTTTTCCAGTTCTGACGAAGGGTCACAGATCTGAAACGTTAACTCTGTTTCTCTCTCCACGGATGCTGCCTGACCTGCTGAGTGTTTCCAGCATTTTCTGTTGTTATTTCAGATTTCCAGTATCCGCAGTATTTTGCCATCGTATGATATTGCTTAATTCTTCAAATGAGGAACTTGGACGTATACATGAATAGCCGTCAGTCATTTTAACTGAGCTAACCATTTGGAATTTGGAAGAGGAAAGTACAAATTGGACTTGGAATGTTAGTGCAGAAGGAGGCCATTCACTGTGCACCACCAGCTCTCTGAAAACTGTCCCACTTCTCTGCCCGTGCCCCATATCTTTATCAAATGTCCCTTTTCAAATATTTATCCACTTACCGTTGTGGATTTCACCATTTCTGCAAGGGCATTCCCTGTCCTGATAATCCTCTGCATAAATAAAAACTCTCTCCTAACCTCTCCTTGTTCTTTTGATCTTAAACTTATGTTCTCTACTTACTGACTCCATGACCAATGGAAATAGTTTTTCCCCCAATTTATCTTGTCAAAACCCCTCATCATTTTGAACACCACTGTCAGATCTCCTTTCAAACTTTTGTTCTAATGAAGTGTCCCAGTTTCTCTAATCTATCATCTTAGTAAATTTATTCTGCATTCTCTCCATGACCTGGACATCCTTCCTAAAAATGGAAACAAGTCAAACTGTGGCCTATGTAATGGTTTCTATAGGTTTAGCTTAATCTCTGCTTATGTACTCTACACCCCTATCTATAAAATGCAAGATCCCTTATTTTTTTCTTAAAAACAGCTTTTAGCAACTTGCCCTCTTTTAAAAGGTTCGTAAATCTGAACCCCCAAGTCTCTCGGCTTCTCTGTCGGCCCCCCACAAAATGCATCACCTCATATTTATCTGCATTAAATTTCATCTGACACGTACCTGCCCAATCTACGAAGGCCACCCAGAGTTAAAAAAAACTGGTGCATGCAGAAAATAAACCCATGACGCAGCAGGTTGATCTTGGTGACTTCACTGTTCAGCTACACTGCGACGGGCAGATAGGCTTTGCCCATTGTAAAAAGTTGACATACCTTGTCATTATAAATGTTGTCAAAAATCATGACGCAGGCAGTAAGCTTATGTTGTCAGGAAATGTACAAGATATTTAATATAGAAGTTAACAATGTTCCCAATACTGATCCCTCCAGTCTGAAACACATCCATTAACCATTCCTCTCTTTTGTCCTTTAACCAACTTCCTATCCATGCTACCGCATTCCCTTTAATATCACATGTCTTAGCTTTATCAAAAGCCTATGACAAATTAATTTTGTAAATCCGTATACACAGCATCCGTTGCATTTCCTTTTAGCAATATAATCAATTTTCTGAACTATTATATTTACCTCGTTTTAAAATTGTGTTTATAAAATCTTTTATAAAGTTACGTGTTATCTATGTGATTTACACACAAAAAACTCGTCTACCCGAGATGACTTGGTTGCAATTTTGTCATTCACTCTCCCATCAGTGGAGGCGTGCCAATACAGGTCCATTATACCTGAAACCATTCCAATTACACGCACACTGGAGCAGCTTCATTCGTGGAAGGAAGGGTATACTTGCATTGGAGGCGGTTCAGAGAAGGTTCACGAGGTTGATTACCGAGTTGAAGGGGTTGTCTTATGAGGAAAGGCTGAGCAGTTTGGGCCTATTCTCATTGGAGTTTAGAAGAATGAGAGGTGATCTTATTGAAACATACAAGATACTGAGGGGACTTGACAGGGTAGATGCAAAGAGGATGTTTCCCCTCGTGGGGGAATCTAGAACTAGGGGGCATAGTTTCAGAATAAGGGGTCGTCCATTTAAAACGGAGATGAGGAGGAATTTCTTCCCTGAGAGGGTCGTGAATCTGTGGAATTCTCTACCCCAGAGAGCGGTGGAGGCGGAGTCAGTGAATATATTCAAGGCGGAGATAGACAGATTTTTGAAAAACAGGGGAATCAAGGGTTATGGGGAGCGAGCAGGAAAGTGGAGTTGAGGTCGATGATCAGCCATGATCTTATTGAATGGCAGAGCAGGCTCAAGGGGCCGAATGGCCTACTCCTGCTCCTAGTTCTTATGTTCTTATGTTGCTTTGGACAGAGGCGGCAGAGTTGGCAAAAGTTGGTAGTGGCTGTGTGCGCAACAGTACCCCACGCAGGCCTTCCTCCCCCTAAAGATTTTGTGGGGTAGGTTCCTTTAGTTACTACTAGTAGCAAAATTGTAAAGAAAGCCAAGATTTCCTCTTGTTGACATTTCTAGTGCAGGGGAGACTGCCGTCTCAGGTGGACGCAAAAGATTCCACGGCACTATTTCTAAGAGCTGGGTAGCTCTCCCCAGTATCCTGACCAATATTGATCCCTCAACCAACATCAGAAACAGATACCTGGTCATTTATCTCATTGCTGTTTGTGGGACCTTGCCGGGGGTACAGAGATGGAATAGGCAAGCCCAATTGGTCAGTGTGAAGACTGGGCCACAGACAAGGAAGATTTATCTGTGGAGATCAACTATGCTGAGAGAATGAGGTAGAATCCAAATATCCTAAGTCAGTTAGTCATTCATTTATTCAACCTATTAATTAGTCATAAAGTAGTACAGGACAAAACACAGTTGGAAAGCGATGATCCAGTTTTGAGGCCATGATCGTACTAAAGTGCATCTCAGAGTTATTAAATCACAAGATCAACATAGATGAGGATGGTCATTTAACCCATCTCAACACATCCATCCAGAAAGATCCTACAGTTACCCCGTCACAGCATCCAATTGTTTCTTAACTGCCTCGTTTTTTTTTACCTCCACTACTCTTGTATAGCAGTGAACATTTAAACCAGCACAGGCTCCCAGACCCGAGGCCCGCCGGGTCAACGTCCAGACCCGAGGCCCGCCGGGTCAACTCCCAGGCCCGAGGCCCGCCGGGTCAACTCCCAGGCCCGAGGCTCGCCGGGTCAACGTCCAGACCCGAGGCCCGCCGGGTCAACGTCCAGACCCAAGGCCCGCCGGGTCAACGTCCAGACCCGAGGCCCGCCGGGTCAACGTCCAGACCCGAGGCCCGCCGGGTCAACGTCCAGACCCGAGGCCCGCCGGGTCAACGTCCAGACCCGAGGCCCGCCGGGTCAACGTCCAGACCCGAGGCCCGCCGGGTCAACGTCCAGACCCGAGGCCCGCCGGGTCAACGTCCAGACCCGAGGCCCGCCGGGTCAACGTCCAGACCCGAGGCCCGCCGGGTCAACGTCCAGACCCGAGGCCCGCCGGGTCAACGTCCAGACCCGAGGCCCGCCGGATCAACTCCCAGACCCGAGGCTCGCCGGATCAACTCCCAGACCCGAGGCCCGCCGGGTCAACTTTGGTGCGTTTTACTATGTTAAAGGCGCTATATAAATACAAGTTGTTGTTGTTGTTATGGATGGCCATCCCGGTATGAGGTTGTCTGGAGAAACTGCTCCCTTCCAGGCAACCTTTAATTCAAAACACACATTAAAATTTCTCATGTCCAAGTCTCTTTCATGGAAAAAAAATTGCTACAGAATCCCGAACCGTGACAAATCATGTCCATGACTGTTGCTACACGTGCCATGACTTGTCATTTTTATCTCGACTAATCCTGGACTAACCCTCAAAAGTTATATACCTATCACCACGTTCAGACCTACACAAAGTGCATCTCAGGCCAGTAAAGATTTATGAAAGCCGATTACTTTATATAGCTGCCAGGCAAAAGAACACCAATAAACTCGCTTATACTGATCCTGATTTAAGATAAGCCTGATCTTTTCCTGGTTAATCATAACCAGCTAAAGGGTGGTTTACACTAACTGCAGTTGGCTGGACATCATTTCGTAATAGGTTTAGCTAAGATTTTATGGCCAAACAAATCTACTGCCTGAATTGGCTGATGTCCTTGGTTCCATCTACCCAGAACGTTGGGGCTATTAACGCAACAAAATTACTCCTGCTTTCGAACAGGTGGTTGTAAACATGTAAACAAATCTCACCGTATGCAAATTTTGGCGCAAAGTTTAGATGCGGTTTTAGGGTTGCCTGACCAGAATGCTAAATTATACACGATGGGTCTACTAGTACAATACAAATCTCAGCAAGCCTGTGCATCAAAAATAAAGCCACCAGTCTAACCATCTTGAAGGCAATCTCAAGAGACCATGGGTTGAGGTGCAAATTTCTGCAGAAGATTATTCAAATCCTCGTTAGGCACTAAGGAACGTAGAAGAAATTGACTTTAAAGATACGTCTACCAGTGCATATTCACCCTATCAGATCGCCACCAAAAGCAGGAAAGTTAGAATGTCTGCTATCCGAACCAACTGTTCCAGAGTCAATGAACAGTGTGAATACTACAAGGACAGGTGGATCATACCCAAAGGGATGCATTCATTACCCTTATACAAACCGCTTCCGGTTATTATAAGCTTTCAAAGTGGATGATTTCTGTGAAGCTAAACAGCTCTCCACCACTGAAGGAAGAGAATCATTAATTAGACTGGCCCTCTAACACAGCTGTCACATGAAGACTGAGGGTGACTGTACCATATCTAGCACAAAACAAAACATGTTGATCTCTATTCACACAGTTCCAATAGGTACAAGAACATTTTCCTCAGCCACCATCTCTGCCATTCAGCTAGTGGGAATGATCCAGAGTACAAGGCTGACATGGTGGGCAGGCACAGAGAATCTCTCCATCCAGAGTCCCAGACAGTCCAACACTACAGCTTGACTATTTGGATTCCTGCCACAAAAAGCTGAACAGTCATTAGATTCTGCTGACCCTCACCTGGATTGTGCCTAGATTGATTGGACCCTGGTCCAAGCATTTGACATAATGTTCTGCTCTGAGTATCAAAAACACTGATATCCTGACTGTACCAGTGCTACATCCATTCGTTCGCAACACAAGAGAGTCTCCCAATGTTTAGTTATGTACCTTATTACTGTGACGGGCCACGCCCCTTGTGACCATCCTCACAAGGGAGGCAATTGTCAGGCGTGACATAGAAATGAAGTGGTCGTCACAATTTACCTCTTCCCTACACCACTATCTTACCGCATTGGCTGCCTACTGGTCAACATCTAGGAACAACACAAACTGACTTGGTAGCAGATACCTGAAACAATTCAATTGTAGTGGTCCCAGATAGTCTTGTATTCAATCCATAAATATGGCTTTCACCATCAGCCCTAACACCCACTAATATAAATGAGGAATTTGAACCTTGCCTCGGGCATTCCTGTCAACAGTTTGCACCAGGCATATGTAAAGGGCTGGTTCTAGGAATTTTCCCCTCAATTCACAAGGAACCTCTGACTCCTCAATAAATGTCATCAGTTGGCCTTGCAAAGGGAGTGTGGAAATTAATGTGTAGATCCAAAGGTACTGCATCCCGAGAAAACCTGCTGCAATGGAAGAACATGTTTTGGGTGCTGACATAATGTGACAGGGAAAAACATTGTACGGCTAGTTCACTTTCTCCACAAACAGCCTGAAACACAGGCTCCTCGTGGCTCAGCAAAGCCAAATGAACAGCGGAGTCATACTGGCCAGGAGGATCCCAATATCCAACCGAAAACCACCCAGTCTCTTCAACTCTGGACAAAAGCTCCACAGCCTTGCCCACGACTCCATCCCGCTCTTGGATTGCTGTTCAGTGTTCCCTGCTGGAAATGAACATGCCTGGATGTCAGGAGAGAACTAGCTCGACTGCCATACCTCCAATGTTCAATAGTTGAGTCAGACAACTTTAATTGAAATATTTAAGAAAAATACCATCCCAACATTTTTTTTAAATTCATTCACGGGATGTGGGTGTCGCTGGCAAGGCCAGCATTTATTGCCCATCCCTAGTTGCCCTAGAGAAGGTGGTGGTGAGCCGCCTTCTTGAACCGCTGCAGTCAGTGTGGTGAAGGTACTCCCAGTGCGGTTAGGTAGGGAGTTCAAGGATTTTGACCCAGCGGCGACGAAGAAACTGAATTGCTGAATTTAAATAGATTATTTGCAGTTTCAATTTGCTCCCAAACTGAAATGCCCCTGTAGCTATTTGGTTCCACACAGCTGTAAGATTTGGTGTTTCTTATAGGCACCATGTCAATATAACCGGCAGGGTGGAGTGTGGGCATAAAAACAAACAAAAAGTCACTACGTTGAAGTTATTTGGTGATGTGAAGACTCTTTTCTTGCCCCACCACCAAGGATTGCTCACCCCCAACCCCGCTCCCCTCTTCACAGTCAAGGAACAGCCTGCGGTCAGGCCTCCATCAATGCTGCTCTATATCTGGCCAATAAGGGGTGCGCGAGAGGTGCACACAAATGATTCTCGCTCCAGAAAAACATGGGAATTCAATGCATGGAGGACCATGTGCACACACACGTCCCACCATCCTGGGGTCCATTATATCGCGGCTGTGATGCTTTGAGCAACTGCAGCAAAACTGCCGGAAAAAATCTAAATGGAATATTATTTGGCAAGTACAATAAAACAGCAGGGCCAGGCAGCTTCCTATTAACAGGGCTTTGTTTTTCTTCTTGTATCCATCATGTGGCTTTGGCTGGATAGCCTTACCTTTGCTTCTGCGCTGTTCACTGGCTTCTGAGGGAACTGCACCTCCGTGGCTTTCAGAATCGTGTTTTCCTGAAGGATGTCCTGTTGCGACTGGTTGTGACCAAATGGCTATGGAATGGAGGGGAAAAAGTGAAGCACGTCAGAGATAAAATCAACAGCAAGCAGTCATTAGTGTATGAACCAGAAGCTTGAAAGTGAAAGAATTTTCAAAGTACCCCCCTAGTTCTTTTTATATATATTGGAAAAAATGCAACTTTACAAGAGCCCACAAACATGTCTCAAGCTCTCAAAATGACAGAACCCTCAGCCTCCCAAACTTCAGATACTACTATTGAGTGGACCAGATTCAAGCAGTTCTGAATGGTCCCTGGTCTCCAACCAAAATCTATTGCTGAGAATGGAGAGCGATGTCTCTCTACCGTTTTGTCTTTACAGCTTACCAGTCATAGGCTCCAGGAAGAGGCCAATATGGAGCTAGAAACACTCGTCGTTGATAAAACCCTTTCAACTTAGAACACTGGCACCTTCCCTGAAGATCCTGCTAGGTCCACCCACCCTCTGATCCAATCTGGTACAACAGAGAGCTCCCAGGACTAGTTTGAAATGGAGCCAGATCCCAGCATGAGAACGGGATCACCAGATTAGGCCATTCTTCAAGGCTCAGACTATACCTGTACGACCAATACCACTCCCTCCAGAACCCAGCATACTTCCCGGACTCCAGCATGAGCCCACCGTGACAAATAGGGAGTGTCATCACATTTCAAATATTAAGAACGCCTATATGTTCTATCAACATCTGTTCAGGAAATGGGGTTCATCGCTAGGTTTATCTTACTGCATTTGCCAGTCTACCTGAATATACAAAATCACCAAGAAACTGACTCTAGTGCGATGGAATGCTTCATAGGCTAATGTGCCAACTGCTTTGGTCGGTGAATGATTAACTGAGCAGCAAGTCACAGATCACAGAAACCCCACAGTGCAGATAGAGGCCATTTCGGCCCATCGAGCCTGCACCAACACATATCCCACCCGATCCCCGTAACCCCTACACCAACACATATCCCACCCTATCCCCGTAACCCCACGTATTTAATCCCCCTAACACTAAGGTCAATTTATCATAGCCAATCAACCTAACCCGCACATCTTTGGACTGTGGGAGGAAACCGGAGCACCCGGAGGAAACCCACGCAAACACGGGGAGAATGTGCAAACTCCACACAGACAGTCACCCGAGGCCGGATTCGAACCCGGGTCCCTGGCGCTGTGAGGCAACAGTGCTAACCACTTATGCCACCGTGCTGACAAGTATCTAGTCAGTCTTTAAACGCTAATACATTTAATTACAAAGCCATGAACAGTGATCAAAATGCTTTCTGATAACTTTTGGTAAACCTTACTTTTGGGTAGCTGTGTTCAAGTGTGCTTCACCATCTGGTCTCCTGAGAAAGAGGCAGACAGCACACAACCAATCCTAAACAATAACTCTCTTAATTGGGAGGGGGGAGGGGCGGTCAGCAGAGGGGAGAACCTCAGCTCCTCAACTACACCCATGAAAATATTTGTGACAAGTGCAGCAGAAAGTAGTTTGCTTAGTTCCACCTAGCATCAAAACTCAGCTCTGCAATCTGAATGAGTTACAACAGAACTACAGCCACCATAACATTAAAGATAGGGGTACTGAACAATATACTGGCTGTTGACCAGCAGACAAACTGTTAAAAATAAACAGAACATAACTGTGGAGAGGACTGAAAAGAATTACTTTTAATTCCGGTCACACAAGTGTACAGCATCTGAGCATCCACAAACCAGAACAAGGCTTGCCAAAGATTCTTCTATATGTTGAAAGAAGGGAAAGGGAGAGGGAAAGGGAATGGAGAGAGAGAGAGAGAGAGAGAGAGAGGGGGGGGGGGGGGGGGGGGGAGAGGGGGAGAGAGAGAAAAAAAAGAGGAAGGAAAAAGACTTTTATATAGCGCCTCTCACGACCTCAGAACTGGGTGCAGCGAATACAGGTAACTTGGGCGGATTGCAGTGCATGCCTGTACAGGAGCCTGCCTGATTTCCTTTCCATTAATTTAAAAAGAAAATATTTTGTGGACTGTAAACTGGTTTCCAGATTTACAGGGTCAATTTTTATTTAGACCCAAAGGGTGCTCTTTAAGTCAACTTTGCAACACTACAATGTAAATAAAACTGTTCACAATAACAGGTGAATATTTTTAAAGAAAAGCAGAAACCAGAAGTTACCTTGCGTCCATAGAGACACTGGTAGAAGATAACTCCCATAGACCAAACGTCTACCTTATTGGAGATCTTAGGAGGCTCTTTCCCAACAACAAAACATTCAGGAGGCAAATACCTAGTAAGTAAGAGAAACATGTTAGAGTATTGAGCTACGAGTTCTACATCAGTGATATAAATATCAGACATGCTGGTGAGCAGCAAGCCTCATTGGGCTAAACGGTCAGCATGAAAAAACATCGAGTAAATCAGAACCTTCAATAGACGGCCTTTAATACATCTGCCGGTAAAAAATAGCCCCTCATCTATAGGGAAAATAGTATAAAGAGGATTTCAGTGCGATGGGCAAAAGGCCATTAGAGTAAATTTCATTGTGTCTCAATTTCTAGTTAGGTTCAAATAAAGCTATCCTCAAGAAATCACAAAAGATCAGTAATCGCTTGGGGGCATGAGGGAGAAAGTCACAATCTCCCCATCCCACATATACAAACCGCCCACACCCTGCCCACCGAGTCCCACATATACAAACTACCCACACCCTGCCCGAGTCCCACATATACAAACCGCCCACACCCTGCCCACCGAGTCCCACATATACAAACCGCCCACACCCTGCCCGAGTCCCACATATACAAACCGCCCACACCCTGCCCACCGAGTCCCACATATACAAACCGCCCACACCCTGCCCACCGAGTCCCACATATACAAACCGCCCACACCCTGCCCACCGAGTCCCACATATACAAACTACCCACACCCTGCCCGAGTCCCACATATACAAACCGCCCACACCCTGCCCACCGAGTCCCACATATACAAACCGCCCACACCCTGCCCACCGAGTCCCACATATACAAACCGCCCACACCCTGCCCACATATACAAACCGCCCACACCCTGCCCATATACAAACCACCCACACCCTGCCCACCGAGTCCCACATATACAAACTACCCACACCCTGCCCGAGTCCCACATATACAAACCGCCCACACCCTGCCCACCGAGTCCCACATATACAAACCGCCCACACCCTGCCCGAGTCCCACATATACAAACCGCCCACACCCTGCCCACCGAGTCCCACATATACAAACCGCCCACACCCTGCCCACCGAGTCCCACATATACAAACCGCCCACACCCTGCCCACCGAGTCCCACATATACAAACCGCCCACACCCTGCCCACCGAGTCCCACATATACAAACCGCCCACACCCTGCCCACCGAGTCCCACATATACAAACCACCCACACCCTGCCCACCGAGTCCCACATATACAAACCACCCACACCCTGCCCACCGAGTCCCACATATACAAACCGCCCACACCCTGCCCACCGAGTCCCACATATACAAACCGCCCACACCCTGCCCAGAGTCCCACATATACAAACCGCCCACACCCTGCCCACCGAGTCCCACATATACAAACTACCCACACCCTGCCCAGAGTCCCACATATACAAACCGCCCACACCCTGCCCACCGAGTCCCACATATACAAACCGCCCACACCCTGCCCACCGAGTCCCACATATACAAACCGCCCACACCCTGCCCACCGAGTCCCACATATACAAACCGCCCACACCCTGCCCACATATACAAACCGCCCACACCCTGCCCACATATACAAACCGCCCACACCCTGCCCACCGAGTCCCACATATACAAACCGCCCACACCCTGCCCAGAGTCCCACATATACAAACCGCCCACACCCTGCCCACCGAGTCCCACATATACAAACCGCCCACACCCTGCCAGAGTCCCACATATACAAACCGCCCACGCCCTGCCCAAGTCCCACATATACAAACCGCCCACACCCTGCCAGAGTCCCACATATACAAACCGCCCACACCCTGCCCACCGAGTCCCACATATACAAACTACCCACACCCTGCCCAGAGTCCCACATATACAAACCGCCCACACCCTGCCCGAGTCCCACATATACAAACTACCCACACCCTGCCCAGAGTCCCACATATACAAACTACCCACACCCTGCCCGAGTCCCACATATACAAACCGCCCACACCCTGCCCACCGAGTCCCACATATACAAACCGCCCACACCCTGCCCACCGAGTCCCACATATACAAACCGCCCACACCCTGCCCACCGAGTCCCACATATACAAACCACCCACAATAACGCTACATGTACAAATACCCACTGCACCCCTACATACAAACCAACAACCTGTCCACTGTACCCCTATATATACACACAACTACCTGCACCCTGCATTTACAAACTACCTACATCTTGCCCGTTGTACCTCTACATATACAAACTACCTGTACCCTACCAGTGCATCCCAGCACACACAACCTGCACTCTGCGTACTGCACCCACCCACAAATCCGACATGCTGCCCACACACAGAACTTGCATGCTGCCTGTACCCGCACCCTGCCCACTGCACCCATACATATATACACACCATCTGCACAAAACACACTACATGCACCCTGCCCACTGCACTCAAACACATACATTCACTTATCTGTAAGCAGTCCACTCAATTGGAACGATCTACATCATCTAAGAACATAGGAGCAGGCGTAGGCCATTCGGCCCCTCGAGCCTGCTCCGCCATTCAATAAGATCATGGCTGATCTTCAAACTCATCTTCACTTTCCTGTCCAATTCCCCAGAGTCCAAAAATCTATCGATCTCAGCCTTGAATATACTCAACGACTGAGCATTCACAGCCCTATGGGGTAGAGGATTCCAAAGATTCACAACCCTCTGAAGAAATTGGTCATCCCAGTCCTAAATGGCCGACCCCTTATCCTGAGACTATGCCCCCTAGTTCAAGATTCTCCAGCCAGGGGAAATGGCCTCTCAGCATCAAGCCCTCTAAGAATCTTGTATGTTTCAATGAGATCACCTCTCATTCTTCTAAACTCGAGAGTATAGGCCCATTCTACTCGATCTCTCCTCATAGGACAACCCTCTCATCCCAGATTGAGATGCCATGCAGAAACTGTAGATTCCTTTCTCCGCTCCCCCTGCCCAGATTTTCCTGAGGGAGTGGGAACCAGCAGAGAATAAAAGGTTTGTAGAAACATCATTTCCTCGGAGGAGGAGCAGGGACCATTACAGTTCACCACTCTGTGGTCACAATTCAGCTAAGTGTTGGATGGTTCCGACACCCATGACCAATCTAAGTAGCGTCATCGCAATGGGACAATTTGCTCTACTTATGGCATTCTTGATCCAAAATACACCTGCTGGCCTTGCATAGGTGCTGGAATAATAGCAAGGCCAGCCAGACACCCAACAATTTGTTGCCATTTGGACTCAGGGAACTTACAGCTGCAGCGTTCTGGAGGTTGCTAGCTTCATAGCCACAACCTCTCATACACAAGCTCTTGAAGACAGAATCTTCCCTAAAGTACAAGGGGGAAAAATTTGGTTGATTAGCGCCTCCAGTTAGCGCAAAACAACTAGCGCCCGGGCGTGGTGATGTTTGCGCCGCTCGCGAAATTGACCAGACATTTTGTGGTGGCGCTAAACACTACCGCCATGATCTCCTGCGCCCGCAGACCGTGATGTCAGTCGAGCGTGCAACGTCCCGGTAGCGCCCCAGACCGGATATTGAGTGGCGCCCCCTGCCTTTCCGCCTGCCGCTAGCAACGACAGGTAGAGGGGAACATTTTGCAGTCGGGAAGGGACTGGGGGAGCACTATTTAAAGGCAGCTGCTTCCTGCCTTTTTTTGTTGGCAACATTTTTGCAGCACGCATTCGGAGAGACACACACTTCTGGAGAGATTCAACGTTGTGTGAAGGAGTTTTGGGTCCTGAGCAGCACTTTGAAGGTTCATTTTGATTTGACCTTCCTTGCATCGATTTAGAAGAGACTATGGGGGCTGCACTCTGAGCTCTTTCCCTGGGCCTCTCCATTGTTCTTTCCAGCAGATTTGATGTACAGGTCTCTCCAGGCTGAGATTCAAGGCTGCAATGAGCAGGGTGTGGATGGAGAGCAAGATCGACCCTCCCTTTTAAGAACTGGCTGGCGCCCGTGTGTCTGTGTTCCATTGCTAACTGACATCACCCGAGTGTTGCCTGCACTCTATGGTAGCGCCTCGCTCCTCGGCGTTAGGTGTGTAGCGCCTGATTTAGCACTCAAATCACCTCCAGGGGCGATAGAGGCCAAGTTTGCAGTCGGAGGCAATAATTAGCGCCTTTGCGCCCGGCCGATAATTGCACCCCGAACGGGGCGATACCGAATTTCTCCCCCCAAGAGTGATACAAGTCAGCAGCAAGCTGGGCGTTGCCTCCTTGTGGTCAGTTGCAATATGGCCCTGATAAAGGCACGAGCAGACATCGCTATCCTGCTTCTCTCTCTGGCCTGTAGCGATCATTGAGGGTAAACCAAAAGCACAGCAAGCGTACCACTCACAGATCAATGGACTCGGAATTCTATGAATAACAAGCCAATTTCACGCACACGGTATACTCTTGTGCTTTATAACACTTTTTAATTCTACAAAAACTTGCACTGTGTCGCTCCTTAGAATGCTGGATTTCACGCAGTTGATTTTAATGAGAATGCCAAAATGAACCTTTATGCCAGATTAATTACCATGTTTTGCTCCAGTTTCAAAATAGTCTGAATAAACTGAAAGGAAAAACTTTTTGTACACTCAGTCCTTTTAAGTTACTTGCAGCTGTCACTTGTTGCTCAGTCACCCACACTGCCATTCACCCCAGAGAAGCAAAATGATCTGCTTGATCCAATAGTCAAAAAGGAACTGGAGCCGAGATTTTCCAGTCCTGTTGCAGTAGCAGGTAAGTGCTTGCAGTCGAGAGGGGAAATAAAAATCACATGGCGTGGACCTCCGTATCTTGCAAGACTTGCGTATTTAAATACAATTCCTGCCGATTGGATGCCATGCAGAGACTGTAGATTCCTGCAGGGGCAGGATATCTGGCACAGCAGCTGAGAAAGCGGCTGCTGTGGAGCCTTAAGAGGGGAACTGACCAGCATAAAACTGGGCCGGCAATTCTGCACCAAACCTGGAGGAGACATGTCTGAGGGCAGAGGGTGGGCTGCTTCCTTTGCAGAGGGGGATCTGGAGGAGCAGCAGCAAAAGAGGTTTGTCATCTCTGGATCCAAAGGGGGCCTTCCACAGAAGACTGCACATGACATGGGTGGGAGAAAATCATCCGTGCTGAGCCAGAAAGAGGGCAGGTGCAGACAAACATGGTGCTAGCAGGTGCTGGGCCATTGTATGGCCAGGCAAGAGGTGAAGAGCTACCCCCCATCCCAGAAGCCGCTCAGCGACGTCAGTCAGCCAGCCACCTCACTCCCCTCTCCCATTACGGTAGAAGCATTAGATGCAGGCAGCAGGAAGCACACATCACAAAGAGTCAGTCACAAAGCACTGGGGTAAAAAATCACCAACTTGCAATCAGGGTAACAAATGATTTGATCTGCGTGGTAGAAATGATCAAGTAGAGAATAACAGAAGGCCAGGTACTTGGGAACATGCATTCACCAATGCTTATGCTGGGGCAACCTTGACCTTTAGTTGAAATAGTTTTCTATTAGATACTGTTGGATGTGTCTTTTGGCTACATCTTCAATGCAGCAGACAACTCAAACCACAGGATCATCCTCCTCGAGGCCAGAATGGCTCTCCTCTTCTGGTTGCTGCATACTGACTCTTCTGCTGGCAATATTGCTTGGCATGCAGCACGCCACGGTCATTTTGGACACTTTCCCAGGGCTGTGCAACAGAAGACTCCCAATCCTGTCTATGCAGCAGAAACTTTGCTTCTGCAAGTCAACAGTATGCTTTGTTCCCTTGTGGAAACAAGTGTCTTGTTATATTTGATTTCTTCCACGCTTCGTGGCTTTCAGACTGGCTTCATGCGCCACAAAGATTTCCCTAGTTTCTCAGGATCCACCCATCTGACCTATATATTCAGTTAAATAATGGTAGCACTGTCAACTGGTGTAGGATAAATGCATTGCATTGGCTTTCAGGATACCTTGGATCTACTTGCAGGATATGGTGCGGATACATACAACCTGTATGTTGACTGAATGGAACCCCTTTCCTTTGATTATAACATTGGTGAAAGGAGCCCACATGGCCACGAGTTCCATCGTTGAGGACCTGCGTGATCCAAGAGCCCAGATACCCTGGAAAAAGTGCAGAGCCTTCTCCTGTTTCTGGCCGCTATCAGTTCGAAAAGTGATCAACTCTTTCGCCAAGACAAATGCATCAGTGGCCTGATGCATGTGGTGCACTGCGGACTGGCAGATGACACCGGAGGTAGCTTGAAAGGAGCCAGATTTAACAGCCACAGAAAGAGACATTCCCATTGCTCGAGGAACTTTGCAGGTCGGACTGCAGGAGATGGCAAAGTTCTGAGACCGCCTCCTTGTGGAAGATCAGGCGATATAGGAAGATCATCTTGCACATGCCCAAGTAACATCCCAAACCCGCGACCTCCACCACCTAAAAGGACAAGGGCAGTGGGTGCACTGGGAACACCATCACCTCAAAGTCCCCCTCCAAGTCACACACCATCCAGACTTGGGCATATATTCCCATTCCTTCATCGCCACTGGGTCAAAATCCTGGAACTCCCTACTGTAGAGCACTGTGGTGGTACCTTCACCACATGAACTGCAGTGGTTCAGGAAGGCAGCTCACCACCATCTTCTCAAGAGCAGCTAGGGATGGGCAATAAATGCCGGCCTTGCCAGCGACGCCCATATCCGGTGAATGAATTAAAGATGGCAGGGTCATCTTCTTGGCTAATGGCGAATCTGGGCAGACCATCTTGGATACAGGTGGAGCCGTCTCTGTGCGTCCTTCAGATCCTCCTGGGCAACAGAGGCAATCATTCCCAATTTTCAAGTAACGGAATGGAGTATAAAACTCCCCACCACAGTAACAAGGTAGATTTTAACAAAAAGTAAAATTATAGGACATGATTGACAAAAAACAGCAAAGGCAATCCAAAAAAAAAAATCAGGTACACCATTAACAAAGCTCACTGTGAAAGTCCAAGATGTCCAGAATACACCTGTTTTGAGCTGGCTCAGACAGATGATGTTATTTCTCTAGAGCAAACCATGCACAGCAAGGGGTTGGGAAGCCCCACCCTCATCGAAGTGTATTCAAATCTCGAATGAGCTCCAGTCGCTCCAAGGGCCTTGGGTGGCGCCAGCTTGGCTCCTCTGAAGAACCTGGCGCCGAGTAAGCACAAGACTTAGTGTCAGGAGTTTGAGCTGAGACGATTTTACATGCGTGACCGGTGCACACCATTGCAAAAAAATTAAGAGTTCACATTGGTACTGTGTACCTCACAGCAAACCGCAGTCAAATGAAACATTTATATTTGTTTACCAAGCTTATTCCGGATGCCACAGTTCTTGCTGGTACAGGAAGATTCCGAACATGAAGAGTCATTGCAACATGCAGCAAGTGACATTGTAATACATGTACTAAATAAGCTTATCTAAAATTTACATGCAATTTAGATTGGATTTCAGTCTAATAGGCCGCATTAGCTGGAAACACTTGAGCTGATGTGAAAAGAGTCAGCGAGCAGCTTGTGGGGCGATCTCACCAGTATGTGCCCGCTCCCTGTGACGTGAGCTCCATCCCATCTACTGAATTGTAGCTGTCATCGTCCATGATTTTAGATAATCCGAAGTCTGTGATTTTTATTTCTCCGCACGCTGTCCCATTCACCAGGAGAATGTTACCTGTGAAAGCGTAAAACCCATGACATTTATTCGAGAATTGCTGGCATTAAAACTAATGACTGCAGCATCAACAGCTGCCACCAACTCACACAACTGCAAAGTAGTTTTTAAATGAAAGAACATCCTTATTTATTGTATATGCAGTGCAACTGGATACAATACGGGCAGCATAATACAGAGGACCCAAGTTGGATCACTCACATCTGCACATCACACAAACCCATTCCTTTGAGACTTCAAAAGAACTTTAGACAAGACCAAAGGAAAGGTTTAAGATATACCGACTTTAAACTGACCTGAAAAATGGCAAATTAATTAAACTAAGGACAATCTTTGGCATCTTTTAAAAAAGTTTCTGCTTAATTTAGAGATGATCAGATTAGAAATGGGTTCATAGCTGTTCAAATTATCTGCCCATCAATAACACAGGGTTTTTACACTTGAAATATTTATGTACATTTGTCATATTCCCTGTTTGAAGCTGTACTACTTGAATATTCTAGAACGCTTTCCATAGAGCTCATTTTCATTCATATTATAGGACAGAAACCCTTGAATTTTAAAACAGCGGGGAAATTCATTATTCAAGAATTACCTTACAGGCAGACACTGCTATTTGCTTGGCTACAAATTCATGACTAGTCTCTATTCCCTATGGTACCAGAAGGTAGGTGAAGGGGATTGGGTGGCACAGTATGTTTCAACTTATTTATCAGATCTAGGTAACCCAGAGTAATGAAATAAATGCATGCTAAATGAGGTTAGTTTGGGTATACCCAATTCATTTAGCATGCTTGCCTCTCAGTGCTATGGGCTACATTTGAATCTAGCTTTTCTCGATAAAGGAGGGTATGTTCAAACACACAGCCATCCAATTTTCTGCACATCGATCCCAAATCACTCAGTACCTCCTGCGCAGAAATCACCAGCATAAAACTGCTCACAATTGCTCATTAGAAATGGCTCTCAGTAATCTGGCTTCTGTGAGAAATATACAGCACAGAAGGGGGCCATTCGGCCCATCATGCCTGTGCTTTGAAAGAGCTATCCAATTGGTAACTCCACCCTGCTCTTTCCCCATAGCCCTGCAAATATTATACTGGAATGGAACTGTTGCAGGTATGTAAAAAGGAAGAGAGTAATCGTAAGCATTGGTCCCTTAGAGGCTGAGACAGGAGAAAGGGGAATAAGGAAATGGTAGAGACTTTAAACAAATATTTTGTATCCGTCTTCACAGTAGAAGACACAAATAGCATACCAAAAATAGCAGAGAACCAAGGGTCTAATGAGAGTGAGGAACTTAAAGTAAAGTAGAGAAAAGGTACTAGAGAAACTAATGGGACTAAAAGCAGACAAATCCCCTGGACCTCATGGCCTACATCCTAGGATTCTAAAAGAGGTGGCTGCAGAGATAGTGGATGCATTGGTTGTGATCTTCCAAAATTCCCTAGATTCTGGAACAGTCCCAACAGATTGGAAGGTTGCAAATGTAACACCGCTATTGAAGTGGGGGGGGGGGGGGGGGAGGAGCGAGAAAGTAGGGAACTACAGGCCAGTTAGCCTGACATCAGTCATCGGGAAAATGCTGGAATCCATTATTAAGGAAGTGGTATCAGGGCACTTAGAAAAACATAATATGATTAGGCAGAGTCAACATGGTTTTATGAAAGGGAAATCATGTTTAACAAATTTATTTGAGTTTTTTGAGGATGTAACTAGCAGGATAGATAAAGGGAAACGAGTGGATGTAGTTTATTTGGATTTTCAAAAGGCATTCGATAAGGGGCCTCATAAAAGGTTGCTACGCAAGATAAGAGCTCATGGGGTTGGGGGTAATATAGTAGCATGGATAGAGGATCGGTTAACGGACAGAAAACAGAGTAGGGATAAACGGGTCATTTCAGGTTGGCAGGCTGTAACTAGTGCTGCAACGATCAGTGTTGGGGCCTCAGCTATTTACAATCAATATTAATAACTTAGATGAAGTTTGCTGATGATACAAAGCTAGGTGGGAAAGTAAGTTGTGAAGAGGACACAAAGAGCCTGCAAAGGGATATAGACAGATTAAGTGAATGGGCAGTAAGGTGGGGAAATGTGAGGTTATTCACTTTGGTAGGAAGAATAGAAAAACAGAATATTTTTTAAATGGTGAGTAACTATTAAATGTTGGTGGTGAGAGAGATTTAGGTGTCCTTGTACAGGAAACACAAAGCTAGCATGCAGGTACAGCAAGCAATTAGGAAGGTGAATGGCACGTTGGCCTTTATTGTAAGGGAACTGGAGTACAAGAGTAAGGAAGTCTTGCTACAATTGTACAGGGCTTTGGTGAGACCACACTAGAGTACTGTGCACAGTTTTAGTCTCCTTATCTGAGGAAGGATATACTTGCCTTAGAGGCAGTGCAATGAAGGTTCACTAGACTGATCCCTGGAATGAGAGGGCTGTCCTATGAGGAGAGATTGTGTAGAATGGGCCTATACTCGCTGGAGTTTAGAAGAATGAGAGGTGATCTCACTGAAACATACAAGATTCTGAGGGGAATTGACAGGGTAGATGCTGAGAGGTTGTTTCTCCTGGCTGGAGAATTTAGAACTAGGGGACATTGTCTCAGGATAAGGGATCGACCATTTAAGACAGAGATGAGGTGGAATTTCTTCACTCAGAGGGTTGTGAATCTTTGGAATTCTCTGCCCCAGAGGGCTGTGGATGCCGAATCGTTGAGTATATTAAAAGCCGAGATAGATAGATTTTTGGACTCTAGGGCCATTAAGGGATATGGAGATTAGGCGGGAAAGTGGAGCTGAGGTTGAAGATCAGCCATGATCCTATGGCCTACTCTTGCTCCTAATTCTTCTATTCTTATGGAAAGAGCTTCACTTTCCATCTAACCATTATACTCTATGTGAAATGGCACATTGACAGGTACAAACTGTGGATAAACATAGCACACTCTAGCATTTGACAAGTACAATTCTTCTTTTGAAACCCCTTCAATGCAGATACGAGTGGGGAGGGAGTGAAGGGAACAGAAACAGATGAATTATAGAAAACAATGTTCTTTGTAGAAATTATATTCTGTAATTTTTCAACATTGATTCCAATAAAGAATTTAACAAACGATTGTTGCATTGAGTGAACCAACTCTAATGTCAGGAACCTTTTACAGACATTATATAATCTTGTTTTAAAAAAATTGCTAAATAATCCCAATTAGGTCAATTTGTTCCCGGTTTATAAGCATTTATTAGACTAAACATAGTACACGTAGGCACTAACTGTTCTCAGTCACACTGCCCTTTGATGACTTAACAGGACAGACCTTCAGCAGAAATACACACCTGGCTTAAGGTCATAGTGGATGATGGGGGGCTTGATCTCATTCAGGTATTTCAGGGCGTTGACCACCTGCATGATGATGGAGCGTCCTTCCTTTTCAGACATTAACTTGTGCTGTTTCAGGTAGAAATCCAGGTCGTTGCCTTCACAGTACTCTAACACAGTACAAAACCTGAGCAACAAGAGCAGCACATTACTTCAGCACACATCTGCGTTTCTTTCTGCCCTGCATCCACTACAAAGAATTTGTTATAAGTATCTGTATTTTGACTTGGAATCAGCTGGGCCGTCACTTTATAGAGATGATGACAGAATGCGCTGTTTGACATGGACAGCCACTGTGGAATTTTCCACGGTCTTGTCACACATAGGAATCTGATCTTAAACAACAGGAAAGCACATCTAATTCATTGCACATTTTCCGTTCTGGCCAGTGAGGGATATATTACTATGACAAAGCCATAGACTGTGCCCCAACAAAACCCATCAAGAGTCTGGATGATGCTCGACTCAAAAATTTGAGCAAAACAGCACAACTCCTAAATTACTAGGTAGTCCTCCTCAACCAACTTTCGCTCTCTTCCCATATACTTTGTTCTTCAGCTGGGAGAGGGCAATGCGCTGCGGCTTGGTGAACTTCGGCATCTCTTCGAGGTTGGGGGGGGGGGGGGGGGGGGCGAAACTTTACAAACCAAATCCGGACTGGGAAGTTGTGACTCTCGAGGCAGGAAAAGCTACTGGGGAATTGTTTCAAACAAACGCCGCTGCCCAGATAATGGGTGGTATTAAGCGGAAACAAGTTCATTAAAAAAAAAATAGTTTTGCACTCAGCCTGCATGTAACCCGATGGTTTCATAAACCCTCATGTTCAGGGTACGCTCCTTGATATAACCACTGCGCTTTTAAAATGCAACTAACTGCACTTTTGCCAATCCCTTCAACCAAGGGACGTTTAGCCACAGATAGCTCAGATTACTACAGACAGAAATTTGGCAATCTGTACTTCAACAATTGACAGAATAAGTTCAACGATAAAGACCTAACAGCTGTTTAAACAACGGTGTCAGCACAATATCTTCCACGTGCTCTGTCTGGGGGGGGGGGGGTCACAGTATTTTCTTGCACAATACAAAGTACGTTAAACATTATGCAACTCTTGAAAACGAATGCAGAGTTAAATGGCAAAGCTGAGTGCATCCCATTGCTGTACTACTTCCTTACACTTCTGAACAAGGGCTGGAACACGAGCTCATTCTACTCCCATTTCCCCACGGGTAGCTTCCTTTATCGACCAGTTAAAGAGCCAGCAAGTTGACTTGTCTGATGTCAATGCCTAGCTAAGACTTAACCAAGTCCAAGAGGAAATGCACTTTACCCAAGTGTGCACCTAATCACCAGATAAACTTGTCTGATCCGCAAGGCAGCTAAAACCCCAGTAACTAGCTGGACTGGATGGGTCTTGCTGTTTATATTTAAAGGAGTAGAACTATCTTGGCGGGAGTACTTTTGTTCAAAATCTTTTTATAGGGGAAAAGTGGTACTTCCACTGTAAATTTCTTTGATGTCATTTGTATTTCCGACATAAGACACATTTGAGAAGCGTCTCCCCCTCTTGTAGCCTGTAGGGTCTGGTGACTCTGGGTAGTTCCCAGGCCTGAGTGAAGCCATTCCCGCTCAATGTTTACAATGGGAACACTCCCGGTAAATGATACCACCAGGGCAGCCCAGCAGGTAGTCTTGTTAAGGGCCTCGATGGCAATGATTACTTGATGTGTTTTTCGCAGAAATTTAAGGCACGACTTTTGCCTCTATAGAAGGGGGAATTCTGGGTGGGCGAGTCTGAACAAAAAGCACTGCTGTAACCCTTTAAATGTATAACTTGCCCAAAACAGAGCTCAGACTAAATCCATAGGTACACAAGGCAACATTAACCAACTGCAGCCAGCGAGATGCAACAACCTCAGGAAACTGCTGCTATACAACAACACACTGTCGTTTAAGAGAAAAAAAACTTACGAGTCTGTGTCTAATGAGAAATAGTCGTAGAGTCTGACTATCCTGGGGTGATCCAGCTCCTTGTGAATTCTATACTCTCTGCAGGCATGCCTGTAAACAAACCATCAACATCATGAGACAATGTGCACCCAGCCCAGGCTGATGTAAAAATGTTACCCGAACCAGGCAACGTGGCAAATTAACCTTTTCAAGATTGGACAGTAGCTTTTTTGGCATTGAGAACCAGGAAGCATGTTCTATGGTTCCATCCATCCTTTAAAACACTAGATTTGGCTGCACTTACAAACCCAAATGTAACAATTGAAAATATATACCAAGAAACCTAGAGGAGGGGATAGAATAATAATAAATAAATCAATAAATTGTATAAGTTTAACATTGTTCTGATTTCATGTACTGAAATGACTGGTGATGCTCAATATGTTTAGCTCTTAATGGTATAAACATCTTTCTGAAAAAAATATTAAAAGGAAATAATTAATTTTAATTTCTCATTAAACAAATAACTGCACAAGAACCCAACAAGGTTGGTTATCAGTCATGAGAAGACAAGATAAGAGACGAGATAAACCAAGTAAAGGAAGATCAAACAAGCATTTATACAGCACTTGCTCATCCTCCGGCCCCACAGCACTAAGCCTCGCCATTCTTGCTGCTTTTCACCAAACCCTTGCCAGAGTATCAACACCATCTGAAGATAAAGTGCTCCATCTCACATCATAGTCCCAATGTGGCCTTGGCACTGAACATTTGTATCAGACAGTCTTTAATCCTCTAGTCCTGTTATTTTTTTTTTTTTTTAAAAACATGTTGTCATGGTTTAATTTTCCCCATCACAAACTGCTTTTACGTTGATGGGAATGGCTAAACTCGAAGCTATGTTTCTCGGCATACCTTCCTGGGACCTGTAAACGCGCTGGTGCCAGTGACAGCAGTGTGCAGCGATGCCATGACACAATGGCACATCGTCATGCATTCAGCTATTCGCTCACAATGCAACATCATGTCTGTACTTGCCCGCACGCGCACTGTTCAAAGTGTCATGGCCAGTCTGCACCAGTGCGGAATAGTGAACCCCGCAGTGCAGAAAGGCTTGCGGGAAGGCCAGAGGCACTATCAGCACAGAAAGTTGGGAGAATGTGCAGATAGGCTGTGATCACATGGCTCAGGCTGCAATATAGAAAGCAGTTATACTGACACTGGTTTGTTATTGATTTCCATCAGAGCTTCATTTGACATTCCGCCCATTTTTTCTGCTTTCTGGCCATACACTACATTACAGCGCCCATATCCTGGATTCCCGTCTGAGCTATTTTATATTCATCATCATGTGGGGAGCGAGCAGGAAGAGGGGGGAACTGCTCTGTCCTAAATATATGTACAATCTGCAGCCATGTGCCCTAAAACACACTGCACTAATTTCTCAATAAAGGAAAGATGTTTACATCATTAAAGAGTTAAAAAAATAAGAATCATCACCAATCATTTCAGTACATGAAATCTGAACCGACACAATTTACAGTTTAGCTTTGGATAATTAGAGATTTTCATGTAGCTCATACCCCAACCAGAAACCCTGGATGAACGGAGAGGTCCGCTCACTGTTGAAAGCACGCGATGCAGCATTTAAATCTGGCGACGCGGCGGCTTACAGTGCAGCTAGGACCAACCTAAAAAAGGGTATCAGGACTGCCAAAAGGAAACAGACACTGCGGATAGAGGATCACTTCCGCAACAACTCGGACCCCCGGCGCATGTGGCAAGGCATCCAGTCCATCACTGACTGCAAGGGCAAAAACACCAGTCCCCCGGTTAGCGATGCCTCCCTTCCGGAGGAGCTTAACAACTTCTACGCCCGCTTCGACAGGGACAACAGGGAGCCGGCTACCAAAGCCTTGCCACCCCCGGAAGACCAGGTGCTCACTCTGTCGACCTCCGACATAAGGGGTGTTTCTACACGGAGTGAACACACGAAAGGCTGCTGGACCGGATAGCATCCCTGGACGGGTACTCAAGGAATGTGCTGATCAGCTGGCTGATGTCTTCACCGCCATCTTCAATCAGTCATTGGCCCAGGCAGTAGTCCCTACATGCTTCAAGACCGCTACCATTATTCCTGTGCCAAAACGGCTGTGACGTGCCTGAATGACTATCGACCTGTCGCACTCACACCCATCATAATGAAGTGTTGAGAGAGACTGGTCTTAGCCCACATCAAAGCCAGTGTTCCTGCCTCCCTTGACCAACACCAGTTTGCCTATCATGCAAACAGATCAACGGAGGATGCAATCACAACTGCTCTACACTCGGCACTGAATCACCTAGATGGTAAGGAGACCTACATCAGAATGCTGTTCATAGACCACAGCTCAGCATTCAACACTATCGTCCCCAACAAGCTGGCCACCAAACTCTTGGCCTGAACACTTCCCTCTGCAACTGGACCCTGGACTTCCTAACAAACAGACCCCAGTCTGTCAAATTAGGTAACCACACCTCCACCTCCCCCCCCCCCCCCCCCCCCCCGACCCTGAACACGGGGGCCCCACAAGGATGTGTGCTGAGCCCCCTCCTCTACTCCCTCTTCACCCACGACTGTGTGGCTGTTAATGGTTCCAACACCATCATCAAGTTTGTGGATGACACCACGGTAGTAGGCCAGATCACCAACAACGATGAGTTAGCCTACAGGGAGGAGGTCCAGCATCTCGTGAAGTGGTGCGCCGATAACAACCTGGCCCTTAACACCAAGAAAACAAAAGAAATCATTGTGGACTTCAGGAAGTCCAAAGGCGGAAGTCACACCCCCATCCACATCAATGGGGCTGTGGTGGAAAGGGTGGACAGCTTTAAGTTCCTCGGAGTCCACATCACGGAAGACCTCTCCTGGTCCCTCAACACCTCCTCTCTGGTGAAGAAGGCCCAGCAGCGCCTATATTTCCTAAGGAGGCTGAAGGGATGTAACCTGTCACCCCTGATCCTCTCTAACTTTTACCGCTGCACAATAGAGAGCATCCTGACAAACTGTATGACAGTATGGTATGGCAGCTGTAGCTACTATGACCGGAAAGCCCTGCAGCGGGTAGTCAAAACTGCCCAACGCATTACCGGCACCCGGCTACCGACCATAGAGCGCATATACCAAAAACGCTGTCTACGGAGGTCACGGTCCATCATCAAAGACCCTACCCACCCCAGCCACAGTCTGTTCGCCCTCCTGCCATCTGGGAGACGCTACAGATGCATTCGCACCCGTACGACCAGATTTAGGAACAGCTTCTTTCCCAGGGCTGTCATCCTACTGAACTCCACAAAAACGCTAAAGCCTGCACATCTGCCAATGCACTTTATTATGGTTATATTTATGTTAATATACTACAAGCCAAATGTATGTTGAATGTTTAAATGTCTTAATCCAAATGTACTCTCTCGGGAGCCGCAAGCCTACATTTCGTTGTACTGCACTTCACAGAATCACAGAAACCCCACAGTGCAGATAGAGGCCATTTCGGCCCATCGAGCCTGCACCGACACATATCCCACCCGATCCCCGTAACCCCAACACCAACACATATCCCACCCTATCCCCGTAACCCCACGTATTTAATCCCCCTAACACTAAGGGTCAATTTATCATAGCCAATCAACCTAATTTGCACTTGTGCACTAACAATGACAATAAAAGTTGATTTGATTTGATTTGATTTGGTATTTTGTGCTAAAACCCGTTTATACAATAGCATTTTAATTTCCTTATTCAATTTTACATATAGCAAGTCGCAAGGTAAAGAAAGAACTTGCATTGATAATAGCTCTATAGTGCGTCCTTAGAACATCCCAAGGGGCCTTACAACCAATAAATTACTTTTGGAAGTGTGGTCACATGGGTAAATGCAGCAGGCAGCAAGTGAACGAATGACAAACAGTAAGTGAACGAATGACCAGGTAATTTGGGGTGTGGTTTGAGGGAGCAATGTTGACCAGGACGCCCCGCTTTTTATATTGTTATAAACAGCATTGTGAATTATTTCCTTTGTGCACCTGAGCAGAAGGGTGGGGCTTGGTTTAATGTCTCATTTGAGAAAACAGCACCTCTGTCAAAGCAGCAGCTTCTGAACATCGCACTAAAGTGTTGGCCAAGGTTAAGGCCGCATGCTTCCGCCGAGCGACCGTGACTGCTCCGGAAACCCTGTGCATGCGCGTAAATAGGGGCTCTTCCACAATTCTGGAGTCGGAGCAGGAATGGCTCAGAGGAAATTCCTGGTCTACGGATCTGGCATCTTCTGAAAAGGAAGATTGAAGCGTGCAACATTTCCTACTTTTCATTTTTTTTTTTGGTTACCACCCTTCTGTTGAAAACACTACTAGACAGATGGTGAACCGATGAAAAGTATCTGAGCAACACAAAACTGACTGCAAGGACATCTCAAGTGTGAAGTCCTGCATAACTTTATCTGAACCCAAACAGTTCATAATTTACACTCCAGAGGGGAGATTTCTCCCCAGAGTCTGTGCCCAGGCCAACTGTGTAAATACCAGAAAAATCGGGCGGGTTTCTTCACAGATGTGCCCTCCAACACGCCAGATTTTCCGATATTTGCTCCACCCGGGCGATCCAATGGACCTGGGTGTAGACCCAGGAAAATCTCCCCTATGATGCCTTAGGAAATCGGTCAGAAAAGTCAGCACATGTAAATGTATAAAGACAAAACTCACTCAAGCAATGGAAAGTGCATCACGTTCACAACAGAGACACTCATCGGAAGATAAATTACATGGACAAGAGTTGGCTTCTATAAGCACTCTAGATTGAAAGCAGCTGTGGGATTGAGGTCTCGCGCAATATAGAGAGGCAATGAATGCACACGGTGCACCTTTCTGACCTGGTTTGAGGAGGAGGATTGTGCAAGATGCCCCACATCAATGCCAGAAAACACAGTTAGAGACTTCCATGCAAATATGTGCACACACATAGATTACTGCTCAAACAGCCTGCAGTCAGGACAGCTCTCAAAGAGGCCAGACTTTCTCTGAAGGAAATGGGATAGGTGCGAGGGGAGGAAATTGCTACCAATAATGTGCACCGTCCAGGAAATTGAGAATACCTCAGCTTTCAGGGGATGACCATTAGGAATTTTTATGGGTATGACGATCCTATTAACATTCATAGGATAAAGGCACTGTCGTGAATCAAGACCCCTTGTGTAATATAACAGGTGGGGGGTCTATTATAATAATAGCCACAGAAAACAATCACTGTTACGTAAAACTTCTAACGTGGTTACAGGTGGGTGTGCTGGAATGACCTGTCCCGCGCCAGGATGGAAACTCAAGAATGTGTGGGGTCACAACACAAATGGTTATAGAATCTTGGAATTTTACAGTATAGGAGACCATTCAGCCCATCGCACCTGGGCCATCTCTTTAGAAGAGCTAGCTACTTAGTCCCACTGCCTTGCTCTTTCCCCATACCCTTTGAATGTTTCCTTTTTTGAATATTTATCCACCTCCCTTTTAAAAGCCAGCATAGATTCTGCTTCCACCCGTCCCTGGTAGGGCATTCCATGCTCTACCAATCCTCTGCCTAAAAAAAATTAGACTAGCCTGAAGCAATGTTCCCTCTAATTTTTTTTTCCCCATGCGCAGTCCCATTAAATGTGCTGCCCGCATGCTCGGTATCTCTTCCAGCGGCAGGAACTGGTGAGCGGCCTGCGCGGGTCCTGCGATTGGCGTGTGGCCACTCACCTTAGGGGGCACGTTGGCCAGAAGTACACATCCCTCCAACTATGACAAGGAACTGAAGAACAGGGGTGTACCTCTCAGAAACTTTACCATCCTCAAGTCACTTTTTTGCTTCACTAAGGGAAAATGAAGCAGTTAACATCCTTTGGGAAATAGATGGTGCATTTTGTTTTAACCCAGAAACTTAACCCAAGTAATTGGATTATTCTCTAATCAATAGGGCTGTGATGCAATAAAACATTTTCATTAGGAACTTTCACTCACTCACAGCTTGCTTGGACATGAAATCATTAATAAAACATCCACTAGTAACAGCACAAGGATCATCATCCACAAGGCTGAGACTGCCAAGGCACATAGCACCTTCACATAGTCATGGCTGTACACCTAGACTTGGCACTCTGAATGGCCATTTCTCAATTAGAGTCAGGGACAGTACGTAATGTAGTTTCAGTTAATACTGCATATAGTTATCATTAGAATAAGGTCAATTATTTTAATCTAGAAGGCCAACCACACACACTGAACAGACTGGATAAACTGAGTTTGAGAAATATGGCAATGGTTCTTGTTCACTCTACATTAATGCAATTTGGTATTAGCAAATGATAGCTAGCAAGAGTAAAAAAAAAATCAAATCTGAAAAATTACTAATTTATGTAACTGCACAGCAGGTCAGTCAGTATCTGAAAGAGAAAAGGACAGGCTAATAGTTCAGGGTGAGGCTCCTTTGTCAGAACAGTTTAAGGGTCCCACCAATGTTCCCTCTAATTTTTTTTTGGCTGCGTGGCCCCTTTAACAGGCTGCACGACCCATTCCAATTTCCACGCACGCGCGGTTTTTCCATTCAAAGGCCTGCGCGGGAACCTCCAGACCGCTACGCAGCCACGCAGCTTAACGGGAACATTGGGTCGCACCCAAGACATTAATCCATCATTTCTCTTTCACATGCTGATTGGCCGGCTGTGTCTTTTCAGTTTTGTTTTCATTTCCCGATAGATACAAATTCTACCTAGCCCCAGTCTGCCCCTCATACAGTAAATACTGGTATAATCACTCGCTATAAGCAAGTCTGGTTTATAAAGCCCGACTTTCCACACATCAGGATTCACTGCCACTTTTCTTAAAGAACGTTAATGATAGAAATTTGTGCAAATTTAATTTGCAAAGGAAATACATATGAAGTTCTTTTTCCAGGCAGAGCTCCAGTACATTCTTACAATGCTTAAAGTGCCTCCTACTTTAGCTCTCAGCCATCAGAGTATTTTGTAGTTGTAAATAATTGTAAAACCAACAAAGGGACAGCAAGCCTACATAAATAAAAATTAAAATACTTTCGAAAACCCACAGTGCAGAATATATTGCTTAAGCAACAACTAAGAAAGTACACTTGAAGAATGATTCCATCCTTTAGAAGTTGCCAGCTCATAAAACAAAATGGCTTTGAATTTAATAGCCTGAACCCAGGGGAATACAGCTACAGAGCAGAAAAATAAAAGGCTGCAATATAAATCACAATTTAAACAGACGCAGGCCAAGACTATGATTGAATTTCTTACGATGTATTCCATATGCTCGCGTACTCTTACAAGCCACCAGTTGATTAGCAATTCAGCTTCTGTCTCGCCCAAGTATATATACTAATGCATATAGAATTTTGATCGGCCAAATTATTTCCAGTCAGCATACTGATCGTGTGTATAAGGGCCACACTTGGACAGGTGCAAAAAACAAACAAGCATGTAAGCGGGAAGAGAGGAAAGTGAGTCACATCACCGAGCAATTCCATGGAGTCAGCGCCAATGCCAGCCTTTTTAGTTGTAGGTGACTCAGTATTGTAACTGGTTGTAAAGCACCTTGGAACAGCCTGAGGCAGCAATAAGGCACTGTATAATCCAAGTAACTGTTTTTCTTTACTGAAGGGCTGTCATGTAATGAACTCCAATGCTTTTTAAACCAATGATAGCTTTTACTGGCATCTGGAGCCAAAATAGAGTTGACTCTGTAGAGAGCCTTACTGGCATTAGTTACACAGCAAGTGAAAGAACTCCCATCAAAACTGTAGGATCTTTCATTTTGAATGGGACAATGTGCCCTGTAATTGTTTACCCACTGACATGAATCAGTCATTCATGAAAGAAAGACTTATGAAATAATACTGAGCGGCCTACGGGTGGCGCTGTCCAGGGAGAGTATAAATACTCGGGCACGGGCCCAGCTTGCGCAGGACATTCTTAACAGGAACTAGTGAAGGACACAACTAGACCTCCATGTTGTAAAACAGTAGGTTAAAGCTTTGTTTAACGCTTAGACCAAGTGCCTAGTAGTTTTCTTACGTCACCCACTTCTTCCGTTGCTCAGTGAGAGCACTCGCGCATCGGAGTCAAAAGTTGTGGGTTCAAGTCCCACTCCACAAACTTGAACACATAATCTAGGATGATACTCCAGTGCATTACTGAGGGGGCGCTGCACTGTCAGATGAGTCTTTCGGATGAGACACTAAACCGAGGTCACGTCTGCTCTCTCAGGTGGATGTAAAAGATCCCATGGCACCATTTCGAAAAAGAGCAGGGGAGTTCACCCCAGTGTCCTGACCAATATCCCTCACCCAACATCACCAAAACAGATGATCTAGTCATTATCACACTGCTCTTTGAGGGACCGCACGGTGCGCAAACTGGCTGCCAGGTTTCCTACATTACAACAATGACTACACTTCAAAAAAAGTACTTGATTGGCTGTAAAGGGCTTGGAGACATCCCCGGGTTGTGAAAGGCGCTTTATCAATGCAAGTTATTTCTTTTTATGGGGAACTGCCAGCACGGCAGATTCAAAATCAAGGGCTCCTCGTGGAGGAAACTGGGGACAGACCCAGATCCCATCACTCCACATTGGGAGCATCACCAAGCAAGGCCATCAAGCAAGCTCCAAGATTGTGGCCCTTGGCAAAGTGTTAGTGAAAAACACTGCTGTAAGTGTTTGTTCCAGTAAGTACGGAGACTATGAGAATTCTGATGCACACTTGGGCAGTACTCTTTGTACTTACTTGTGGTAATTCTCTTTCTTTTCCTCCCGCCAGGTTTTATTTAACTGGTGAATTTTTACCGCTACGTATCTCTGTTCTTGTAAATCGAATGCCTATTAAAAAGATTCAAAACATGGAGACATTTCATTTTTAAACTGGACAAACCCTCTGAACAAATGACACCACCAGTAAACAACAGCAATCTGTACACTATAGAAGAGCCAATTTAACATTTTGACTCTAACCAATGCATGTTCTTGTGCAATGACTACTCGCTGGGACTAACTTCTTGGTGAACATAAGGCAGAACTTTGATTCAGTTGAACCATTTCATCCTCCCAGAATACCAACCCTACCAAATTCTCTTTACAGCATTCAATAGTTTTTTTAAATAAGCTTAGTGTCTTGGTTTCAACCGTCCTTCCTGGCAACCCGTTCCAGCTGTGGAGAACCCGGTGTAAAGATATACATCCTGGCGTCTATCTCTACACAACCCTGACCTGTGCCCCCTCCCCATTGTCCTGATGCATCTGGAAGTGTCTTTAACTTCTCTATCTGTTAAGTATCTTACAAATCACTGCAAGGGCCCCTTGGAGAAAGCCCAGTCCACAGCACAACCCCAAGTATATGACATGCGAGTGTGGTCATGCTGTATGTGGATGTGCTTGTGGGAGCTTTGAGTGGGGGTATGTGGCAATCTAGTGGGTGCTCGGATATGCACCAACTTTGCTACACGGAGTGCGATGCCTTTCTATGAACAAAGTGTTAAATTGATTCCTAACTCCTATTACTTGCTGCTACTTTCCTCAAATTTTTTTGAAACAGATCCTTAAAGGAAAATGACAGTGATATTATGGCAAACATTAACTTCTTTTAATGTTCACCAATAAAAATAAAGCCCAAAATTAAAAATCCTGCGCATAGCAATGCACATTTGAAAAGTATTGCTTGCATTCAGTCTTTTTGTGACAACACAGCAGTTCATTTTCCAGGTGCCCTGATCCATCCCTCAGCAGACTGGCCCACAGGTGGGTCACTTTTGCTCTCAATTGGCCCCCCGGGAGGTGCAGAAAAACACCCGTTCAATAACCCCTCTTATCTAATGGGGAGCTGTTGGCATAAATCTACGTGTTAGCATTTCTTGTCACATTGACCAAGATAAAGTGGCAGACTGCACACTCAAATTTGGAAAACAAATTCCATCGATTTCTGTAGTCTCAGCTCCTTGGATTTGAAGCTAAATCACTGTTATAGGAACAGGAGTAGGCCATTCAGCCCCTCAAGCCTGTTCCCATTGCAGATCGTGCCCCTATTCGTGTAATAAACCACTCAGCATGCCATGTAACGATGAAACTGTAAAAAATTAACAGCACACCGCCGTGCAGGGCATGCTTTGTCCACACTTAATTGTGGCAAAATGGTTCAATCAGGAAGGATGCCGATGAGAGCAGGGTTCAAATGTGGCTCCGAATGAAGGGATGGAAGTTTCCTCTCTGCTGGCTATCAGGCTCTTGTGTGAAATGAGTTTGGCTAGTCTCAAACCAGTCTGTGGTGGAGATGAGCCTACACCAGAAAACTGCCTCTATTTTGGGATACTCAAAAGGACACAGCACATGTTGTGTACTGTCTGAAATGGAAAGTGTTTCATTCTCTACCACCATCCCACACTTTGATAAGTGCAAGATTCATAAGGTTCAGAAAAACTTCAGATGAGATTGCATATTTTCCTCATACTTTTCTGCTGTTTATTGGAAGAACATACCTTGTACACTTCACTGAAACCTCCTCTTCCCAACAGATGCAGTAGCAAATACCTGTCATTTAACATCGGATGGTCTTTAAATCTGAAACAAGAGTATTTTAGGACATTTCAACACCAGAGTCAAAATCCTACATCTCAGACCTTTGTACAACCAGATGGGTCAGTGGAATAAACATCGCCTGTACTGCGCACTTCACACAACTCTTTCAAAACAAGTCTAAATTACATCAGTGCTCCAACACACAGCACCGGCCCCTATATCCAGCGGCAGGGAGGGGCTAGTGGTGTGCTGCTGGCCACGATCGTTCATCATTCAATTCCCTATCCCAACCAATGTAGCCACGAAGGCGCTCAGTGAAGGCCAGGTAATTCCCCGGGGTAGAGCTAAAAGATCAGTCACCTTGGATGGCTCTCACGTGCACACATTGTTACAAAGTGGTATTGCAGAGAGCTGGAAACCAAGCAGCCGGCCTGATGTCACGGCTGGGGATGGTGTGGGACACAACGAGACCCAAGAAATTAACAGAAAAAGATGGCTCACTCTCACTAAAAATACGATTTTCAGAAACCAGCCAATCGAGTCAGATTACTACAATACAATAGCAAAATACTGCAGATGCTGGAAATCTGAAACAACAACAGAAAATGCTGGAAACACTCAGGTCAGGCAGCATCCGTGGAGAGAGAAACAGAGTCATTGGGCTGGATTTTGCTACGGGGGCGGGTTGGAGGTGGGAAACCCACATTCGGGCTTGTTGTCCCGCCTCCATGGAGATGTGGCCAACCCACTGGATTTTCCTCTGATTGACCTTGTTGAGCCCGCCCTGTGGGCTCAGCAGGCCAATTAAGGGCCACCCGGCAACAGGCGACGTCAGAGATTGACATTTCATCTGTCAAAAGCTTTTGGCAGATGAAATATCAGTGTTTAACAGCTGTTTGAAGCTGTCAAGCACTGAAAAACTGCTAATTCAGCCTCAGTCCTTTCTCAGGATAACTTTAAAATCATTTTGCTGCAGAAACCAAGAAGATGATTTTTTTTTTTTTTTAAATCGGAGCTTCTGTGGTTCTTGCAGCCGACTCCCGACACCGGAATGCAGGACTCCTGTAAAGGTAAGTAAAAGTAAGTTAAACTTATTTAAACACTTGCAAAACACTTACCTTTGCACTCCTGTACCCCTCGCTCACCTGAGCACTGGGCATCTCGACCCCTCCAAGACCTCAGACCCACATCCCGCCTTGAAAACTTTTCGTGGTTTGGAGCTGTCGGGAAGCCCACAAACCAGCAATAAAAATCGCGAATAGGCAAAAAAACTACCTGTTAACAGGCAGTTTAATTGCCTTTAATCCCTTCCCGCCTCTGGGAGTCGGGTTCCAGCACTTGTCGGCAACCCGACTCCTATGAAATTGACATGGAGGCGGGTTGGGGTCGGGACCCCCGGAGCTCCGATTTTTATCGCCCGCACGCCTCCAACCCGACTCCAGGGGCTTAGGAAAATCCAGCCCAATGTTTCAGGTCGAAGACCCTTCGTCAGCTGCGGCCTGACCTGCTGAGGGTCGAGTCAGATTACTGTCTGACAGGCACATCTTGTATTTAAACAACACAAGAACTCCACCTACAGGATTTCGATAGTGTTGGCTCGTGCGCTGGCTCCATGGATTTGAAACGTCAGTGTTGTAGATGATCACACTACATGACCCTACTCTTGTAATAATAGCACCTAGAAGGACAACAGCAGCAGGTGCATGGGAACGCCAGCACCTCCAAATTCCTCTTCAAGTCACACACTGTCCCGAGTTGGCCATATATCGCTGTTCCTTTGTTATCGCTGGGTCAAAATTCTGGAACTTCCTACCTAACAACACTGTGGGAGTAGCTTCACCACACTGACTAATGGTTCAACCACCACCTTCTCAAGGGCAACTAGGAATGGGCAATAAATGCTGGCCTTGCTAGCGACATCCGTGCCCCAATAAATAAATAAATAAAATAAACTGGACATTCAGGTCAGGTTATTTCATTCAGACATTGAATTGTCTCCAGCACCTCCAACTTGATTCAATATTGTGTGCAGTTTTGGTCGCCTTATCTGAGGAAGGATGTTCTTGCCATGGAAGGAGTGCAGCGCAGATTCACCAGGCTGATACCTGGGATGGCAGGAATGACGTGTGAGGAGAGATTGGGCTTATACTCGCTGGAGTTTAGAAGAATGAGAGGGGATCTCATTGAAACTTATAAAATTCTGACAGGACTGGACAGACTAGATGCAGGAAGGATGTTCCCGATGGTCGGGGGGGTCCAGAACCAGGGGTCACAGTCTAAAGGATAAGGGGTAAGCCATTGAGGACAGAAATGAGGAGGAATTTCTTCACCCAGAGAGTGGTGAACCTGTGGAATTCTCTACCACAGAAGGCAGTAGACCCCAATTCATTAAATATATTCAAGGAGTTGGATATATTTCTTAAGGCTAAAGGGATCAAGGGGTATGGGGAGGAAGCAGAGACCGGGTACTGAATTTGGATGATCAGCCATGATCGCATTGAATGGCGGAGCAGGCTCGACGGGCCAAATGGCCTACTCCTGCTCCTATATCTTCTATGTTTCTATATTTGTTATACTTCAGTGAGAAGTGAACAGGCTCACACCAGAACCTATGAAAAGCACAGGCCAGTTGGTGAGACGTACTTCTCATGGGCCATTCTCCAACACATGCCTCACCTGGACAGTTTCCATTTTGCCTGCAGCCATTTGATGCTGATCACCTGGATGCTTTAACATTGATATACGCACCAAATCAAATCAGAACAGTAGAGATGTAAGGAATGCCCTCATCTTTGACGAACAAATGAGTTGCAGTTGACTTTGGTGGCCATAATGCTACTATACAAGAAGCTAACCCAAGGATAGTCATTCATTCAGTTTTGTATTCTAGTTGAGCAGTCCAGTTATTAAATTCAGCAGATTTTTGTAGAAGTCACATAACCAAATGTTCTCTTATTCATACCATGCTAAACAAGCATTCAGCAAGGTTCAAATGGTTACTAGTCTGGCAGTCTGGGGTTAATATAAACTTTGACCTTTGGTTAACCAATCTGACATGGAGGTTATGCCCATCTGCCAACAGAACTTAAAGCTGACACTGGCATCAGAATTCAAATCCACACAGCAACTGGGATGATGGTTTCCCCTCTGCAAGAATCCAATGTGAAGGGAATGTGGGGCCCAACACTACACAAACCGGCCGCGATCCAGCACTAACCGGGCATGCTCAGTCTCATTCATGTGGCTGGCGTGGGATTTGGCTGGTACAGTCAATGGTTCTCTACTGAGGCTCCAGTTAAGCACGTCATTGGCGGAGAGGACACATTACTATCTGTGGAGAACGCCACACTCGGCCTGGAATGCTTGACACCAACAATGGGTGCAAAATGTAAGGAAAGCCTCACCTTCTAGCACTTATTCCTCCAGGCTTTTTTCCCCACACTCTCAGACCATTTAATCTTCTTTGGAGTACCAATAAAATACTGGCAGCTATAACATTTTTTTTTTTTTTAAATGTCAAGTTATTTTTAATCAGTATCTAGTAGAAATATATATTACTATAGAAGCAACCCAAGCAGAAATCCTAAATTGCCCTTGTTCTTCCGTGATTGGAAGATGAATTAAACATTGTGGAGTGTCTCGGCTACATAAGACAATACTAATTGCTCGCTCACTTCTGTTGCAAAATGCGGAGGGATGTGTACAAAGTGTTCCAAGTAAAGAACAAGACAGCAGCCTAGCAAGCACATGAGACAATACATTTATAGAGCAGCTATAGCCGGATCAAGAACATTGCAGACTTGTTGGCCATTAATCACTTTTAGAAGGTTTGACTCCTGCTCTGTAAAGTAATCCACATGTGCTGGGCATTGCAGGAAATTAAAAGTGATTCAGGGCTCTGGAATTCTTCAAATAGACCGGCAGCCTATGACTCCTAGTGTGGAAAAGGCACCCATTCTATACATGTGCCTGGTGAGTCAAAAGCTGCTACTTTGAAAACTGACATTTGAATTTCTAGGTGTGTGGCATCCTGGTCAAGTATCTGGAGAGAGTGAACAGAGGATTCAATCCATGAGGGAAGGATAAGCTCTGCCTCTCATTTATCAGCTGCCAACCCTACCCCTATAAGGCTAGAGCACATTACATAGGTCTTCTCGATAAGCCCACGGTCCTTCAGAGTAGCAGGCTCCTGTTGCTGTTCCCACTTGGCCAATTCCCAATAACTGGTCAGTTTTCAGGGGTAAGTGTGGTGCTTCCATTCTTTATTTAGTATGGACAGGAATCAAAAGGGATAGATCACACAGATAACCTTTTCACTTGAACTATATCTCTTACTGGCTCAATATGCAGTTCTAAAACTCTGACCAAACCAAAAAAAAAGTCATCCCTTTCTCATAACTTGAGACATGGGAAGACAAGAGTGAAATATGAGAAAGTTACGTTGCCTCCCGTAAAGAATATATAAGAGACATCGATAACTTACTGTGAATTATCTTCATTGTGTATCCTCTTCAGTTCTCTTATGTGTAAATTGCGTACTCTTTCCAGCCGCTCTAGCTCGGCCTGTATCTCTGCCTCCTCCTGCACAAGACAAAGGAAGCATTTAGTGAATAAAAAAAACAAACAATCTAAGCAAACAATGCCCCAAGTTGGACAGAACAATGGAATCGGCACTTAACACAGCGACAGTACTCAACAAAGGTTGAAAAATTCATTTAAAAGTAACTGCGCACTTTCAAATTTTCTAGTAATTTCAAAGTGATTATGGATCTTTTTTAAATGCAAGATACGGTAATGTCCATTTCACCAGCTATTGATTGCACACCACTCACCTAAAGTCGATGGAGGAGAGTCAGGCCTGATTGAAGATATCTACCCAAGACACTATCAGGTGACAGGAGGCACCTCCTTCAGCATGCCAGCAGCAAAAAAAACTCTTCCTGCAGTAACTTGGCGAATGGCTCATGTACATACAAAATTGGCAGGGAGGAAAAGAGCAACTGGTCCATCAAGCCTGCCCCACACCACGATGGCTGACCATCACTAGTTTCAGTTCAAGGTGCAGCACAGCACCGAGCCACACAGGCCAGAAGATGCCACGTTTGATGCACTGAGTCAGCTCTCCGATAGACAGCAGTAGTGGTGCTGCAATTCTCTGCTGTGCTGGAAAGTTTGCACGTGGCCAGTAGTGAATACAGGAGCAAGGTCAACTGTGGTGCCTGTTACACTCACCATTCAGGCTTACCCAAGGAAGAGTGGCCACTTGGCTGAAGTACCAGAGGTGCCATCAGTATAAGTAGAATGGTACTCCAGCAAGATTCACCACCTTCAGTACAGGAAGGGAGAAAAAGGATAAAATTCTCTGCATGGAACATCATGCCCAAACATTCTGTGTGTACCGCTGTCCCTGGTGAAGTTACTTCGCTTCCTGACACTCAAGTACTAAGCAGACCAATACTTTATTCATCAGGACTTTGAAACATTTTGGTGGGACCAGGGTGTTTCTGAGCTACATTGGTGTGCATATTGATCTAGAACATCGATTTTCAAACTTTTCTATGCTGGGGACCCCCTGCAAACACTGGCATACTCCCAGAGACGCCTTGAGGATATTATACACCCCCGGGATCCCCTGTCCCAACTTTCAAACACGGTCAGATTCCCCAAAGGAGAACAGAGCTGTCATTGCAGAAACTTTCAATCAGGATACAGCTACATGGGAGTAAGAAAGAGAAAGTACAACAAAGAAACTAAATGACTGTCTGAATCTGCCGTAGAAGCTGAGATTCCCTTATGGACCCCAGTTTGGGATAGAACACAACCCCAGGAAGGCGCAGGAAGAAGGCTCAACAAACCTTTTTTAAATGTCCTAATCTTAGTTTGAAGATTTCTTCCTGTTCATGGTATTCTGCTAAAGTCAACCTGCAAAAAGAAAACAAACAGGTTATCACAATTCTGCAGAGATTAACTGTGGCTGGAGCACAACCTTGAGAGTATTGTGTTGAATGTTCAATTCCTCCCCGGGCTCAAGGATTAAAAACATTCAGAGGCATTCATTTCATAGCCTTCAGAGGTTTAGTGGTGATGTGCTTTGCGACTTAGTCTTGGATCTATTCAGCATGACCTGGCCGGTGGTAGAGGGGCTCAATTAAAGCCCAAGGTAGTTGCTCGAGTAGCAGTGATTGCAAATGAAAAAGGTAGCTCAATCCCAAGTATTAAATTACATAGGAGCACATCTACTTTTTGATCCTACAAACAACTCGAACTAATTCCACACTATTACTTCAAATCTATTTTTTGGCAAATATCCAAATTCCCTACAAAAAACTCGGCAACATTTTCCCAACGTTTTAAACACAATTTCTGCACTCCGCGACACACAAAAAACGCAAGTCAAGATCAAACAAAGCCCAAAGGAGATCATGCTGTACCAATTAGATCAGCCTTGTTGCGAGTAAATTCCCTTTTTAGACCATTAGAAAAACAAAGCAAGCCTTTTCAAAATTCCCATTAATTATATGCACATATTTAGAAAGATTAAAACTCCTTTCAGGCCCAATAATGTCAACCTAGAAAAGATCATGACCTCCCTCAATAATAACCAGTGAAATGTTGGAATACCGATATAACCTCTTGATTCCATCAATAACCGTGGGGGAAATGTGTGCTGGGATCCTGCGGTCAAATCCCAGAACTACAAACACTGCTCTTTACTAATGGCAAATGGTTTAATGCAAATTCTCCACACACATTGGTGAGAAATTATAGGGTTTACATTCAGTACAATTCCTCAACTCTGCTGTCAGAGACATCGAGTGGAAGCCAGCTGCTGGAGTGGGAGGGAAGAGAAAGAGCATCACTCCAGGCCACTCCTGCAAACCTACTAGCAGCTGGCTTGACAGCAGCATGGCAAGGCAGCCTGCTCTTCATGGATAGGGAGGGAGGGAGGGAGGAGACAGGCGGATGGGAGGAGACAGACAGACGTGAGTGAGGGACAGAGGTACGGAGGGAGACTGTTGACAGGACTACATCACAGTATACCATGACACCTGCCCAGCTATTCTGCAGCAGCTTCAAGCCAAATGGATCATTTATTTCACAAACACTTTAAAAATGATGTTGCTGCTCCTCCTCCTCAAGAAAAGCAGCTCCAAATGTTTCAATAAGGACAACATCTAGGAGATACTGTGGCTTCGAGCGCCAATGTCGGATGACTGCTCCCCAGAGAAATTATTTCTAAATGTTACAGGCTCACTCAGGGAAGCCAGGCCATGGGATATTGTACCTCCCACAGGTGGAAACACACAAGTGGGCTCCTGACGAGAACCATTATTAATGCTGGACTTCTCACAGCAGTCTAAATAATTCTATCTAAATGCACACATTTCCCAGAGTGAACTGAAACGAGCAGATATGGTACTCATGGTCAAAGTGCTGAGATTAAACGTGCCATTTTGGCTCATTTTTGGAATGCCCGAGGTGTGCCCAATTTTTGGACAGGTGCAATTAGTACCCGGAGTTGAACTCTACAAATCTATGGTCTGCCGTACAGCGTGTGCTGGACAGCATGGCAGCACTTGTGTTGTGGGTGACAAATCTCACATGTAAACCATTGCACATAATATTCTGTCCGTGTGGAATAATCCAAATAGATCACTATAGTTGTTTGGTATCATTATGCAGCTCGTATCAATTTGATCGGGGTGGGGGGGGGGGTGGTGGAAAGAGCCGTGCGTTATATGCAACTGAATCACAAACCTGTTTATAAAGAATATATCAAGAGGAAATCTTCCCCTGTAGTGTCCAAATCTTGACTAGGTATTGCGAGAGCAGGAGCAGACCAAATGGCATTTATAGCAGTATTGAAGAAACAAGCTTCCTGAAGGAGGGCACCCTATCTAATTTCATGACATCTCATCAATCTGGCATTTGATTTAAGCTTCATGCTCAATGATGTGAGTAACGTTTTCCATCTGGACTATTGTGTATTCTTCTGTGCCATCAATTTTTGGTGCAGTTATGTGAGGTTCATGCCATTTGCACATTTCAGTGCTTAAAACAAAATTTGTAAAGGAAAAAAAAACGAAACCAACAATATCCCAAGGCACCTATACTGCTAACGAGAGATACGAGCCACGGTAAATATTCTTCAGAAGGTGGTGTCTGCCTATTGGAAGTTTAGTGAGCAATACAACACAGCGCAACATTACACTTTGTGAATACGCCACAAATATCCAGAGAAGCTTCCTTCAAATCACAAACTCAGAAACCCTGCAAAAGGAGAGTGGATAGGGGCCAAAGAGGCTCAATTTAAGTTGTAAATTCCTGCGCCAATCTGCTGGGATTACAGGTAAAGCTCGCTCCAAACAGGAGGTCTGTTATTAAATATAGTTAAACTGTTACATTGTTCATTGGCTGTGAAGCGCTCGAGACATCCGGAGGTTGTGAAAGGCACTTATGTAAATGCCAGTTGTTCCTTCCTTGCAGCATCTTTCAACAAAGACAGTGTAGAAAGTGACCAGGCCTCATTCAGACCCACAAGTTTAAGCACTTAGTTACATCTATCTTTCCATTACCAAACAACCGTGTCCTTAATCATTCCTTGCTCTCCTTTCAGATATATTTACAGATGAAAAGTTTCAGGACGAAGTGCAGACCCTGAATGCTATCAGGCAAATTGAGCACTTTTGGCATTAGTGAAAGATCATTAAAAAAAAGGACAAGCCTCGATCAATTGACCGCACAGCTAAATGGCCAATTTAAAATCAGTTTGCTTGCAGCCTGACTCACGTCTCATTTTCTGCTCCGTTCGCTTTGTTCTTCCTCGGTTTCTGCTCGTTATTTGCAGGCAGCATCTGACACATGGCTGCCGGTTTTCGTTTTGCTAGCAGCTTCCTCTGTCGCTCAATCTCCTCCCGCTGGGTGTTTATCCGCTCTTGTTGTCTGTACAAAAATGACAAAGCATTAAAAAAAAGGGTGCGTTAGAAGCCGCGGGAGAACTCTGGGGAGAGGAAGTGTGTGAGAGGGCAGGGTTTGCTGAAATAAACCAACTGCATTAACAAGCTTCAATGAAACAGCAACACACAACAATGTTCCCTTTAAGATATGCAGCCGCGCAACGCTCTGCAGCTCCCGCGCAGCTGGCTCTTAAATGGGAAAAATTTCAAATGGGCCATGCACTCAAAAAAAAATTAAAGGGAACTTTGCACACAACAGCACATATGCTTTAAGATTAAAAGCGCAATATATCCACACACACAATTTTCTGTCAGCCAGGTTTGAGTTTCATACAATGACAGACAGGTAAAGACACTCTGGTCCATTCAGCCTGTCCCACACAATTGCGATACCTTTTGCATCACAATATATACTCTCCACTAATGCTCCGTCTAGTTGTTTTTTTTTTTTTTAAAAAGGGGGCTGTGTGTCCCATTGAAACTTCCACGCATGCGTGGTTTATCCATTGAAAAGCCGGTGAGCTGGCTGCGCCGGTCCACTAGAGCGCTGTGCGACTTAAAGGGAACATTGCTATCCACCTCACCCAAAACCATGGGATGGACCATTGTAGATACAGGCTCAGTTTGAAAATCCACTCTACATAAAATCAGCAGGGGGGGGTGGTTTCCCACAACTCTACAACCTGCGGTTACATAAATCGTGGGGTAGGGTGGGGGCAGGAGTCCATTTTCTATCTGCAGTTCCTGCTATTTTGTTGCTCCTTTAGGTTTCTGCCCCAAAAAGTTTTTCTGTGTTTCAGTTCTTCGCTCTCCCAGTTACTTCTTGTCCCGAGTGTGCGTTATTCTTGTTCCAGATCCCTCTCTTTGATTGAGATGCAACTTTCTGGTTTCAATATTTTACCATCCTCCTCCTTAAATCTGCAATTCCGTCGCTTTCCTTTCATTTTCTGCTGGTTTTCGGATTGCTTGCTTGGTTTATGGTTCATGGAGAGACTACAAACGAAGGTTATCCTTTGATGACTCATTTACGGTATCACTTTACTGCATTCCTTTTTTTTGTGGAAACCGTTTGAACTTCCAACATAAATAAGAAGCCGACACATCCAAGTACAGACAAACAAGTGGTCCAATTTCTCGCCCCAACACACTCCATACACAAATGCTCGTCTGTTCAGTGGAACCTTCTTGGCGACAGACTTTAAACGGCGTTACAAAGGACAGAGGGTAATTTTAACATTCCACCGCCTGGGCAGTAATCTGACGGAGCAGATCGCACTACCTCTGTAGAACTCACCCCATTTTCATCCCATTCAAATCAATGCAATGAAAAATCAGGCGGCTTCCAGAACGGGCGGGCAATCCACTCCACCAAGGTGGTGAAGGCAAAAATTACAGGTACCGCTATTGTGTCATGGGTTGGGAGAGGGGTATGAGGCAGGGTCGTTAAAGTGAGCACCACCGGCTCCATTCCCACCCTTCTTTGGCCTTGGCTCCCAATGGTCAGCACGTACTTAATAAGGTTCTGAAACGCGTAACCATCTGTCCATTGTTCGGTGAAGGAGGCTCCATGCCGGACCGTAGTGAAGTGTCCTAGTCGCAGACGGTCCTGCATACTTTTGTCTCGACAGGCAAGCTTCTCTTGTTTTGACTGAACAGGAAAGAAACATAATGGGTTAACCAAAAAACCACAATCAGCCAGCTAACTCCCCACTCTTCGTATTTTAGCATTCAGAATGAATGACATCCTGGGGTAGAAACAGAAAAAAAGAGCAGGAGTAGGCCATTCAGCCCTTCGAGCCTGCTCCGCCATTCAATATGATCATGGCTGATCCTCAAGACTGAGGAATTCCATTCCAAAATGCGGATGTATTCATTACTAGTATTGCATATTAAAATATCAACTTGCAAGTTTTATACCAACTCCCTAATCCATCAATAAATGTAGCAATACTTATGTCTGTAATTTAATATTTCATCCCCTGCTATGAAGATTTTTTTTTAAAGATGGCAGCCAATCCAATTTGGAGAGGGAGGTAAGAGGCAGATCCTGCCAGGGAGAGGGCACTGATCAACAGCCCTAAGTATCTGCAATAAGCCCCATTTAAACCAAAGGAAAAACGGAACAGAATCATTCCCTCACTCACTGCACAAGTCCTATGGAAGAGGATGGGACAGGGAGCACTTTCTATTTGATGGGAAAAGATTAGCCTCAGGCAACGTTCCCTAGAAGATGCGCAGCTGCGCAACTCTCTGCCGGTCCCGTGCAGCCCGGGACCGGTCTTTCCTATGTTAAAGGGAACGCACACCCAAAAAAAAATTACGATAAAAAAATTATTGGTCTCAGGTCTTTCTTTCTTGTCCCCACTGCTTTCAGTAGAGCTGCTGCAGAAAGAAAGAAAGCAAGCAAGACTTGCATTTATATAGCGCCTTTCATAACCTCAGCGCTTTACAACCAATGAAATACTTTGGAAGTGTCGTCACTGTTGTACAGGAAACTTTGCGCTATCCGGCACCGAGCTGTTGCCGTTCCCTCAAAACTGCCGGACACACCAGCGTTAATGTTGAAGCATACGGAGCTTTTCATCTCCGTATCTGACAACAAACACTGTTGCTTAGCAACAGCTTCTAAACAGTCGGCCCGTACCTTGGAAGCATCTCTGTAGCTTAGCAACAGCTTCAGAGAGACTTTCCAGAGCCTGACTGTTGAAAAAAAAGCCACGAGAAGAAAAAAAACCTAACAAAACGGCTCCTGATTTTTGCCGGTGGCTCGAGCTTAGCCTCCGGATAACACAAAGTTTCCTGTAATATAGGAAATGCGGCAGCCAATTTGCGCACAGCAAGCTCCCATAAACATCAATGTGATGATGACCTGAAAATCTATTTTTAGTGATGTCGGTTGACAGATCAATATTGGCCAGGACTCTTTGAAATAGTGCCACGGGATCTTTTACATCCACTTGAGGGCAGACGGGGCCTCGGTTTAACGCCAGTTGATAACGGCACCAAAGTAGACTAGCAGTGAGCGAGACCCTACCCAATCTCCATGCTGGTGGGAAAACCAATGCTTCTAAAAGAAAGTCAATCAAAATTCTCCTGCGGTTAATCGTTTCTTCTTTAAAATAGGAAAGTACTCCGAATATAAAGAATTCTCCCGAGCCTTTCCTATGGATCGGTGCTTCCAATGTCAGCGCCACTCAAATTAATGCCCATCGTACCTTTTCTATCAGCAGCTTTTTGCTCATCGTCACACATTTATTTAACCGCTCTTTGTATCTTTCAAGCATTTTCTGTTGCTCATCTATTTGTCTTCTTAAATCACAATTTGCCTGAAACAGAGAAAGAAAATCAATGAGCCCCTGCTACACTTACAACAATATAGTACAACAGCATCTACTGTTATACACAATGCCGATGCTGCCTTTAAGATTAATGACAAACTAACAGCATCACTACGACGTTTTACTACATTAAAGGTGCTATAAAAATCCAAGTTGTTGAAAAAGCCATGGGAAAAACATTGCTGTCTTTCAGTTTCACCGGCTATAATGTTCTGAGCTTACAGAGGCCCTCGTGGGAAAGTTCTGGTACTGCAGAATTAAAAGAGTGCACCAGGGCCAAAGTGTTATTACTTTAACATCAGCATTAACCCATTCTTTATAAATGGGTCAATACCGGCAATAATATAACACCAATCAGAAACTCTAGGCCCAGATGTCCAAGGACATTCAATGTTACGTCACAGTCTGATCCTGCACCACTGTGGCCACAGAAAGAGTTTTCACCCCTGAACAGCGAAAGAATATTTGAGCCTTTCACTCGATTAAACCCATGACCAGTCTGTGGAGTACAACTCCACATAGGATGCTGTGGAAGCCACAGATTCATCTTAATAACAAAGGGAGGTGTTGGATGGTACGGGGGATTAGACGCTGGCCTTTCAGCTCTGGAACCTGGGTTCGTAGCCAGCCACACTACTGAGATGAAGGTCTCCTCTCTGTTGGCTGGAAGCGTCCTATATATTTTTTTAAACTTCGGGCAGCCTCAACCCAGTTCCACAGCAAAGCTGCCAATAACTGGCACAAGGAGAGTTGGCAATCTCACTCTGAGCCCACTTGTGGATGACTCTTGTAAAGTGGAAAAGTGTCTTCAGCGTTTGCAGCTGGGAAAAAGTAGTGGGAGCTTTGTTCTGTGGATGCCTTTACTTGCAAATTACTTGGTAGTTCGCCACATTACTTGGGAATGTATGTATGTATTGTGACGCACAAGACATCACAACTGCATGGGACAGGCTGGATGGACCAGTAGTTCTTTTTCTGCCTGTCATTTTTCGTATGTTCATCTTACCATGAGCTGATAAATGGTAGTCTCAAGCAGCAAGCATTAAGTGGTGAAGGGAATAATGCCAATTTCAAGCTCCACCACCCCTCACTTTGAGGAACATGAAATTCACCAGAAAATACTGTCAAAAATGTAAAGATTAATTAAAAATGAAAACAAGTCTTTTCTCCACCTCCCAAATAATAAGCCACAAAAAGTTTTCCAGAAAGTTCACAACTGCACTTATTCAAATGGAAAATATTCTGAAGCTCGATTAAATAGATTCCTAATTGTGCTTTGCAGGAGATCTGTGTGTTTGTGATGAGGGAGACTTTGACAGAAACAGGAAGGTGAGGCAAAACTTTCCCAGTGGAATCAGTTCCATGCATCATTCACAGACAAACATACGAATATTCCCCATCTTAGTTCATGGCATACCATTCCGCGGAACTTAGCCAGTAAAAAAGCCTAAAAGACCCATCATGCCCACAAAAAGGCTAAAACCTCAGCTTATCCAAAGGAATCTCAGTTTACGTTTTACTAGAGATACACTCCCGACACCAGTGTTTTTACATGTGCTGTATACACCCCCATACTGTATTGGTGCCCGGATTGTAACAGGATGAACTTCTCAGCCTGTGTGTAAATGTTGGCCACACACTTTAGCTCAGTCTCGAGTTGATGGGGCTCACTTTGGCAGCCAACATGCTTGGTTTCTTTTGGCGTGCAGCCAGGAGGTTGTGTGTCACGGTAGCTCGGATGCAGAGGGTTCATGGGCAGAGTGCAAGTTGCTCAGAACAGTCGGGCCATTCACGATTCATGTGCAAATTCAACGCTCCAGCTGTTCCTGGCCTTACATCTGCCCAAGCTTCAGACTGTGCTATTTTCATAAGTTACTATATACACTGATGTGGTTGTCAAGAGTACGCATCGCTGAAACAAAATGCTAGAAAGTTCTAGACTCCTTACTCTTTGATCTCGCGTCACTGGGGGGAAGTTTACATGCATTCCAGGTTACTTTCTTTCAGAGGATAAGAGAATCAACAATAAATCACCCTTTCGACTGAAGTCAGCTTCATTTCTATGTTTAAAAGGGCAGCTCATTTCACAAGCAGGACACGTCAGGTTTGGGCTGCACAACAACAGGCTTCTTTTTGTCTCTGAGCTCATGTGGCTGTTCACCAAGTTGGGAAATGGCCCATTTTCCCTTTAGCGCCCAGTGAACACAATCTTCCAGTTTTAAGGCTTTCTTTTTCTATAAATACCATCAGAGTGCCGTCGATTCCCGAGGTGTGGATATTGCACAGTTGACGGCTCTTCAAAGTGAAGTGTAGATCGCCCAACCGACCTTGTTCCCGCAGCTGTGGTAAACACACACAGACTTCCTCACAGGTCTCCAGATCGGTCTGTGGAACCACCTGCTCCGTGGATCCAATTGGCCAGCAGAAGACCGGCAGCGAACTTCAAGTGTGAAAGGCAGGAGTGAAGCAGAGGTGCCATTTTGGGGTCACTCGCCTAAGACCAAGATTGCACCCAGCCGCCTGGGAAGGGTGCCTTCAATTAAGTTACAACTAGATCAATTCAATCCCCCCCCCCAAAAAAAAATGCTGCACTGTCGGTACTTCATGGGTTCCTTCTCCCCCTCGCCACTAATTTTATTTTTTAGTAATTTATTTTAGGGATACAACTGTAAGACTAAAATACCATGGAAGCATGTGTTTAGCTGGCATCACCAGCTTTTGGACTCATTTAGAAGCTACAATGGCGCTGGTTTACTTTTAATTTGGTTTTTAAAAACTAGTCTCCTCCAGAGAATTCAGTTATCTGTACACTTATTTGAATTATCCAAAAATTTGAATTAAGCAATGTAAAAAGCACAAAGCAGGAACTTAGTGCAAAGAACTTAAATTATCAGATAATCTGAACTGTGACCTGGAATAAAGAGTAGAGAGTTTTTCAATCCATTAATTATGGAGCAGATCTATAATTAAATCCCCTACTTGAAAAAAGAATCAAGCCAATCAGCAGCAATATTCTATTCTTCCATCTCCTCACTCGCTGCAAACACAAGGTCTTCCAGAGTTCAATAGCAGATTTATGACAAGGCCAGGATCAGTCTTGTATAGGAAAGGCCAGGATCAGTCTTATATAGGAAAGACCAGGATTAGTCTTATATAGGAAAGACCAGGATCAGTCTTATATAGGAAAGACCAGGATTAGTCTTATATAGGAATGTATCAGACAGGGTGACCACTGCAGTCCACCTGCCCGGCCCCAGTCTCGAAACAGTCTTTCTCAGTTATTTGTTTCAGTGAGGACTAGGGAAAAGGTGGGGCAACAACTTTTCCCAATGGAATCGGCTCCGTGCACTCACAGAATAGTAATGAAACAATTTACGTTAACACTTGCCAAACAAAGCAGCAAGATTACAAGTGAATTAAAGACACTCCCCATGTTGTGTCTGTGTGTTAATAGAGACACTGAAGACAGGAGTTGGTTTCATAGGTGTTTACTAAACAAAGTCTGGAGGGGGAACTAACTGATACAACACAATATACAGGCTTATATAGCCCGAGTGGCCATTACCAGCATTACAGTACACATGGGGCTCAAAGGCACATACACTACAATTCCTCCCCTTTTAGCCAACCAGTACATAATATTTTAAGTAATTATTAATTACATGTTACAAGAAAAATAATTACACATTGCTGCAGTTAATTAATTATAAGTCAGTCTCTCTGGAGGCTTCCTGACTCGGTCCGGATAACGCCTCGGTGGTGTAGTAGTTTCTGGTGGTGTAGTAGGTTCTTTTGGCAAGGCTGATTCGGCTTGAATGCCAGTGTCGGGTTCATCGGGTTCCAGTATCACCGGATCGGAGGTAGATATGGGTATCTCTACTTCATCGTTAGGCGTATAGAGTTGTGGTGTAGGTTGTCCCTTTTCGGATGACTCTATGATTTGCTCAGCATGGCGCCTTATTATGCTTTCTCCGATGTCCACGGTATACATCAGCGGTCCTAGTCGTGTGCAGATAGTTCCAGGCTGCCATTACTCGGTACGGTAGTCCCGGGCCAAAACTTGTTGACCTATCTGGAAGGTTCTAGTTGGCCTTTCATTCATGCCTTGAAATTGCCGGTTCTCCACGTCCCTTCTGATGTTGGGCTTGATCAAATCCAGCCGGCATCTTAGGCTTCTATTGAAGATCATGGCGTGAGTTTGGTTTGTAACCATATGTGTTGCATTCCTGTATGCGAACAAGAAGTTATCCACCTTATGCTGAAGTTTTATGTCTTCATTACCCATGGCCTTTATGGCCTTCTTGAAGGTCTGGACAAACCTTTCAGCCAATCCATTGGTGGCGGGATGGTATGGGGCGGACGTGTAGTGCTTAACCCCATTGTTTTTTTAAGAACTTCCTGAATTCTTCGGACACAAATTGCGGTCCATTATCAGAACACATCTGTTCCGGCAGCCCATTCCTGGCAAATATGGTCCTTAATACGGTGATGGTTTTTTCTGTGGTGGTGGAGGACATCTTTATTACCTCCGGCCACTTGGAGTGTGCATCAACCGCGATTAAGAACATCGAGTCCATAAATGGACCAGCAAAGTCGATGTGTACCCTTTGCCATGGAGATGGGGGCCACTCCCGTGGATGTAGAGGGGCTTGGGGTGGAGCGTTTTGGACCTTCTGGCATCCTAGGCAGCTCTTGGTCATTTCTTCGATGTCTCCATCGATACCTGGCCACCATACAAACGCCCTGGCTAGGTTCTTCATTTTCACTCCACCCAGATGCCCCTCGTGAAGCTCCTTTAGAACGTTATCCTGGAGTTTGGGTGGAATCACCACTCTGGATCCACACATCAAGGTTCCTCGGCACACTGACAGCTGTTCTCTTCTTTGCGAGAATGCTGGCCATCCCTTCACTGTTAAATCGTAGACTCGAGAGAGAGTTGGGTCATTTCTAGTTTCCCTTTCAATGGCAGAATTTGTTACTGGTAGACATTCGACTATGGTAGAGTGGAAAATCTCCACTGGGTCTACGGTAGGTGCTTCTTCTACCGTTGGCAACGGTAGGCGCGATAACCTGTCAGCATGCCCATGCTGTTTTGATCCTTCGTATTCTATGTTGTATTGGTGTGCCCCTAGAAAAAGGGACCACCTCTGTAGCCTTTGCGCTGTCATAATGGGAACACCCTTTTTAGGGTTGAATATGGAGATGAGGGGTTGATGGTCAGTCAACAAGGTAAATTTTTGTCCGTGTAGGTAATGGTTGAATTTCTTCACTCCCCATACCAGGCTGAGTGCTTCCCTGTCGATTTGGGCATAGTTACGCTCAGCTGAGTTCAATGAGCGTGACGCAAAAGCTATCGGCCGTTCCGAGCCATCAGGGAATTTATGCGATAATACTGCTCCTACGCCGTAAGGGGATGCATCGCACGCCAGTCTGATTGGCAGTGATGGGTTGTAATGAGCCAAAACTTCTTTGGACGTGATTAAGTCTTTGCATTTATGGAAGGCACGTTTACAGTCTTCGCTCCATTTCCAAATTACTCCTGTTTTTAGCAGTTCATTAAGAGGGTGTAGAAGAGTTGATAAGTTCGGTAAAAATTTATGATAGTAATTTATTAATCCCAGGAACGACCTTAATTGTGAAACATTTTCAGGTGCTGGGGCTTTTATGACTGCTTCAATTTTTTCAGGTGACTTATGCAACCCTTCCTTATCATATTGTGGCCACATAATTAATATTTGATTTTGGAAAAATTCGCACTTGGGGCGATTTGCTCGTAGGCCCCGTTCTCTCAGCCTAGTGAGCACCTGCTCCAAATTGGCAAGGTGCTCGTTGTCGTTTTCTCCTATTACAAGGATGTCGTCTAGGTAGCATTGAGTCCCCGGAATCCCTTGGAGGACTTGCTCCATAGCTCTTTGCCAGATAGCTGGAGCGGATGCTACTCCGAAAACCAGTCGATTGTACTGGTACAGACCTTTGTGTGTATTTATCGTGAGATATATTTTTAGAGGCCTCTTCAACCTCCATCTGTAGATATACCTGTGCCAAGTCAATTTTGGTGAAACGTTTCCCTTCGGATAGTGAGGCGAAAATATCTTCTATCCTCGGAAGAGGATACTGTACCGTGTGAAGGGCCGGGTTTACAGTCACCTTGAAGTCTCCACAGATGCGAATTTTTCTCTGTTCTTCAGATTTATTATTCAATGCTTTCTTCATGACTGGAACGATGGGTGTTGCCCACTCGCTCCAATCTATTTTGGATAATACGCCTGCCTTTTCCAAATTCTCCAGCTCTGCCTCGACTGCTGGACGAATTGCGTATGGCACCAGTCTTGCCTTAAAAAACTTGGGAATTGCTGCATCTTCCACTTTTATTGAGGTGGTGATGCCTTTCAAGGTTCCTAGTTTCTCTTGAAACACTTCTTTGGCGTTGGCCAAGATGTCTTTTAATCATTCAGGTATGACGTCATCATCGTTTTTTTTCTTACTGGTCACCGTCAGTGCCTGAATGGAGTGCCAGTCTAAACGTTTTTTCCTGATCCATTCACGTCCCAACAGCGGTGGACCACCATCTTGTAGAATGTATAAATACAACTTTTGTATTTCCTTGCCGTTGTATACAACAGGCACCCTAATTTTTCCTTTGGGGTATACTTTCTGCCCAGTATATGTTTTCAAGATAATGGATGTGTCTTTTAAAGGTATATGCGGAAATAGCCGCTCGTAATCCCATCGATTTATGACGGTCAGAGCTGATCCTGTATCTAGCTCCATTTTAACTGGGGACCCTGCTATCGTGAGGGTAACCCAAATGGTCTGGTAATCATCTTTAGCAATTACATTATGTAATTTGAGACAGCTTAGTCTCTTGTTTTTGGAGTTGCTATTGGTCTTCTGGTCTTCGGAGCTACTGTCCGTCATCATTTGTACCTTTCTGTACTTTTCTTTATTGATTTTTTTTTTCCCCTGTCTGTGGATTTTTTTTTGTCCAGATCGGCATACCCGTGCAATGTGTCCAAGCTTTCCGCATTGCCTGCATGCTTTGTCCTTGAACCAGCAGTCCCTCTGGTTATGGGTGGATCTGCCGTAGCGATAACATCTCTCGAAACCCTGTGTCATTTCATGGGTGCCGAAGTCCTGTGTCTTTTGTTGTATCTCTGCAGCTCCTCTTGCGGCTGCTTCGTATGATACAGCCATACTGAAAGCCTTGTCCAGTGTTAAATCTTTTTCAGAAAGCAGCCTTTTCTGTGTTCCTTCACTCAGGAGACCGCAGACGAATTTGTCTCGAAGATAATCTGCTAGTCCTGCCCCGAATTGGCAGTGTTTTGATAGTTTTCTTAATTCAGTGAGGTAATCAGCGTTACTTTCATTCTTGTGTTGATTTCTCGAAGAATTTGAATCGTTCCGCTATCAGCAGCGGTGTTGGGTTGAAGTGCTCCTGTAGGGTATCAACAATTTCTTTAAAATTCTTGTCCTTTGGTTTGGCTGGAGTGATTACATTTCGTAACAGCCCGTATGTCTTTGCGCCCATTAGATTTAGTAGTACTAAAGCTTTTTTTTCATCTTCTATTCCATTTGCGGTGCAATATACCTCCACTCTTTCCACATGTGGTCCAATCCTCTATCTCGTTATCAAAAGCATCAATATTGCCAGACTTAGGCATCCTAGAAAAAAAATGGCGCTTCCCGCGCTTTTCTGCAGAAAAGATATGGCGCTTCCCCGCCACTGCTGCCGATGACAACGCTGTTTCCCGCGGTTTCCGTTCTTTTTATTTATTTATTTATTTACAGTTGGAGACTCGTTCCCGCCGACCTGCTCGCAGCGCCGGCCGTCTCCAGAGTGCTCCCTCCCCGTCTGTTACTGCTTGCCTCCGCTTTCGCTGCTTGGCCCAGCTGTCGAGCTAGCCGCTGGAGCCCCAGCCCGACGCCCAGGAAGGATTATTGCAGTACCTGCCACCAGCTTGGCTAGTTGGTGAAACTACAGCTTTTTCTTTTTCTTGATTTTTCTTCAACTTTGGACGCCAGAGGAATCGATGTCCTTGAGGTGCTGCCGAATTGCAGGTAAGTCCGTTTCCAATTCGTCGCCACTGTTGTATCTGTGTGTTAATAGAGACACTGAAGACAGGAGTTGGTTTCATAGGTGTTTACTAAACAAAGTCTGGAGGGGGAACTAACTGATACAACACAATATACAGGCTTATATAGCCCGAGGGGCCATTACCGGCATTACAGTACACATGGGGCTCTTAAAGGCAGATACACTACACCCCAGAACTGACCGACACGGGCTGAGCAGCCAATAAACATCGACAGAAGCAAATGTAACCTGTGCAAGGATGACAACCACATGGTTAAAGCGTCAACGACCACGCCGGTGATGGGGACGATGCACGATGAAACAGATCTGATTAAAATAGTTTAAAGCTACTTTTAGCACTGTTTGGTGTTGCACTTATAGATGTCACATGTTTGGGAGGGGGTGGGACTCCATTCCACCATAACCAGAGTCTGACACAAGCACTTACAGGCCATGGATACTGATGGCTATAATTACACAGCCAATACTTGAAACCAACATCACCATTCTTTAATATTCAAAAGGAAGATGAGATTGTAGTTATTTTTCTACCAAAAATCTCTCGCTCCTTCTCTGAAATTGCCAACTCACTGAGATACTGTTCCACAGGAGCCACAGCCCTCCAGTACCGCGTCCATTTGGCACTGTTCAGGTCAGCCTAGTCAGCGAGTGTTGACAAGTATTTGACCAAGGCAGGTACCACGGCCAAGCCCAGTGCTATCCTTGCCCGATGACGTGCATTTTCCAGCAGAAATTTCTGGATACCGGTCAGCACCGGAACTCTCGGGTGATTTTCCTCTCCCGTTTCGCTGGCACTGAGGCCAATTGCAGCATAACTGAACTCCTCCCGGTGAAAGTGAAAACTGCAACTTCTAGCCACTGACAACTCACCTCCGAGAGTTAAAGACGGTCAACGTTTTCTTGTTGCTCTACTTCAAAAGCAATGGCTGGGACATGAAAGAAGCCCCATGGCATAAAACCGCAGTGTTTGCTGCTGACCTCCAATTCTGGCAAAAGCACACAAACCGTGGACCTAATAGGCAAACTGGAACTGGTGTTGCCCATGTCAAATGCTGCATCCTGATGGTCCACCAGAAGATGAACAAGAGTGTTCCATCCAAAAGTCTTGTGCTTGTTTAACAGTTTGTAAAACAAATCCCACTCTAACCCTTTATTATTGAATTCTAGTTTCTTTTTTAAATACATTGGTACCTTGCTGTATCTATTGGTTGCTGTGTATTATTCAACTAATAACTAAATCTGATGAGGTACATTTGTCTGCTATTCCACCTTAAATAGGGATGAGAGAATATGGCAAGTACCCCATGCATTCTTCAGTGAACGATATACACAATTAATGGTTGAGTGTTAACCCTAGGCACGCTAACTTGTATGTGGCATGTGTAAGGATCCAGGTTTCATCCATTCGAGACTCTGCTGGCTTATGGAAAATGCCATCCAGCCATGAATGTGAAGAAGTATTGCGAACAAGCCCAAAACTGCAGCAGTGAAATTTCTACAGTCTCCTTCACCTGCAGTTACGGTAGATAAAAGTCTTTGTACCGCAACAATGGTGAATTAGTTTGATTTTACTGGCACTCTTAAAAAAAAAAAAAAATTTTTTAAAGTGGATATTCCTGACTCTGGTGCCATCTGATGGAAGTGACGAATACAACAATTTGAATGGAAAATCCAGTCTGCATTAAACACAAAAGCACCTACATTCCAAAACATGAACCCAGCTTTGCCCTTCACAGATACCCATGAAGCCACTGTATAGTTCCACCATTTCCAGTTTTTAATTTACTAGTTTGTGTACTCTTCCACATGACCACAAAAAATGAGAAGTTAAGCTTTCGTTATTATTTTTTAAAGTAGTTGATTTTTCTATACTTCACTGTACAAACCCCATAAGTAAAGGCATCTGAATTACTCAAGGTCTCATTCTTGATAATTTGGTTCCTACCCGGATGCTTGCTCTAAAAATGAAATTACTGCCTTTCCATTAATGGTTGAAATAATGCTGCTAAAAGTAACTTCTTTTAAAAACAGACATTCCTCTAGCCCTCTCTTCGACTGTACTTACAGAACACATCCAAAGTCAAACACAAAATTTCCCATCGACTCTACATTAAACAACACGCCCCCACACGGGACCATTTTTACTGGGCAGTCTATCCGCAATGTAGTTAGCAGGTGAGCTGATCCAAGGCACAATGTCAATGTCCAGGCAGTCACGAACTGGAACATTACAGCTGAATTTCTCCACAGCACCTAGTTCAGAAACCCTCTGGCATAGGGCTCCTGAGGAAGTTACTCAAGTCTCGCTTTAAAATATGCTCAAATCTATGAAGGATTAGCTCATTTTTGCTCAATGAGACAAATGTATGGATTTCAAAAGCCAAAGTGGAATTGTGTAGCCACACAATCTGTTCCTGCAGGGCATTAGATTCATACTGGGTAGTGATGGCGTATGGAAAGTACACAAGACTGAGGTCAGGTCTACCAGTGCATTGGCACCACCACTCTAACTCGGTGACACCCTACCACCCAAATCACCAGGTCCCCAACCCTGCTCCGCCCCATCACGTGCACAAAAAGTGGATTCTGCCCTGCAATAATCTACCTTTAATACAAGAATAGGATTGTGAATTGACTACGGGTACAGTAGTGTAGCGGTTATATTACTGGACTAGTAATCCAGAGGCCTGGACTATGGCAGCTGGGGAATTTAAATTCAGTTAATTAAATAAATCTGGGACAAAAAGCAAATATCAGTAATGGTGACTATGAAACTATTAGATTGTTGTAAAAACTCATCTGGTTCACTAATGTCCTTTAGGGAAGGAAATCTGCCGTCCTTACCTGGTCTGGCCTATGTGACTCCAGACCCACAGCAATGTGGTTGACTCTTAGCTGTCCTCTGAAATAGCCTAGCAAGACACTCAGTTGTACACAACCGCTACAAAAAACAATAAAAATAAAACCAGACGGCCCACTAGCTTCGGATAAGACAATGGCACACCCAGCCCAGTCGACCCTGCAAAGTCCTCCGCACTAACATCTGGAGACTTGTGCCAAAATTGCAAGAGCTGTCCCATACTCACAGAATCATACTGTTCAGCCAATGTCCCAGATTCCTCCACCATCATCCCTGGGTATGTCCTGTCCCACTGGCAGGACAGACCCACCAGGGGTGGTGGCACAGTGGTATACAGTCGGGAAGGAGTGGGCCTGGGAGTCCTCAACATCGACTCCGGACCCCATGAAGTTTCATGGCTTCAGGTCAAGTATGGGTAAGGAAACCTCCTGCTGATTACCAACGACCGCCCTCCCTCAGCTGATGAATCATTGAACATCTTTAAAGCTGCAACACAGGACTACATGCATGCTAAAAAGCAGAAGCAGCATGCTATAGACAGAGCTAAGCGATCCCACAATCAACGGATCAGATCAAAACTCTGCAGTCCTGCCACATCCAGTGAATGGTGGTGGACAATTAAACAACTAACGGGAGGAGGAGGCTCCATGAATATCCCCATCCTCAATGATGGAGCCCAGTACACAAGTGCAAAAGACAAGGCTGAAGCATTTACAACCATCTTCAGCCAGAAGTGCCAAGTGGATGATCCATATTGGCCTTCTCCTGAAGTCCCCACCATCAGAGAAGCCAGTCTTCAACCAATTCGATTCACTCCACGTGATATCAAGAAACGGCTGAGCGCACTGGATACAGCAAAGGCTGTGGGCCCCGACAACATCCCGGCTGTCGTGCTGAAGACTTGTGCTCCAGAACTAGCCAAGCTGTTCCAGTACAGCTACAACACTGGCATCTATCTGACAATGTGGAAAACTGCCCAGGTATCTTCTGTCCACAAAGCAGGAGAAATCCAATCCAGCCAATTGCCGCCCCACCAGTCTACTCTCAATCATCCGCAAAGTGATGGAAGGTGTCATTGACAGTGCTATCAAGTGGCATTTAATCACCAATAACCTGCTCACCGATGCTCAGTTTGGATTCCGCCAGGACCACTCGGCTCCAAACTTCATTACAGCCTTGGTCCAACATGGACAAAAGAGCTGAATTCCAGAGGTGGTGAGAGTGACTGCCCTTGACATCAAGGCAGCATTTGACAGAGTGTGGCATCAAGGAGCCCTAGTAAAACTGAAGTTAATGGGAATCAGGGGAAAAATGCTCCACGTGCTGGAGTCATACCTAGCACAAAGGAAGGTGGTTGTTGGAGGTCAATCACTCAGCCCCAGGACATCGCTGCAGGAGTTCCTCAGGGCAGTGTCCTAGGCCCAACCATCTTCAGCTGCTTCATCAATGACCTTCCCTCCATCATAAGGTCAGAAATGGGGATGTTCGCTGATGATTGCACCGTGTTCCGTTCCATTCACAACTCCTCAGGTAATGAAGCAGTCCTTGTCCGCTTGCAGCAAGATCTGGACGACATTCAGGCTTGGGCTGAAAAGTGACAAGTAGCATTCGCGCCACACAAGTGCCAGGCAATGACTATCTCCAACAAGCGAGAGTCTAACCATCTCCCCATGACATTCAACGGCACTACCATCGCCGAATCCTCCATCAACAACATTCTGGGGGCCACCATTGACCAGAAACTTAACTGGACCAGCCACATAAATACTGTGGCTACAAGAGCAGGTCAGAGGCTGGGTATTCTGCGGCAAGTGTCTTACCTCCTGACTCCGCAAAGCCTTTCCACCATCTATAAAGGCACAAGTAAGGAGTGTGATGAAATACTCTCCACTTGCCTGGATGAGTGCAGCTCCAACAACACTCAAGAAGCTCGACACCATCCAGGACAAAGCAGCCCGCTTGATTGGCACCCCCTCCACCACCAGCGTACCGTGGCTGCAGTGTGTACCAGCTACAAGATGCACTGCAGCAACTCGCCAAGCCTTTTTCGGCAGCACCTCCCAAACCCGTGACCTCGATCACCTAGAAGGACAAAGGCAGCAGGCGCATGGGAACACCAACACCGCCAAGTTCCCCTCCAAGTCACACACTATCCTGACTTGGAAATATATCGCCGTTCCTTCATCGTCGCTGGGTCAAAATCCTGGAACTCCCTCCCTAACAGCCCTGTGGGAGCACCTTCACCACACGGACTGCAGCGGTTCAAGGCGGCGGCTCACCACCACCTTCTCAAGGGTAATTAGGGATGGGCAATAAATGCTGGCCTTGCCAGCGACGCCCACATCCCACAAATGAATAAAAAAGGTATGAATTTAGTTTTTTTTAAATCGCGAACTAAAAAGCTGGCATCCGTAAGTGAGCATGAAGCTGTCCGATTGTTGTAAAAACCCAACTGGGTTCACTAATGTCCTTTAGGGAAGGAAACCTGCCGTCCTTACCTGGTCTGGCCTAAATGTGGTTGACCCTTAACTGCCCTCTTAAGTGACCTAGCAAGACACTCAGTTGTATGAACCTGCCAGCGCTTCAAGAAGGCCCACCGCCACCTTTTCAGGGCAACTAGGGATGGGCAATAAGTGCCAGCCTTGCCAGTGAAGCCCACATCTGGCGAATGATTTTTTTTTTTTTTTTTTTTTTTTTTTAAATTGAAGTGCTGCTACGAGTCAAATCAAAACACTGCAGCAATATGTTGGTTGGGCACGAGTGCTCATGATTTCTCCACAGCAAAATATGTCAAGAGAGCTCCGATAGAGAATTGCCTTTGGTGGCCACTTTCAGAGCAGCACTATCAGATCCCTGTGGGATTAGTTGTTCACCTGTCGGGTGGCGGCGCTGAGAGAACATAGGGAGTGGAAAGGGGAGATAATAAAGGGGTCCCATTAGCACCAGAAAGAAACAAAAAACAACACTTCACCACTGGGCAGTTTCAAGGGTTTTACTGGTAGTGTTATAATGTGGAGTCGATTCTGATCTTGGCAAGGCAAAATTTAAACGGACATCTTTTTTTAAAACCTCCCCAAGAACACCCCCCCGCCCTCCCCCAAGTGCAACAGTTAAATTGAAGTTGGAGCCAACCACATACAATGACATTGAGAACAATGATAATCCACATAAAGATAGCAGTGGCTCATCATATAGCGACCTCACTCTGAGCTGGCACTCGCCCAGGTGCATTTTAACTTGAGAGATAACTGAATAATGCATGACTAAATACAAGGACAAATCAGTTCCTGAGCAACAAGGCAGCTGCGTAACCCTCAGAATATTCAAGAGTAGAAACAGGCAGGGAATGGTTAACTGCAGAAAGGCACATCAGGGAGGTTAGAGAGTTTCTGACGGGGTGTTGATCTTCGGCATGGTCAGGTCAACGGAGGAGCACATCTGCCTCCAGGGTCAGAAACTGGGCAAAATGTAAGCAATTCCTCTGACCACCCACACTTAGCCACTCAGTAAGGACTGATGGCCAGCTATGAAATTGTGAATCACTCGCAGTTTTCTGCTGTTCTAGTGACGCAGAATCCATCTCGCCACAGAAGTGGGCTGGATCAGGCTGCACCAGTAGCCCAGGGCACTACAGAACCACTGTGACTATAAGGAATTCTATGTTAATGCAACAGAACTCTTCCGCAGGCAACAGCATTGCATTCAATTAAATTAGCCGTCAAGTGAAGAGTTATCCAAAGGTGGAATTTACTCCTGTAGTTACACAGCAGGGCCACATGGAGGCCTCCTGTCACTAGCATTATTCAGCAGCACTGTCTGCACAGAATTTGAATTGCTTACAAAATGGTTCAGTGAAACTTCCCCCTCTCAAAAAAAAACCATGAGCGTTATGCTTACAGGCAGGCCGTAAATAGTGGTGTACCGCAAGGATCAGTGCTTGGGCCTCAGCCATTCACAATCTACATCAATGATTTGGATGAGGGGATCAAATGTAATATATCCAAGTTTGCTGATGATACAAAGCTGGGTAAGAATGTAAGTTGTGAGGAGGATGCAAGGAGGCTTCAAGGGGTTATAGACAGGCCAAGTGAGTGGGCAAGAACATGGCAAATGGAATATAATGTGGAGAAATGTGAAGTTATCCACTTTGGTAGGAAAAATAGAAAAGCAGAGTATTTTTTAAATGGTGAGAGATTGGGAAATGTTGGTGTTCAGAGGGACCTGGGTGTCCTTGTACGTGAATCACTGAAAGTTAACATGCAGGTACAGCAAACAATTAGGAAAGCAAATGGTATGTTGGTCTTTATTACAAGAGGATTTGAGTGTAAGAGTAAAGATGTCTTACTGCAATTATATAGGGCCCTGGTGAGACCACACCTGGAGTACTGTGTACAGTTTTGGTCTCCTTACCTACAGATGGATATATTTGCCATAGAGGGAGTGCAACAAAGGTTCACCAGACTGATTCCTGGGATAGGGGGATTGTCCTATGAGGAGAGATTGAGTAGACTAGGCCTATATTCTCTAGAGTTTAGAAGAATGAGAGGTGATCTCACTGAAACATACAAAATTCTTAAGGAGTTTGACAGGGTAGACGCAGGGAGGATGTTTCCCCTGGCTGGGGAGTCTAGAACCAGGGGTCAGTCTCAGAATAAGGGTTCGGCCATTTAGGACTGAAATGAGGAGAAATGTCTTCACTCAGAGGGTGGTGAATCTTTGGCAATCTCTACCCAAGAGGGCTGTGGAGGCTCAGTCGTTGAGTATAATCAAGACCGAGAACGATAGATTTTTAGATATTAAGGGAATCAAGGGATATGGGGATAGTGTGGGAAAGTGGAGTTGAGGTAAAGATCAGCCATGATCTTATTGAATGGCGGAGCAGGCTCAAGATGCCAAATGGCCGACTCCTGCTCCTATTTCTTATGTTCTTATGTAAAACTCTTGCTCTGTCCTCAACCAGCTCCACAAGATTTCAATAAAGCAGGTGGTGCAAACCATTGATCGTACAAGAACTGAATACAGTAGATGGGAGTTTTAGATATAATGGCCAACTAACCAGATCTAGTTTAATCTGCAGCAAATATTTGTTTTAAATAAAATAATTTATTTTGAAGCACTGCGTTCATTTGAATAGTCAAGTAATCCACAATGTTAGAAGCCAATGTGTACACTTACTGCCATCTCATACTCCATTGGTAGCAGCAAATGAGAAGTCATTTTATGCCTACTGTTTGCCACTAAAATGTGTGAATTTGTATCATCTGCTGGGAGGATTTTGAAAGCTAGAGATTTGAATTCACCTCCCAGACTTTCCACACTTGTACTGAAAACAAAGAAACTCAAACAACACTGGCCTGACTGCCCAAATCTTGCGCTTAACCTGTTGATTTAAGGGGAGATTCCACGTTCTTGCGTGGCTCGCAGGTACTACATCTCGGGACAGAGTGGTAGCAGCCCACGGTTTCCCAGGCTACTCTCTCTCTGAGCACTAGAGTGCTGAATATGTCCTTTACCTTGCACTTCAAAGTTACCCCAATACTACTTTAGAAATCAAACTGATGCAGTTTAAATGGCCCAAATGGCATATTACGGAGCCACATGAACCAGCTGGATCCCAGATCTGGCCCCAGAGTCTATGCTTGGCTTGAGGGTGGGTCAAAATTCAGTCCAATAGAGACATACAAATGAAAGTCCAGGGGAAACAAAATAGGTTACGGTTCAATGATCCCATTGAGTATTTATGGAACGTTAGTTTTCTTTGTTGTAACGCTAGGTCGGCCTCTGCAGCACAATATCTGAGGGAGATTTGTAATATCACCTACAAGGGCATGGGTCTCGAAAGTGATATTAACCTCATAACGACTACAAGATGCAATTTGAAAATTCCAACTACTGAACGGCTCAAATGTTCAAAGCCGTTATAGCAGTTTGATTAGCAGAAGAGCTGTGTTAGGTCAAACAGATCGACGGTGAACATTGGGATAACCAGTTTGATTCTTCCCAGCCGATTTCCTCTTCGTTACACGCGAGTTACTGCGCCAGGGGTGTGAAGTGATGTTAATATGTACCTTTCCACTCTGCTAAATCCGAAAAGCAAGCTTAGTCAAAAAAAAGAGTTTTACCCGTAGTAAATCGTCGATTCGCCCCTCCTTTTTTTCCAGGTCGGAATTTTTGCTGCTTTCCAAGGCGGTGAGTTTTTCCAGCGTGAAGTCTGTCTGCAAACACATGAAACTTTTTTTTTAAAGTAAGGTTTTATACAACATTCAGGAAAATAGCGAGTACCGAACAACAGGTAGAAAATTATTTTCACTCCACTTTAGTATTTCATTCATTCACTAAGCATGATCACTGTCTGTGAATGATGCACACATGTACAAAGAGGTTGTCAGCTTCTGGGTGAAATTAATGAAGCTCTTGCATATTTCAAAATACAAATATTAAATGCTGGTCTAAAATTTTGCTTTTCTTGGCTGAAGCGAAACGATTAGTGTTTTCGAACAGGGGATCATGTTTGTTTCCTTTCCCCAAGTGAATATTCCCCATAGTCTGCTTACATCCCTGCCCCTGCATTTGTTGCACAGCCAACAGACCTATGTTAGGGTGCTTGCAGGTACCACGATTATAATTGCCCCACAGGAATATTTTCTCTAACAAATGCCACATTTTGGTGATTCAATGCATTAGTGCAATATGCTCTAAAGTGGTGTGTAAATATTAATATAGGATATTCCGCCACTGGTGCTGCTTTATACGAGTTTTGAGTATGGAGACTTATAAGTCACGTACGTTATTGGGACAAATTACTTATGAGGACTAGCTCAGTGATTTTGTGTAGTAACAGATACAGGGACCAAAAATAACAGTTACATGTAACCTCAAGATTAAAATAACAAAAACAATTTCAAATCGCAGACAATGTGGATCTAAGCATTTATTTAACTACTCTGGATTAGACCCCACAAATACAAAGCTAGCAAGGCTCAGACAAGATTAGGAAGTTAGGAGGAACGGTCTTTCCAAAAACAGAGTATACATGTGGAATAGATGCTCATCTGCAATAGTGAGTGCTGTAGTCGTGAATTTCTTACAGAAAGGAGGTGCATTAATATCTGGTTGTAAAATGAAGTGAAGTATTCGAAGAAGTGTAGGGGAGATGAGCACTTCACAGATAACACTATGGCTTCTACATTGTTGGGGATCATGGCAATGTCATCTATGGAGTTCAGCTGGTTCGGGCTGAAATGTTAGATTGGTATTACAGCTTGATGCTGTAACAGCAAGACAGTAGGGTTGCTATTTGATGAGGAGGTCAAATGGGCCGAAAAGGTCTTCATCATCCATGAGAACATAAGAAATAGGAGTAGGCCATTCAGCCCCTCAAGCCTGCTCCACCATTCAATAAGATCATGATCCAGACCTCTCTCATGATGTGATACCCTGGAGTTTAAATCAATACTCTTTATGGGCACACAGTCCATAAAAGGTCAATGGCCTTTTCTTCTACAAGATAGTCCTGATGGTGAACTCCCAGCCAAGGGAGGCACCATACACAGGCTCCCACCGGGAGTAGAAATCGAAGGCCATTTGTCCAGGTTACACTCATACATAAAATGACATGGCACAAAACATCTCAACAAAAAAAGATGTGATATTACTGCAAAATAATCTTAGTCTGTTTCAGACAGACTGAAATCAAAGATTGTTCTCCAGGCAGCTAAGTGACACTGCAACCTGTATGCCTATTTTCACCTTTAAAAAACGGGTTGGTGCCCAAAAGCGAAGAAAATCAGAATTGTGGGCAATTTCACTATTGTTAGTTTTTCCTTACTTACATTTGTAATTCTCTTGGTTAGAAATCTAGGTTTACAGCTTTCCCCACCCGAACCAGAATTGTTACTTTTTTTTCCTTTAAAGCAAAATGTGCCATTTCACACTTGCTGATATTAAACTCCATCTGCCACTGTCTTTGTCCATTCCACCATCTTATCAAGATCCCTTCGCAGCTTCCTTTGACCCTCAGTATTATTTACTATGCCTCCTATTTTAGTGTCGTCTGCAAATTTGGAAACCACTCCCTCCAGCCGAGTACCCAAATGATTCATGTACAGTGAACAGTAACAGTCCCAGACCAGAACCCTGTGTGCCACCACTACCCACTTACAAACACTGGGAAACTGCCCTTAACTCCTACTCTCAGTTTCTTCTCATTAAACAAGTATTTAACCCAATTTGCCACCCGCTTCTAATTCTATATCCCGTAATTTTCTCCAATATCTCCTGTGTGGTAACCTGAGGCTTTGTGAAGGCCACATACATTATATTTTTTCCCCATCCATCATATCGGTCATGTCCTCACAGAGCTCTTATTAGGTTTGTCAAATATGATCTTCCTTTCTGAACTCGGTGTTGGCTGCTTCTTATTATTTTCTCTTCGATCAGATTTTAAACTGACTGGCCGATAATTACCAGAGTTAGTTCCGTCTCCCGTTTTGACAATTGTTATTACATTGGCCACACTCTCCAGTCCTCCGGCACACATCCACACTCAACAGAACCCTGAAATACATTTTCTAGGGCCTCCCCAATTTCCCTCGGGATCCTCAGATGTATTCAGTCAGGTCTCAGTGCTTCGTCCTCCTTTAGCTTAGCTATCTTCTCTAATATTTTCCTTTGATTTATTATATCACTCATCTCGCTATTGCCCAAAATCAGGATTTACCTCCGCCGCAATATCCTTCACTTTTGTATACACCGAAACAAAGCACCTGAGCCAACTCGAACTTATCCTCTCCTCTTGGGTCCCACTGCACGTTTAACAATTCCCTTTTTACTTTTCCTACAACAGACGTTAAACTCGGGGAATGGCAAATTCTACCAAGCTGAAGTTAAACCAAAAAAATGAGCGCAGGATTTGTGCATTCCATGCATTTCGTACCTGTGATTGTTTGTGTTGCACATTAATGATCTTTTGTGAACTACAGGAATGCTCGGTGTTGGCCGATCCCACTGATGAAGGGCTGCCGTGCTGAACCTCGGATTTAAAACAGAAGGAACATGCATTACTTCAAACCTTAAACTGTTACACCTGAGCTTTAACACCAGCACTCGGTGGTGAGAAACGGGATGTCCTCTTTAGCAGATGACCTGTGACATTGCTCACACATTAAAAAGTAAAGGGTTTAGGACTTGGAGCTAAAGCAACTTCTCCCACACTTGTCTTCTGAACCAACCCCCCACCCCACTCCAGGTCACATTGTGCCCAGGCTGCGCTGCCTGGCACAATCTGAGCCTTACCACCCGCCACCCCCCCCCCCCACTCCACGTCACACTGTGCCCAGGCTGCGCTGCCCAGCACAATCTGAGCCTTACCAGCCCCCCCCACGTCACACTGTGCCCAGGCTGCGCTGCCCGGCACAATCTGAGCCTTACCACCCGCCACCCCACACTGTGCCCAGGCTGCGCTGCCCAGCACAATGTGAGCCTTACCACACCCCCCCCTCCCCACCCCACTCCAGGTCACACTGTGCCCAGGCTGCGCTGCCCGGCACAATCTGAGCCTTACCACCCGCCACCCCCCCCCCCCACGTCACACTGTGCCCAGGCTGCGCTGCCCAGCACAATCTGAGCCTTACCACACCCCCCCTCCCCACCCCACGTCACACTGTGCCCAGGCTGCGCTGCCCGACACAATCTGAGCCTTACCACCCACCCCCCCACCCCACCCCACACTGTGCCCAGGCTGCGCTGCCCGGCACAATCTGAGCCTTACCACCCCCACACCCGTTTGATACCAGGGGCTGAGGTTTCTGATTGTGAGCCACAATCTTAATCCTTTACCTAATCGTTTGCCACGTGCTGCCCTTCACATGCTGACCAAAATGGTAGGGAGGAACGCAAAAATACATTGCCCCTCCACAAAAGCTCCTCACTCCCTCTTCAAGCACCATTCGCCCGCTCAGCAAGGTCTTTTCCCTCCCACACATTCCTCTCTCGCCTCGACTGGTTCTCCTCCTCCCTCCCCCCGCCCCCCCCCCATTTCTTCATCCATCCCATGCAACAGGTTTGTATTTTTCCATCTCTTCACTCCCCCATCCTGTTCAACAGGGCATCTCAGACATTCAGTCCATTTTTTCCCTCCCTCTCCTTGTGCCAAACCACAAATCTAATCCACAGACCACAATAGATCAAAGAAAGAACACGAAACTCTGCCTAGAAAATAAATCACTCCTAAACTGACAGAATAAAGTAAAAGCCTATAAACCATTTATCTGTCCTTGCTCCTTCTGCATCCAACCAGTGCCCTCCCTCAGATGGACCACTTCTTAATGTCTCCACATCTGTCCTAGGACTTGATTCCCTGGGCATTTTCTCTCACCAGGTTACTATCCTGCTCTACTTTCTCTTCCTCAACCAGTGTACATTACAGGCAGTAAAACAGCTGGAGGCCCAGTGTGGACTATATATATATATATATCTCTTGAACCTGGGACCACCCTTTTCTGCACGGTTCAGAATCACACATTACACCGAGGCGACTGTGCAAAGCTCTAATCAGGGTGGAGTTGTCCAAGGGCTTCAGTGTTGAAATGTTTCATTAAATCGCAACAATGCTCAATACATCTCATTTACAGGCATTGCCCAGTAAGTACATAATACTCACAGAGGGTGATGAATAGGATAAGGAATGTTGTGGGGATGAACGAGCCACAGGTGGTACACTCCGCCCTGGACTTGTGCCTGCAACAGTGCCACCAGCAAACTGAAACACAACCACCATTTAGTTAGGATACAGTACAAGGTACTACCCGACGCATTCACCAAGGTACCAGCCATTGTTTTCCGCCTGGATGGGAGGAACAAATTATAGCTGTGGAATTCCTCCTGCCCGAGCAAGCTGAAATAGAATCTGGCTGAAAAAACAAAATGCAGACTTCCCGGCCTTCTCTACTTCACCTCAAACTATCTTTGAGCCAGATTTAATTCTGAGCTCAGCTCTTATCGTTTTACTTTTAAAACGTATACAAACACACTGTGCTAAAAAGCTAGGTCTAAGAAGCCCCGCTGTGTTAAAGGACAGTCACTCCATCCATGTTGAAAAGCTAAGGCACGACTCAGCTCTCGCCAAGGGAATAGCTGGAGCTCGCTGCTCACTACTGGACATACAAAATGTGATCATTTATTTTAAAATTCATTCTTCGGGGTGTGGGTGCCACTGGTAAGGTCGTCATTAGTTGCTCTCGAGGTGTGGTGATGAGCCTTCTTGAACCACTGCAGTCCGTGTAGCAAAGGTACTCCCACAGTGCTGTTAGGTAGGGGGCAATGTTCCCACAGTGCCGTTAGGTAGGGGGCAATGTTCCCACAGTGCCGTTAGGTAGGGGGCAATGTTCCCACAGTGCCGTTAGGTAGGGGGCAATGTTCCCACAGTGCCGTTAGGTAGGGGGCAATGTTCCCACAGTGCCGTTAGGTAGGGGGCAATGTTCCCACAGTGCCGTTAGGTAGGGGGCAATGTTCCCACAGTGCCGTTAGGTGGGGGGCAATGTTCCCACAGTGCCATTAGGTGGGGGGCAATGTTCCCACAGTGCCGTTAGGTAGGGGGCAATGTTCCCACAGTGCCGTTAGGTAGGGGGCAATGTTCCCACAGTGCCGTTAGGTAGGGGGCAATGTTCCCACAGTGCCGTTAGGTAGGGGGCAATGTTCCCACAGTGCCGTTAGGTAGGGGGCAATGTTCCCACAGTGCCGTTAGGTAGGGGGCAATGTTCCCACAGTGCCGTTAGGTAGGGGGCAATGTTCCCACAGTGCCGTTAGGTAGGGGGCAATGTTCCCACAGTGCCGTTAGGTAGGGGGCAATGTTCCCACAGTGCTGTTAGGTAGGGGGCAATGTTCCCACAGTGCTGTTAGGTAGGGGGCAATGTTCCCACAGTGCTGTTAGGTAGGGGGCAATGTTCCCACAGTGCTGTTAGGTAGGGGGCAATGTTCCCACAGTGCTGTTAGGTAGGGGGCAATGTTCCCACAGTGCTGTTAGGTAGGGGGCAATGTTCCCACAGTGCTGTTAGGTAGGGGGCAATGTTCCCACAGTGCCGTTAGGTAGGGGGCAATGTTCCCACAGTGCCGTTAGGTGGGGGCAATGTTCCCACAGTGCTGTTAGGTGGGGAGCAATGTTCCCACAGTGCTGTTAGGTGGGGGGCAATGTTCCCACAGTGCTGTTAGGTAGGGGGCAATGTTCCCACAGTGCTGTTAGGTAGGGGGCAATGTTCCCACAGTGCCGTTAGGTGGGGGCAATGTTCCCACAGTGCTGTTAGGTGGGGGGCAATGTCCTCACAGTGCTGTTAGGTAGGGGGCAATGTTCCCACAGTGCCGTTAGGTGGGGGCAATGTTCCCACAGTGCTGTTAGGTGGGGAGCAATGTTCCCACAGTGCTGTTAGGTGGGGGAGCAATGTCCTCACAGTGCTGTTAGGTAGGGGGCAATGTTCCCACAGTGCCGTTAGGTAGGGGGCAATGTCCTCACAGTGCTGTTAGGTAGGGGGCAATGTTCCCACAGTGCCGTTAGGTAGGGGGCAATGTCCTCACAGTGCTGTTAGGTAGGGGGCAATGTTCCCACAGTGCCGTTAGGTGGGGGCAATGTTCCCACAGTGCTGTTAGGTGGGGAGCAATGTTCCCACAGTGCTGTTAGGTGGGGGAGCAATGTCCTCACAGTGCTGTTAGGTAGGGGGCAATGTCCTCACAGTGCTGTTAGGTAGGGGGCAATATTCCCACAGTGCTGTTAGGTGGGGGGCAATGTTCCCACAGTGCCGTTAGGTAGGGGGCAATGTTCCCACAGTGCTGTTAGGTGGGGAGCAATGTTCCCACAGTGCCGTTAGGTAGGGGGCAATGTTCCCACAGTGCTGTTAGGTGGGGGGCAATGTTCCCACAGTGCCGTTAGGTAGGGGGCAATGTTCCCACAGTGCTGTTAGGTGGGGGGCAATGTTCCCACAGTGCCGTTAGGTGCGGGGCAATGTTCCCACAGTGCTGTTAGGTGGGGAGCAATGTTCCCACAGTGCTGTTAGGTGGGGAACAATATTCCCACAGTGCTGTTAGGTAGGGGGTAATGTTCCCACAGTGCTGTTAGGTAGGGGGTAATGTTCCCACAGTGCTGTTAGGTGGGGGGCAATGTTCCCACAGTGCTGTTAGGTAGGGGGCAATGTTCCCACAGTGCCGTTAGGTGGGGGGCAATGTTCCCACAGTGCTGTTAGGTGGGGGGCAATGTTCCCACAGTGCTGTTAGGTGGGGGGCAATATTCCCACAGTGCTGTTAGGTGGGGGGCAATGTTCCCACAGTGCTGTTAGGTAGGGGGCAATGTTCCCACAGTGCTGTTAGGTAGGGGGCAATGTTCCCACAGTGCCGTTAGGTAGGGGGCAATGTTCCCACAGTGCTGTTAGGTGGGGGGCAATGTTCCCACAGTGCTGTTAGGTAGGGGGCAATGTTCCCACAGTGCTGTTAGGTGGGGGGCAATGTTCCCACAGTGCTGTTAGGTGGGGGGCAATGTTCCCACAGTGCCGTTAGGTAGGGGGCAATGTTCCCACAGTGCTGTTAGGTGGGGGGCAATGTTCCCACAGTGCCGTTAGGTGGGGGGCAATGTTCCCACAGTGCTGTTAGGTGGGGGGCAATGTTCCCACAGTGCTGTTAGGTGGGGGGCAATGTTCCCACAGTGCTGTTAGGTGGGGGGCAATGTTCCCACAGTGCCGTTAGGTGGGGGGCAATGTTCCCACAGTGCTGTTAGGTGGGGGGCAATGTTCCCACAGTGCCGTTAGGTAGGGGGCAATGTTCCCACAGTGCTGTTAGGTAGGGGGCAATGTTCCCACAGTGCTGTTAGGTGGGGGGCAATGTTCCCACAGTGCCGTTAGGTAGGGGGCAATGTTCCCACAGTGCCGTTAGGTAGGGGGCAATGTTCCCACAGTGCTGTTAGGTAGGGGGGCAATGTTCCCACAGTGCTGTTAGGTGGGGGGCAATGTTCCCACAGTGCTGTTAGGTAGGGGGCAATGTTCCCACAGTGCTGTTAGGTAGGGGGGCAATGTTCCCACAGTGCTGTTAGGTGGGGGGCAATGTTCCCACAGTGCTGTTAGGTAGGGGGCAATGTTCCCACAGTGCTGTTAGGTGGGGGGCAATGTTCTCACAGTGCTGTTAGGTAGGGGGCAATGTTCCCACAGTGCTGTTAGGTAGGGGGCAATGTTCCCACAGTGCCGTTAGGTAGGGGGCAATGTTCCCACAGTGCTGTTAGGTGGGGGGCAATCTTCCCACAGTGCTGTTAGGTAGGGGGCAATGTTCCCACAGTGCTGTTAGGTGGGGGGCAATGTTTCCACAGTGCTGTTAGGTGGGGGGCAATGTTCCCACAGTGCTGTTAGGTAGGGGGCAATGTTCCCACAGTGCTGTTAGGTGGGGGGCAATGTTCTCACAGTGCTGTTAGGTAGGGGGCAATGTTCCCACAGTGCCGTTAGGTAGGGGGCAATGTTCCCACAGTGCCGTTAGGTAGGGGGCAATGTTTCCACAGTGCTGTTAGGTGGGGGGTAATGTTCCCACAGTGCTGTTAGGTAGGGGGCAATGTTCCCACAGTGCTGTTAGGTAGGGGGCAATGTTCTCACAGTGCTGTTAGGTAGGGGGCAATGTTCCCACAGTGCTGTTAGGTAGGGAGCAATGGCCACGCAGCGGTTTAGAGGACCCGTGCAAGCCGCTTGCCAGCTTTACAATGGAAAAACCACATATGCGCCGAAAGCTGAATGGGCCGCTCAGCCCGTTAAAGGACCGTGCACCCAACAAAAAAATCAGAGGGAACGATGGTAGGCAGTTCCAGGATTTTGACCCAGCGACGATGTGTTCCCATGCGCCTGCTGCCCTTGCCCTTCTGGGTAGTAGAGGTTGCGGATTTGGGAGGTGTTGTTGAAGAAGCCATGGCAATTTGCTTCAGTGCATCTTGTAGATGGTACACACGGCACCCACGGTACAGTGTGGTGGAGGGATGGATGTTCAGGCTTCACTATGTTCCAAATATGATCACAATGGAAATTTTAAATAGCTGCCTCCCTGAACTGTTGCTTCTCAACCCAGGCACAAGCAGCATTTTGTCACACCACTAAATTGCTGTACCCTCTCATCTCGGAGCACGACATGTGCCGAGAGTGCACATTCCCTTTTGGTTAAAGAAATTGTTTTGCTTTTGAGGGAAGCGGGCTGCTCCAGACAGAGGTAACAGTGGAATTTTTGCCTGAGAACAAAGAATTTTTACTTTTTGGAAAATGACAAGAGCATTTTTGCAAATCAGAAGTCGCCCTCGAGGTGCCTTGATGAGCTCACGTCTGGGCTCAACAAGCATTTGATGAGATAAATCATCAAGTGCCATCACCTGAATATTTAATGTTAGAAAATCAAGACAAAGATGATCACAAACAGAACCAGTTCAATCTTTCGAGTTCTAGGCTTCTGAAATCTTGGTGGAAAAAAGCCTTTTGGATGCAATCTTTTGGACACAACTCCAAAGTGGGGAAGATGAAGGGTAGTGGTGTGAGGGAAGTAAAATTTTCCTTTATTTATAAAAAGGGGTACAGAATAGATGTGGCAGATTAGATAAACACAAAGTAGAGATTAAAACTAGGACAGAGTAAGGTGGGTATTTTAGTTGGAGGTGATTACAGTCACAACACTATTCAAATGTCAGAAGCAACTGTATAACTAGCACTAATCCTATACAATTAACAATAAAACTACTCCCAACAATGGAGTACCTTCACTACTAGATCAGGGTTTGGTTCACTGATATCATCAGGTGACGAGTGAGGTGGTGTCTAGTCCGGAGAGACTGGAATCTCCTTACACCTGGCAGCAGTGCAAGGGTTAAAATTCTGCAATGGAATCTTTTCTCTCCAAGAAGAAAAACTGGTCTTTATGTAAACTGTTTATTTTATACAAAATGTAAATTTTCCACACGGCCTCATTCTCCGCACTTGCCTTAAAATAGGCTGTTCCCCAAATGCAGCTGATCTCCAGCTTAAATAAAGTGACAGACAATAAATGAGCCTTTTGCTCACCACAGTTTCCAGGCTTCTACTGACAAGATAATTTACACAAGTGGCCAATCAATAACTGCGTTCGATATAGTGATGCACCGAACGTTACAAACACTGCGACTTACCTCAAAGTAATCACTAATTTTATGTCCCCTTGGGGTGCCTTTGCCTACAAGGAAATAATGAAGAATTAGCAACCAGACAAAAGTATTTCCTCAAATTCAAAAGGTGAAGATCACCTTGTTTCCCACCCCTCCCAAAAAGAAACAGCACAGAATGGGCTACAACTGGACACTCATTACAACCGCTCCAGTTGAATGGACTAGATATTTAGGGGGGGGGGGGGGGGTGGAAGAGTGGTGGGGGTGCAGAGGAGGCCAAAAACAACCAAAGAACCCGGCAAGGCTGGGGACGTGGAGGTCCTGCCAAACTTGGCCGTTGATCGGGGCTGTAAGAGGCCGAAGGCTTCCTTGAGGGGCCGGGGGAGCGCTCCTGCTCCTCCTGGCCCACAAGGAGTGCTGAAAGAGACACTTGCGTTGTGGAGCCGGCAGCTCTCACCTCCGTTGCACTGCCAGGTTTCCCAACCCCTGGGAAACCCGTGCAGCAGCAGTCAATTCTAAATCAGGCTCCCAACTACACTGTGGGACCCCGATTTAATTGTTAATTAAACGTTCCACCTCTCCACATCCCGATATTCAGCACAGTAAAAAATGGGTGGTGGGCACTTGTGTGGCATGTTGGGGAGGCGTTACCTGTATTTAACTCTATAACCCCCAACTGTCGTAGGATGGTTAATAGTGAGGCCATTATGTTGGATAATGCTGAAGGAAGAGAGTTAGAAAGAGCTTACGTCGAGTCTATTGAAATGGACCTGGTCTAAGTTGACGATGCCAATCACAGATCATTCACATCATGTGCATCTCATCAGACGAAATATTTCCCACAATTTTCTGTAAAGGCAGTGCAAGCGGCAACATGCTCTTGTGCAGCATGGAAACACAGACCAGGCAGAGCTCCAGGTTCAGCTCCTAATCATAGGAACAGGAGTAGGCCATTCAGCCCCTTGAGCCTGTTCCACCACTCAATGAGATCATGGCTACTCTGCGATCGAACTCCATAAACCCGCCTTTGCCCATATCCCTTAATACCATTGGTTAACAAAAAGCTATCAATTTCAGCTTTAAAATTAATCAATTGCCATTTGTGGAAGAGTTCCAAACTTCTACCACCCTTTGTGTGTAGAAGTGTTTCCTAATTTCACTCCTGAAAGGTCTGGCTCTAATTTTTAGACTATGTCCTCTAGTCCTAGAATCCCCAACATGAGGAAATAGTTTCTCTCTATCGACCCTATCTGTTCCTTTCGATATCCTGAAAACTTCGATCAGATCACCTCTGAACCTTCTAAATTCTAGGGAATACAACCCTAGTTTGTGTAATCGCTCCTCGTAATTTAACCCTTGAAGTCCGGGTATCATTCTGGTAAACATACGCTGCACTCCCTCCAAGGCCAGTATATTCATCCTAAGGTGTGGTGATGTGGTTTTTAGGCAGGGGAGGGGGTTAAGAGGGGGCAGCAGAAAGATGAAGAATCCCTACAGCTGAGGTTTCTGCTGTCCATGTTGGAAGTGCACTTGTGAAGACCATTGGCGAGGACAGTATTGGGATTCGTGCGTGATGCCCCTCCCCCAGTCAAGCAGCCACCAACTCTCACTGCCCAGGCTTACACACAATGAATGGGCATTTAAGCAAGGCACCAAAGGGTCACCACTGCCCATGGAACCGTATCCTAGCACAAGGCACTATCTTCAAGAGAGGAAGAGATTTTACTTTCTCTCCTTAAATCAGATCTCCAAGTTTCTAAAATATTTTTTTTTTTTTTTTTTTTTAAATTACTTACAGGGGCAGGAAACTTATCCACTGCTCCCCTCTCCAGTTAGTTTACCCCGATCTGCCGGAAATAGTGGCAGAAGCAGATTCAATAGCAACATTCAAAAGAGAAAATTGGATAAATACTTGAAGTGAAAAAAATTACAGGGCTATGAGGAAAGAGCAGGGGACTGGGATTAATTGGATAGCTCTACCAAAGAGCTGGCATAGGCACGATGGGTCGATTTACCTCCTTTTGTGCTGTATCATTTTATAATTCTACAATTCTATGATCTGTATTGAAATGGATACCAGTCGACTCCTAGGGACCAATGTTTACGCTAGTTTTTTTTTGGATGTGTGGCCCCTTTAACGGGCTGCGTGGCCCATTCAAATTATCGCTCATGCGCAGTTGTTGCCATTTAAAAGCCGGCAAGCGGCCTGCACGGGACCTCCAGACCACTGCGTGGCTGCGCAGCTCAACAGGAACATTGCTAGGGATCCAATTTATTACCCCCTCCTCCTCCTCCTATAGCATCAGCCGGTCGCTTTCAATACCCCCTTGAATCTACAGATGTAGTAAAGTACTCAATGATCACTTATGTTTCAGCAAGATTGCCCCAGTGAGTGCGGCAACTCCCTAAACTTTCGTCCGATTACGATCCTGTGAAGCACCTTGGGGCATTTTTACTACGTTAAAGGTGCTATATAGATGCAAATTGCTGTTGTAAGCAGGGGGCTAACAGAAAGTGGGTTTGCCTTTCCATGGCTGTTTGGGAAAAAAAAAAGTATTATAAGTAAACAGGGCCCAGAAATTAAAATGGTTTAAATGCATGCAGAAGGATGTATAACTGCATCTTGCTGTGTGTGCAACCAATTCTTCAACAAAAAAAGTGTGGCTGGTTTTATTCTCATGGGAAGCATACAATTTTTCAAATCAGGTTCTATTGAACATGTCCATCTATCACCACATTCCCAGTGCGCTATAACCCAATAAGCACTGCTGTATATAATGGGATGTACTCAGCAGAAAAACTGCCTTACCTTGATTGGCCTCATTGTACGGATCCGCCTTTCGCTTCCTCCCTCGCTGCTCACTTTGCTTCTTCTCTGGTGTCTAAAGAGAAGAAAAAATAAGGATTGCCCTGAAGCTGAATCTTTCTTACTCTGTAAAGCTTCAACGTGTTCCAGCTGTTTTTAAGGTGGCCACGCTCAGCTTCCTCCACCCACCCAAGGACGGGGGAGAGAAGAGAAAGGAAGGAAAAACGATACCACGTGGATATTAACCATTCTCTCCAACATACAAGCTGAGCAGGAACTCCAAATAAAGGATGAAGCCAAATGGTGTCAACTGATCAACAGGAGAACCACCTTTGCTGTCAAACTTGCTCTCAAAGCAGCACCAGCAAGTGCCACCTCACTCTGTCAAAGGAGACCAGCTGCAGATGAAGGGGTGGGGGAACAGACCACCAAGAAACAGAACAGAAATTAGGAGCAGGAGTAGGCCACACGGCCCCTCGAGCCTGTTCTGCCATTCAATAAGATCACGGCTGATCTTCGACCTCAGGCCTCTCAGGTTTAGGTATGATTTTGGCATAGGGATCTTGCGCTGGTGACACCAACTTCCCTGTCCAGAGGATGGCTGCGACACACACTCAGCCTACAAGTGCAGGCGTCCAAGCAAATTTCAAAACAAGCCACGCGACACTCGGAGGAGAGACAAAGATACCAGCTGTAGTCAACAGCCACCATGCAGACATTCTTGCGCTCGATGGGATTTGACTGTACTTATGAAGGAACCCCTTAACTTCTGAGGACTAGCCAGAGATTTCAGCATCACACGGGAAAAAAGAATCCGCGTTTAAATTGGAATTTACATACAAGATACGTGCTCTGCTTTCCAAGAACTGTGTTAATTCACAGTGCGGGATTTTGTAGGCTGCAGAGAACGCAGAGTCCCAAGGGCTAAGCACCTTTCGCTTCTTCATTACATGTGAATCAGTGAATCTTTCGACAATCCACAGTCGGACAATTACTAACCTCGGATTCTTTGTCACTCAGAGATCCCAAGCTACACAAGCTCTGATTGGACGACTCATTTACTGGTATCTACAACAAAGAACAAAAAAAAGTGATGTTTTTTTCCCCAATCGCTGTTGTTGCAATGTGCACCTAGTACAGTCATCAGAATTAGGAGCCGAATTAACTGCTGTAAATTATTCTGTTCATGATGGATATTAACTGTAATGCCCTAGAGTAGAATCATTCACTGCAGTGAAATTAAATATTGATCCACGACAGCGAAATTTTCACTTAATGACTGTTCAATCTACACTGCTTTTAGAAAGGTAAAAGAGTGCGCCCGTATTGGATTCCTGTCACTTCCCTCGAGTTTTAACACATCGGTTTAAGGGCTAACCACAATTGCATGTTGGAACTTAGTCCGAGCACAAGCTGAATACAGCTACAGGCAGCAGTCGAGTACACTTTTGGTCCGATTGCCCACAGGGTGCAGCAAGCGACTCCTTCTCAGGAAGTATTGATTTGTTTTCCAAAACACTTTGCATCAGGACCAGATAAAAGATGGCCAGGAATCCTGTTCCTGACCACCACTGGTGAGCCCTGCTGGATGGACATGTTTGCGGATTCTGCGTGAGGAGAGATCAGGATCAGCCCTGATACCCTCAGCCCCGCGGTCAAATAGCCTGCTGACACTCGCTGCTTGGGAGACAAGTGAAGGGCGGCAACTTGGACGAGGTAGAATCATAGAAGATTACGGGACAGAAGGAGGCCATTCGGCCCATCAGGTCTGTGCCGGCCGAAAAAGAGCTATCCAGCCTAATCCTACTTTCCAGCTCTTGGTCCGTAGCCTTGCAGGTTACGGAACGTCAAGTGCATATCCAAGTACTTTTCAAATGCGGTGAGGGTTTCTACCTCAACCGCCCTTTCAGTGAGTTCCAGGCCCCCAACACACACTGGGTGAAAAAAAAGTTCTCCTCAACTCCCCTCTAATCCTTCTACCAATTACTTTAAATCTATGCACCCTGTTTATTGACCTCTCCGCTAAGGGAAATAGACCCTTCCTATCGACTCCATCTGGGCCCCTTATAATTTTATACACCTCAATTAAGTCTCCCCTCAGCCTCCTCTGTTCCAAAGTAAACAACCCCAGCCTATCCAATCTTTCCTTCATAGCTAAAATTCTCCAGTCCTGGCAACATCCTCAGAAATCTCCTCTGTACCCTCTCTAGTGCAATCACATCTTTCCTGTAATGTGGTGGCCAGAACTGTACGCAGTACTCTAGCTGTGGCCTAACTAGTGTTTTATACAGTTCTAGCATAACCTCCTTGCTCTTATATTCTATGCTCGGTTAATAAAGGAAAGTATCTCGTATGCCTTCTTAACCACCTTATCTACCTGTCCGGCTACCTTCAGGGATCTGTGGACATGCACTCCCAAGGTCCCTCTGTTCCTCTACACTCCTCAATATCCTACCATTTATTTTGTATTCTCTTGCCTGGTTAGCCCTCCCCAAATGCATCACCTCACATTTCTCCAGATTGAGTGCCATTTGCCACTTTTCTGCCCCCCTGGCCAGTCCATTCCTAAAAGTCTACAGCTTTCTTCCTCACTATCAACCACACGGCCAATTTTTGAATCATCTGCAAACTTCTTAATCATGCCCCTTACATTGAAGTCTAAATCATTGATATATACCACAAAAGACAAGGGACCTGAGCCCTATGGAACCCCACTGGAAACAGCCTTCCAGTCACAAAGTCGACCATTACCCTTTGCTTCCTGCCACTGAGCCAATTTTGGATCCAACTTGCAACTTTCTCTTGAATCCCATGGGCTTTTACTTTTCTGACCAGTCTGCCAGATGGGACATTGTGAAAAGCCTTGCTAAAACCCATGTAGACTACATCAAACACACTACCCTAATCGACCATCGTTGTTACCTCCTCAAAAAATTCAATCACATTAGTCAGACAACCTTCTCTTAACAAAAAAGCAAAATACTGCGGATGCTGGAAATCTGAAATAAAAACAGAAAATGCTAGAAATACTCAGGTCAGGCCGCATCTGTGGAGAGAGAAACAAGAGTTAACGTTGCAGGTCGATGACCCTTCGTCAGAACTGGAAAAAGTTAGAGCTGTAACAGATTTTAAGCAAGTGTAAAGGCAGGGAAAGGGGGAGGGGAGGAAAGAACAAAAAGGGAAGGTCTGTGATAGGAGAGATTAAATGACAAAAGGTATGATAGTACAGGAAACTCTCTGATATCCGGCACTGACGGGACCGAGCTGGTGCCGTAACATCAAAAGTGCCGGACGTACCAGAGTTAATGTTGAAACATACGGAACTGAAAAGCTCTGTGAATCAACAAACCCTGTAGCTTCAAAACAGTCGGCTGCAGCTGCAAGCGTCTGTAGCTGAAGCTGTTGCTATAGCTACAGACCTTGCAGTGCTTGACTGGGGAAAAAAAAGCAACGAGAACTAAAAAAATAGAAAACGGCTCCTGATTTTTGCCATTAGATCGAGTATTCCGGATATATAACCTCCAGATAAACCAAAGTTTCCTGTACAAAGCAAAAGGAGATGGTAATGGGACAAGTAAAGAAACAAAAGATGGGTCTAGAAGAGGTGTAAATGGGAATGGCAGAATCATCAACAGCTGCCTTCTGGAAAAAATGGGGACAAAGATGATCTGAAATTGTTGAACTCCATGTTAAGTCCAGAAGGCTGTAAAGTGCCTAATCTAAAGATGAGATGCTGTTCCTTGAGCTTACGCTGAGCTTCGTTGGAATAGTGCAAGAGGCCGAGGATAGAGTGGTTAGAGTGGAGCGGAGAATTAAAGTGACAGGCGACCGGAAGCCCGGGGTCACACTTGCGAACTTCCGGTTGGCCGTCACACTTAACTGTTTCTCTCGCCACAGATGCTACCTGACCGGTTGAGTATTTCCAGCATTTTGTTTTTACTTCCCTTAACAAATTCAAGCCAACACCATAGATTAGCATGTGAATTAATGTCACAATAACCTCTCAAGCCAGTTATCTGATCATCCGATGTGCTTTATGTAAGTGGTGAAGTTGGTGTCATGTTGTAAAGATCTCCCGAGGACAGAGAATGGCGGACTTCAAATTCACGTGCTTTCATATCTTCACTCTGGCATTCACAGGAGGAAATTAGATAATTTTTCCAAGAGTACACACTGGGATTCCTACTTTACAACCACGAGAGAAAGAGAGAATTAAAAACGTGAAGATACGAAAGCACATGAATTTGAAGTCCGCCATTCTCAGTCCTCGGGAGGTCAATGTGTGACAGCAACTTCACCACTTACATAAAGCACATCGGATGAGTTTATGTAAGTTCGGGGGAGAGCAGCAGCGGAGGAGGAGCCCGGCTTAAAAACCGGCGCGAAGGCAGAGGCCCGACCAGTTCGGGGGAGAGCAGCAGCGGAGGAGGAGCCCGGCTTAAAAACCGGCGCGAAGGCAGAGACCCGACCAAATCAACAGCAGAGGAGAGAGGTAAAAAGTAATCAGTGTGTGACGTCACCAGGGAGCAGGTAAGTGATTGGTTGGTGAGTATTTCTCTCTTTTCAATACAAGCTTGACTTCTGTGGTGTTAAATTTCTAGGGTCTCTGGTGTAGTGGGGACAGTTGGTAAATAAAGCGCCCTAGAGTATACCTGTAACTGGGGTATTGAATAAATTTTTTAATTAATTAAAGGAGTAAGTCATGGCAGGAGAGCTCAGACCCGTGTTCTGCTCCTCTTGCTCCATGTGGGAAATCAGGGACGCTGCCAGTGTCCCTGGCGACCATGTGTGCGGGAAATGCATCCAGCTGCAGCTACTTGCAGACCGCATTGCGGCGCTCGAGCTGCGGGTGGATGAATTTTGGAGCATGCGCGATGCTGAGAGGCTCGTGGATAGCACGTTTAGCGAGTTGTTCACGCCTCAGGGTAGGGCAGCACAGGGGGTGACCATCAGGCGGAGCAACAAAGACAGGCAGGTAGTGCAGGGAACCCCTGCGGACATCCCCCTTTCAAACAAGTATACCGCTTTGGATACTGTTGAGGGGGATGACTCACCAGGGGAAGGCAGCAGCAGCCAACTTCCTGGCACTGGGGGTGCTCCTGCTGCCCAGGAAGGGGGGAAAAAGAGTGGGAGAGCAATAGTGGTAGGGGATTCTATAGTAAGGGGAACAGATAGGCGTTTCTGTGGCCGTAGACGTGAATCCAGGATGGTTTGTTGCCTCCCTGGTGCCAGGGTCAAGGATGTCACTGAGCGGCTGCAGGGCATTCTGGAGGGGGAGGGTGAACAGCCAGTGGTCGTGGTCCACATTGGTACCAACGACATAGGTAAAAAGAGGGATGAGGTCCTGCATCAAGAATTTAGGGAGCTAGGTAACAGATTAAAGAGCAGGACCTCAAAGGGTGTAATCTCTGGATTACTCCCAGTGCCACGTTCTAGTAAGTATAGGAATGGGAGGATAGAGCAGATGAATGCGTGGCTAAAGAGTTGGTGTAGGGGGGAGGGTTTTACTTTCCTGGATCACTGGGCCTGCTTCTGGGAAAGGTGGGACTTGTACAAGTCGGACGGGTTGCACCTGAACCAGAGCGGGACAAATATCCTTGCGGGGAGGTTTGCTAGCACTGTTGGGGGGGGGGGGGGGGGGGTTTAAACTAACTTGGCAGGGGGATGGGATACAGAGGGGAGCTGAAATAGGGGGGGGGATGTGCTGCCAATTATAGAGAAAAAAACAAGTCAGCTTGGTAGACAGGGCAAATATATAAGGGCAAGGCTGGATGGCATCTATTTTAATGCAAGGAGTCTTGCAAATAAGGTGGATGAACTGAAGGTGTTGATAAACACATGGGAGTATGATATTGTTGCCATCACGGAGACATGGTTGAGGGAAGGGCAAGATTGGCAGCTCAATATTCCGGGGTACAGAATCTTCAGGCGAGACAGAGGGGGAGGTATAAGAGGGGGTGTCGCAATATTAATTAAGGAGTCAATTACTGCAGTAAGGAGGGATGATATATTAGCAGGTTCCTCTAATGAGGCCATGTGGGTGGAGCTTAAAAACAAAAAGGGGGCAAGCACTTTGCTGGGAGTGTACTATAGGCCTCCAAACAGTCAGGGGGAGATAGAGGAACAGATATGTAGGCAAATCTCAGAGAAATGTGCAAATAATAGGGTAATAATAATGGGGGATTTCAACTTCCCCAATATTAACTGGGATAGTCAGAGTGCGAAAGGCTCAGAGGGTGTAGAATTCTTAAAGTGCATCCAGGAGAGCTTTTTGAGCCAGCATGTAGAAAGTCCTACAAGAGAGGGGGCGGTACTGGACCTAATTCTAGGGAATGTGGCCGGCCAAGTGGAAAAAGTGCTAGTAGGTGAGCACTTTGGTGACAGTGACCATAATATGGTAAGATTTAAGGTGGTCATGGAAAAGGACAGGGATGGGCCGGAAATAAAGGTTCTAAATTGGGGGAAGGCCAATTTTAATAGGATAAGGCAGGATCTGGCCAAAATGGACTGGGATCAGCTACTTGTAGGAAAATCCGCATCGGAGCAATGGGAGGCTTTCAGAAGGGAGATTGAGATCATACAATGGCAACATGTTCCCGTAAAGGTCAAGGGTGGTTCCAAAAACCACAGGGAACCTTGGATGTCAGGGGATATACGAGAATGGATTAGGAAAAAAAGGAGGGCTTTTGGTAGATACAAAAGGCTAAAGACGGAGGAAGCCCTAGAGGAGTACAAAAAGTGCAGGGGGATACTTAAAAAAGAAATTAGGAGATCAAGGAGGGGCCATGAAATAACACTGGCGAGCAAAATAAAGGAAAATCCGAAGATGTTTTATAAGTATATTAAGGGTAAGAGGATAACTAGGGAAAAAATAGGGCCCATTAGGGACAAAAGTGGCAATGTGTGTGTGGAGCCGGAAGATGTAGGAGGGGTTCTAAATGAATTTTTTGCATCTGTTTTCACTATGGAGAAGGACGATGTAGACATAGAAATAGGGCGGGGGGGACTGTGATATGCTCGAACATATTAACATCGAGAGGGAGGAGGTATTGGCGGTTTTAGCTGGCCTAAAAATGGATAAATCCCCAGGCCCGGATGAAATGTATCCCAGGCTGCTGTGTGAGGCAAAGGAGGAGGTTGCGGGGGCTCTAACACATATATTCAGGACCTCTCTGGCCACAGGGGATGTGCCAGAGGACTGGAGAACCGCTAATGTAGTACCATTATTCAAGAAGGGTAGTAGGGAAAAACCGGGGAACTACAGGCCAGTGAGCCTAACATCAGTGGTAGGAAAATTATTGGAAAAAATCCTGAGGGACAAAATTTGTCTCCACTTGGAGAGGCAAGGATTAATCAGGGATAGTCAACATTGCTTTGTCAAGGGAAGATCATGTCTGACTAATTTGATTGAATTTTTTGAGGGGGTGACTAGGTGTGTGGATGAGGGTAACGCAGTGGATGTGGTATACATGGATTTCAGTAAGGCCTTCGATAAAGTCCCGCACAGGAGACTGGTCAAGAAGGTAAGAGCCCATGGAATCCAGGGTGCCTTGGCACATTGGATACAAAACTGGCTTAGTGGCAGAAGGCAGAGGGTGATGGTCGAAGGTTGTTTTTGTGACTGGAAGCCTGTGGCCAGTGGGGTACCACAGGGATCGGTGCTGGGTCCCTTGCTGTTTGTGGTCTACATTAATGACTTGGATATGAATGTAAAGGGTATGATCAGTAAGTTCGCGGATGATACAAAAATTGGTAGGGTGGTAAATAGCAAGGAGGGTAGCCTCAGTCTGCAGGACGATATAGATGGGTTGGTCAGATGGGCGGAACAGTGGCAAATGGAATTTAACCCAAAAAAGTGCGAGGTGATGCACTTTGGGGGGACTAACAAGGCAAAGGAATACACAATGAATGGAAAGACCCTAGGCAAGACGGAGGGTCAGAGGGATCTGGGTGTGCAAGTACACAGATCCCTGAAGGCGGCGGAACAGGTGGATAAGGTGGTAAAAAAGGCATATGGGATACTTGCCTTCATTAGCCGAGGCATTGAATATAAGAGCAAGGAGATTATGATGGAGCTGTATAAAACACTGGTTAGGCCACAGCTGGAATACTGTGTGCAGTTCTGGTCGCCACACTACAGGAAGGATGTGATCGCGTTGGAGAGGGTGCAGAGGAGGTTCACCAGGATGTTACCAGGGCTGGAGCGCTTCAGCTATGAAGAGAGACTGGGCAGATTGGGTTTGTTTTCCTTGGAGCAGAGGAGGCTGAGGGGGGACATGATTGAGGTGTACAAAATTATGAGGGGCATAGATAGGATGGATGCTGAGGAGCTTTTTCCCTTAGTAGAAGGGTCAATAACTAGGGGGCATAGATTCAAGGTAAAGGGCGGGAGGTTTAGAGGGGATTTGAGAAAGAACTTTTTCACCCAGAGGGTGGTTGGAGTCTGGAACTCACTGCCTGAAAGGGTTGTGGAGGCAGAAACCCTCACAACATTTAAGAAGCATTTGGATGTGCACTTGAAATGCCATAGCATACAAGGCTACGGGCCAAATGCTGGAATATGGGATTAGATTAGGCAGGGCTTGATGGCCGGCGCGGACACGATGGGCCGAAGGGCCTCTATCCATGCTGTATTACTCTATGACTCTACGACTAACTGTCTGAGAGGTTATCGTGCCATTAATTCACATGTTAATCTATGGTGTCACAGCACCATGGTTGCAGGTGGTTATTGCTGGGGTTTAAGCGCGACACATTCCTGGCAACTGGTACAGATTAGATCTATAATTGTCATAAGGAAAGAAATTATCTGAACTGAAACAGTGTTCAGGGGTGAGAGGTAAGGTTAGAGAGGTGGTTGAGGAGGTGCCGGCAGTAGAGGAGGCACAAAACAAAACTGAACACTTCCCCGAAACTGGGAGGACGATGAACATATGGGCCAATTCTGCTTCACTTCACCCACTCGCCACCTAAACTCCTGCCAGTTTCTTGCACGCACTAGTTGAGCAGGCTGCCTCACTCGCCAGCCTCCTGGGCAGAGAACTGTGCAACAGCTGAATGCAACAAAACAGCCTTATTGAGGCAGACTTTACTTCATTTTACATCATTTTGCTGCAGTATTATTTTTACGCCTTGTAGCTGGGAATGTGTCGCATTGGCTCAGATGCTAGATTCCGTGAAACTCTAATTCACAGCCTCTGCAATTAATATATAAAGTTGGGTTCAGTACATTCTGCATTTGTACACATTTTGCAATTTGTTGCCTTTTATTCTGAAAGTTGATTATTCCATTTCGCTCTTGTCTTAATTCAAAGGGAATGTATGGGCAATTATTATTTTAATATAAATGATTTTGAAACAATGATTAATTTTATTAACACTGCCGTGTTAGACTGGCCATTGCATATAGCAGGCCAACTGTGTTCGCACGAACCTGCCTACTATAAGCGGTGGGGACTATATCGCCATTTTCTCTGGACCTGCACGGTTCCAACTCCTTTGGATTCACAGGCTCAGGCACCCCTCCCGTAACTTATCCAAAGGGAAAAGGTTCATGTGGGAGCTTAGACAGCCAATCCCGATCCACAAACACAGACACACTTTCCAGTGGGGAATCAATGGACAGTGATCAGGCGCGGGGGTCCCTGGACAATCTTTCTCCTCCGCAGCCTGGAGGCGCCAAGGCCAGTAGTGCTGCTCTGGCTGAAATCAACTGACTCGGCGCAGGTCAGAGATCAAACCCAGGGCTGTCGAGTCTGTTTGGGGGGAGCTCTTAAACTCAGCCATTTGGGGGGAAAAAACCAAAGAATTAAAAAAAATTATGCTTACAAAGAATTGTTCCAACTTCCTGTACAGCATTTTTCATTGATGAATAATTTTCAGAGTCTGATTACTGTCAAAAATATTTATACAGCAGTGGAACAAATTCCAGAATTATAAACAGAACACCACCAATTGGAATATTGTTCTACAACCACTTCCTTTCATGGAATATCCCATCCTCTTTTTATTTTATGAATAGGTCACCTATTTTAATTGTACAAACTCCATTTTAATTCAATTTTAATCCAATTACCACCTCCACATCTCAAGTTTCAGGGCGCTTTCCTGCACTGGGGTTGCAGCATTTAGCTTTCCAACAGGACGTTACTGTAAAATAATTGTGTTTCTTTAATCGCACTGATCAGTCAGACAGCCAGTCAATCAGCACACACTCGATAGTACGAGAGATGGAATCGCTGATGAATCTTTGGGGCATTATGCACCGGGCCACAGCTGACTGCATCAAAAAATTGACACTCTGAATTAGCACCTTTTCCATCCAACATTTGGCAGCTTCTGGACAGAGTCCAAATGTTTTCTTCCACCTTCTTTCTATAAAAACACTTCCAAGAACCTCAGCCATCTGAAAGGGATGTCAGTCAAGTTTCCAAGGAACTCTGCTCTTTGCAACATGATTCATAATCACAGTGGAAGATGCTGATTTTATATCTATAATCTTCTGTCCCTCCTCTCACTATTCCCTCGGGTGAGCAAGAAACTAGGCCACTGGTGCACCTCAGCCGGTCACTACTGGTGCACAGGAGAATTCCGCAGCCGTGTTATTTTCAAGAGATAAAAAGACAAAAAAAATACTGCATGAGTTGGGAATACACAGCAGGTTCGTCGGCATCAGAAAAGGAACCCCACCACCTCCCCCCGCCAAAATCCTGGCCTGACTCAGCAGAACCCCACCTCCCACCCAACTCAGCAGCCCTCAGCTCCCACCCAATTCCGGCTCAATTCAGCAACCGCCGGCTCCAGCCCAATCCTGGCCTGACTCAGCAGCCCTCCATCCCCGTCCAATCCTGGTCTGACTCCGCAGCACCCCCACCTCCCACCCCACTCAGTAGCCCCCACCTCCCTCCCGATCCTGGTCCGATCAGTCAATGCAAGTGCAGTTCTGCGGCCATAATATAGGGAATGCCTGGTTTGGGTGGCCACAGTACAAAATAGAGACGAGTGCTAAATATGAGATAACGCCCATTCACTTGCATGGCTGGTGGTCAGGAAGGAAGAGCCCTGGACCATAAAAGCAAGGCAGTGCTAGCCAGGTACGGTGGCTGGTGCTGCATCAAGACCTATGCCTCCGGGAGCACAGTATCACCAGTCGCATTGTTAAAGATGCTGCCTGCAATGGATGACTCATGCTACCATTTATCTTTTGGCACAGAGCTCTCAGCAACAGAAATTTGGCATTAGCTGTTCAATAGGTCTGTCCCTGCCAGGAGATCCGCCTCAGGCTATGGATTTCCAAATTCCTCTGCTCAATGTGGTATTACCGGGCAGTACTGTGGAACTGACCAGGAATACTGCAATGGCAATTCCCAGCACCGCCCGCCCCCGCACCACTTACCTGTTTGGTCTCCTCCCCTGGCGACTAACAGCCAGAGAACAGATCCATGGGTGTTTGCAGCTCTCCAATATCTCACCCACGTGGCTGTTCTTTATGAGAGCCTCAAATGAATGTAAAGCAATTTGACTCGAAGTGGCATCACATCCAAGTATTAACTCTGTCCTTACTCAACATCCAACCAAGTGCACGACCACCATTGGGGTCACTGGATAATGATCAGGAGCAGGGCGTTCTAGCCAGATCTCCCCTCCTTGACCCGGGGTGTAGTAGCCCCATTACCTCCCCAGCCAAGATATCTGCTCTGTACAACTCAGAGCCATGGAGACTCCGCCTTTGAGAACCTGCCGACCCAGATAATTGTTGAACACTTCTAAACAAGCCCGCAAAATGCATAAACTAGATTAGCTGTGGACCCCACAGAATGGGCACAGCTTCATAAAACCACCATTCCCATCGAGAAGCACATCTCACAGGCCTTAACCGAGTTGTCTGGAGGTGAACCCTGCCAAACTCGCAGCCAGGGGCCGATGCAGTGACAAATCTTTAGTCACATTCATTCCTGGACAAAAAGCCATTATAGAAAGAGCCAGTTTGCATGAAGGGACAGAAATATGCAGCTGCATTTCCACCAGCTGACAGAGAGACACCACTATTTCTGCCTTTACGTTTTTCCAACTGAACAGTGCTTTTTAAATAGTTATTCACAAAAATTAACGCTATTCTCAAAAGCATCAACAATCAGGATAGCATCTTCTGTAATGAACATGGGAGGGCTTGGATACAAGGATTTCAAACCCAAACAAAATATTTCTTGAATGACCCATTTACCTTAAACCATGGTAAACTAGGAAGAGCTGCTCTCTCACGAGATGGATAGACCCACCTAAAGAGCTGGCTTGTGCAATATAAATGTTACGGCTGCTGGCCTGAGCCACTCATCCCATTAGTTTAGTCCAGCAGTGCAATTGATAACTCATGCCCATCTCCCTCATCGAGGAACGGTGCGACCAAAGAGAATCCAGTATCTGCCAGAGCGGAGGGGGTCTTGGAACTGGGATGATGAAACTCACAACGCTGGTGCCAAGCCACAGTTGGGATGTTTCCGGATACCGTGAGAGGTAACGGCGATTTAGATTTTATAAGAACCAACATAGAGATCAGACGTTTTGAAATGTGGGTGTAAATTGCAACTTCACAACTGTGCCTGTGCAAATGCTTAAATGAAAGATAAAACATGGACACCACATCAAGAGACGGTCCCAATCATGAAAGGAAGAACTGAGCGACAGACTCGCCATTACTAATCCAGCCTTTAATGATCTGCTGTAAAAATATATACGCGCATTGTATGCAAAAATATGAGGGGTGATTAAATTCAAAATTAAATCAGAAAGGAAGAAAAATAAAAACTCTCTCCACAGCTTCCTCCCTTGTAGGATGAGCAGCTGCTGCCCAAAGCTACAACACACCCCAGGTTGTCAATTGATGCCATGGTGATGTTGCCAAGGCAATACATGTTGTAGCACAGATGAAGTAACCGCAAAGTTCACCCACATCATTAGAAGTCACTTTCCTGGTCAGATGTCTTGGTGTGAATGAAGTCTTCCAGTCTTGCATCTTGTCCAGTTAAGGGATGCCTGAGGGGCATTTATCTTTGTGCAGTGCTTCCGCCGGCAGTCTCGAGCTTAGCGGCAGCATGTTCAGGTAAACCAGCGGGCACATTTACTTTCCAGGTGGTCCAAAATACAGATGTGGTTTCCATGGGTACCTGTGGACCCCACCAATAAGAGAAGCATTGCCACCAGCAAGCCTCGTCCCAAATCAACACTCGGCAAAGTCGCATGTGGGGTTGTTTTTCTGACTGCATGGATTTCAGGCGTAATAAACGCTAGGCGATACGGCAGAACGGTGGCGTGAAGTGGGGCTGCAGTAAAGACACTCGGCCTGATAAAGGGGAGCCTTGGCCAATGAGTTAATGAGGGGGAATTCAACACCACAGTTAGATTAGGAGTTTGCTGCCAGTCAACAGCATCAATTTTCACCACTTAAAACTGAACCTCACCACCAGGTTTCATCTGGTTATTGTTCCCTCCTCAGTGCACAAGTCTAGATATATTGAGGAATTATTGTAATGAATAGAGGGAGAGATGTCTGCATCAAAAGTGCTGTTATGTCGGGGTTGGGACTGCTAGGTGCCCAAACCAGTTGTTAAAGTATGTCATGTATGGTATGGATTCTAGACCCAGTTAAGTGTTGCGTACATTGCCCAAACAAATGCCAACTAGAATCCTCTGCCCCATCGCAGAGATACTTTCATTGCCTACGGCAGGTTACTGCAGATCTGATGGAATGAGGGCCAGGTTATTACCAAATTACAGGCAGTTCTGTGGATCTAACCCCTTCAGAAACTAGACAAAGATTACCTCAACCTCGTATCATGCAAGCTCATTAGAGACAGCTGACAAAAGACATTCATACCAGCAGTCCAGGTGGCGAAACCTGACACCACCCAAGGACAAGGTGAAGTCTGTATTACAGAACGGCTTAGAGTAGAAGCGATTTTGCGGTAAGCTGAGGCGCAGAGTGCTGTACAACCCGCCCCATTTGTACCACAGGTTGGATTCCATGGGACTGGCAACAATGGAGAAACAACAGTGCACAGGCAGCTGTTTAATAGTTACAAATCACAGCTGCATTCTCACCATGAGTCTTTCCCGCTGGCCGGGGAAAAGAGTCACACCCTCTTCAACTTGATTCACCGCGGTCCAGCTCTGCCCTCAGCATGGGTTCACGCATTTACTGGGACAGGGAAGGGAGATAATTGTACTTTCGGCTTTACGTAACCAGTGCCGACATCAAGCACTCCCAGGGCCATGCACGGTATGGATCCGAGACACAGTATGTGTCAAATGCCAACACCAACTACAAGAGAACAGTAACAACTGGAAAGAAAAAAATCCGTTGTACAGTTTCAACAAATTCAAAGTTGACTTGATGTTGACAATATATAGAATTCGGCTCTCTTGTAATACCCATTCAGATCAATACCTGAATATTGAAATTAACCTCATTTATTTGGTTAGAATCAACATTTTCACTATTCCATCTGAACTTCTTACAGCAGTCTCATTTGGAAGTGTGCATGAGGTTTATGCAACTGTCAGAGTCCTAACGGCACAGAAGGAGGCCATTCGGCCCATCGAGTCCACGCCAGCTCTCTAAAGCAATCCAGTCAGTCCCATTCCCCCGCTCTATCCCCGTGGCCCAGCAAATTTATTTTTCTCAAGTGCCTATCCAGTCTCCCCCTGAAAACATTGAGTTTTTCCTCACGTCCCCCCTGTATCTCTTGCCAAAAACCTTAAATCTGTGTCCCCTAGTCCTTGTACCATCAACTAGTGGGAACAGCCTTTCCCCATCTAGCCTATCCAAACCCGTCATAATCTTGTACACCTCGATCAAATCACCCCTCAACCTCCTTTGCTCTAATGAAAACAAATCCAGCTTCTCCGACCTGTCCTTGTAGCCAAGGTCCCCCATCCCCGGAACCATTCTGGTAAATCTCCTCTGCACCCTCTCAAGGGCCTTCACGTCCTTCCTAAAGTGTGGTGACCAGAACTGGACGCAATACTCCAGTTGTGGCCTAACCAACGCTTTATAAAGGTTCAGCATAACTTCTCTACTTTTGTACTCAATACCTCTATTTATGAAGCCCAAGATCCCATATGCTTCGCTAACCACTCTCTCAATATGTCCCGCCACCTTCAGGGACCGCTGCACATTAACTCCCAGGTCCCTCTGTCCCTGCACACTCTTTAAAACTCTGCCATTAAGTGTATATTGCCTCTCCCTGATCCTTCTGCCAAAATGCATCACCTCACACTTCTCTGTATTAAATTCCACCTGCCACTTGTCTGCCCATTCTGCTAGCCTTTCTATGTCCTGTTGCAGTCGATTGGTATCATCCTCACTGTTTGCCACACCCCCAAGTTTGGGGTCATCGGCAAATTTTGAAATTCTACTCTGTATTCCAATATCCAGGTCATTTATATATATCAAAAAAGCAGTGGCCCCAGCACTGATCCTTGGGGAACACCACTGTCTACCATCCTCCTGTCTGAAAAACAGCCATTTACCACAACTCACTGTTTTCTGTCCTTAAGCCAAATCCTTATCCAAGCTGCCACTGACCCACCTATTCCATGAACCTCAATTTTGTTAACCAGCCTTCTATGTGGTACTTTGTCAAATGCCTTCCGAAAATTCATGTAGACAACATCCATTGCATTCCCTTCATCAATCCTCCTTGTTACTCAATCAAAAAATTCAGTTAGATTAGTCAAACACGATCTGCCTTTTACAAATCCATGTTGTCTCTCCTTAATTAGCTTAAACCTCCCCAAGTGCCCGTTAATTTTTTCCTTGATTATTGTTTCTAAAACTTTACCCACCACTGATGTTAAACTGACCGGCCTGTAGTTACTGGGATTGACTTTACACCCTTTCTTGAACAATGGTGTCACATTTGCAACTTTCCAATCTTCAGGCACCTCCCCCACATCTAGGGCCAGGCGACTTATCCACTCTAAGCATACAGAGTCTTTCTAGTACATCCTGTCTATCAATGTTCACCCCTTCCATTGCTTCTACCTTTTCCACTACTACCGATATTTTGTCAGCATCCACCTCCTTAGTAAACACCGATACAAAGTACTCAGAGTATTCTAGCCTTGCCCTGCGCCTCCAAGCATATATCACCTTCTTTGTCCCCAATAGGACCCACCCCACCACTTACGACCCGCTTACTGTTTACATGCTGGTAGAAGATTTTTGGGTTCCCTTTTATGTTAACCGCTATTCTCTCTCATTCTCTTTGCCAATCTTACTTTCATCTTCACTTCCCCGCACAACTTATTGTATTTGGTCTGGTTCTCCCTTGAAGAATTCACCTGACATTCATCATACACCCTCTTTTTTGGTTTCATCACCTTCTCAATCTCCCTCGTCATCTTGCTTGTTGGAATGTTCCTAGCCTGTACTTGGAACATCTCATCCTTAAAGGTCACCCATTGTTCCATTACAGCTTTTCCCATCAGTCTTTGGTTCCATTTTACCTTGGCTAGATCCTATCGCATCCCACTGAAGTTGGCCCTACTCCAGTTTAGAAGTTCCACTCTAGATTGTTCCTTGCTCCTCACCATTGCTAATCTAAATCTTATGATGTGATGATCGCTCATACCCAAGTGTTCTCCCACAGACATTTGGTCGACCTGGCCCACCTCATTCACCAGCACGAGATCCAGCAATGCCTCCTTCCTAGTTGGGCCAAGAACATACTGGTCAAGGAAATTCTCCTGAACACATTTCAGAAATTCCTCCCCCTTCTTTCCCTTTACCCTAGCATTATCCCAATCGATATTTGGGTAATTCAAGTCCCCAATATCACCACTCTATAGCTCTTGCAGGTCTCTGTGATTTCCCTGCAGATTTGCTCCTCTACCTCCCTCTCACTATTTGGAGGCCTGTAGAATACCCCAAATGGATTCTGTCCTTGTCCCCTCAAGAACATCCTCCCTTTCCAACACTACAATGTCTTCCTTAATCAGCACTACCACCCCACCTCCCTTTTTTCCTTCCCTATCTTTTCTGAACACCTTGTACCCTTGAATATTAAGTGCCCAGTCCTCACCATTTTTAAGCCACGTTTCCGTTATTGCCACAACATCACATTGCCACACGGCTAATTGTGCTTGTAGCTCACCAACCTTATTCACCACACTTTGTGCATTTACGTACATACATTCTAAACCTATTTTTAAATTTTTCATAGTCTGTCTTAGTCTGCTGATTTGCTAAACAGGAAACAAACTTTGAAGCTGGATTGTTGATATGAGCATTAATTGTTGTGCAGAAAGACTACCGAATTATCTGTTTTATAAAGCAGGACATGCTTGAGGGACTGTGGTAAACCACTGTTTGTATTCCACTGTGTACATGCCTGGACATGCCTCGGCTGACTCCTCCCACAAGTCCTAGTATAAAGGTGACTGCTCCCCAGCCCTTTGTATTTCTGGACCGGTCGACCACTCGAGGCAGACCTTCATTCTTTTGTTAATAAAAGCCTTTAGTTACTCTCTTAACTCTCAGTCTTTTATGAGTAATTGATAGCGCATCAATTTTATTAACAAAATTTTTATAATGGAGAAGATCCTCACACCAGCATGCCTGGACTTAGATCATCGGGAGGCGGACTCATCCACCAAGTTTACTCACTGGCTTAAGTGTTTCGAAAAATTCCTGACCGCCTCCGAAGCAATCAAATCGGACGAGGACAAACTGGATGTCCTGACCTCCAAAGTGAACCACCGAGTGTACTCGGTCATCCAAGACGCGACCTCGTACGCGGACGCTATCAAGCTCCTCAAGGACCAGTACACGCGCCCAGTGAACGAAGTGTACGCCAGGCACCTTCTGGGGAGTCGTAAACAACAACCTGGGGAATCGACCGTGGAATACCTTCAGGCACTGTCTGTGCTTGGCCGGGCCTGTGGTTGTAAGGATGTAAAGGCCGCCGTGTACACAGAGGAACTTATCCGGGACGCTTTTGTAGCGGGCCACAGATCCAATTACACCCGACAGCGACTGTTGGAGCAGAGTGACCTCGACCTCAACAAGGCCTCTGAACTCGCACTATCATTGGATGCAGCCTACCGGGGCATGGATGCCTACTCCTCTGCACCGTGGACGCCGCGGGGAATGACAGCCTGGGACACGGTAGGACCGCCTCATAGCGCCGTGCCACCCCAGCAACGGCCCAACTACCGCAGCAGTGTCCCAAGGCCAGACAGCAGTGCCCCAAGGCCAGAAATGCTACTTCTGTGGCCAGGCAAAACACCCCAGAGCGCGCTGCCCGGCGAAAAACGCGATCTGCTCAGGCTGCGGGAAGAAGGGACACTACGCTAACATCTGCAGGGCCAAAGCCACCCCGAACCCCAGCAGCGCCGCGTGTGGGCCATGCGGGCCGCCATCTTGGGCCTCCCCGGCCATGTGCGAACCACCGGTACAGCAGCCATTTTGGACGCCTCCAGCCACATGGGGATCATGGACGCCGCCATCTTGGACGACAGCCGGAACGCAGCAGGCCCCCAACACCGCCTCATCTGATACCCGCAGCGACACACCGACCCCTACGCTGGCATCCGTTACACTGGACCAAGCGAGACCGCACCAGCTGGCCAGTTCCACAATGGACATTAAGGTAAATGGCCACGATACAATCTGCCTTTTTGACTCTGGGAGCACGGAGAGCTTCATCCACCCCGACACGGTGCGGCGTTGCTCTCTCCCAGTCCTGCCTGCGCACCAGCGGATTTCTATGGCCTCCGAGTCCCAGTCGGCGGACATCGGCGGCTACTGCGTAGTGACACTCGTAGTAGACGGGACCGTGTACGATCATTTTAAACTTCTGGTCCTGCCCGACCTCTGCGCTGCCGTCCTGCTGGGGTTAGATTTTCAGTGCCACCTTAAAAGTGTTACGATGGCGTACGGTGGACCCCTACCCCCACTCACAGTCCGCAGCCAGCAGCTCCCAAATTGCCCGCCGCGCACCAGGTGCAACCTCTCCACACTCAGAGTCACCCCCCCCCCCACTGTTTGCTAACCTCACCCCCGACTGTAAGCCCATCGCCACAAAGAGCAGGCGATACAGTGCCGGGGACAGGGTTTTCATTAAAACCGAAGTGGAGCGGCTCCTGAAGGAAGGGATTATTGAGGGCATCACCAGCCCCTGGCGAGCCCAGGTTGTGGTCGTTAAGACCGGCGAGGAGTAGCGCCTGGTCATCGACTACAGCCAGACAATAAATCGCTACACCCTGCTGGACGCCTACCCACTCCCCCGCATAGCTGATACGGTCAACCAGATCGCGCAGTACCGCGTCTTCTCGACCATTGACCTGAAATCAGCGTACCACCAGCTCCCTATCTGCCCTGAGGACCGCCAGTATACTGCCTTTGAGGCAAACGGCCGCCTCTACCACTTCCTCAGGGTTCCCTTTGGCGTCACCAACGGGGTCTCCGTCTTCCAAAGGGAGATGGACCGGATGGTAGATCAAAATGCGTTGCAGGCCACTTTCCCATATCTGGACAATGTGACCATCTGCGGCCGTGACTTGCAGGATCATGACGCAAACCTCGAAAAATTCCTCCGCACCGCCCAACTCCTGAACCTGACATATAACAAGGAGAAGTGCATATTCCGCACAAACCGCCTCGCCATCCTTGGCTGTGTTGTGGAACACGGAGTCATCGGCCCCGACCCCGACCGGATGCATCCCCTTATGGAACTCCCACTGCCCCACTGCCTCAAGGCCCTGAAGAGGTGCCTAGGGTTTTTCTCCTATTACGCCCAGTGGGTCCCCTACTATGCGGACAAGGCCCGTCCGCTGATCAAGTCCGCCTCTTTTCCCTTGACGGCAGAGGCCCGCTTAGCCTTCCACCGTATCAAGGAAGACATTGCCAAAGCCACCATGCACGCAGTGGACGAATCCATCCCCTTCCAGGTGGAAAGCGACGCGTCCGACTTTGCCCTGGCCGCTACCCTCAATCAGGCGGGGAGACCCGTGGCCTTCTTTTCACGAACCCTCCAAGACCCGGAGACCAGACACTCCGCTGTTGAGAAGGAGGCCCAGGCGATTGTGGAGGCTGTGCGTCATTGGAGGCACTACCTGGCCGGAAAACGATTTACCCTGCTCACTGACCAACGTTCAGTTGCTTTCATGTTTAACAACAAGCAGAGGGGCAAAATCAAAAACGACAAGATCTTGAGGTGGAGAATCGAACTTTCCACATACAATTACGAGATCTTGTACCGGCCCGGATGCGCTATCACGTGGCACCTGCGCCAGCGCGCAGATCGATAGACTGCGGGCCCTCCACAATGACCTCTGCCACCCGGGGGTCACCAGGTTCTTCCACTTCATCAAGGCCTGCAACCTGCCTTACTCTATTGAGGAGGTCAGGACCATGACCAGGAACTGCCAAGTCTGTGCTGAGTGCAAACCGCACTTTTATAGACCAGACAGGGCCCACCTGATAAAAGCCACTCGCCCCTTCGAGCGCCTGAGCATTGATTTTAAAGGGCCTCTCCCCTCCTCCGACCGCAATGTGTACTTCCTCAATATTATTGATGAGTACTCCCGTTTCCCGTTCGCCATCCCCTGCCCGGACATGACCAGTGCCACGGTCATTAAATGTCTGAACGACCTCTTCACCCTGTTCGGTTTCCCCAGCTTTATCCATAGCGACCGGGGCTCATCGTTTACGAGCGACGAACTCCGTCAGTACCTGCTAACTAGGGGTATTGCCACAAGCAGGACCACCAGTTACAACCCCCGGGGGAACGGACAGGTGGAAAGAGAAAATGCGACAGTTTGGAAGGCCGCCCTGCTAGCCTTAAAGTCTAGGGGCCTTCCAACCTCCCGCTGGCAGGATGTGCTCCCCGATGCGCTCCACTCTATTCGGTCACTGCTCTGCACTGCCACTAACGCCACCCCTCATGAGAAAATGTTTGTCTTCCCAAGGAAGTCCACATCGGGGACATCGCTACCGCCATGGCTGACGTCCCCAGGGCCGGTCCTACTGAGAAGGCATGTGAGGACCCATAAAATGGACCCCCTGGTCGAGAGGGTCGACCTCCTCCACGCCAACCCCCAGTATGCTTACATTGCATACCCGGACGGGCGGGAGGACACAGTCTCCATAAGAGACCTTGCACCCTCGGGGGCCGCAGTAACCCACTACTCACTACCACCCCCCCCCCCACGATCCGATATCCAGCCCCAGCAGACGGCAGGCCTGGGCCCCGCGACCCGCTCGACATCTACGAGGACGACACGCCTGTGCCACAGCCCACGCAGGACTCGACGACAGAAGCTCCACTACCCCCGCCGTCGCCACGCCGATCACAGCGGCAGACAAGACCTCCGGAGAGACTCCAATACACTAACTTTTAATACACTTCACCCCGCCGGACTCAATTTTAAACAAGGGGTGAATGTGGTAAACCACTGTTTGTATTCCACTGTGTACATGCCTGGACATGCCTCGGCTGACTCCTCCCACAAGTCCTAGTATAAAGGTGACTGCTCCCCAGCCCTTTGTATTTCTGGACCGGTCGACCACTCGAGGCAGACCTTCATTCTTTTGTTAATAAAAGCCTTTAGTTACTCTCTTAACTCTCAGTCTTTTATGAGTAATTGATAGCGCATCAGGGACACGCTATTCTTTAAAAAAAAAATATTTTTTTCTCTCAAAGTCTTTATACACATTAATTACCCAGTTGAAACAACAAACTGTGGGCACAGGCTCAGGCGACTTCCATGTGCACGGTCTACAGCCAGGTGATACAAGGAGCACGGGCCATGCTTAAGGTTCAGCGAGATAAATCCACATGTCTAGTTGTCACATCGCAATTGTGCAATGCCCTGGAAATATTAGAGTTTAGCTTTTATACAAATCGGAAAGCAAACGAAATGCCCAAAGATTGGAAGCCTAGCAAGATATACAAGAACACAAGAAATAGGAGCAGGTCCTTCAGCCCCTCGAGCCTGCTCCACCATTCAATAAGATCATGGCCACTCTTCTCCCTCAACATTGACTTTCCCACCCGATCCCCATATCCCTCGATTCCCTTAGTATCCAAAAATCTAATCGATCTCGGTCTTGAATATACTCATCGACTGAGCCTCCACAGCCCTCTGGGAAAGAGAATGCCAAAGATTCACAACCTTCCAAGTGAAGAAATTGCTCATCTCAGTCCTAAATGCCTGACCCCTTATCCTGAGACTATGCCCCCTAGCTCTAGGCTCTCCGGCCAGGGGAAACAATCTCTCAGCATCTCCCCTGTCAAGCCCTCTAAGAATTTTATGCATTTCAATGAGATCGCTTCTCATTCTTCTAAACTCCAGAGACTATAGGCCCATTTGACTCAAAGGTACTTTAAAGGTTAAGCTACCCAATTCAGCAGTTTCTTTCAGTGTGTGATAAACTGAGCTGGGAGCATTTACTGCAGCTATAAAGATTCTGCTACACGGCATGTTAGTCACTATTTACAAACAAGATGCTCCCCTTGATCTAAAGTTCTATTCTTGACCTTTGAAAGCAAACAACAGGAGGGGAAACTGGGACTATAGTCTGGCTTATTTTTAGATTTGTGTTGTGTGGTGGAAATCTTGAAACAGCTAGAAATGAGTGACAACTGCCCAATGTTCAGGTGGTCAGTCTAAACAGCAAACCCGATCTTAGAAAGTGTTCCTCACAATCCTGAATTCACATCACTCGCAGGCTGTTTTCCAAGACAAAAGACATATTGTAAACCGTATCCATGAATTTTGAAGGGAGTACACCCATCTAAGTACTCAAGAATATTCAAAACAAAACAAAGCATTTTTTTTTTTTTTTTTGGAGGATCGCTCCACGGTTATAATCGTGTATCACTTAATTCTGCTACTAGAGGCTCTTGGTGCATTGTGCAAATAGGAGCACCACCATCAGGGTCGAAACCTGCAGTGCAATTTGATTGTTGGCGATAGGCCCAGCCATCAGGACCCTGCGCTCTAATTTTCTCCCAAAATCCCTTCTTCTCGTGCTCCATCTCTCCACACCTCCAAATGCCTCTTCAAATGCTACCTCTATCTATCTAACTCTTCTCCAACTCTCTGCTTGGTGTGCAAATTACATCAGTCACCCACCCTCCCCCTCGCCAAATCAATGACGTGCCTTGGGACAACTTGCTATACCTTGGCTCAGTGGTAGCCCACCTGTCAGAAGTTTATAGGTTCAAGCCCCACTCCAGAGACTTGAGCACACAATGCAGGCCGATACAGACCGTATCAGCACTCCCTCAATACTGCACTGTCTGAGGCGCCGAATTTTCGGAAGAGACGTTAAACCGAGGTCCCATCAGCCCTCTCAGGTGAACATAAAAGAACACATGGCCCTATTTCGAAGAAGAACAGGGGAGTTCTCCCGGTGTCCTAGCAAACATTTATCACTCAACCAACATCACTAAAACAGATTATCTTGCTATTTATCTCGCTGCTTTTTTTGAGAGACCTTACTGTGCTAAATTGGCTGCCATATTTCCCTACATTACAACAGTGAACACATTTCAGAAAGTACTTAATTCGCTTTAGGACATCTTGAAGTTGTGAAAGGCACTATATAAATGCAAGTTTTATTTTCCTTCTTTATATTAAAGGGTTGTTATTGAGTTGCTGTTAATCCCAATTGTCTCTTCATCCAACATCCACTTCCAACAGGGATTGCTAGAAAGGAAGCAGGAACATGAACCCGGCCAATCTTCCCATAACTCAGCCAGGGGCACTGGGGCCAATTGTAGCACCACGACTAGCATGCTCGCCGAGCTCAGTAGAGTCCAAGGATCAAACCTGGAACCTCCCCGCTTCATATGGCTAAGCTACTCAATGCTGACTTATCAGGCGAGCCAGTGCACTGGAATTTTGTACACTGCCATTGCTTATTGAGAGAGCCATAAACAATGCCATCATCAGAAGGTACCCTACATACAAACGCATTTCATTAGCCAAAAAGAAAGTATCTGTATGTTACCCAAAGATAGTCAATGCTATGTACCAGACAGCCGCCCAGGAATTTAGAGCCCATTTGTCTTAAAAAAAAGCCACACAGGGCTTGTTTAGAAGATGAATGCAGCATTTTATCACTCACCTTGGCGACGCCCATCCCAGTGAACCTCGCTTCCAGCAGCTCCTGTCGCCGTGGGTCCAGACTGTGCAGTTCTTCCATCATTTCGGCTAAAAAAGAGTGAACACAAAATTCAGACTTTCACATTCACTTTGATGGGAAATTCAACTGTGCCAGAAGGAAAGTGTGGCTGCAAGGCAAAACGTCATAATGTTTAGGCCTGTGACTCGCCAAAGAGGAAGTTTCGACCCTCCCGCCAGACTGACAAGAGCAGCTGGAGGAAAACTAGGTGCTAGAAAGTAGGGAACAAGAGTAAAAACCTCACCAGTGCTCACTTCCCATTTACAAAACCTTACTTTCTGCTGTCAGTTCCTCCCATTATGTAACAATGTAAATTGCCCATGTAAACTTATCACGCTGTAATTACACCTTCACACCAGTGATGGGGCACTAACACCTCACTTTTGCATCTCCCAGCAACTCAGCCAACGCTGCAGAAACTCCCATGCTCTATCTAACTAACTACTTCTTTGGTTGCAAACTTTTCCCCATTAGCTATAAACAGTATTTTACAAAATGATGGCAGAACACATGACTTTAAAATGGGAACCGAATTATATCTGTCCACTCTGGTCCAATTACCCCTTCACCCAACTGCATGGCTTTGACTCGCCATGTGCAACAACACAGGAGATTTGTTTGGGGTGGGGGCAGAGGGGAAGAGGACAGAGGAGCAAAGTAAAAAAGACTGGCCTAAAGCAACCCATGGTCCTGCACCACCAAGGATAGGAGCACTGAAGCTGTTGGACTAATGGGACAACTGGCTTATTATTACACGGACCCAACAGTACTAGGCCATCTCCATCTATGGACACTCGCATCATCCAACCCAAACTGAAGCACTGCTCTATAGTTTGAATCATAGATTTACCAATAAATGTTTGGTGTTGTTTCTGCTTTGGTTCTCAATTCCAGGAAATCAAGCAGCTCATGCATAGACAGGATGTTCGAGCAGTAATTAGTTGGCACAGTTGCATAAATCATAAATCTGACGTTGCCCCCTGAAACAATCCCTGAGCTGCCAGCTGGTGGATCTGATTATTGGAGAGCAAAATGCAGCGCCTACTTAGAATCATCAAAATAGTACAGCACAGGCGGCCATTCGGCCCATCGAGTCTGCGCTGGCTCTATCGAAGAGCAATCCAGTTAGTCCCACTCCCCTGCTCTTTCCCCATGTCCCTGCAATTTTTTTCTCCTTCAAGTATTTATCCAATTCCCTTTTGAAAGCTACTATTGAATCTGTCTCCACCGCCCTGTCGGGCAGTGCACTGCAAATCCTAACCACTCGTTGCGTAAAATAGCTTTTCGTTCTTTTTTCAATCACCTTATTTATTTATTATTCAAATTATAATTTTAAAAATGAAAATATACCTGCACATACTGAAAGCACCTCACAACTACAGTTAAGATCTGAAGTAAAGGGCACAAGTCCTGTTTAGCGCAGGCCTAAATTATAAAGGCAAAAATGCTTTAAAGGAGTACATCATCTGCTAGAACAAAGGATCTTAAAGACTGGGCTATAGTACGAACTACAAGTGATTTACACCTTCAGTGCAGTACTGAGGGAGCGCTGCATTGTTGGGAGTGCCGTCTTTCAGATGAGACCTTAAACCAACCCCCAAACTGAGAACCCATCTGCCCTCTCAGGTGGGCATAAAAGATCCCATGGCACTATTCGAACAGGAGCAGAGGAGTTCTTCTGGTGCCTTGGCCCACATTGATCCTTCAACCATCATCACTAAAAACAGATTAGATCATTTATCTCATTGCGGTGTGAAAAACGACTGTACAGCTCACAAAGTACTTGATTCTCTGTGAAGCACTTTGGAACGCCCTGAAGTCATGAAAGGCTCGATATAACTGCAAGTTTTCTTTCTTTCCATCCAACATATGCACCGCTGCCTCTGCATCATATCTCAGTTCTTCTGCAGTCAAATCCAGCGAGAAAGACAAGCTCCAAGTGAAAGTACACCCTCCTTCATTTGACACTGTCTAGCAGAAACTCAAGAACACATCTGCACAAAATGGCTGCAGGTAATGCAAATTATATGCACAAACAAGTACTGCAAGCAGCATTGATTCCGAGGGGCTTCCTCCTAAATATCAGCCTTTCCTGATTTTAATAAACTATGAATGGGAAAGAAAATTCTAATTTTACCAGCTGAGTTTATCACGTCACTCGTGTTCCGCCACCGTTTCTGTTTCTATGCAGTTTCTCATCATCAGTGTGGCTGACACCTAATCACCTATTCATGCCTCCTGTGCAGCTGCATCTCTTCTCTTCCAACAGGTCACAGAAAATGTCACTGGATTCAGGTTTAAATTCTGCTCTCACCCCCTCCCCACGCCTCCCCTTTTCACTCATTCTGATCCGTTTAGAGGTTTGGGCAAGGAGGCGGAAAAGAAAGCCGGAGAGCAAGTTAAATCAAGCATGTGTTCATTGATGCTATATCCAGATTGCTTACAGGAGACCATATAGCAACCCAGGAGACATAAGCAGGTGATTAGTGCTAATGAGAAATAGCATGTGGAACACAAGGGAAGAAAAAAAGAGACAGTAAGTACAGAATTAAGTGAAAAGGATTGCATGCCTTGAGGTATACTGGTAAGCACCTTCCCACCAACGTTCCCTCATTTTTTTTTGGGTGCGCGGCCCATTCAAATTTTCACGCAGGCGAGAAATTTCACATTGGAAAAGCCGGTCTCGGGCTGTGCGGGACCGGCAGACAGCTGTGTGGCCAAACAGCTTAGAAGGAACGTTGCTCCCCACACAGCTGGGCAGCACAGTTATCCGCTGAACCCCAACAGCGGTTAGGAGTTATGCGCACGTAACCATTCCGAAGAAAGCACCTGCACTCTGCAAGCACGCACGTCAGTTCATTGGGCAACGTTAGAGGTGGAAGGCGGCGATGGCGAATACGGAGCACCAAGGTCGCAAACAGTCTGGTCCACACCAAGACATTGGCTAGAAGAAATTGTGGCTTAACCAAGACTTGATTTTGGACAAGCAATCTGACATCACAGAGGCAGTGGACAAAGTTGAGAGAGGTGATGGGTGTTGGTCAGTTGGAAGCTGACCCCACGTCTTTTTTGTAATTCATTCTTGGGATGTGGGCTTCACTGGCCAAGCCCAACATATATTGGCCATCCCAAGGTGCCCCAAGGAGGTGGTGGGCCGCCTTCTTGAACCACTGCAGTAGTTTGATACAACGGAGCGGCTTGCTCAGCCACTTCAGTAGTCAACTACATTGATGTGGGATTGGAGTTACTTATAGACCAGACCAGATAAGGACGGCAGGTGTCCTCCTCTGAAGGGGCAAAAACCTAACTGGTTCATTCATGTCCTCTAAAGTTAGGTTTTTACAACAATCCGACAGCTTCATGGTCACATTTACCGATACCAACTTTTTTAAATTTCCTTTTTAATTCAAATTCTCAAGTTGCCATGGTGGGATTTGAACTAGCATGCTCTGGATTGTTAGTCCACACCTCTGGTTACTGGTCTAGTAACATAACCACTACATTACCATACCCTACCTCATGTAGACAATGAAGAAATAGGGGGTCGAGGATGAATCCTTCGGGGACTCCTGGGATAATGTTGTGGGGAGGACCAGGAGAAGAAACCATTGCTAGAGAAGCTATGGATACGATCGGATGGGTAAGAGCAGAACCAATCAGGGGAAGTTGCACCGGGACAGGCAGCAGAGGAGCAGCTTTGGAGGAGGATGGTCTAGTCGACCATGTCAAAAGTTGCAGAGAGGTTGAGAAGCGTTAATGTCCTGTGGTCACAGTCTAGAATACCTTTCGGGATTTTGATTTGGGCCATTCAGATGCCGAGAGGGACAAAAACCAGATTGAAGAGATTCAAACAGAGATCTGCGGGAAAGCGGGGCTCAGATCTGGGGGACGAAAACAGGTTAAAGGACTTGAGAAGAGAGATGTTGAATGTTGGAAATGGGGTAATAGCTTGGAAGGATAGAGGGGTCGAGGAGGTTTTATTTTAATTGAGGGGAGTGATGACCGGTTTCGAGAGGGAGGGGGGACAGTATCGTCATTTACAATGTCAACTAGCACGCGGATCAGAAAGAGAAGCTGGTTGGTCCGCAATCGAGTGGCAATGGGAGCAGGAGGTGGGTCTCATGAACAAGATGAACTCTGAGGGGACATTGGGGGCGGGGAAAGAGAAAGGAAAGAGATGGAAGCTAATCGAGATTGGGGTTCAGGACTAAGGCAGGGAGCCCATGGCAGATGTTTGGTTTGGTGGACATAGTGGGTAGGGAGCAACTGAATAGGTGATCTCTTTCTTTGATGACAGAGGAGAGGGGTTTCATGGAGATGGTTGGTATCGAATAAAAGGTTATCTTTGGTCTCCAGGAAGATCCTAGTAGTGGATGGTTTTGGCAGGAGAATGAGGCCCGGTAGAGCTTGATGATGGTCCACAAGATCTGGTGATAGATAGCTAAGCCAGTTGTATGCCAGATACATTCAAGTCTGCGCCCTTTGGACCCCAGAGTGAATATGGGGGCCATACAAGGGGAAAATGAGCAAGATGGAGGCAGCAAAGATTCTACGTAGAATCTACCGCCAACTGGTCTATGCCAGTGTTTATACCCCACAGGGGCCACCTCCCACTCCAATTACCTCTTCCCACCCTGCTCTCATCTCCCTCAAATCCCTTATCCCTCATGTATGCATCAAGCCTCCCCTTAAATGAGTCAATGCTCTCTGCTTCAACGAGTTCCACATTATCACCACTCTGGGTGTAAAGAGATTCCTCTGCAGTGCCTACGTTATATTTATGCTCCCTTGTTCTGGACTCAGAACGGCAAACAGTTTCTCCACCTGCGCCCTATTGAATCCATTCATAATTTAGGAGGAATTGCTTTACACAGAATGGTGAGAATGTGGAGCTTTGCAGATTGGAATCCGCTTGTAATTTTCAGGCCTCAGGCCAGACAGGCTTTCAAAAACAAACAAATTGTTTTGTAACTGCAACAAGTGGTGTGCGAGGGACCAGAGTTAGATACAACATTTTCTATACAATCTTGTATCGAGCACATGTCCCTCACACGGTTAGATGCAAAACAATCTTACGAGAAAAAGCTGGTCATTAACCTGGAATCTTAAGTGGTTACAATTCCCCTCGGACTGACTTCAGGATTTTACAGGCAGCTGCAGTTACCTGGGTTTGTCTAATTAGACCACTTTCCCCACAGGAATCACTTGAGCAGTGGTCTTTAAAAGAACAGGTCAGGTTAAGTTGTTAAATCAGCGCAACTGTGCTCCAGGCCACCCATGAGCAATTCCACAGGAGATCCACTAGTGCAATCACAATCATCTTCAGTGATAGAAAAGTAAGAGATTACAATTATCCGTAACAATTCTGCATGTTCCTAGTTCACTTTCTTCTGGATCTTTTCCTCTCATCCTTATCGGTTTGGTATATCACCAAAACACTCCGATTTCTTCCCATTTTATTTATTTAATTATTCAGCTATTTGCTGTCCCCATCCATCAATACAATGGCGGATCATGTTGCCATGACTGCACCACACCCACAATCCAAATACCAAAGCTCTATTGTAGTCCATCTACCGGTAAATGAACATGGTACTTGATTAAAAGACTTCCATTTATACAGCACCTTTCACAACCTCTGGACATCCCAAAGGGCTTTACAGCCAATGAAGTACTTTTGGAGTGTAGTCACTGTTGTAATGTAGGAAACGCAGCAGCCAATTTGCACACAGTAAGCTCCCACAAACAGCAATGACACAATGACCAGATAATCTGTTTTTGTTATGTTGATTGAGGGATAAATATTGGCCAGGACACCGGGGAGAGCTCCCCTACTCTTCTTCAAAATAGTGCCATGGGATCTTTTACGTCCACCTGAGAGAGTAGACGGGGCCTCGGTTTAACGTCTCATCCAAAAGACAGCACTTCTGACAGTGCATTACTCCCTCAGTACTGCACTGGAGTGTCAGCCTGGATTTTTGTGCTCAAATATATGGAGTGGGACTTGAACCCACAACCTTCTGACTCAGGCGAGAGTGCTACCCACTGAGTCACGGCTGACCATCAATCCCCTCCACTCAAATCGATATCTAATACTTGTCAAATGAAAAAAGTTAACACTTCAAAAGCTTCCATCGCCCTCAATTTTCTCCAATCCTCCTCTTCTGAAAGTGATCATGCACACTGGGCTACTGGGCAGCAAATCCAGGCACTGGGTGTCAGTGTGACCCTGCCTCACCAGACATCCACGCTTCCCGGGGGAAGCGCTCAATAGTTATCTGGAGCTGGAACCCGAAGGTGACTGCCCTCTTCGCTAGCCCAGGGCATTGAAACCAACAGGAGGGCTCCTATTGCCACAACAGAGAAGATGATCAGCCAACTCAAGCACAGGTCAGAGATTGTATGCAACACTGGCCTGGTCCTGGCAACTTGATCAGCAGAGCAGTGTGAAACACCAACACAGTTAAATACCCAGTATACCCACAGAAATCATTTCTCTCCACACCTCTTGATTCTGGCAAGACTTAGTTATTTGCACTAAACGAACAAACATTGAAGCGGAGTGACAATAAAAAGCCGAAAGCTCTGTCTACACCAAGGAAGATTGGTCACAAATTGAAATTGTTGCACTCAGCTTCGCTCCTGGCAAGGCAAAGCAGTCATTGAGCAACACCCAATTACTTTTTGATGTTATTTACTCAAGAACCTCCCCATGACAGATTTCTATATTTTTATAGCCCAAATGATAGCTAGCTATTGTAAAAAAAACTACCAAAACAATGAGTTATGAGACCCTGTGTTCCACAAAGCCTAAAATTAAAGAATGCAACAGAAAAATGTTAGTAAGATTTCGTGAATTACTGATAACACACAGGTTCCTCTATCGACCAGAGCTAACTGCACAATAGAGAAGGATTAGCCCGTTGACTTATTCGAATAACTAAACTGCAGGATGCGACCATAAATGGCAAGTTATTTCACAGTTAATTTAATATAATTTACGCATCGTAACCCAGTCGGATGCCAACCTGCCGTTTGCAGAAGCTCACTTCTTTATAAGCTCACACATTGGCCCAGATTTTGCTGGAGCAGGGTAGCTCGCGGCGTGTCCTGTTAGACTTGCTTGTGCATGTTTTAGGCTTTAAAAGTTTTTGCCCAGAAAGTTGCTGGAAGTGCGAGGGCAGCAGGGCCCTTGGTGAACATCAGGGCAAACTGTGCATCTCCTTAACCGATGAGATTAAAGGTTTGAGAAATAAACAGTGGAAGGACTGAGGAGGAGGGTGAATTGGAGTGGGTGCATTCAATGTCAAATCAGGGAGAGAAAAAAAAGTAGAGAGGGAAAGAAAAATTAGAGAGTGAGAAAAAAAGAGTAAAAATTTTAAATGACATTTAAAAAATCTCCAACAATTCACAACCTGAAGGAATGAGACTCCACAGTATAAACCGTTCACTTTCTGGGCCAGAGAGGGTGATTGGCGGTCATTAACAATGATCAGATTGTTAAGTGTGCTTACGCTGTTAATTACTAGACTTAACTTTCTGTGGCCAGTTTAATGAGCAATTAATATGTGAATGCAACAACTTCATGAAAATCACTGGGAGGTTAAGGGCAAGATGCCGTTATTACAAAGCCAATGGCAGAGCGGCCAGCAACTTGTGGCGATTAGCACGGGGTATCGCTTCCTCACTACAATTGCAGGACAATTTGCGCTTTAATTATAGCGTGCATCATTTAGACAGTTATTTTTTTCAGCAAAATCTGGACCATTATAGTTTTCCGCTTTTGAATGAAAGACTCTCGCAGGCAATGGTCTGAAGTACAAAATATTCCACAAGAAAAGGCAGAATGGCATTCCCACTGCACATCACTGACGGTGCAACTCTGCTTTCCCGCCCCCTAAAATTCAGAGGCGTAAAGAGGCATCTCACACAGAGATACTCTCTAACAAGTGTTTACATTGCACAAAGGAATTTTGAATTGGTTACAATTGATTTTTATCTCTCTGTTCAGCACATTCCTTAAATTCCTGTTTGTGGAGTTGGTTTATGCTCTTGGTATATTGGGGCTGCACTTCATTTAATAAATGTGGAATTAAACAGCACCTTATCAAGCCATCAAAACGTGTGAAAGCCCTTCGGACTGTGAATTACTTTCAGAATACAAGAACTTCAGGTATTTGTATTATTGTGCAGCTGCTGCCTTTACCCAGAGAGGATTTTGGTCATTTTGACCTAAAGAACAGATGGTGGGTGGAGAAAGCGCAGGAGATCCAGCAGCTAGCCGACAACCATGATGTGCGTGGATTCTTTAGCGCAGTCAAGACCATCTACAGCCCAAGCACCAAAGGCCCTACCCCCACTGCAGGCCAAGAACGGAGAGGTACTCATCAAGGACAGAGAGGCAGTCAGTGTCCGCTGGAAGGAGCACTTCGAAGATCTCCTTAACCGCGACTGTCTTCGACACGAGTGTCCTCAACTCCATCCCACAGCATGCTACCCACCACCATCTCAGCACAACCCCAACCCAGCATGAGGTTGAACGGTCCATCCGACAACTGAAGAACAAGGCCTCAGGAGCAGATAGAATCCCCGCCGAGGCACTAAAACATGGCGGAGAAGCACTACTGGCGCGAATTCATGAACTCATTTCTCTTATCTTGAAGGAGGAGAGCATGCCAGGGGATCTCAGACGCCGTAATTGTGACCATCTTCAAGAAAGGTGACAAGTCCGATTGCGGTAATTACAGAGGAGTTTCCCTGCTGTCTGCCACAGGGAAAGTCATCGCAAGAATCCTCCTCAATCGACTTCTCCCAGTGGCTGAAGAGCTTCTCCCAGAGTCGCAATGCGAATTCTGCCCACTAAGGGGCACAACGGACATGATCTTCACCACGCGTCACTTACAAGAGAAATGCAGGGAACAGCACCAGCCGCTGTACATGGCCTTCTTTGATCTCACAAAGGCCTTCGATACTCAGTCATACAGCACAGAAAGAGGCCCTTCGGCCCATCGTGTCTGCGCCGTCCATCAAGCCCTGTCCAATCTAATCCCATTTTCCAGCAATTGGTCCATAGCCTTGTATGCAATGGCATTTCAAGTGCTCATCCAAATGCTTCTTGAATGTTGTGAGGGTTCCTGCCTCTACCACCCTTTCAGGCAGTGAGTTCCAGACTCCAACCACCCTCTGGGTGAAAAAGTTCCTCCTCAAATCCCCTCTAAACCTCCTGCCCCTTACCTTGAATCTATGCCCCCTTGTTATTGACCCCCCTACTAAGGGGAAAAGTTCCTCTTTATCTACCCTATCTATGCCCCTCATCATTTTGTACACCTCAATCAGGTCCCCCCTCAGCCTTCTTTGCTCCAAGGAAAACAACCCCAGCCTGTTTAGTCTTTCTTCATAGCTGAGGCGCTCCATCCCAGGTAACATCCTGGTGAATCTTCTCTGCACCCTCTCCAAAGCAATCGCATCCTTCCTATAGTGAGGCGACCAGAACTGCACACAGTACTCCAGCTGTGGCCTTACCAGCGTTTTGTACAGCTCCATCATAACCTCCCTGCTCTTATATTCTATGCCTCGGCTAATGAAGGCAAGTATCCCATATGCCTTTTTAACCACCTTATCTACCTAATCCGCTGCCTTCAGGGATCTATGTACATGTACACCAAGGTCCCTCTGACCCTCTGTGCTTCCTAGGGTCCTACCTCTCATTGTGTATTCCCTTGCCTTATTTGTCCGTCCAAAATGCATCACCTCGCACTTTTCAGGGTTAAATTCCATTTGCCACTTTTCCGCCCATCTGACCAAGCCGTTTATATCATCCTGTAGCCTGAGGCTTTCCTCCTCGCAATTTACCACCCCACCAATTTTCGTGTCATCTGCGAACTTACTGATCATACCTTTTACATTCTCCTCCAAATCATTTATGTAGATCACAAACAGCAAGGGACCCAGCACCGATCCCCGAGGTACCCCACTGGACACAGGCTTCCAGTCACAAAAGCAACCTTCGACCATCACCCTCTGCCTCCTGCCACTCAGCCAGTTTAGGATCCAACGTGCCAAGGCACCCTGGATCCCATGGGCTCTTACCTTCTTGACCAGTCTCCTATGCGGGACTTTGTCAAAAGCCTTACTGAAGTCCATGTATACCACATCCACAGCATTTCCCTCATCCACACACCTTGTCACCCCCTCGAAAAATTCAATCAGATTGGTCAGACATGATTTACCCTTGACAAAGCCATGCTGACTATCCCCGATTAATCCTTGCCTCTCCAGGTGGAGACTAATTTTGTCCCTCAGAATTTTTTCCAATAATTTCCCTACCACAGATGTTAGGCTCACTGGCCTGTAATTCCCTGGTTTATCCCTGCTACCCTTCTTGAATAATGGTACTACGTTAGCTGTTCTCCAGTCCTCTGGTACATCCCCTGTGGCCAGAGAGGTTCTGAAAATTTGTGTCAGAGCCACTGCAATCTCCTCCTTTGCCTCACACAGCAGCCTGGGATACATCTCGTCCGGGCCTGGGGATTTATCCACTTTTTGGCCTGCTAAAACCGCTAGTACCTCCTCCCTCTCGATGCTAATATGTTCAAGTATATCACAGTCCCCTTGCCCGATTTCTATGTCTACATCGTCTTCCTCCATAGTGAACACAGATGCAAAAAATTCATTTAAAACCCCGCCTACATCATCTGGCTCTACACACAGATTGCCACTTTGGTCCCTAATGGGTCCTACCCTTTCCCTGGTTATCCTCTTGCCCTTAATATACTTATAAAACATCTTAGGATTTTCCTTTATTTTGCTCGCCAGTGTTATTTCATGGCCCCTCCTCGCTCTCCTAATTTCTTTTTTAAGTATGCCCCTGCACTTTTTATACTCCTCTAGGGCTTCCTCCGTCTTTAGTAACTGCCAAAAGCCCCCCTTTTTTTCCCTAATGCATTTTTGTATATCCCTTGTCATCCAAGGTTCCCTTTGCTTGTTGGTACCACCCTTGACCTTTACGGGAACATGTTGGCGTTGTACTCTCTCTATTTCCCTTCTGAAAGTCTCCCACTGCTTTGATGTGGATTTTCCTATAAGTAGCTGCTCCCTGTCCACTTTGGCCAGATCCTGCCTTATCATATTAAAATCAGCCTTCCCCCAATTTAGAACCCTTATTTCCAGGCCGCCTTTGTCTTTTTCCATGACCACCTTAAATCTCACCGAATTATGGTCACTGTCGCCAAAATGCTCTCCTACTAACACTTCCACCACTTGCCCGGCTACATTCCCTAGAATTAGGTCCAGTACTGCCCCCTCTCTTGTAGGACTTTCTACACGCTGGCTCAAAAAGCTCTCCTGGATGCACTTTAAGAATTCTGCACCCTCTAAGCCTTTCACACTCTGACTATCCCAATTAATATTGGGGAAGTTGAAATCCCCCACTATTATTACCCTATTATTTTCGCACTTCTGAGATTTGTCTACATATCTGTTCCTCTATCTCCCCCTGACTGTTTGGGGGCCTATAGTACACTCCCAGCAAAGTGCTTGCCCCCTTTTTGTTTTTAAGTTCTACCCATATGGCCTCATTAGAGGAACCTGCTAAGATATCATCCCTCCTTACAGCAGTAATTGAGTCCTTAATTAATATTGCAACACCCCCTCCCCTTTTACACCCCCCTGTCTCGCCTGAAGATTCTATACCCCGGAATATTGAGCTGCCAGTCCTGACCCTCCCTCAACCATGTCTCCGTGATAGCAACAATACCGTACTCCCATGTGTTCAACAACTTCAGTTCATCCACCTTATTTGCAAGACTCCTTGCATTAAAATAAATGCCTTCCAGCCTTGCCATATTCCCTTTACATATTTGCTCTACCTTCCCAGCTGACTTGTGTTTTTTCCTCCGTATTTGGCTGTAAATCACCCCCTACTATAGCTCCACTCTGTATCCCATCCCCCTGCCAAGTTAGTTTAAACCCCCCCCCAACCGTGCTAGTAAACCTCCCCGCAAGGATATTGGTCCCCCTCTGGTTCAGGTGTAAACCGTCCGACTTGTACAAGTCCCACCTTTCTCAGAAGCAGACCCAGTGATCCAGGAAACTGAGAGGGATTATGGAGTGTCCTCCTCAAATTCGGCTGCCCTCAAAAGTTTGTCACCATCCTCCGCCTGCTTCACGACGACATGCAAGCCATGATCCTGACCAACGGTTCCACCACAGACACAATTCACGTACGAACCGGGGTCAAACAAGGCTGTGTCATCGCACCAACGCTCTTCTTGATCTTCCTTGTTGCAATGCTCCATCTCACCCTCAGTAAGCTCCCCACTGGAGTGGAGCTAATTTACAGAACAAACGGGAAACTGTTCAACCTCCGTCGCCTCCAGTCCAGATCCAAGGTCATCACATCCTCTGTCGTCGAATTACAGTATGCAAACGACGCTTGCGTCTGCACTCACTCAGAGATCGAACTCCAAACCATCGTCAACACCTTCATCGAAGTGTACGAGAGCATGGGCCTTACACGAAACATCCGTAAGACAAAGGTCCTCTACCAACCTGCCCCCGCCACACACTACTGCCCCGATTATCAAAATCCACGACAAGGCCTTGGACAACTTGGACCACTTTCCATACCTCGGGAGCTTACTGTCAACAAGGGCAGACGTCGACGACGAAGTCCAACACCGCCTTCAGTGTGCCAGTGCAGCCTTCAGTCGCCTGAGGAAGAGTGCTTGAAGACCACGACCTCAAACCCGGCACTAAGCTCATGGTCTACAGAGCAGCAGTGATACCCGCCCTGCTGTATGCCTCAGAGACATGGACCATGCACAGCAGGCACCTCAAAGCACTGGGGAGGTACCACCAACGCTGCCTCTGCAAGATCCTGCAAATCCATTGGCAGGATAGGCACACCAACGTTAGTGTTCTTGCTCAGGCCAACATCCCCAGCATCGAAGCTCTGACCACGCTCAATTAGCTCCGATGGACGGGTCACATTGTCTGCATGCCCGATACGAGACTCCCAAAACAAGCGCTCGACTCGGAGCTCCGGCACGGCAAGAGAGCCCCAGGTGGGCAGAGGAAACGCTTCAAGGACACCCTCAAAGCCTCCTTGAAAAAGTGCAACATCCCCACTGACACCTGGGAATCTCTGGCCCAAGACCGCACAAAGTGGAGGAGAAGCTTCCGGGAAGGCGCCGAACACCTCGAGTCTCTTCGCCGGGAGCAAGCGGAAGCCAAGCGCAGGCAACGCACGTCAACCCAAGCACCCCATCCACCCGCCCCTTCAACCACCATCTGCGCCACCTGTGACAGAGACTGTAGGTCCCGCATTGGACTCATCAGTCACCGGAGAACTCATTTGTAATGTGGAAGCAAGTCATCCTCGGTCCCGAGTGTTTTGATTTCTTTTTGGGTTCAATAAAGACTCATTTCTGAAAGAGAATGTTGTTTAATCTAAAGTCTTGTTCAAGACTTTCTACAGCTTTTTACAGAACACACTATGCTGTGATGCATCTAGAATGAAACCGAAAGTAAAAGTCCTCTGGACTGCTTGTCTCTCACATGACCTCTGCTGGTCAGGCACAAGTAATCAAAAACACAGACAAATATGCTGTAAGGCATAAGTAATCAAACACAGACAAATATCATCACTATTTGCTGATATCATTACATCTCCCTTTCTTAAAACAAAAGTATTTTACTTTTAACTAACATTTAATGAACTTACATTATGATCATGGTTTTTTACCCTTGCTTTGTGTGTTCACATGAAATATGTCAATACACTAGAACTTGAAGAATGAATAAGATAACATTACTTCCTTCTTTAACAATAGTCCTTAAATTTGCTCAATGAGTCTCTCAGGAGGCTTCACGTGTCTTGAGGATTTTCTGATTGATTGTCCTTGAATCTGAGTTGTTGCCTCAGATGATTGGTTCTCAGCTGTGTGATCAGGTTGTTCAACAGTATCAGTCTCTTGACCTGCTGTGGCTGGTCCCATGAGAAGATCTCGACGATTTCTTCTCAGAACAGCACCCTCATCTGTCTGAATGGTGTATGATCTTGGTTGAACTTCACTCAGGACAGTTCCCTTCTGAGTCCATGTGTTTGTTTTGTCTTTCAACCTTACTTGGTCACCAGTGTGGAGTTCAGGTAGGTTTTGTGTTCCTCTGTCATAGTAGTACTTTTGCTTTTCTTTCTATTGCTCTTTGAACTTCCTCACTTTCTCCCCCTCTTTTGTTTTCAGGAGGTTCTCCGGGATGGGTAGGTTTGACCTTAGCCGACGTCCCATCAGGAGTTGGGCTGGTGACATACCACACTCGAGCGGCGTTGTGCGGTATACAAGCATGCTTTGGTAGAAGTCAGTTCCACTTTCTTTTGCCTTGTACATCAGTCTTTTCACTGTCTGGACCGATTTTTCCACTAGTCCATTGGACTGTGGATAGTGAGGACTTGACGTTGTGTGGACAAAGTCCCACTCTTTGGCAGTGTCGGAAATTTGCATTGTTAAACTGGGGTCCGTTGTCTGTGAAGACCTCGCTTGCCACGCCATGTCTGGAGAATATGGCTTTCATACTTCTTATCACAGCTTCTGCAGTGGTGGTGTACAGTCTACAAACCTCTGGATACAGGGTGTAATAGTCTGTGACTACAAGATAGTCCTTCCCTTGACATACGAATAGGTCAGCGCCTACCTTCTGGTAAGGTCTGTCTGGTGCTGGGTGTGGCTTTAGTGGTTCTACCGGATTGCTTGCTCGATATTTCAGGCATATTGTGCAGTTTGACACCTCATTTGTCACATCTTGGTTGATTCGTGGCCAGTACATCACCTCTTGTGCTCTTTTCTTACACTTTTCGATTCCCAGATGTCCTCCATGGATCTTTTTTAGCATCTCTCTTCTCAGACTCTTTGGGATAACTATTTTACTTCCTTTGTAGATGATGTCTTCGACCACTGATATGGCAGAGTACTGGAACTGCAGGGCGGAACTATGTCAGGTGAGCAGTCTTGCTTCATGTTGGGCCATCCATCCAAGATGCTTTTTCTCAGTCGTCTCATTGTTTCATCTTTGTTTGTCTCAGTCTTTATGAGCTCCATTTTTGCATCTGCTATGGGCAGTGCACTTGTGATCATGTCCACGTAGGCGTTCACTTTTTCATCCATTGTGGTGTTTGCGGGCTCACTTGGGTCAACAGCTCTGGACAACGTGTCTGCTGTATACATCAGCTTACCCGGTGTGTACGCAACATTCAGTGTATAGCGTTGCAGCCTGATCATCATTCTTTGTATTCTAAGCGGACAGCTATTCAGTGGCTTTTGGAACAATGCAATCAAGGGCTTATGGTCAGTCTCTACACTGATTGCTTGTCCTGCCACAAACTGGTGAAATCTTTCACAGGCGTATGTGATGCTGAGCAGCTCCTTTTCTATTTGAGCATATCGCGTCTCCGCGTCCGTCATTGAGCGCAATGCATATGCAATAGGTTGCCAGTAGTCATATTTTTGCAGAAGAACAGCACCGAGCCCACTCTGTGATGCATCTGATGATATCTTGATGGGTCTCGCTGGGTCATAAAACCTCAGAACTGGTTCCTCTGTGAGCAGTTTCTTTAGATCGCTCCATGACTTCTCATGCTCATGATTCCATTCCCATTCTATGTTCTTTTCAGTTAGTCTTCTCAGTGGCGCTATTTTTTCCTGAGAGGTTGGATATGAATTTACCCATGTAGTTGATCATTCCATTAAACCTCTGCACGTCCTTTTTGCATTGTGGCCGTGGCATATTCTCAATGGCGGACACCTTTCTGGGATCTGGTCTGATGCCCTCACTGCTGAGGATATCTCCCACGAATGTCAGTTCTGTCACCCCGAGCTGGCATTTCTCTCTATTCAGCTTCAGGTTTGTTTTCCTTGTTGCTTCCAGCACTTTTTTCAGTCTCTCGTCATGCTCAGTTCTCGTGGTTCCCCATACTATGATGTCATCCATTGATGTATCAACTCCCTCCAGGTGCTCATAGATCATATGGATAGTCTTGTGATACACTTCAGGAACTGAGGCAATGCCAAATGGTAACCTTAGGAATCTGTATCTGCCAAATGGAGTGTTGAATGTGCACAGTCTTGAACTTGCTTCGTCCAGCTTCATCTGCCAAAATCCTGAGGACGCATCTAACTTGCTGAAATATTTTGCATTTGCAAACTGTGCCATGATTTCCTCACGTGTAGGAAGCTTGAAGTGCTCTCTCTTTATTGCTCTGTTTAGATCTCTTGGATCCAGGCAAATTCTGAGCTTTCCATTCTTTTTGTCCACTACGACGAGGGAACTCACCCACTCAGTTGGCTCATCTATCTTCTGAATCACGTTCAGGCTTTCCATCCTGTCCAACTCTGCCTTCAGTTGCTTTTGAAGAGCAAACGGAACTTTTCTGCATGGATGTATGACCGGTGTCATACTTTTATCTACTCTGATCGTGTGTTCTCCTGGAATGCAGCCTAGACCCTTAAATAGGTCTTTGTACTCTTTCATGAGTTCATCATAGACTGTCTCTCCTTCGCTTTCCACAACGAGGACTCTCTTTACCAGGTTCAGTCTCTCACAGGCTTTTAACCCTAGTATGGCTTGCACATCTTTTGGCACCACGATTAATGCTAGCGTGTGCTCTCTGTCCTTGTGTGTTACTTTGACAATGCATTTTCCTTTCACTGGTATATCAGTACCTGAGTATCCGGTCACTTTCACTTGTATTCCATGTAACTTTGGTCTGGGTCTAATTCTCTTAAAATCGGTCTCTGATATCACATTAACTTGTGCTCCAGTATCCAATTTAAATGGAATGTGTATGTCATTCACTTTTAGTGTCAACATCCAGTCTCTTTCTTTTTTGTTTTCAGACACAACATCTACATTGAATTCCTCTATCTCGCTTTCATCTACTGTATGGACCTTGCTTTGTTGCGCTTGGTTCTTACAGCAACGGGCATAATGGTTGTTTTTGTTGCATCTATTGCATGTTTTACCATATGCTGGACACTTTCTTGGTGGATGCTGTGTACCGCATCGACTACATGACTTCCGATTGTCTCTTTCATTTTCGTTTGCTGGCCACGTCTCTTTTTTCACATTGGCGCTCTCTTTGTTAAACGGTTTGTATCCGTTCTTTCTCACTGCATCCACGTTGCAGCTGCTGTCACTGAACAGCTCCTTTGCCTGCAACTTCACAGTCTCTGTAGCCCTACACAATGCTATGGCTTTTCCCAGGTCTAGATCTTGCTCCCTTAGCAGCCTTTCCCTTAGACCATTATCTGGAATACCACACACCAGTCTGTCTTTTATCAGCGAGTCTGTGAGTCCCCCAAATTCACACGATTTGCTCCGGTTTCTCAGTTCAGTCACATACTGATCAACAGTCTCGCCGATTTTCTGTACACGTGAAAAATTTGTGCCTCTCAAAGGTCACGTTGCGTTTAGGTATGCAGTAGGCCTCAAACTGTTCCATTATTTTATCTAGCTTCATTTTGTCTCCATCAACAGCAAATATGAAATTATTATATACCTCCAGCGCTGCATCACCCACGACATGTAAGAACACGGACGATTTTTGTTTATCACTTTTCTCGTCAGCTCCGATTGCCGCTAAATACAACTCTAAACGTTGTTTGAACCTTCTCCAATTTTCAGCCACATTACCTGTCAATTGAAGCATCGCCGGTGGGAGTAAACCTTCCATTTTTTCACTTCGTTAGCTATTCTCTAATGGTAAGCAACAATGTTCTCTTCTGGCTTGCTAATATGTGGAGAGCTGATTTCGCTTACTTGCCACAACTGCTTTCACTGTCCCATCAAGTTGCTAACTTCAGATTTTTTCTCTTTCAGCCACTTCTGACATCATGTTTTGATTTCTTTTTGGGTTCAATAAAGACTCATTTCTGAAAGAGAATGTTGTTTAATCTAAAGTCTTGTTCAAGACTTTCTACAGCTTTTTACAGAACACACTATGCTGTGATGCATCTAGAATGAAACCGAAAGTAAAAGTCCTCTGGACTGCTTGTCTCTCACATGACCTCTGCTGGTCAGGCACAAGTAATCAAAAACACAGACAAATATGCTGTAAGGCATAAGTAATCAAACACAGACAAATATCATCACTATTTGCTGATATCATTACACCGAGGGACTGCCTAAGAAGGAGAACAAGAACTTCAGGTATTTGTATTATTGTGCAGCTGCTGCCTTTACCCAGAGAGGATTTTGGTCATTTTGATCTTGGCACGAAAGATAATCGGGAATAAAAAGTGTAAAATATAGAGGGCTGTGAGACTAATTATTAATTTGTAAGTCTTACCCTATGATACAGATCACATCAGATGTGCTGTCCAGGAATAAACTTGGACTCTCAGCGGCCTAGTTTGCAAATGCACTGCCCAGAGGCAGACCCAGAAACAAATCTCGGATGAGGAAGCAGTTGTGATGTTACAGCTTGCCTCGAAGTCTGGGGAAAGACAAAAATAATTCAGCCAGGTTTCCCAAGTGTGACTCCTGCTGAAAAGTGCATGGACATGGACAGGATCGGGCCGGGCTGGGCTGTTCCCATCGTCAAACAGCTGGTCAATAGTCAATGTGAAGGCTCACACATTAATGGGCACTGCGGGGAGGTATGCAACAGAGATCTGTGCTCTAGCACTGGAGGAAGGGAAATCCTTTCCCCCAAAAAACTTGGACCTACTTCAGAGTATCTGCGACATTATTGCCCTTTTGAAACTGACCGCAACTTCAGGATGTAGTGCATGCGCATCCTAACGTGGAAATCCTGAAGTTGGGGTCAGTCATTCACTGCTCCAACACTGGATGGGATGGGCTGTGCGCCCCCCACCAATAGCTGGCAGCGAAACTCATGAAAACCTGGGCTTTCCCGCGGTAATATCGCTGTTAAATACCCCATTAAAAGTTAGACCCTTTTGGATTAGGTGCAACTGGGGTTTAACAGCGTATTGACTGCTAAACAAAGGTTATGGCCCTAATAAACTAATTTTAATTTCGTGCAATGTCAAATTTATCCATTTTAATAAAAATTTAAATTATGAAACTTTTAAAAAATATATATTTTTTGAAAAGGTTTGTTCATCTTTATTTCAGGTTTACATTTCCCCCGCATGCGAGATCCCCAATCTTTCTTTTGCTCTCTATAACATTTTTAAAGAGTTAGAATCAAACGAGCTTACCCACTTCCTGCTTCGCAGTCTGTGAGGATTCTGCATTGTGATTGGCTGCTCAGTCAGCTTGTTGACGTCACAGCAGCTCGCGCTATGGGATTCCCACTAAACTACGATGACTTCAACTGCACGTCGGAAAAGCCGAACTTCTCGCCACAGAAACCGCGAGATCCTTGTGGGAAGCTTACATTGGGGCCAGTGGCAAAAGCCTTTGCTTCGCCACTGACCGCAAATTACAGGCCATTATTTAGTCCTTTTTACAGAGGTAGCAATTCACAATCGCATCAATGCAAACAGTCAGAACTCAGCAACGGTGGGTAAAACAGGTTCTAGCTTTAAACCATCAGAGGACTTTATAACAACTGCTTCCTCATGAAAAACAAACAAAAGACACCAGATTTTTCCACAGAACAATATACAACGGAATTCAATGTTTTGAGTAATTTGCTCAATATGGATCTTCAGATTCTGCCTATTCAATGCGGTTAAGTCAATCCCATTTTCTGCATTTTCGTTCAGTCGTGCAGACGAGCTGCTCCAGGGCCTCTGCCATTGTCTAATGGAACCTTTCGTGTGGCAATACACTCAGTGGCTGGTACTCTTACCAAGATCACTCAACCGTATAACCGGCACAAGCTCCACAAATCTTCACGGGTCCAGAAAGCTGCCACTGAGGGCAGTGCGAAGGATGGACCCTCCAACAAGCCCGCGACAAGGCCAACACATTAAAAGGAAGAAACAGCAAGACGGTTACAAGCAAAATGTTATCTTTTTCCTTTACATATAGACCAACCTGCATTGGGAAATCTGTGCACAGTGAGCTGCAGAAAGGGTACCCATATCTCATCTTTCTCTGCTGCCAACAATGTTGGATTTGAACTGATGTTTGCAGTAGCTGCTTATAAAATAGACACTCCCAACTCCAAGGGAAAACACAAGGAGAAAATTAGGACAGATTGCATAGTCTAGGACCTAGAGTATAGAAGTTTAAATGGGTGATCTAATTGAGGTGTTACTGATTAAAAGGATTTGATAGGGTAGAGAGAGTGAGAGAAACTATTTCCTCTGCTGCAGGAGTCCAGAGCAAGGGGGGGGGGGGGGCATAACCTTAAAATTAGAGTTAGGCCGTTCAGGAGTGATGTCAGGAAGCATTTCTTCACACAAAGGGTAGTGGAAATCTGGAACTCTCTCCCCAAAAAGCTGTTGAGGCCAAGTCAATTTCAAAATGGAGATTGATAGATTTGTGTCAGGCAAGGGTACTAAGGGTTTCAGAAACAAGGCGGGTAGATGGAGTTAAGATACAGATCAGCCATAATCTAACTAAATGGCGGAACAGGCTCAAGGGGCTGAATGGCCTACACCCGTTCCTATACAACTGCAGTACTTTCGTGCGGCTTTCAAACACCTGGGACTTTTGCAGATATCTTATCTCGACATTGGACAGCACAAACAATTCAGCTAATCCAAGAAGAAATGTCTGTGTTGAGCACTGAAAGCAATGCAGAAAATTTGTTGTATTCTGTTGTGTCACCCACGTCACTAACATGGAGTAGAACATGATGCTCAGTTTTGTCAAAGACACACGATCCAGCATTGTTAATTCAACCCAGTAAATCGGCATCAGTAACGGGTGCGGCAGTCTTGAAGAAGAATTGTATTGAATTTATTTAACTGAGCAACATTGACCAGTAACAGGTCAGAAACTTGTTTATTGCGTTGCATGGAAGGCAGAGACAGAAAACTCAATCTGAAACTCAAACCCTCAAGTCCAGATACTGCGATCGCAAGAGAAGCAATTTTTCTCCCACTATCAAATACTGAGGGCGCAGACCTCTTTGCAAATAGATAACCTGGGATATTGGCCCTTCTTTCTTTAAAAAGCAAAGTAAGCCAAATTCCTTCCCAATGCCAGAGTCCAGTTGAAGATCAAATCGTTCGTGATTACTACTGGTGGGGACCCACGATATTCTGAATAACCGCACACAAAATGGGAGCCTATTAATGAGCTTTGCAATCACCATTTCTGCCAACTTTTGATGATGGGGCGATTGAAAGATGCATCTGCACATTCACATAGATAATACAGTCCATTCACTGGGACAAAGTGTCACGTAGCAAAAACTACTACAGGCCCAGTTCTCACACTCTCTCTCGGCCCAAACATTTAATAGCAAAATAGAGCCAAGCTATTTCAGGGACTTTGCTGCTTCTAATACAAGGGCTCGGTTTCTATTTTCAGGCACAGAGTCTGGGGAATTTCTCTAAGCAGCCTCTGTCAATGGATTGAGGATTAGTCCCACATCACACACTATTTACATTTGGGTGATGTCCAGTGGACACAAAGAGTACTGTAAACACAAGGTGGGGTGGGGCAAGGTCATTCAACCCATCCACACACACACACACATTTTGGGAGTGGTAGGGAGCGAGCAGAAAGAGTACTCTCTGTACTTGTACAAGGATGAACACTGTGAATAGTCCCCAAGGGGAAAAAAACAGAACATACTGGCATAATGAGGCACAACTGATTTTATCACTGCATTTCATCTAGAAAGTAAAATGGTGCAGTCACCTGGCTTGCTGTCAGCTCAGCAGCTGCTGGTGAAACCTAGAGAGCATTCTCCAATAAAACATGGAAAATAGGGAGTGGGAGCCACATCAAATCCGGATCCAAATAGCTTTGGAGTACATACAAATAACGGGATTCTGATATATTGAGTGAACAAAAGGGTGAGGGGGTGGGTGGGAAAAAATAAAATCAGATCTTATACCTTTAATCAGGTCACTGATTAATAGACACACGATTAAACTGTTTTAAGTCGTGCTGTACTCATGTCACTTGTAATCTTTTCACTATTTTTAAAGTTTTCTTTTCCTGTTTATTATCTTGGTCATTTCTCCCATTCGGAATCTCTACTTCAACAGGCGCTAGCCAGTCAAAACCTGCCACAGTTTCTGCTGGCGCGGTACAAAGCTGGGTAAGAATGTAAGTTGTGAGGGGGATGCAAGGAGGCTTCAAGGGGTTATAGACAGGCCAAGTGAGTGGGCAAGAACATGGCAAATGGAATATAATGTGGAGAAATGTGAAGTTATCCACTTTGGTAGGAAAAATAGAAAAGCAGAGTATTTTTTAAATGGTGAGAGATTGGAAAATGTTGGTGTTCAGAGGGACCTGGGTGTCCTTGTACACGAATCACTGAAAGTTAACATGCAGGTACAGCAAGCAATTAGGAAAGAAAATGGTATGTTGGCCTTTATTACAAGAGGATTTGAGTACAAGAGTAAAGACGTCTTACTGCAATTATATAGGGCCCTGGTGAGACCACACCTGGAGTATTGTGTACAGTTTTGGTCTTCTTACCTAAAGGAGGATATACTTGCCATAGAAGGGAGTGCAACAAAGGTTCACCAGACTGATTCCTGGGATGGGGGGATTGTCCTATGAGGAGAGATTGAGTAGACTAGGTCTATATTCTCTAGAGTTTAGACGAATGAGAGATGATCTCATTGAAACATACAAAATTCTTACAGGGCTTGACAGGGTAGATGCAGGGAGGATGTTTCCCCTGGCTGGGGAGTCTAGAACCAGGGGTCACAGTCTCAGAATAAAGGGTCGGCCATTTAGGACTGAGATGAGGAGAAAGTTCTTCACTCAGAGTGAATTAATAATTACTTTCATAACTTTTCCTTACCTCTGATGATCACCAGTGTCCCATTGAATCCTTTAAACCACTTCTGCAGCTGTCATATATACACAAAAAATTACAGTAGACCCACATCACGCCTTACTTACCCTGGTGGGGTTCTCCAATGTCAGGAAGCCCGCAGAAGGCTCAAAATGGGAAAAAGCCACTTAACTGCCTGTTAACTGGCAGTTAAGTGGCTGTAATCCTCTTCCCGCCTCTAGGACTCGGGACCCTGCGCAAATCGGGGACCCGAATCCCAGGAAGATTGGTTGGAGGAGAGTTTGGAGTGGGTCTGGGACCCTCTCCCATTTTGGGGGATTTTCCTAGCATTCCTGCCTCCAGACCCGCCTCCTCAGGGCTGGTAAAATCCAGCCCGTTAACTCTGTTTCTCTCTCCACAGATGCTGCCTGACCTGTTGAGTATTTCCAGCATTTTCTGTTTTTAGTCGAGATATGACAGTTTATCTGTGTTCATCGGCTGGAGAGATGGGAAAAGCGAGGTCCCCGCCCCGATTACCATCTGGTGACTCCTGTTTTGAAAGTGCCAGTGTGGATATTGGGTGAAGACATGATCAGATTTACATATAGGAACAGGAGTAGGCCTTTAGCCCCTTGAGTCTGTTCTGTCATTCAATGAGGTCATGGCTGATCTGCGACCTAACTCTATATACCCGCCTTTGGCCCATGTCCCTTAAAGCTTTGGTTAACAAAAATCTATCAACCTCAGATTTAAAATTAACAATTGATCTAGCATCAATTGCCATTTGCGGAAGAGAGTTCCAAACTTCTCCCACCCTTTGCGTGTAGAAGTTTTCCTAATTTCACTCCCGAAAGGTCTGGCTCTAACTTTTAGACTATGCCCCCTAGTCCTAGAATCACCAACCAGCAAAAATAGTTTCTCTCTACCCTATCTGTTCCCCTTAATATCTTGAAAACTTCGATTAAATCACCCCTTAACCTTCTAAATTCCAGGGAATACAACCCTAATTTGTGTAATCGCTCCTCGTAATTTAACCCTTCGAGTCCAGATATCATTTTGGTAAACCTACGCTGCACTCCCTCCAAGGCCAATATATCCTTCCTAAGGTGTGGTGCCCAGAACTGCTCACAGTGCTCCAGGTGTGGTCTAACCAGGGCTTTGTATAACTATGGAATGACTTCTACCTTCTTAAACATAGAAACATAGAAGATAGGAGCAGGAGTAGGGCATTCGGCCCCTCGAGCCTGCTCCGCCATTCAATGCGATTATGGCTGATCATCCAAATTCAGTACCCGGTCCCTGCTTTCTCCCCATACCCCTTGATCCCTTTAGCCTTAAGAAATATATCCAACGCCTTCTTGAATATATTTAATGAACTGGCCTCCACCGCCTTCTGTGGTAGAGAGTTCCACAGGTTCACCACTCTCTGGGTGAAGAAATTCCTCCTCATTTCTGTCCTAAATGGCCTACCCTTTATCCTTAGACTGTGACCCCTGGTTCTGGACTCCCCAACCATCGGGAACATCCTTCCTGCATTTAGTCTGTCCAGTCCTGTCAGAATTTTAAGTTTCAATGAGATTACCTCTCATTCTTCTAAACTCCAGCGAGTACAAGCCCAATCGACCCAATCTCTCCTCATACGTCATTCCTGCCATCCCAGGTATCAGTCTGGTGAATCTTCGCTGAACTCCTTCCATGGCAAGAACATCCTTCCTCAGATAAGGCGACCAAAACGGCACACAATACTCAAGATGTGGTCTCACCATGCCCTGTACAACTGCAGCAAGACATCCTTGTTCCTGTACTCAAACCCTCTCGCTACGAAGGCCAACATACCATTTGCCTTCTTAACCGCCTGCTGCACCTGCATGCTTACCTTCAGCGACTGGTGCACAAGGAAACCCAGGTCTCGTTGCACTTCCCCTTCGCCCAATCTATTGCCATTTAGATAATAATCTGCCTTCCTGTTTTTGCCACCAAAGTGGACAACCTCACATTTATCCACGTTATATTGCATCTGCAATGTTTCTGCCCAATCGCCCAACATGTCCAAATCATCCTGGAGTTTCTCGACATCCTCCTCACAGCACACACGCCCACCCAGCTTTGTGTCGTCTGCAAATTTGGAGATATTACATCTAGTTCCCTTGTCTAGATCATTAATATATATTGTGAATAGCTGGGGTCCAAGGACCGATCCCTGCGGTACCCCACTAGTCACTGCCTGCCACTCGGAAAAGGACCCGTTTATTCCAACTCTTTGCTTTCTGTCTGCCAACCAGTTCTCTATCCAAGTCAATACCTTGCCCCCACTCTTGTATTCTAGTCCTCTAGATATAAAGGCCAGCATTCCATTAGTCTTTTTGATTATTTTCTGTACCTGTTCATGACATTTTTATGATCTTTGTACATGGACCCCCCCCCCCCCCCCCAAAGTCTCTTTGGACCTCCGCTGTTGTGTTACCTTTCAAAGTTGAACAGTGTGCCAACACTCACCGCCTAAGCGGACACATGAACAATGACTGGAAGGCGGAGATGCCAGTTGGGTACAGGTACTTCTGGAACAGTATCCCAGTAAAAGTCAGCACCTTCAAGAGAGAGGGGAAAAATTGGGATAGAAAAATTCTTATTTTGGGCGATCAGAAAAATACATTGTACTGTAGTTTGGCTCAGTTGGTATCACTGTTGTCTCGTAATTAGAAGGCTGTGGGTTCAATCTCCACGCCAAAAGATTTGAGCACATAATCAAGACAAACACTCCAATGCAATACCATGCATCGCCTAAAGTTGCACCTTCAGATGAGGCATAAAACTGCATCATCACTGCCTGCTTCATTGATCCAAGTCAATAGTAAAAGGATCCCAACAAGAACAACTTGCACTTATATAGTGCCTTTAATTAGAAAAATGGCCAAGATGCATCACAGAGTCACGAGGGAAAAAGGAGCCGAGTCAAAGAAAGAGGGATTAGGATGGGTCACCAAAAGCTGATCAAAGAAAGGACTCTTGAGGGACTTAAAAGGAAGCGAGGGAGGTGGAGGAGTTGAGGGAGGAAATTACAGAGCATGGGACTTACACAACTGAAGGCATGGCTGCCAATGGTAGGGTGAAGGGGGAAGATGCACAACAGGCTGGAATCAGAGGAACGGAGAGTTTGGGATACAGGGGAGGGTGCAGGTTGCAGGGCTGAAGGAGGTTAGAGATAGGGAGTTTGAGACCAAAAAGGGATTTTAAATTTGAGGCGTTGGGTGGACTGGAAGCTTATGTAGGTCTCGGATGGGCAAGCGGGACTTGGTGTAGGACAGTACACAGGCAGTGGAGTTTTGGACGAGCTGAAGTTTATGGAGAGTGGACTGGAGATAGTGTGGAGGTGTTATATACGTGAACGGTTTCAGTGGCAGGGGTGGACAACACAAGATCAGCAGCTCAGCATCACACACGACATACATGGAGATATTTGAGGAACAGTGAATTGTCCCAGCATTCTGACCAACATTCCTCCTTCAACCAACATCACCGAAAACAGACCATGTCGGACATTCATCTCCTTGCTGTTTGTGGGATCGTGATGTGCACAAAATGGCTGACGTGTTAGTCCACATTGAATGCACTTCAAAAGTAATCCACTGGTTGTGAAGGGCATTTGGACATTTGATAGACAAAAGGCAATATATCAATGCAAGTTACATCAAACCACGATAAACGAAATACTGGGTGAGGACTGTAGTACCATTCACATTTCTTCACAATTAGTTTAAAAAAAGTAACAAACTAAACAACTGTGTGTGTCTGTAGAGAGAGCACCTGTCCATCACCCAACAACCTCCCATAGTGGCACAACTGAAATCAGGAGCTCGCTGTGCAGGGAACTGCAGGGCACACTGGTGGTGCTGTGCTCCCAAGATGGGCCCTCAAGAAAGACACTGGGTGGGATCTCTCAAGCAGGTAGCATCAGAGCAAAGGAGACCGCCATTCGGCCCATCGTACCTGTGCCGGCTTTCTGGAAGAGCTACTAATTCGTCCCACTCCCCTGCTCTTCCCCATAAACCTGCAAACTTTTCCTTTTTTAGACAGAGATCAAATTCCGAAGACAACAACGACGGATGACAACAGGTATTTATATAGCGTCTTTAACATAGTAAAACGTTCCACCCAAGCGCTTCACAGGAGCGTTATCAAAAAAGGTTCGACACCAAGCCACATAAGGAGATATTAGGGCAGATGACCAAAAGCTCGGTCAAACAGCTAGGTTTTAAGGAGCGTCTTAAAAGGAGAGGTAGAGAGGTTTAGGGTAGGAGTTCCAGAGCTTAGGACCTGTTGAAAGTTACCCTTGAATCTGCTTCCTTTTCAGGCAGCGCATTCCAAAATCATCATAACTCGCTGAGTTACATTAGTTGGGTAAAGAATATGACCGTACAACTTGGGACATGGGCCAGCACTGCCGCTCAGATTTCAGTCGGGTAACAATGGACAGGTGAAACTTGCAGATCTTTCCACTTGAAATGTCAAAGATGCCCGGCAATATAACGAACAGATCTAGCTCCTCCGAACTTATATCAGTTTTTACGTCATGCAAGATACACACTTGTGCAATTGGTTCCCGTAGATGAGAGTCTTGTGCAGCCAGCTGTCATAATGCAAGGACTCACTAAAACTGGTTTGCAAGTCTTCCTGGCCACCAGTCTTGGCGTATCCCAACAGTTTTACATTCAGCTTGCAGCCTGCTGCACAAGCGCTGCGACTCAAAGAACCAGCGGCAGGAGACAAGCCGGCGCCCCCACTGGCTGCATCAATGAGCCGAGATAGGGAGAGTCAATAGCATCACAGACCCAGGGAGAGTCACAAGAACATAAGAAATAAGAGTAGGCAATACGGCCCCTCGAGCCTGCTCCGCCATTCAATATCATGGTTGATCAACGACCTCAGCTCCACTTTCCCACCCGATCTCCATATCCCTTGATTCCCCAATGCATCCACAATCTCTTCAGCCACCTCTTTTAGAATCCTAGGATGTAGGCCGTCAGGTCCAAGGGATTTGTAGGCTTTTTCTCTACTTCTATTAATTACGTTAAGTTCCTCACCCTCATTAGACCCTTGGTTCCCCACCATTTTTGGTATGCCTTTTGTGTCTTCTACTGTGAAGACAAAATATTTGCTTAACATTTCTGCCATTTCTTTATTCCCCATAATAATTTCAGCCTTTAAGGGACCAACGTTTACTTTTGCTACACTCTTCCTTTTTACATACTTGTAGAAGCTCTTACAATCTGCTTTTATATTTCTTGCCAGTTTTCTCTCAAATCTATTTTTTTCCCCTTTTAATCAGTTTTTTGGGGATCCTTTGCTGGTTTCTGAAAATCTCCCAATTACTATTATTCTTTGCAACATTATAAGCTTCTTCTTTCAATCTAATGCTATCGTTAACATCTTTAGTTAGCCACGGTTGGATCACTTTTCCCATGGAGTTTTTGTTTCTCAATGGAATGTATTTTTGTTGAGAATTATGAAATATTTCTTTAAATGTTAGTCACTGCTTATCTACCACCATATATTTTAATCTATTTTTCCAATCTACCTTAGCCAACTCACCCTCATACCTATGTAATTGGCTTTATTTAAGTTTATGAATCTAGTTTTGGACTTGGGCAAGTCACTCTCAAAATTAATGTTACATTCTATCATATTATGATCACTCTGCCCCAGAGGATCCTTTACTATGAGATTGCTAATTAACCCTGTTTCATTACACAATACAAAGATCTAAAACAGCCTGTTCCCTGGTTGGTTCTATGACGTATTGTTCTAGGAAACTGTCCTGAATGCATTCCATGAACTCGTCCTCCAGACTACCTTTGACAATTTGATTTGTCCAGTCTATATGAAGATTAAAGTCCCCCACGATTATTGCATTACCTTTGTTGCAAGCTCCTATTTCTTGATTAATATTCTGTCCAACGGTATAACTACTGTTAGCGGGCCTATATACTACTCTTACCAGTGTTTTCTGCCTCTTGTCATTCCTTATCTCCACCATACTGATTCTACTTCCAAGCCAAGATCCAAGATCCTTTCTCTCTACTGTCCTTATGTCATCCTTTATTATCAGGGCTACTCACCCTCCTTTTCCATTCTGCCTGTCTTTTCGAAATGTCAAGTACCCTGGAACATTTAGTTCCCAACCTTGGCCACCTTGCAACTACGTCTCTGTAATGGCTATTAGATCAAACCCAATTATCTCTATTTGTGCTACTAGTTCGTCTATCTCGTTGCGAATGCTTCGTGCATTCAGATAAAGAGCCTTTAATTAAAAAAAAATTACCATTATTCCCTGCTTTGACTTTATTCTCTGCTGCACTGCTACCGTTAAACTCTCTGTCCCTTCCTGTCACACTCTGCTTATTTTTACCCAACTTGCTACATGCGTCATTGCCATGACCTTTCGCTTTAGATTTCTAAATTTCCCCTCACCTGACCCCTCCCCCCTTTTTGTTTTAAGTTTAAAGCCCTATCTACAGCCCTAGTTATTCGATTCGCCAGGATGCTGGTCCCAGCCCGGTTTAAGTGGAGCCCGTCCCGAAGGAACAGCTCCCTCTTTCCCCAGTACTAGTGCCAGTGCCCCATGATCCACAAACAGGACTGCCCTGGTAGACCCATCATTTCAGCCTGTTCTTGCCCCACGGAACTTCTCTCTTCCTATCTCGACTATCTTTTCTCCCCTTGTCCAGTCTCTTCCCACCTACATCCGTGACTCTTCGGACGCCCTCCGCCACTTTAACAGTTTCCAGTTTCCTGGCCCCAACCGCTTCCTTTTCACCATGGACGTACAATCCCTCTACACCTCCATCCCCCACCAGGATGGCCTGAGGTCGCTCCACTTCTTCCTTGAACAGAGGCCCGACCAGTCCCCATCCACCACTACCCTCCTCCGCCTGGCTGAACTTGTTCTCACATTGAACAACTTCTCCTTTAACTCCACTCATTTCCTCCAAATCAAAGGTGTTGCTATGGGTACCCGCATGGCTCATAGCTATGCCTGCCTTTTTGTGGGATATGTGGAACACTCTTTGTTCCAGTCCTACTCGGATCCCCGCCCTCACCTCTTTTTCCGATACACTGATGACTGTATCGGTGCGGTTTCCTGCTCTCGTCCTGAATTAGACAATTTCATTCACTTTGCCTCCAATTTCCACCCTTCACTCACCTTCACATGGTCCATCTCTGACTCTTCCCTTCCTCGACTTCTCCGTCTCCATCGCTGAGGATAGGTTATTGACCAACATTCACTACAAGCCCACTGACTCCCACAGCTACCTGGTCTACACTTCCACCCACCCCACCTCCTTTAAGGACTCTATTCCATTCTCCCAGTTTCTCCGTCTCAGTCGTGTCTACTCCGACGATGCCACCTTCCACACCAGTGCTTCCGACATGTCTTCCTTTTTCCTCAACCGAGGATTCCCCTCTACCATGGTTGACACGGCCCTCAACTGTGTCCGTTCTATCTCCCGCACTTCTGCCTTCACCCCTGCCCCTCCCTCCCGGAACCACGATAGGGTTCCCCTTGTCCTCAACTTTCACCCCACCAGCCTCCACATTCAACAGATCATCCTCCGCCATTTCCGCCACCTCCAAAGTGATCCCACCACCAAATGCATCTCCCCCTCCCCTCCCAGCATTCCGTAGGGACCGCTCCCTCCGAGACACCCTAGTCCACTCCTCTATCACCCCCAGCACCCCTTCCCCTTCGCCTGGCACCTTCCCGTGCAAGCGCAGGAGATGCAACACCTGCCCTTATACCTCCCCCCTTCCCACTGTCCAGGGCCCCAAACACCCCTTCCAGGTGAAACAGCAATTTACTTGTACTTCTTGCAATCTAGTATACTGTATTCGCTGCTCACGATGTGGTCTCCTCTACACTGGGGAGACCAAACACAGATTGGGTGACCGCTTTGCGGAACACCTCCATTCAGTCCGTAAGAGTGACCCCGAGCTTCCAGTCGCCTGTCATTTTAATTCACCAGCCCATTCCCACTCAGACCTCACCATTCTCGGCCTCTTGCACTGTTCCACGGAAGCTCACCGTAAACGCGAGGAACAGCACCTCATCTTCCGATTAGGCACTCTGCAGTCTTCCGGACTCAATATCGAGTTCAACAATTTCAGATCATAACCTCGGACCCTATTACATTTATAGTTATACTAGCTGGGGGGGCCCCGGTGTTGCCAGGGCTGTTTTGGGCCGGGCGGTTTAAATCGAGTCCCAGGCTTTGGGACCTGTCTCTATGTCCCTCTGTGAATCTGCTGCCGGGCAACATTTCTACCTTTTAATAGCTTCAAAGATGAAAGTGAAAGTACTTATAAAACGTTTTTGGTAAATGTGATGTTATTTTTAAAAGAGATACTAACTTTTTAGAAGCTGGATTAGCAGATTTTGAGCTGGAAGTAGTGAAGCAATGGCTGCCCGATGCCCGAGTTGAAAAGCATTAGTCCCACCCACAGACGCAGTGATTGGCCAACCATCAGGCGACTGAACTGTAGGATTGGTCGACCTTGACGTCAGTCAATCAATGCTATTAGCAGATAATGAGTTTAATTTAAGGTTTTTTGCATAACGCGCGAACAATTTTAGTCCGACCGAAAAGTAAATACGCTTATGACGGTTCTGGAATCGTCAGCTTTCTTTCGACATAACGCACGTGTAGGTACGCTCTATAACTTTCGAGTTTATTCAAGACAGACAGACAGAATGACAGACAGAAGTACCGATTTATATATATAAAAAAAATAAAAGATAAATAAATTATTTATCCACACCTTTGTTTTATCCTTTCCCCCCACCCCCCTCCCCACTTTCTTTTTCCCCCCCTCTCTCCCACATGGCAGCTGTCTCCCATTCTGCCAGCGCATTTCACACCTAATCTAGAGCCGTCTTTTGTCTCCATTAGACCTATCACCATCTCGTCTCGTTCTGAATACCTCTTAATGTCTCTTCACTTCTCTTTTGTTCTTTCCCAGCCTGGCCTCTTCATCTATTTCATTTCCTGTGCTTCTTTAGTCTTGACAAAGGGTTCACCCGAAACTTTGACTCTATTTTCTCTCCATGGATGTTGCCTGGCCTGCTAAGTTTTTCCAGCATTTTCTGTTGTTATTCCCCATGAATTGAAACTGCTTCTTCCCACATCACTCTTTGAGTCACACATTTAACACTCTGATCTGCTTGACCCTATGCCAATTTGCATGTGGTTCAGATAGTAATCCAGAGATTATTACCCTTGAGGTTCTGCTTATTCATTTAGACCCTAGCTCCTCAAAACTCCCTCAGCAGAACCTGTTAATAGAAACATAGAAACAGAGAAGATAGGAGTAGGCCTTTCGGCCCCTCGAGCCCGCTCCGCTATTTAATGAGATCATGGCTGATCATCCAAATTCAGTACCCGGTCCCTGCTTTCTCCCCATATCCCTTTAGCCTCAAGAAATATATCCAACTCCCTCTTGAATATATTTAATGAATTGGCCTCAACTGCCCTGTGTGGCAGAGAATTCCACAGGTTCACCACTCTCTGGGTGAAGAAATTCCTCCTCATCTCAGTCCTAAATGGCTTACCCCTTATCCTTAGACTGTGACCCCTGGTTCTGGACTCTCCCGCCATCGGGAACATCCTTCCTGCATCTAGTCTGTCTAGTCCGGTTAGAATTTTATAAGTTTCAATGAGACCCCCTCTCATTCTTCTAAACTCTAGCGAGTATAAGCCTAATCAACCCAATCTCTCCTCATACGTCATTCCTGCCATCCCAGGTATCAGTCTGGTGAATCTTTGCTGCACTCTCTCCATGGCAAGAACATCCTTCCTCAGAGAAGACGACCAAAACTGCACACAATACTCAAGGTGTGGTCTCACCAAGGCCCTGTACAACTGCAGCAAAACATCCTTGCTCCTGTACTTGAATCCTCTCGCTATGAAGGCCAGCATACCATTTGCCTTCTTAACCGCCTGCTGCACCTGCATGCTTACCTTCAGCGACTGGTGCACAAGGACACCCAGGTCTCGTTGCACTTCCCCCTTTCCCAATCTATTGCCGTTCAGATAATAATCTGTCTTCGTGTTTTTGACACCGAAGTGGCTAACCTCGCATTTATCCACATTATACTGCATTTGCCATGCATCTGCCCAATCACCCAACCTGTCCAAATCATACTGGAGTTTCTCGGCATCCTCCTCGCAGCACACACGCCCACCCAGCTTTGTATCGTCTGCAAACTTGGAGATATTACATCTAGTTCCCTCGTCTAGATCATTTATATATATTGTGAATAGCTGGGGTCCTAGCACCGATCCCTGCGGTACCCCAATAGTCACTGCCTGCCACTCGGAAAAAGAGCCATTTATTCCAACTCTTTGCTTCCTGTCTGCCAACCAGTTCTCTATCCAAGTAAGTGCCTTACCACCAATCCCATGTGCTTTAACTTTACACGCTAATCTCTTATGCGGGACCTTATCGAAAGCCTTCTGAAAGTCCAAATACACCACATCCACTGGTTCTCCCTTATCTATTCTACCAGTTATATCCTCAAAAAATTCCAGTAGATTAGTCGAGCACGATATACCTTTTGTAAATCCATGTTGACTTTGTCCGATCCTGTCACTGTTTTCCAAGTGCTCTGCTATTACATCTTTTATAATGGACTCTAGCATTTTCCCCACTACCAATGTCAGGTTTATAATTCCCCATCAGCCTTTCCAACCAGGATCCCAGAAAGTATCTTTAAGCGGTGTCTGTAGAGACTATTTTGAGCTATACAAACCCAGAGTAAAATACTATTGGTGGTAGCGATTTGAAGTTAGAAATTAAGAACGTTACAATAGTAGCTCGTCTTGCCACAGAAGTGCATCTTGCAACTTTGAAGTGTACTGGCTCACCAACAATAGCTCTCCCCCTCCTGTAGCTTAACAATACTTTACCGGTTGTTGGAGGAACTAGGCATCACCAGGTGAATTGCCATTTCTCACTCCAGCCTTCATGTTTTGAAGTTGTAATAAAGTAAGATGACCAGATAAGCACTCTCGTCATCTTCAATAAAATAGTCAATCGGACACAGCAACAAGCCTGTCACTTAGTCAAAAACAGATCTTCTCCCCACAGCACGTTCTTGACTCAGGCACATCCAAGGGAAAGGAGAGAAGAGCTGAAGGGGTAGAGACGAGGGATTGATTGTAGACTGGGGATTTTCATACCTACAGGAATACCAGTTAAAACCACCCCATGCCACACTCGCAAATGAACATTTGGTTCAAGACCTGAAAGTGGGGCATTTCCTCCACCCCCCCCTCCACCCAGACTCTTGCAGCTGCAGAATGTGCACGAAACTGGGAGGCAAGAACCAGAAAAGGGGGGGGGGGGGGAAATGTTATCTAGAACACCAACAAAAAAATCAAACAAGATCTTTACATGAACTGAACAGTCAACTGCTTACTAGGACACACGGCCCTTTTAAAAATTACAGCCTAGTGGGGCAATTACCTGTAAATGGAGTCAGCCTCTGAATTAAGGGATTAAGCCACCACGCTTTAAACACAGTGATGATTATTATGGTTCAAAATCAACAGGATGGTTGGGCTTAAGAATTAAATATGTCAGTGTTTGGCACTAGAAACGACAGCTGTCTACCTGTTACACTCAGCAGTTACGGTTTTTAAAAAAAAAACTAATTATAGATTCTTTTTTAAATGCAAGAAATCTTTCCATATGAATCTTGATGACTCCACTGACTCGTGCAATTAAAAAAAAAAATCACAAGATCGGTAAACACGTCGCAATAGATTTACTGGTTCGTAATGTATGAAAAACAGCAAGTACTTTCTCAGACAACTTAGAACCATTTGCTTCAACATTTCGAACCATCAAGCATCCCTCAAAACAGCTGGCGCACCTCCTTCACTTCACAAAATCACCTGGGTTTTGAAATTGTTTGATTCAGATCAGTGTGTGGTGTTCAATGCATTCCGATGGAATTCCATTGTTTGCTATTTCAATGAAAGAGTTAACAGTCACTTCAAAATAGTAGAACAGAGAACTGCATGGGTACAGTCCCCATCACTTGCGCTGATCACGGGTAAATGGAGCTGACCATTTGCCATTTCCACTGAAGTCAATTACAACATTAATCGCGCCAGCAGTGGATCAGATTTGTAGTATTACAGTAAACTAAATAACATACTTGGACCACGAGTCTCAAAACAGTCATCCCATAAAAGGTTCGGCTTGATACCCTACTGTTATGACACCACTTGAGCCCTTTGCTGAATTAGTGCCTTGTCGCCCACAGACACTGCCTCGGAGAAGAGCCGTCATCAGATCATTAACAAGCGCTGTAGAAATGAAAGGTCTTCCTTTGGCTAACCCAATCAAAGTGGTGACCAATGCTCAATGTGTGTGGAACATCAACAGCACTGGTCAGAACACTGGGGAGACCTCCTTACTCCAAGTAGAATCTTTTATGTCCACCGGACAAGCAAACAGATTCTCTTTCACAATTCATAAGGAGGACAGCACCTCAGTGCTGCACTGGAGTGCCAGCCTAGTTTATGCACTGACCTGACATCCTAGAGTGGGGCTTTATACAGAACTGAGCCCAGACAAGGATCAGTAGTAAATGGCCCAGATAATGACTCGGATGTGAAATATTTAATGTAAAATGAGATGACTCTGGAGTGGTTCAGCTGATGTCACTGTCCCTCGCAGATGTCATTTTTATGAAATATGGAAAATTTCACAAGGGAGATGAAATCACGTGCGGTATAAATGATCAAATTATCCTCCACTTCAGATGTGCTTTTGTTTCCTGCTTCTAAATACAGAACATCTATCGAGTAAAGGGAGTTTTGCTTAATTAAGCATCATGACTCAAGGCTTTTATAACCGATTTATCTGTGAGCCCATCTTGGGGGGCCAGGGGTGGGAAACTGGGAACAAGTGGAAATCAGGTCTATTATCAGACACAAGATTACATGTACGTGCACAGAAATCATAACGGACACAAAATGGTGTTACATTTGAGGAACTGGATTACAGCATTAACTCAAATCAAATAGCAGAAAATTGAACTTTCTGAAACAGCGTCTCAATTTTTGGCATGGGGCGAATATATCGCATTACATATTTAACATAGTGCACGTGTACTGCATGCTGAGTGGAACAGAATTTCATTCTCTCTGAACATTTGGACTCAATTATATTTTAAGCACTTGATACACGTTACATTCGTTCTACAATTAGGCCCTTTATTCTGGGTTTCTCGCCACACCCTAACACAACCCACTCCAAATCGCTGATGCTGGGCTGTTTGTTTCTCCTCCAGACCCTTCCTTCACAGTTCTCCAGCAAAAAAAATCATGTACAGGTTGAATTTCTGGAACTACTTCCTTCAACTGGGCTGTGTCGGGGCACCCAAACCCAAGAGCGTGCCCCTGCGCCTCACCACCCCGCTGAGTAAAGCTTTAACATGTCCCCAGTCATTATTAGTTAAAGCATAAATAGGGAAAGTAAAGATACTGCCTTTTCAGAGCACACGAGCCACAGCAGCATTCCGTTAGTTTAAAGTCTGGAATTGTCACTGCCAGTCTGATTTGCATCAATGAGGGAAAAATGCTATAAATCAACAACTGGCATTTATATAGCAGCTTTAACGCAGTGTAACATCCCAAGGCTCTTCACAGAGCATGATCAGATAAAATTGGACAAATCAGATCATTCAAAAGCTGCCGACCTTCCCATCAGAAATGGCGAATCAGCCTGTGCTGTGTCTCATCCTTTCCATCCACTTTCATTCCATCCCGGGCTGTGTCGTTAAGGCCATTCAGCCAATGAAGGCATCCTCTCAGTTCCTCACACCTCACCAGTTAGTCCTTTCCAAAAGGAATCGGGACCACGCTCACCCCACCCATGGCACACAGGATTTACAGGATGCTCACCACTCCCACCCACAAATAGTGTCTACGGGGCTCCCAGGTTAGACCAAATAAGAAGCTGATTTACGAGCATCTTAAAACAATTGGGGAAAATTAAAAGCACACAAAGTTTTTTAAAAAGATTAGCATTTTTAAAAGAATGTAGTGACATTTTAAAAAGAATGTAGTGGCATTCATTAAGAATTGAAAAAATCTTTGTTTGTTCAGAACTCTACTTAAAAATTAAGACGGGTGGGCTCATGCAGCTCTAATTCTAAAGCGCTTTCTAAAATTAAGTTTGAAAAGCTATAATTAAGAAATTCAACGAGCACACAAACAGCGACAACATAAAATTCAGTGTAATGGTCACACCAGGGACTTTTACATCATGGGGAATAGAATAAGGGCACTCGCACTAGTGTAAATGTCGCACCTGCGACTTTTATACCAGAGGAATAGGGGAGAGGAAAATAGGATTGCTCGCGCAGTGCGAAAGTTGCAGGTGCGATCTTACGCCGGGGTGTGGGTGAGAGTTCGGGTTCGAGGAGAGCAGAATGCAATCACTTCCATTTAAAACAAATCACACCTGGGATTTTTATCCTCGGGGAGTGACACAAGTTCACTCGCCCCAGTGCGCAAGCTGCACCCCCCAGGTTCTCAATTACCCACGTTAGTGGAATTACTGTCAGCTACATTGGACACAGGTGGAACAAGGGATGGCGGCACCTTAAGGAGAGGTTCCAGACAAAATACAACAGCAAGGAGGAAGTAATGACAAGCTTCGGACATGTTAGCTTAACCTAGTGAATATATTTAACTCAAGATACTAAATGTTTGCCACTGGGGTCTTCAAGCAGAAACGGTAAGTCAATCCCCAATTAAAATTTTGGTTGAAAACACGATTTTCCAAAGTAATCAAAAAGCATACACTCTGAAAGCAACTTTACAGATTTGTTGAACCGGAGCCATTTCAAAGTAATAGATATAATAAATATTGCATGTCAGCTTGGAAACAAAAGCCTGGAACTGCTAATACAACATGCAGGTATCAAACACAAAGTGCTGGAGAGGAAACGCGGACTTCCAATGATATATGGAATGCACACCACTACTCCTCACGAACTAAACACTCAATTTACAGCAAACTGCTCCTTTGACACACACATTACAATTCTGTGCGCCCACTGACTAGCAACCAGTCCTGTATATACCCTCTATAGAATGTCGACGTACAATTTTAAATGAAATGGAAGCTTTAGAAATAACATGCAAAGCTTCCATAACCAAACAGAACAGCCCAGAATTATGAACCAGACTCACTTTATTATGAGCAGGCCCTTCAGCCTCACACCCTCCTACCATTTTGTAAAGCGGTTGCCAATCTGCGTTTTTGTGAATGTCCTGCCCAATCACAATCATTCGCCAAGAGTCATTTATCATGCTCAAATTTTGGGGATGATTTTTTTTTTTTAAAAAGCTCATTATTTCCCTCTGGGTTTGTTGGAGGTGCGATGCAGAGATTCATATCAGATTGTTACAACAATGTTAATAGGTCAATGCAAGTCTTCCACCCATGTATACAAAATCTGATTCGATACATCTTCCTTATAAACTCATGTTGGGGTGGGGAGAAGGGGGAAGTGAAATACACATTTAGTTCAGTTCTGGTTACCCTGACAGATTGAATGCATCCTCAGGGCTGAGGGGAAGACAGACAGAGAAGCTTCAAAGATAAAAGATGACTTTAAAATGGGGACCGAATTATGCCTGCACGTCCTTGCTCCAATTATCTTTCACTGTCTAGCCTCACTTCACCTGAACACTACACTCAGTCTTCACGGTCACCGAACATTGCCTAGTAGAATCATTGACTTTTAACAGCACCGAAAGATGCAGTTTCCCCACGATGAAAAAGCTGTTCACCGAGTCCTGTTCCTCTGATCTTTACCCCTATGCCCCTTGAAGAATTATCCACTTCTCTTTTAAAAGCTATATTATGGATCCTGCTTCCATAGGTTTCTGGCATTCCACATCTTCACAACCCCACGCGTAAAAAAAAAATCTCCTATCCCCTCTCTGTTCATTCCATGTTAAATTTATTGTCTCTAGTTACCAATTTGCTAAACAGTGGAAGCAGTTTTCTTTTATTTACCCCCATTAAAACCCTTCAATGTGGAACACTAGCAGATCTCTTTTGGTGATAAGCACCCCAATTTCTCTAGACTCACAACTAAAAACGCTCATTCCTGGTATCATTTTAGTAAATCTCTTCTGTATTCTTTCCATGGTCTTGACATCATTCCTAATGCAAGGTGCTCAAAACTAGACACCATATACTAACTGTGGCCTCAATGATTTGGATAGATTTAGCTATCCCTTTGCTTTTGTACTTGAGGTCGTTATTTAACTATAATCCCATATGCTTACTTTTTATATAAACCTGCCCTCCCAATTGTAACATATATCTGAACTCGAGTCTCGGCTCCTCCACTCCTTTTAACTTTTTGCCATTTAGTGTAGATGTCCCCTCATTCAGCAGCACACATTTCTCCACGTCATCGGACACCCATCTGCCCAATCCACTAACCTGTCCATGTCCTCCTAAAGGGCTTTAGACATCTCTTCAGTTACCCAAACTCTGTGTACCATCTGCGAATTTTGATATTGTGCCCTTATACCAGAATGCAGATCATTCATACATTTTTGAGCTGGGCAATGTTCCCAACACTGACCCCTGGTGTCTGTCCCTCCAGTCTGAAACACATTCATTAACCACTATTCTCTGCATTGTCCCTTAACTTACTTCCCATCTATGCTGCCTTTAATACCCCTTGGTTTTATCACCAATCCTTCCTTCTATGTGGCACATTATCAAACGCCTTTTGAAAATCCACATGCACACATCCACTGCCATTTCCTTTATCAATATTATTCTCCACTAATTCCTCAAATAACTCCATTAAAATTATTAGACAAATTGCCTTATAAATGAGCAGGCTGTTCTTAAATTAACTCATTTTTATATCAAGTATTCATTTTATCCTGTATTATGACCTCTAGAAATTTACCCGCTACCGATGTTAGGCAGGCCAGACTATAATTACTTGGTCGTTCCCCTTTTTTCCCCCTCTTGGAGAGGCAGTAGATTGGCAACCCTCCTGTACAACATCCAAATCCAAGGAGCTTTGAAAGATTGTGGGCAGAGTCGCTGCCATTATATATTCCAACAAGGTCAACAAGTGGGTGGTAAGCCGATCAAACTCCTAGGTTCTCAAAATTTGGAGCTCCGACACGGCAAGAGAGCCCCAGGTGTGGTTCTCAAAATAAAAATGCAAAATAAAATAGATCCCCACAGTCTCCTAGTCTCTTTTGCCCGGATCTCAAAATTGTGACTATGCTTATAACTAACCCAAGTACGGCATCACTTCCCAATATACCTCGTCTGCTCTCCTGTTAAGAACATAAGACAATCCAGATTGAGAAAAGGCCCTTCAGCCCATCAAGCTCGCTCCATCCAAAATCTATGCATGATTATTCGGTCACTCCCACACTACCTGCTGATCCCCTACTTTAGGGAACACCAACTTCCTTTCCCTATCTCTTCAGCCTTGATGGTGCCCTGAACAGGGGGCCTTGGCACTTCACTTAGAGTCTCCAATACCAGCAAATTCCAGCCTTCAGAGTTTCTTCATAAAAGTAACATTTGCAATTTGATGGAGCAGAGCAGTAATGACCCAAATAAAAAACACATTTACCATAAATATACAACAGGAACATGGAGATTATCTGCTCAATGACATACTTACACAGCACTACACTGGACATTTTTACAAATGCATTTTACAACTTTGCAGGAAAGAGAAACAATTTTTAAAAATGTACTTTGCATGCTTTTAATTGATGCCCTAGATTAGAGTGTTGCTGGAACTTCCTGCCGGGTCACCTGACTTTTGTGGCACAGACATGTGTGAAGTTTTGACAATGTCTATTCCAATATCTACCACATCATCTCTTACCCAAAGTCTACTAACAGCAGGATCACTAGGCACCCACCTGCAGCTATTAATATTGACAGGCCTTACTGCAAGTGGAGCGCAACATCTCCCCACCCTAGCAGCGAGACGTGATATTTGCATAGCCACTAGGTCATGCGTGCGCTCGGAATCATAAACTAGAGGAATTCGGAATCCATCTTATGACTCATTGATAGGCCACATGTAGACACATACGGTTCGGACCAATTTGGCATTGACAGCTTGCAGCATCATTTCCACAGCACATCTCCCCAGGTCAGGACTCAAGATCTTGTTAAGGGCCATTACCAACCCTGTTACTACAGCTTATTCAAAGCTGAAAGAAAGCATGAGAAAGTAAACAAATTCAACACACTCCTGACCCCTTTAAGATACATGAAACAGACCTCAAAACAACCTTGTATCTCCACCGTAACCGCTACAACAACAGAACTAAAAAGGCGCATTATAGTTAGGTCAGCCTGTATATAATGATGCAAAATTGCTGAATGAAGCAAATTCAGTTTAAAGCTCATAATACAGATGAGATTTGTACAGCAAGTTTGGTTGCAGGAGGAATCTGGTATTTATTAAATTTTTGAAGAACTGTGGAACAAACTATGAAGCAGAGTCTCCAAAATCAAAATTCACATCTCCAGTGTGATGTCACCCAACCCCTTAATAAAACTGGCCTTGTGTCAGTTGCTAACGCACCACCCTTTGCACTGGATTGACAAGGCCAACTGAGGGAACGACTTGAGGATCTAACTACAGAACTTATTTTTCTCCTTAAACAAGTCATATCTGAAGGAACACAGGCCTAGTCTAGTCAATCTCCCCTCATCCCAGGAATCAGTCTAGTAAACCTTCATTGCACTCCTTCTAAGTAAAGTATATCTTTCCTTTGGTAAGGAGACCAAAACTGTACACAGCACTCCAGGTGTGGTCTCACCAAGGCCCTATATAATTGCAGTAAGACATCGTGACTCTTATACTCCAATCCCTTTGTAATAAAGGCCAACATACCATACGGACTGTTGAGCCTGCTCTGCCATTCAATAAGATCATGGCTGATCTTCTACCTCAACTCTACTTTCCCGCCCGATCCCCATCAGCCTTGAATATACTCAATGACTCAGCTTCCACAGCCCTTTGGGGCAGAGAATTCCAAAGATTCACAAGTGAGTGAAGAAATTCCTCAGCTCAGTCTTAACTGGCCAACCCCTTATCCTGAGACTCTGCCCCCTAGTTCTAGACTCTCCAGCCAGGAGAAGCAACTTCAGCATCTACCCTGTCAAACCCCCTCAGAATCTTGTATGTTTCAATGAGATCACCTCTCATTCTTCTAAACGCCAGAGAGTATAGGCCCATTCTACTGAATCTCTCTTCATAGGACAACCCTCTCAGCCCAAGAATCAATTTAGTGAACCTTCGTTGCACCACATCTCAGTCAAGTATATCCTTCCTTAGAGAAGGAGACCAAAACTGTGCACAGTACTCCAGGTGTCAATTCATTCTCAAATGAAGGGATGTTGAGAAATATACTATAACCAGGTCCCACTAGGGCTGGGATCAGCTGTTTTGTTCTAGTTCTACATGAAAGCCGCTCTGCATTTCCCAAAAATAAGTTCATGTTGAATAAATCTCTGCAATTACTGCTGCCAGTTAACAGGAGCTGTGTTGCCAAGCAGCAAGAGCTAGGAGCTTCCCTATCACAAGTAGTGAGACTGTCAGTCCTAGCATCTCACAGTGCACTGATGCCTTATACTCTTCACTCCTCAAAAATTGTTAGCGTCTAAACTTATTAATATAAACTGGCCTTGTACATCCTCAACCTCCGTGTCCTTCAAGTCTCACACCCCATCCTTTCTGCTGATAGGATTGGTTTCGAGCCTCGACTTGCACACAAGGTTCGTCGAAGCCGGTGGTGTAAGGCTGCTCCTGTATTACATTCTGCCCGAGATATAATCCAAAGCCAAATCTTCCAGTAAATTAATCTAAAAAGGTCATTCTACCCTCGGAAGGCTTTCTTCCCCAACTAAAGTCATCTGTCAAAGCCTGAAAAATTGGTCAATTATACTCCAATAAAGCCAGGCCCACAATCACCATCCACACAGAATAACGCAGGAAAAGCTGTGCTCAGGACCATCTGACATACGAGGTGTAATATTTGAGTAAACTGATGATGAATCTTTCACAAATAAAAAAGGCTTGCATTTCTATAGCGCCTTTCATGACCACCGGCCGTCTCAAAGCGCTTTACAGCCAATGAAGTACTTTGAGTGTAGTCACTGTTGTAATGTTCATATGTCAAAAAACACTTCAACTTTCAGAGACAATTACCCAATAGAAAGAAAAACCATTTGTCCACTATTTACATTCAGCAATTCAAAATTCAAAAGATTGCCAAGGAATAAATGTAATAAACATTCCACTTTAGTGCTGCCGCCTTTCCGATCGAATCCTCACCCTTACAGCACTGAAAGACATGCAAACAGAATGGACACCCACATCTAAAACACACTAATTTATCATTTCAAATGAAGAAAGGCCTGTTAAACTTCAAACTAAATAAAATATTTGCATAAAGAAAATTGGCATAAAATGTCTTAATAAAGAAGTGATGCGGCTCAACTACAGTGCTTCAGTTTATCATTTAATTCCCTGGTACAAGTGCTGCACACAGTCTGTATTGCCTCTCGGCAGTGTACTTTAAACAAGTTGGATATGCTCATCGCAAGCTTCCCCATTCAAATATTGGGCAGAAGTACAAATGATTTTCTAACTTTTATATAGGCCGGGAGGAGACTTTATATCCATAAATAAACATTCTGTAAAAGATAAAATTAATCAGGGCAACTGGATTGGAACCATTTTGTTGCTCATACTGCGTCACACACAGCTCCTCTTAGTTCAAATGGATTGACCCTCATTACATTGTTCATCAACTTCCCACACAGTCTCCCCTCCGGGGGGTAAAGGGGATGACTTTTAACAGGAAGCAGACATTAACACCTCCCGCTGACCTGCACCAGCATCCCTCTCACCACCCCCCACAACCAACTCCCAAGCATTAACACCTAGTCCTCCAATCACAGCATCTCTTATAGGTACTTTGGGGGGGGGGGGGGGGGGGGGGGGGAAGAGCGGGAGAGAGGGGGGTAAACGGGAGGAGCAATGGGAGAGGGAGGGAATGGGGGGGGGGGGGGGAAGAGAGAGAGAGATCAGGAGGGGAGGATCAGGAGAGGGGGAGGATCAGGAGAGACAGGGGGGCAATGGGACAGAGAAAGAGAGGCAACATGAGAGAGCGAGAGAGAGAGAGGGAGGAAACTGGAGAGAGGACAGAGAGAGAACAACTAATATTTAACGTAGTAAAACGTCACAAGGCACTTCACAGGATCGTTTTAAAACAAAATTTGACACCTAGCCTCTAGGTGGGAGAAATTAGGGCAGATGACCAAATGCTTGGTGAAAGAGGTAGGTTTTAAGGAGCGCCTTAAAGGGGGAAAGAGAGGTCGAGAGGCGGAGAGGTTTAGGGAGGGAATTCCAGGCGGAGAGGTTTAGGGAGGGCTTTGGCATCTGAAGGCACGGCCGCCAATGGTGGAGTGATTAAAATAGGGGATACTCAAGGCCAGAATTGGAGGAGCACAGATATCTCAGAGGGTTGTAGGGCTGAAGGAGATTACAGAGATAGGGAGGGGTGATGCCATGGAGGGATTTGAAAACAAGGATGAGAATTTTTAAAATTTAAATTGAGGCGTTTACTTAACTGGGAGCCAATGTAGGTCAGCAAGCACAGGGGTGGGTGATGGGTGATTGGGACTTGGTGCGAGTTAGGACACGGGCAGCAGAGTTTTGAATGGTCTCAAGTTTACGGAAGGTAGAATGTGGGAGGCCGGCCAGGAGTGCGTTGGAATAGTGAAATCTAAAGGTAACAAAGGCATGGATGAGGGTTTCAGCAGCAGACGAGCTGAGGCAGGGTCGGAGTCGGGCGATATTACGGAGGTTGAAATAGGTGGTCTTAGTGATGGCGCAGATGTGGTCAGAAGCTCATTTCTGGGTCAAATATGACACCAAGGCTGCAAATAGTCTGGTTCAGCCTCAGACAATGGCCAGGGACAGGGATGGAGTCGGTGGCTAGGGAACGGAGTTTGTGGCGGGGACCGAAGGCAATGGCTTCAGTCTTCCCAATATTTAGTTGGGAGAAAATTTCTGCTCATCCAGCGCTGGATGTCGGACAAGCAGTCTGACAATTTAGAGACAGTGGAGGGGTCAAGAGAGGTGGTGGTGAGGTAGAGCTGGGTGTCGTCAGCATACATGCGTTTTCGGATGATGCCGCCAAGGGGCAGCATGTAGATGAGAAATAGGAAAGGACAGAGGACAGATCCTTGGGGGACACCAGAGATGACGGTGTGAGAGGAGGAAGAGAAGCCATTGCAGGTGATTCTCTGGCTACGATTCGATAGGTAAGAATGGAACCAGGCCAGTGCAGTCGCACCCAGCTGGACAATGGTGGAGATGCGTTGGAGGAAGATGGAGTGGTCAACCATGTCAAAGGCTGCAGACAGGTTGAGAAGGACGAGGAGGGATAGTTTACCTTTGGCAGTCACATTGGATGTCATTTGTGACTTTGATGAGAGCCATTTCGGTACTGTGGCAGGGGCAGAAACCTGACTGAAGGCATTCAAACATGGAATTGCAGGAAAGCGGCACGGATTTGGGAGGCGACAACACGTTCAAGGACTTTGGAGAGGAAAGGGAGGTTGGAGATGGGGCGGTAGTTTGCAAGGACAGAGGGGTTAAGGCTTGTTTTTTTTTTTTGTTTTTTTGAGGAGGGAGAATGACTGCAGATTTGAAGGAAAGGGAACAATACCGGAGGAGAGAGAACCATTAACAATATCAGCTAACATAGGAGCCAGCAAGGGAAGTTGGGTGATCAGCAGTTTAGTGGGAATAGGGTCGAGGGAGCAGAAAGTGGGTCTCATCGACAAGATGAGCGCGGAGAGGTCATGAGGGGAGATTGGAGAGAAACTAGAGAAAGATGCGAGTTCAGGGCTAGGGGTGAGAACCTTAGAGGAGGTTTGGCCCGGTGAGCTCAGGGAAGGGAGGGAAGTGGCAGAGGCAGCTGATCGGATAGTCTCAATCTTAGAGACAAAAAAGTCCATAAGGTCCTCGCACTTGTTGGAGGCGAGGGTGGAGGAGACAGGTTTAAGAAGAAAGACTGCAGTAGTGAAAAGGAGCTTGGCGGGGGGGGGGGGGTATCTTTATTGCAGGATCATCCTGGAATGCAGTGAGCAGTTTTGGCAGACCAGAGCAGGACCCGATAGTGCTTTCGGTGGTCCAGCCAGATCTGGCAATGGATGGTTAAACCAGTTGTCCGCCATAAGCGTGCAAGTCTGTGTCCCTTGGACTTAAAGGAACAGAGATGAGGGCCTTACCAGGGGGCACAGCCAGGATGAGGAGAGAGAGAGAGAGAGAGTAGTGGTTTTAATGGGGACCAGGGCATCAAAAGGTGGAAGTGAGAGTGTAGTTGAGCAGACTGGTAGCTGCAGAAATGTCATGGTGAGAGGGCCAAAGGCTGGACAGTTAGGAATTTGAAAGTGGAGTTGTAAGTGGATTGGGGAGAGAGGGAGGGGGAAGAGAAATGGGCTGATAAGTTTGAGAAGGGTTTGGAGATTGACTTCCCCCGCTGTCAGTGTTACCATGAAGAGACTTTTTACCTTCAGGCGGCCCCAGCCCCCGGCAGCAGGTCCCGGGCAACTCACTATTTCGCAAGGATTCTGCCCACTGACCCCCGTGCGCAAGCGCAGTGCCCGCGCCTGCCCGCCGCGCATGCGCCCAGCGGCCAGCGCTCGGCCCAGCCGGCACTGCGCAGGCGCGGTCCGCAGCAAACTGGCCGGCCCACGGCGGCGCATGCGCAACGGGCTGGCCCGCGAACATTATTTGGCACCGCGCGGGGCGTCGTCAAATGGCCCCGTGGCGAGGGCAGCCCGAAATAAAATAACCCCCCGAAACCCGCCCGCCAAAGCCCCTTCCCCTTGGGCGCAATCACCCCCCATCCGCGGCTGCACCAACCCAAACTCCACCGCCGGGCCTCAGGCCTCGCAACCAGCCTCACCAAACTCCCCCTCAGAAAGTGCCCGGGCCGCGGACACCTGCTGCCTGCCGCCGAGGCCTGGCCGCTCGCTCACACACACCCTCCCTCCAGCGGCCCTCCCGCTTACCTGGTGCTCGGCGGCCCGCGACAGGAGACGGGCCTGCGGTCAGTCAGTCCGTGCCCGGGTGCGAGTCCTGGCCGGGAGGAGGAGGGCGGGATTCACGCGGCCTGCTGGTGGTGGCGGCGGGCTGAACAGCACGACATCAGCGGCCCTCCCGCTGGCGGCTCTGAGCTGCCTGGCCCCGGAGCCCCCTGCCACTCACTGGCTCTTAAAGCGGGGATGTCCCCGTCCGGGAAAAGGGCCCCGCCGAGCCGATTAAAAGTTCATCAACAATAAAGCACAGCGAGTGTCCTCTCGCGAGATTACAATAGGGAGCCTCCCCCGCCACTCTCTCCCGGGAGCGGCTTCACTCACTCCCTCTGACCCGGACCCCAGGGAGCAGCTCCACTCACTCACCCTGACCCGGACCCCAGGGAGCAGCTCCACTCACTCACCCTGACCCAGGGAGCGGCTTCACTCACTCCCCCTGACCCAGGGAGCGGCTTCACTCACTCCCCCTGACCCAGGGAGCGGCTCCACTCACTTCCCCCTCACCCTGACCCAGGGAGCAGCTCCACTCACTCACCCTGACCCAGAGAGCAGCTCCACTCACTCACTCACCCAGGGAGCGGCTTCACTCACTCACCCTGACCCGGACCCCAGGGAGCAGTTCCACTCACTCACCCGGACCCAGGGAGCAGCTCCACTCACTCACCCTGACCCAGGGAGCAGCTCCACTCACTCACCCTGACCCGGGGAGCGGCTCCACTCACTCACCCTGACCCAGGGAGCGGCTCCACTCACTCACCCTGACCCAGGGAGCAGCTCCACTCACCCTGAGCTATAGTAATAGGGGATTCTATTGTAAGGGGAATAGATAGACGTTTCTGCGGCCACAAACGAGACTCCAGGATGGTATGTTGCCTCCCTGGTGCAAGGGTCAAGGATGTCTCAGAGCGACTGCAGAGCATTTTGGAAGGGGAGGGTGAACAGCCAGTTGTCGTGGTGCATATAGGTACCAACGATATAGGTAAAAAATGGGAGGAGGTCCTAAAAGCTGAATATAGGGAATTAGGAGGTAAATTAAAAAATAGGACCTCAAAGGTAGTAATCTCAGGATTGCTACGAGTGCCACGTGCTAGTCAGAGTAGAAATAGAAGGATATTTCAGATGAATACGTGGCTAGAGGAATGGTGCAAGGGGGAGGGATTCAAATTCCTGGGACATTGGAACCGGTTCTGGGGGAGGTGGGACCAGTACAAACTGGACGGTTTCCACCTGGGCAGGACCGGCACCGATGTCCTAGGGGGAGTGTTTGCTCGTGCTCTGGGGGAGGGTTTAAACTAAAATGGCAGGAGGTTGGGAACCTGAGCAGGGAGACAGAAACAAGGATAGAAGCAAAAGACAGGAAGGAGAAAAGCAAACATGTCAGTCAGAGAAATCAATGGTTTAAATCAAACATGTCCACATTAAATAATAATTCTAAAAGGTCTAAGAGTGTTAATAAAAACAAGCCTGAAGGCTTTGTATCTTAATGCGAGGAGCATTCGTAATAAGGTGGATGAATTAGTGGTAAACGGATATGATATGATTGGGATTACGGAAACATGGCTCCGGGGTGACCAAGGCTGGGAACTCAACATCCAGTGGTATTAAATATTCAGGAAAGAGAGGAGAAAAGGAGGTGGGGTAGCATTGCTGGTTAAAGAGGGGATTAACACAATTGTAAGGAAGGATATTAGCTCTGATGATGTGGAATCTGTATGGATAGAACTGAGAAATGCCAAGGGGCAGAAAACCTTAGTGGGAGTGGTATACAGACCCCCAAACAGTAATGTGGAGGTTGGGGATGGCATTAAATGGGAAATTAGAGATGCGTGCTGTAAAGTCCGCGCCTCAATAATACACGGACTTCGGGAGAACAGTTTAACAGGTACTTTACTGAACAAGAGGCAGCTTGAAACTGAAACTACAGAAGCCTGCTAGGGCCTTTTATACAGGGGTGGTCACTGCCGGTACTGCAGTCTAAGACCAGTTATTCCCTTAAAGGTACATACACAACAAATCCTCCCCTTTTAGATAAACAGTACATAACATTCATTTAACAACTAAATAATAACTAATTACAATTACAATTTCCTCAGTAATATATACATCAACTGAAATAGTCATTTATAAGTTCAGTCTTTGAGGAGGCTTCCTGATCTGGACTGGATAGCGCCTTTCTCGAGTATCCTGTTCTGGCGGTGGAGTCAATTCTGGCTCATTGTCATTGTTTGGTTCGTCAGCTTCCAATACCCCTGCTTCTGAGGTAGACGCAATCTGTACTTCGGGCTCATTACCAGGTGCACATCCTTGTGGTACAGGTTTGGCTTGTTCCTGTGACTCTAGAATCTGGTCAGCATAGCGTCTCACGATGCTCTCTCCAACGTCCACTGTGTACATTAGTGGTCCCTGCTGTGTGCATATCGTGCCTGGCTGCCATTTTTCTGTTCGGTAGTCGCGGGCCAAGACTGGTTGCCCTATCTTGAAGCTCCTGGTTGGCTTCTCATTTATGTGCTGGAACTGCTTATCCTCAACATCTCGTCTTATGTTTGGTTTGAGCAAATCCAAGCGACATCTTAGTCTCCGGTTAAAAAACAGTACGGCTGGAGTTTGGTTGGTTACTGCATGTGTCGCATTCCGGTGAGCAAACAGGAAGTTATCCACCTTGTGTTGCAGTGGTATGTCGTCATTATACATTGCCTTTATGGCCTTTTTAAAGGTCTGAACAAACCTCTCAGCCAATCCATTTGTGGCTGGATGATATGGGGCAGATTTGTAATGTTTCACCCCATTATTCTTCAGGAACCTCTGGAAATCCTCAGACACAAACTGTGGGCCATTGTCAGAACAGATCTGTTCTGGTAACCCATTCCTGTCGAAGATGGTCCTTAGGACTGCAATAGTTTTCTCCGTGGTGGTGGAGGACATTTTAATGACCTCTGGCCATTTCGAATGGGCGTCCACAGCGATTAGAAACATTGAGTCCATAAATGGACCAGCGAAATCAATGTGTACCCGTTGCCATGGAGATGAGGGCCACTCCCATGGATGTAGTGGGGCCTGTGGTGGAGCGTTTTGGACCTTCTGGCATCCTGTGCATCTCTTGGTCATATCCTCGATTTCTTTATCGATTCCCGGCCACCACACAAACGCCCTGGCTAGGCTCTTCATTTTTACCCCTCCCAGATGACCCTCGTGAAGCTCATTGAGTACTCTATCTCTCAACTTGGGTGGAATTACCACTCGGGATCCACACATCAAGGTTCCCCGGCACACTGACAGCTGTTCCCTCCTTGGCGAGAATGCTGGCAACAGTGAGTCGCCATATGCTGGCCATCCCTTCACCGTCAAATCATAGACCCGAGAGTGTGTCGGGTCATTTCGGGTTTCCTTCTCAATACTTGCGTTTGTAACAGGCAAACATTCGACTATGGTCGCATGGAATATCTCCACAGGGTCCACTGCAGATGCTCCTTCCGCCGTAGGCAACGGTAGGTGCGACAGCCCATCAGCGTTTCCATGTTGTTTCATACCTTTGTACTCTATGTCATACTGATGTGCCCCTAGAAAAAGTGACCATCTTTGCAGCCGTTGCGTCGTCATCACCGGAACGCCCTTCTTTGGGTTAAAAATTGAGACCAGGGGTTGATGATCAGTCAGTAGGGTGAATTTCTGCCCGTGCAGATAGTGATTGAACTTCTTCACCCCCCACACCAGGCTGAGGGCCTCCCTGTCAATCTGGGCGTAGTTACGCTCGGCTGAGGTTAGCGAGCGCGATGCAAAGGCTATTGGCCTCTCTGAACCGTCACGGAATTTGTGTGACAGCACCGCTCCAATGCCGTAAGGTGACATATCACATGCCAACCGAATCGGTAGTGTTGGGTTGTCGTGGGCCAATACTTCTTTTGAAGTGATTTGGCATTTACATTCCTGAAAGGCACGCTTACACTCATCACTCCATTTCCATGTTACACCAGTTTGAAGGAGGGCGTTCAGTGGGTGCAGAATTATAGATAAATTCGGCAAGAACTTATGGTAGTAGTTCACCAACCCGAGGAACGACCTCAGTTGCAACACATTTTCTGGTGCTGGAGCCTTGACTACAGCCTCAATCTTGTCCGGCGACTTATGCAACCCTTCCTCATCAATCGTGGCCACAATACGAGATTTGTCTCCTGAAGAACTCGCATTTGGGACGGTTGGCTCGTAGCCCATATTCCTGCAATCTCGTGAGCACCTGTTCCAGGTTGGCAAGGTGTTCATTGTCATTTTCGTCCGTAACCAGGGTCGTCCAAATAACACTGGGTCCCCGGGATCCCTTGCAGGACTTGTTCCATTGCCCTCTGCCACATAGCCGGGGCCGATGCTACCCCAAATACCAGTCGATTGTACTGGTAAAGGCCTTTGTGAGTGTTTATCGTGAGGTATTTCCTAGATGCTTCTTCCACCTCCATTTGTAGATACGCTTGAGCCAGGTCAATCTTTGTAAAACGTTTCCTTCCAGATAGTGAGGCGAAAATATCTTCTATCTGCGGAAGCGGATACTGTACTGTGTGCAGGACTGGGTTCACAGTCACCTTGAAGTCCCCACAGATGCGAACCTTCCTTGGCTCCCCAGGCATGCTGCTCAATGCTTTCTTCATTACAGGAACGATGGGTGTGGCCCACTCGCTCCAGTCCACCATGGACAGCACCCCCGAACGCTTGGGACTCTCCAGTTCAGCTTCCACAGCTGGGCGTATCGCGTATGGCACCGGTCTGGCCTTGAAAAATTTTGGGGTTGCGTTATCCTAAATCTTTACGGTTGCCTTTACTCCTTTTAGAGCCCCAAGTCCTTGTTGGAACACCTCTTCCGCGTCAGATAGAATTTGTGACAGACGTCCAGGTGCGACGTCATCATCTTTTTTTGTCAGTCACAGTTAGTGCCAGAATGGAATGCCAATCCAATTGTAGTCTTCGGATTCATTCACGTCCCAATAATGGTGGTCCTCCATCTCGTAGTATATACATGTATAGTTTCTGTGTTTCTTTTCCGTTATATTCAACTGGCACCCTTATTTTTCCTCTGGGGTAGACCTTTTGCCCCGTGTATGTCTTCAATACAATGGACGTGTCCTTTAAGGGTATGTGTGAGAATAGCCGCTCATAGTCTCGTCGATTCATGACAGTTAGGGCTGATCCTGTGTCCAATTCCATCTTCACTGGGGACCCTGCTATCATGAGGGTGACCCAAATGGTTCAGTGATCTTCTTTTGTGATCACATTGTGTAATTTTAAACAACTTAGTCGCCTGCTCCCGGAGTCCTTATCACTCTCCTGATCTTCGGAACTACTATCTGTCAGTTTCTTTACTTTCCTGTACTGTTCCTTAGTAGTTCTTGTCACGTTGGTCTTCTTTCCCGACCTGCAGACTCTTGCTTTATGTCCCATTTTCCCACATTGCCTGCATATTTTGTCTTTAAACCAGCAGTCCTTCTGCTCATGGGTTGTTCTGCCGCAGCGATAGCACTTTTCGGCTCCATACGCCATTTCGTTAGCGCTGTATTCTTGTGGTTTCTGTTGTATTTCCGCAGCTCCCCGTGCTGCTGCTTCGTAGGATACTGCCACGCTGAAAGCCTGTTCTAGCGTCAGGTCCTTTTTTGAAAGTAGTCGTTTCTGGGTTCCTTCACTCTGGAGCCCGCAGACAAACTTATCCCGTAAGGTGTCTGCCAGTCCTGCTCCGAACTGGCAGTGCTTCGATAACTTGCGTAGTTCCGTAAGATAGTCAGCATTGCTCTCGTCTTTGTGCTGGTTTCTTTTATGGAACTTGAATCTTTCTGCTATCAGCAGTGTAGGGCTTAGGTGTTCCTGTAAGATATGAACAATCTCCTCAAAACTTTTCTCCATTGGTTTAGCTGGGGTAATTAAATTCCGCAATAGGCCGTACGTACTCGCACCCATCAGATTTAATAATACCGACGCCCTCTTTCCATCAGCCACCTCATTTGCCTTGCAGTACACTTCAATTCTTTCCACATACGTGATCCAGTCTTCTACCTCGTTGTCGAAAGCAGTGATACTGCCACTTTTCAGCATCTTGGGCGATTTAAAATGGCGCCTCCCGCGCTTTTGCTTCTTCCCCAATGGAATAAAATGGCGCCTCCTGCGCTTTTGCTTCTTCCCCTTACTGCCACGCTGCTCCTAGCGTTCTACGGGGTAATGGCGGCGACCCGCAGCTTTGGCGTGTCTCGCTTTCCTTCCCCCCCCCCCGTTTGGTTTCTCTCCGCTGTCCTGTTCTCGAGCACCGACCGCGCCCTGTGCGCTCCACCCTCTCTCTCTTGTTTTCTTTTCCCGGCGACGCTGCGCGGCCCGATTTGTAGAGCCGCTCGATCGAGCTTCAGCCCGCCGCAGTCCGGAAAGGTCAGCGCGCTACCTGCTACCAGCACGATTCGCTGGAACCACAGTCTCTCCCGCAATTCTCCAAACACCGATGGATTCTTTGGGCGGTTGCCCTCGGTCGACGCCCGTTGCTCAGACTACGACCTTCCAGGGCCTTCCTTTCAGGCGAGATCCCCGTGAGATAATGCCACACTGCAGGTGAGTTCGAACTTACTCGTCGCCACTGTAAAGTCCGCGCCTCAATAATACACGGACTTCGGGGGAACAGTTTAACAGGTACTTTACTGAACAAGAGGCAGCTTGAAACTGAAACTACAGAAGCCTGCTAGGGCCTTTTATACAGGGGTGGTCACTGCCGGTACTGCAGTCTAAGACCAGTTATTCCCTTAAAGGTACATACACAACACGTGCAATAAGGGCACAGCAGTTATCATGGGTGACTTTAATCTACATATAGATTGGGCTAACCAAATTAGTAACAATACTGTGGAGGAACAATTCCTGGAGTGTATACGGGATGGTTTCCTGGACCAATATGTCGAGGAACCAACTAGAGACCAGGCCATCTTAGAACTGGGTATTATGTAATGAGAAAGGATTAATTAGCAATCTTGTTGTGCGAGGCCCCTTGGGGCGGAGCGATCATAATATGATAGAATTCTTCATTAAAATGGAGAGTGACGTAGTTGACTCAGAGACTAGGGTCCTGAATTTAAATAAAGGAAACTACGATGGTATGAGGCACGAGTTGGGTAGGATTGATTGGGGAATGTTACTCAAAGGGTTGACGGTGGATAGGCAATGGCAAACATTCAAAGATCGCATGGATGAACTACAGAATTTGTTCATCCTTGTTTGGCATAAAAATAAAACAAAAAAGGTGACTCAACCGTGACTAACGAGGGAAATTAGGGATAGCATAAGATCCAAGGAGAGGACATATATATTGGCCAGAAAAAGCAGTAAACCTGAGGATTGGGAGCAGTTTAGGATTCAGCAAAGGAGGTCAAAGGGATTAATTAAGAGGGGGAAAATAGAGTATGAGAGTAAGCTTGCAGGGAACATAAAAATTGACTGTAAAAGCTTTTATAGATATGTGAAGAGAAAAACATTGGTGAAGTCAAGCGTAGGTCCCTTGCAGTCAGAATCAGGGGAATTTATAATGGGGAACAAAGAAATGGCAGACCAATTAAATACATACTTTGGTTCTGTCTTCACAAAGGAGGACACAAATAACCTCCCAGAGATGTCAGGGAACATAGGGTCTAATGAGAGGGAGGAACTGAATGAAATCAGTATTTGTAGGGAAATGGTGTTAGGGAAATTGACGGGATTGAAGGCTGATAAATCCCCAGGGCCTGATAATCTACATCCTAGGGTACTTAAGGAAGTGGCCCTAGAAATAGTAGATGCATTGCTGGTCATCTTCCAAAATTCGATAGACTCTGGAACAGTTCCCATGGATTGGAGGGTAGCTAATGTTACCCCACTTTTCAAAAAAGGTGGTGGAGAGAAAATGGGGAATTATAGACCGGTAAGCCTGACATCGGTAGTGGGGAAAATGCTAGAGTCCATTATAAAAGATGTAATAGCAGAGCACTTGGAAAACAATGACAGGATCAGACAAAGTCAACATGGATTTACAAAAGGTAAATCGTGCTTGACTAATCTACTGGAATGTTTTGAGGATGTAACTGGGGCGAAAAACATTAATAGGAGTGGTATATAGGCCTCCAAATAGTAAAATAGAGGTTAGGGAGGGCATCACGAGGGAAATTAGAGAAGCGTGCAATAAGAGCACAGCTGTCATCATAGGTGACTTTAACTTACATATAGATTGGACTAGCCTAATCAGTAAAAATAATGAGGAGGAGGAATTCCTTGAGTGTTTGAGGGATGGTTATCTGGATCAATATGTCGAGGAACCAACTCGGGAACAGGCTATATTGGACTGGGTACTGTGCAATGAGAAGGGACTAATCAGTAATCTTGTTGTACGGGGACCCTTGGGTCAGAGCGATCATAACATGATCGATTTCTCACTCGAAATGGAGAGCGAAGAAATTGACTCAGAGACTAAGGTCCTGAATTTAAACAAGGGGAATTATGATGCCATGAGACGGGAACTGAGTAGGTCTGATTGGACAACGTTCCTGGGAGGACTGGAGGTAGATAAACAATGGCAAACATTTAAAGATAGAATGACAAAATTGCAAAAATTGTTTATACCAATCTGGCATAAAAGGAAATCTAAAAAGGTGACTCAACCGTGGATAACAGGGGAAATTAGAGACAGCATAAAATCCAAAGATAGGGCGTATAAAATAGCCAAAAAAAGCGCCAGAGCGGAAGATTGGGAACAGTTTAAGATAGAGCAAAGGAGGGCAAAGGGCATAATCAAGAGGGGCAAAATAGCTTACGAAAACAAGCTGGCGGAAAATATAAAAACTAACTCCAAAAGCTTTTATAAGTATATCAAAAGGAAAAGACTGGTGAAAACCAAAGTTGGTCCATTGCAGTCAGATACGGGGGAATATATAATGGGAAATAAGGAAATGGCAGATCAACTAAATGCATACTTTGGGTCAGTCTTTACGAAGGAAGACACAAAAAACCTCCCTGGGATATCGGGAAAAATAGGGACATTGGCAAAGGAGGAACTGACGCAAATCAATATCTCTAAGGATATGGTGTTAAGGAAGCTAAAGGGATTGAAGGTGGACAAATCCCCAGGGCCTGATAACATGCATCCTAGGGTACTGAAGGAGGTGGCCCTAGAGATAGCGGATGCACTAAGGATGATTTTTCAGAATTCATTAGACTCGGGAACAGTGCCGATGGTTTGGAGGGTAGCTAACGTTACCCCACTATTCAAAAAGGGGGGTAGGGAAAAAGCAGGTAATTACAGACCTGTAAGCCTTACATCAGTTGTGGGCAAAATGCTGGAGTCCATCATTAAGGATGAAATAGCGGAGCACTTAGCAAATGGGGACAGGATAGGACAGAGTCAACATGGATTTACAAAGGGTAAATCGTGCTTGACTAATCTATTGGAATTTTTTGAGGGAGTAACTGGTAGAATAGATGGGGGAGAGCCAGTAGATGTGGTGTACCTGGACTTCCAAAAGGCCTTCGATAAGGTCCCACATAAAAGATTAGCATGGAAAATTGAGGCTCATGGGATAAAGGGGAAAGTTTTGGCGTGGATAGGGAACTGGCTGTCAGATAGAAAACAGAGAGTTGGAATAAACGGCTCATTTTCTGAATGGCAGGCAGTAACAAGTGGGGTACCACAGGGATCTGTCCTGGGCCCCCAGCTGTTCACAATTTACATTAATGACCTGGATCAGGGAGTCGGATGCAGCATTTCCAAATTTGCAGACGACACTAAACTAGGAGGGGGGGTGGGCTCAGAGGAAGAGACCAGGAAGCTCCAGAGCGATTTGGACAGACTGGGCGATTGGGCGGATAAATGGCAGATGCACTATAATGTGGACAAGTGCGAAGTTATCCACCTTGGGTGCAGGAACGGGAGGGCAAATTATTATTTAAATGGCAATAGATTGGGAGAGGGGGAAGTACAGAGAGACCTGGGTGTTCTTGTACACCAGTCACTGAAGGCGAGCATGCAGGTGCAACAGGCGGTCAAGAAGGCAAACGGTATGCTGGCCTTCATAGCAAAAGGGTTAGAATACAGGAACAGGGATACCTTGCTGCAGCTGTACAGGGCACTGGTGAGACCACACCTCGAGTACTGTGTACAGTTTTGGTCGCCTCATCTGAGGAAGGATGTTCTTGCCATGGAGGGGGTGCAGCGGCGATTCACCAGGCTGATACCAGGAATGGCGGGAATGACCTATGAGGAGAGACTATGTAGTTTAGGGATGTACACACTGGAGTTTAGAAGATTGAGAGGGGACCTCATAGAAGTGTATAAAATTCTGACAGGTCTAGACAGACTGGATGCAGAAGGAATGTTTCCCTTGGCGGGTGAGAACAGAACTAGAGGACATAATTTGAGGATAAGGGCTAAACCATTTAGGACAGAGATGAGGGGGAATTTCTTCACTCAGAGAGTGGTGAACCTGTGGAACTCATTGCCACAGAGGGCAGTGTACGCCAGCTCATTAAATATATTTAAGAGGGAATTAGATATATTTCTACGGGCAAAAGGGGTTAAGGGTTACGGAGAGAAGGCGGGGACGGGATACTGAATTAAAAGATCAGCCATGATCTCATCGAATGGCGGAGCAGGCACGAAGGGCCGAATGGCCTACTCCTGCTCCTATCTTCTATGTATCTATGTATCTAATAGATAAGGGAGAACCAGTGCATGTGGTGTATTTGGACATTTAGAAGGCTTTCGATAAGGTCCCGCATAAGAGGTTAGCGTGTAAAGTTAAAGCACATGGGATTGGGGGCAAGGTACTGACTTGGATAGAGGACTGGTTGGCAAACAGGAAGCAAAGAGTTGGAATAAACGGCTCTTTTTCCGAGTGGCAGGCAGTGACTAGTGGGGTACCACAGGGATCGGTCCTAGGACCCCAGCTATTCACAATATATATTAATGAACTAGATGTAATATCTCCAAGTTTGCAGACAACACAAAGCTGGGTGGGCGTGTGTGCTGTGAGGAGGATACCGAGAAACACCAATATTATTTGGACAGGTTGGGTGATTGGGCAGAAGCATGGCAGATGCAGTATAATGTGGATAAATGTGAGGTTATCCACTTTGGTGGCAAAAACAGGAAGGCAGATTATTATCTGAATGGCAATAGATTGGGAGAAGGGGAAGTGCAACGAGACCTGGGTGTCCTTGTGCACCAGTCGCTGAAGGTAAGCATGCAGGTGCAGCAGGCGGTTAAGAAGGCAAATGGTATGTTGACCTTCGTAGCAAGAGGGTTTGAGTACAGGAACAAGGGTGTCTTGCTGCAGTTGTACAGGGCCTTGGTGAGACCACACCTTGAGTATTGTGTGCAGTTTTGGTCACCTTATCTGAGGAAGGATGTTCTTGCCATGGAGGGAGTGCAGCGAAGATTCACCAAGCTGATACCTGGGATGGCAGGAATGACGTATGAGGAGAGATTGGGTCGATTGGGCTTATACTCGCTGGAGTTTAGAAGAATGAGAGGGGATCTCATTGAAACTTATAAAATTCTAACAGGACTAGGCAGACTAGATGCAGGAAGGATGTACCCGATGGCCGGGGAGTCCAGAACCAAAGGTCACAGTCTAAATATAAGGGGTAAGCCATTTAGGACAGAGATGAGGAGGAATTTCTTCACCCAGAGAGTGGTGAACCTGTGGAATTCTCTACCACAGAACGCAGTTGAGGCCAATTCATTAAATATATTGAAGAAGGAGTTAGATATATTTCTTAAGGCTAAAGGGATCAAGGGATATGGGGAGAAGGCAGGGACAGGGTACTGAATTTGGATGATCAGCCATGATCTCATTGAATGGCAGAGCAGGCTTGCGGGGCCGAATGGACTACTCCTGCTCCTATCTTCTATGTTTCTACCCTGACCCGGGGAGCAGCTCCACTCACTCACACGCACACTCCTGGGTCATCTGCTCCCAACCTCAACTCTTCCTTGTGTGGAGAAATTACAACTTATTGTAATTTATTCCCTCCGCCACCAGGGAACTGAAGTCCTCGACTTGTATTTCTAGGAATGGGATGGAGTACATCAACTGCACAAAGAGAAAGGAAGCAAGCTATGGTGTCAGGGTTAGGAACAGGAGGAGGCCATTCAGCCCCTCGAGCCTGTTCCCCCATGCAATGAGATTGTGGCTGATCTGCGACCTAACTCCATATACCCACCTTTGGCCCATATCCCTTAATAACTTTGGTTAACAAAAAGCTATCAATCTCAGATTTAAAATTAACAATTGATCTAGCATTAATTGCCATTTACGGAAGAGAGTTCCAAACTTCTACCGCCCTTTGTGTGTAGAAGTGTTTCCTAATTTCACTCCTGAAAGGTCTGGCTCTTCATTTTTAGACTATGCCCCCTAGTATTAGAATCGCCAACCAGCAGAAATAGTTTCTCTATCTACCTTATCTGTTCCCCTTAATATCTTGAAAAGTTCAATCAGATCACGTCTTGACCTTCTAAATTCTCGGGAATACAACCCTAATTTACTTGCTGGCCACCCAACTTGTTTTGAAACAGGTCGTCTTCATTTCGAGCAAGACGCCTACAAATGTCTAAATGCACATCAGACACTGAAAATCTTTTCTTAGTAGAAGTTTCCCCTCCTCCATTTACTTCTTTTGCTTAAAAGAAGGAAAGACTAGAATTTATATGATGCTTTTCACACACTCAGGACATCACAAAGCGCTTTATACCCATTGAAGTACTTTTTTTGCATTTTAGTCACTTGGAATGTGGGAAACGGGGCAGCCAATTTGCGCACAGCAAGGTCCCACAAACAGCAATGTCACAATAAGCAGATAATCTGTTTTAGTGATGTTGGGTGAGGGATACATATTGGCCAGAACCCCCCTGCTCTTCAAAATAGTACCATGGGATCTTTTATGTCCACCCGAGAGGGCAGACAGGGCCTCGATTTAACATCTCATCCTTAGCCTGTAGGGGTGTTGGCTGTGGAGGCGTTCAACGGATTTTCATCACAAGCAAACGTCTGCTCTCAAGCCTGATTAATCCTGATCCCTGTTCACCTTTGAACTTTGGCTGTGACTGTAGGAGAGGAACATTCTTGCACTGTGCTCTCAGTGGCATACATCACTGTGGGTTTAATTAATGTTTCACCAAGAAAGTGACTTCAGAACAAAACCAGCCCTGATGCCATGGTATACAAAGCTTGGACGTCGCCCATCCAGTTTTGATCTGGATGGACCGGTTTTCCAGTGTAAATTTCTAAAATGTACACCAAACCAAGAAAGTTGCTTCCCCATTTAGTTTTGTGTCTAATGTGGAAGCACTGGATATTGTGACCTTCAATGAATTTTCATCAGCAGCACAGAAAACATCACAACTCAAGCCTTGCTCGCACCCCCTATTACATAGAAACATAGAAGATAGGAGCAGGAGTAGGCCATTCGGCCCCTCGAGCCTGCTCTGCCATTCAATGAGATCATGGCTGATCATCAAAATTAAGTACCCTGTCCCTGCCTTCTCTCCATACCCCTTGATCCCTTTAGTCTTAAGAAATATATCTAACTCCTTCTTGAATATATTTAATGAATTGGCCTCCACTGCCTTCTGTGGTAGAGAATTCCACAGGTTCACCACTCTCGGTGAAGAAATTCCTCCTCATCTCTGTCCTAAATGGCTTACCCCTTATCCTTAGACTGTGACCCCTGGTTCTGGACTCCCCCGCCATCGGGAACATCCTTCCTGCATCTAGTCTGTCTAGTCCTGTTAGAATTTTATAAGTTTCAATGAGATCCCCTCCCATTCTTCTAAACTCCAGCGAGTATAAGCCCAATCAACCCAATCTCTCTTCATACATCATTCCTGCCATCCCAGGTATCAGTCTGGTGAATCTTCGCTGCACTCCCTCCATGGCAAGAACATCCTTCCTCAGATAAGGTGACCAAAACTGCACACAATACTCAAGGTGTGGTCTCACCAAGGCCCTGTACAACTGCAGCAAGACACCCTTGTTCCTGTACTCGAACCCTCTCACTACGAAGGCCAACATACCATTTGCCTTCTTAACCGCCTGCTGCACCTGCATGCTTACCTTCAGCGACTGGTGCACAAGGACACCCAGGTCTCGTTGCACTTCCCCTTCTCCCAATCTATTGCCGTTCAGATAACAATCTGCCTTCCTGTTTTTGCCACCAAAGTGGATAACCTCGCATTTATCCACATTATACTGCATCTGCCATGCTTCTGCCCAATCACCCAACCTGTCCAAATCATACTGGAGTTTCTCGGCATCCTCCTCACAGCACACACGCCCACCCAGCTTTGTGTCATCTGCAAACTTGGAGATATTACATCTAGTTCCCTCGTCTAGATCATTTATATATATTGTGAATAGCTGGGGTCCCAGGACCGATCCCTGTGGTACCCCACTAGTCACTGCCTGCCATTCGGAAAAAGAGCCGTTTATTCCAACTCTTTGCTTCCTGTCTGCCAACCAGTTCTTTATCCAAGTCAGTACCTTGCCCCCAATCCCATGTGCCTTAACTTTACACACTAATCTCTTATGCGGGACCTTATCGAAAGCCTTCTGAAAGTCCAAATACGCCACATCCACTGGTTCTCCCTTATCTATTCTACCAGTTACATCCTCAAAAAATTCCAGTAGATTAGTCAAGCATGATTTACCTTCTGTAAATCCATGTTGACTTTGTCCGATCCTGTCACTGTTTTCCAAGTGCTCTGCTATTACATCTTTTATAATGGACTCTAGCATTTTCCCCACTACCGATGTCAGGCTTACCGGTCTATAATTCCCCGTTTTCTCTCAACCGCCTTTTTTGAATAGTGGGGTAACATGAGCTACCCTCCAATCCATGGGTACTGTTCCAGATTCCATCGAATGTTGGAAGATGACCAGCAATGCATCTACTATTTCTAGGGCCACTTCCTTAAGTACCCTGGGATGTAGATTATCAGGCCCTGGGGATTTATCAGCCTTCAGTCCCATCAGTTTTCCTAACACCATTTCCCTACAAATACTGATTTCTTTCAGTTCCACCCTTTCATCAGACCCTATGTTCCCCGGCATCTCTGGGAGGTTATTTGTGTCCTCCTTTGTGAAGACAGAACCAAAGTATGTATTTAGTTGGTCTGCCATTTCTTTGTTCCCTATTATAAATTCCACTGATTCTGACTGCAAGGGACCGACGCTTGACTTCACCAATCTTTTTCTCTTCACATATCTATAAAAGCTTTTACAGTCAGTTTTTATGTTCCCTGCAAGCTTACTTTCATATTCTATTTTCCCTTTCTTAATTAATCCCTTTCTCCTCCTTTGTTGAATCCTAAACTGCTCCCAATCCTCAGGATTATTGCTTTTTCTGGCCAATTTATATGTCCTCTCCTTGGATCTTATGCTATCCCTAATTTCCCTTGTTAGCCACGGTTGAGTCACCTTTTTGTTTCATTTTTATGCCAAACTGGGATGAACAAATTCTGTAGCTCATCCATTCGGTCTTTGAATGTTTGCCATTGCCTATCCACCGTCAACCCTTTGAGTGCCATTCCCCAATCAATTCTACCCAACTCGCTCCTCAGACCATCGTAGTTTCCTTTATTTAAATTGAGGACCCTAGTCTCTGAGTCAACTACCTGTACTTCATTCTCCACCTTAATGAAGAATTCGATCATATTATGATCGCTCCGACCGAAGGGGCCACGTACAACAAGACTGCTAATTAATCCTTTCTCGTTACATAATACCCAGTCTAAGATGGCCTGATCTCTGGTTGTTTCCTCGACATATTGGTCCAGGAAACCATCCCGTAAACACTCCAGGAATTCCTCCTCCACAGTATTGTTACCAATTTGGTTAGCCCAATCTATATGTAGATTAAAGTCACCCATGATGACTGCTGTGCCCTTATTGCACGCTTCTTTAATTTCCCTTTTAATGCCATCCCCAACCTCCGCCTTACTGTTTGGAGGTCTATATACCACTCCCACTAATGTTTTTTTCCTCTTAGTATTTCTCAATTCTACCCATACAGATTCCACATCATCAGAGCTAATATCCTTCATTACAATTGTGTTAATCCCTTCCTTAACCATTAATGCTACCCCACCTCCTTTTTCTTTTTGCCTATCTTTCCTGAATATCGAATACCCCTGGATGTTGAGTTCCCAGTCTTGGCCATCCTTGAGCCACGTTTCTGTAATCCCAACCAAATCATATTCGTTTACCTCTATTTGCGCAGCCAATTCATCCACCTTATTACAAATGCTCCTCGCATTAAGACACAAAGCCTTCAGGCTTGTTTTTTTAACGCTCTTAGACCTATTAGAATGATTATTTACTGTGGCCACGTTTGATTTAAACCGTTGATTTCTCTGACTGCCACTTTTGTTTTTCTCCTTCCTATCTTTTGCTTTTATCCTTGTTTCCCTTTCCTCTGTCTCCCTGCTCAGGTTCCCAACCCCCTTTATTCCAACTCTTTGCTTCCTGTCTGCCAACCAGTTCTTTATCCAAGTCAGTACCTTGCCCTCAATCCCATGTGCCTTAACTTTACACGCTAATCTCTTATGCGGGACCTTATCGAAAGCCTTCTGAAAGTCCAAATACACCACATCCACTGGTTCTCCCTTATCTATTCTACCAGTTACATCCTCAAAAAATTCCAGTAGATTAGTCAAGCATGATTTACCTTCTGTAAATCCATGTTGACTTTGTCTGATCCTGTCACTGTTTTCCAAGTGCTCTGCTGTTACATCTTTTATAATGGACTCTAGCATTTTCCCCACTACCGATGTACCATTGTAGTTTCCTTTATTTAAATTCAGGACCCTAGTCTCTGAGTCAACTACTTCACTCTCCATCTTAATGAAGAATTCTATCGTATTATGATCGCTCCGACCCAAGGGGCCTCGCACAACAACATAGAAACATAGAAGATAGGAGCAGGAGTAGGCCATTCGGCCCCTCGAGCCTGCTCTGCCATTCAATGAGATCATGGCTGATCATCAAAATTCAGTACCCTGTTCCTGCCTTCTCTCCATATCCCTTGATCCCTTTAGCCTTAAGAAATATATCCAACTCCTTCTTGAATATAATTAATGAATTGGCCTCAACTGCCTTCTTTGGCAGAGAATGCCACAGGTTCACCACTCTCTGGGTGAAGAAATTCTTCCTCATCTCTGTCCTGAATGGCTTACCCCTTATCCTTAGACTGTGACCCCTGGTTCTGGACTCCCTGACCATCGGGAACATCCTTCCAGCATCTAGTCTGTCTAGTCCTGTTAGAATTTTATAAGTTTCGATGAGATCCCCTCTCATTCTTCTAAACTCCAGCGAGTACAAGCCCAATCGACCCAGTCTCTTCTCATACGTCATTCCTGCCATCCCAGGTATCAGCCTGGTGAATCTTCGCTGCACTCCTTCCATGGCAAGAACATCCTTCCTCAGATAAGGCGATCAAAACGGCACACAATACTCAAGGTGTGGTCTCACCAAGGCCCTGTACAACTGCAGCAAGACATCCTTGCTCCTGTACTCGAATCCTCTCGCTATGAAGGCCAACATGCCATTTGTCTTCTTAACCACCTGCTGCACCTGCATGCTTACCTTCAGTGACTGGTGCACAAGGACACCCAGGTCTCGTTGCACTTCCCCTTTTCCCAATCTATTGCCGTTCAGATAATAATCTGTCTTGCTGTTTTTGCCACCAAAGTGGATAACCTCGCATTTATCCACATTATACTGCATCTGCCATGCATCTGCCCAATCACCCAACCTGTCCAAATCATACTGGAGTTTCTCTGCATCCTCCTCACAGCACACATGCCCACCCAGCTTTGTGTCGTCTGCAAACCTGGAGATATTACATCTCGTTCACTTGTCTAGATCATTAATATATATTGTGAATAACTGGTTACTAATTTGGTTAGCCCAATCTATATGTAGATTAAAGTCACCTATGCTAATTGCTGTGCCTTTACTGCACGTGACTCTAATTTCCCGTTTAATGCCATCCCCAACCTCCGCATTACTGTTTGGAGGTCTGTATACCACTCTCACTAATGTTTTATGCCCCTTGGTATTTCTCAATTCTACCCATACAGATTCCACATCATCAGAGTTAATATCCTTCCTTTCAATTGTGTTAATCCCCTCTTTAACCAGCAATGCTACCCCACCTCCTTTTCCTTTTTGCCTATCTTTCCTGAATATTGAATACCCCTAGATGTTGAGTTCCCAGCCTTGGTCACCCTATTCTAATCCTACCCCAAACCCACACCAGCCTTTCGGTTTTGGACTTGGTAAAAGGTTAGGAGAGTTACATTTTTGTCCTGTATTCAGGGTGGCATTGCATTGTTATAGGGTTTATTAATTTTTCATACAGAAACTGACTGCAGTGCCAATATAATTCAATATAGAACATACTGTACAATAACAACAAGGTTATTGTTAATAATAATACAATAAGGTTGTGGTTCAAGTCCCACTCCAGAGATTTGAGCACAAAAATCTAGGCTGACACTCCAGTGCAGTGCTGAGGGAGTGCTGCACTGTTGCGGGTGTCGCCTTTTTGATGAGACATTAAACCGAGTCTCCGTCTGCTCTCAGGTGGATGTAAAAGATCCCATGGCACTATTTCGAAGAAGAGCAGGGAAGTTATCCCCGGTGCCCTGTCCAATATTTATACCTCAATCAACATCACTAAAACAGATGATCTGGTCATTATCACATTGTGTCTGTGGGAGCTTGCTGTGCGCAAATTGGCTGCCACGTTTCCTACATTACAACAGTGACTACACTTCAAAAAGTACTTCATTGGCTGTAAAGCGCTTTGGGACGTCCGGTGGTCGTGAAAGGCGCCATATAAATGCAAGTCTTTTTTTGTAACAACTTGTCTTTCTTTTTAACATAGATGTACATACAGTATACTGATAGATGATGTGTAAAAGTCAATGACTTGAGAATATGCTGCTGAGAATGACCTCATAATTCAGAAAGCAAGAAATAATTTGCATTTATATGGTACCTTTCATGACCTCAGGATGTCCCAAAGCACTTCACAGCCAATGAAGTAAGGTCCCACAAACAGCAATGAGATAAATGACCAGATACTCTGCTTTAGCAATGTTGGTTGAGGGGTAAGTATTGGCCAGGATACCAGGGAGAACTCCCCTGTTCTTCTTTGAGTCGTGCCATGGGATCTTTCACAGTCACCTGAGAAAGACGTTAACCCGTTTAACTTCTAATCTGAAAGATGGATTCACAAGTTACAAAGTAATTCATTCTCAAGTAGCTAAGGTGAAAGTGAGTTGTTTAATTCATCCTGAATAGTAAAATATTAATCATTGTTTTGGTGCACCATCACATACCTTCTATGTGTCAGCTTGGCTGAGCATTAGCACTCTCACCTCCGAGTCAGATGGTCAAGGTTTCAAGCTCCAATTCAGGGATTGAGCTCTTAGTTCAGGCTGACCCTTCGATGCACTACTGAGGGTTTGCAGCATTGTCAGAAGAGCCTTCTTTCAGATGAGATGGAAGTTTAAACCAAGGTCCTATCCACTGAGAAATAATGAAGGAAGATGGCACGGTCAACCATCTTGAACCATGTGGATACGTCGGGGAGAAGAAGGGATAGCACATCACCATAGTCATAGAGGATACCATTAGTGACTGTTACAAATTTTAGGTCTGCCTTAGATATTCTCTTGCAATAGTCTTCACCTCCTCCCTGGGTCCAATTGTCCCCCATCCTCTAATCCTGTTCAGTTTGAATACTGCATTCAGTCTTGACTCCCTTTGTGCAACTAGAGATTCACCAGTTGTATAAATTCTTGTAGCTTAGAACTAGTTCCACCATAATACAAAGCCTTTGGATCCCTTGAAGCTTGAAATTTTATCCCACTGGAAATCAACTAACTGCACTTTGTGACCAAAGTCTATAAGATATTCAATAAGTTGAGAAACCCAAAAGGTCTGGGAGAAGGATCTGGGGCTTGAATGCACACATTTCAACTGGTCAACCATTTGGTCTAACGCATATTTAGTATCTAAAAGTGTATCAATGAGAGTGATTTAATTGAAGATCCTCCACAGACCCTGTTGTATTCTACGTTAACTAGGCTACTTGTTGGAAGCTAAGTGTTGCCATTGTGACTCAGATATTGTGGCCCTGTCCTAAAACCTCCCACATCTGGATGTGGTGAGTGCCATAGTCAGGGCAGGGGGTGTAGCTACTGATAATGATTCTAAAATATGTTTGGGTTACTGGTGAAGGCAAAAGTTCCACAACGTTAACAGAGAATATTGGTAATGAAGAGTCTCATTGTCCTGGCAATGGCACTGAAACGTACCTCTCACTGGTTGGTGAATCGACCACAAGGGGATCATAAAAACAGGAGTAGACCATT